>NW_028317950.1:16357500-16957500 GCF_062004578.1 Staurois parvus | reverse complement strand
GATTTTCTTTCTTGCTTTCAGTGCATTGATGATGTTTATTAGTTTAGTACAGTGGTCTCCAAACTGCGGCCCTGGAGCTGGATCCGACCCTTTGCTTGCCTTTATCTGGCTCTTGGGGAACTATTCTTTTCTGATATGAAACACTATTTTGCCAACTAACACCAACAATGCACCATTTCTCCCACTGACAACAATCATGGGGCACTTTTCCTCCCATTGATTACAATGGGGCACTATTCCTCCCATTGATTACAATGGGGCACTATTCCTCCCATTGATTACAATGGGGCACTATTCCTCCCCCTAATACCAAATGTGGCGATGTTTATGCCCACTGATGCCAGGAAAATTTCCACTGCTATTGGCCACAGTCCGGCTCACCTAAAGTCTAAAGGACAATAAACTAGCGCTTTTATTAGAAAGTTTGGAGATCCCTGGTCTAGTAGTTAATAGTGAATAGTCATATTTACTGAATTATTGCAGATTAATATACACTGAAATAGTCTCTTTGACATTTAAAGCTGAACTCTTGGCACAAAAATTTAAATTAAAAAATAAATCTACTTTGTGTGTACCCAATGCCTTTAGAAACCCAGATATTGCATAGCAGTGATATTATCACTGGGTTGTAAATAATCTGTGCAGAGAGTAGAGCTGTGGAAGGGGCCCAGAAGGCCCACCCACTGCAGGCTGCCTGTAAAAAACTATAGGAGGGGGTGGAGACAAGACCATTCACCTCACACAAGAAGAGAAAGTAGCAGTGACCAGTCTTTATTACAGAAAGGTCCTGCACACAAACTTTCACACTGGATTTCTGCACAGATCTACAAGAAACACACAATGCACACTAAGATTCAAGTAAGAATACACATGACTCTTATTTACACAATATATCACGTGGTTCAGCTTAAAGTTCTGGATAAACTTTATATAAAAAATGTACATTGGCTTTAGTGAGCATAGATTTTTGTAAAGGTCACCTTGTTTCAGGAGGGAATATCTATAATAAAGCACATTTTTGTTTCTGATGTCTCCTCTGTGCAGAGTCTGTGAACACCCAGTTTTTAGACAGACTTCACAACCTCCAGAGGGACAACATCCAACAATGTTCAACAGCAGCAGATACATGTCAAGTGAGTTCTCCATTACACTGGTACAGTTGTTGTTTGTTTCATTTGGTAATTTAGTGCTGTGATGCTTAACCTGCATTATACCAAATATTCATTGCATTGTGCCCAGTATTGGTCAAACTTTGTATTCTGTGGTCTTTTTTTACTAGTGCTATTCAGTTTCACTGTGGATAGCACTCTGCGAGAGCAGAAATTTATGTGCAGCACAACCTTGTGGGAAAAATATGCTCATACTTGCATACCTGTCAAGGGCAAGCACTAGAGGGAGAATGTTTATGTAACCTATGCCTCCAGGGGGGCTTCCCAAAGCTACAATGTTAATTAAGAAGACAAAGACAACATTATGACTGGACAATGGAAACCTGTAAGGGCTCATTCACATGAGAGCACCAGCTGTATGTTCGTGAGAAGGGGCCATCTTCACCCATGTGGGAGGCATGGGTGTTTTGTGCAGACCCCTGCAGGCACCCTGTTTAAATCAATGACAAGGTCAGGCTGCATGGATCTCCTTATGTAGCCCAGAGTGTAAATCCATGCGAGTTTCATGCATAGATCTGGACACAGTGGGGTTTATTTACTAAAGCTGGAGAGTCCAAAATCAGACTCCCTTCTGCATAGAAACCAATCAGCTTCCAGGTTTCATTGCCAAAGCTTCATTGAACAAGCTGAGGTTAGAAGCTGATTGGTTTCTATGCAGAAGGGAGTCTGATTTTGGACTCTCCAGCTTTAGTAAATAAACCCCAGTCTGTCTACATTCCGATTTGTGCATCAAACCTGCACGGATGTGCACTCCAGGATGCGTATGGAGATCCACGCAGGTCTGTGCAGCTGGCTGATTGCCATTTATCTGAACAGTCTTCTACAAAGACTCTGCACAGAACACATGCACATCCTGCGCAGGTGAAGAAAGCTTTTTTGCACTGGCATATGGATCGGTGCGCTCGTGTGATTGAGCCAGCAGTTTGGGAAATAATCATGCATTGTAAATGATATGCTGGTGGACCCAAGGCATTCAATTTGAATATTTTTTTTAAACCAAATATCATCCTTCAGCTAATTTCCAAGTAAAAGGTAATTTTTTTACCACTATAGCCAGAACTTCCAAATATGAAAGGAGCTTCTCGTTTGCAAATCAGAAACCTGATTTTGGCATCAGTGTGCATAGGATGCCTCTGGCATCTAAATATTTTATATCTTACAGTATTTTATCGTATGCAAACAAGATATTGGGCAAGATTTACTAAAACTGGTGCAGCTGTGCATAGTAACCAATCAGCTTCTGAATTCAGCTTGTTCAGTTACCCCTGGTTCACATCTGTGCGGGTGGTGCCACTGCGGATCCACACAACAATCCGTACAGCTGCCCGACCCGCACAGAGGAATGTGGACCCACGGGCAGGTGCCATTAATTTTAATGGCACGCTGCTCGTACTGGAAATCGCAACCGTACTGGGAACCGAGGTTCCCACGTGGGCTGCGTTTTCCAAAGAAGTGCAGGGACTTCTTTCCTGTGTGTCCCATTGCACAGGAGTCCAGTCAATTGAATGAGCTCTCGTGCCCGCGCAAAACGTGGCCCCCCAGGAACGCAAAGATATGAACCTAGCCTTAAGCCTTGACAATAAAACCCGGATGCTGATTGCTTACTATGCACAGCTCCACCAGACTCTGTGTGTATCAGTTTTAGTTTTAGTAAATCTCCCTCATTGCCTTGTATTCAATTTGGTCAGTTCTTGTACAGAACTTGTTTTGTTTCTTATTTCCAGGCCCAACTGATGAATTTGAACATTTGCAGCAAAGATGAGGCTGAGACAATCTTGACCAAAGAGCTCTCCCCAATCACCGCACAATTCCAGATAAAATATGACAAAGAACAAAAACTCTTCTCTGTATGTCTTCTAGTACTAACACTTGAAGAACTCTGCTAGTACTGTTTTGTCTAAACTTACCATGTAACATAACACCAATTCAGTTTCAGGAAAGCTGAGTCCCTCTTTGCTGAATAAACCTTTCTGTGATGTCCTGTGAAACATAGCAACATTTTTCAAAATAAAGTAAAACTGAAGGCAAAACTTTTTTTTAAATTTTGTACAGAGTAAGGGAGGGTTATAACTCCTGTATTTTTTTTTTTGTCATCTGTGTCCCTTCCCTTCCTGTTCCATAGCCGCAATAGGAAGTGTGAGAAAAGCCCTCCAAAGTGGGGGAATCCCCATTGGAAGATTTCCAATCTATTCCAGTTCCAGTGAAAACCCGAAATGTGGTTATTTCTTTTACTGTCATTCTCAGTGACAACAGTAAACAGGACAAATAGAGAGGGTGAATCTTCCTAACAGGCACATGGATAGCAATAAAACTCTGACAAGTTGTCTATTCTATCCAAAACTTAAAAAAAAAACAAATTGGCTTTAGTTTTACTTTAAAGGCATGTATGCTAAATAACATGTAAATGTAACATTTCTAGGTATTTATTACCTTCCACAGCTATAACATTACTACTCCCAATGATGCTTTTATCTGTTTTTCTCTCAAGAAGACAGGGACAACTTTGTTCAGGCATCATCCAGGGCAATCATTTATTTCCTAGAGTAAGAAGCTGGCCCATAAATGACCTAATCATGCACAGTAGCTTTTAGATTTTTTGTGTGTACAAATGTTTCACACAGCTAAGCCTTCACCACCTTATTTCACTTTGCACTTTTTCAGACTGAACATTGTGGCAGACAGGAAGGCAACTGAGAAAGTGGTCCCTCTTGTCTGCAGCAAACTGATTACATCACTCTTCCAAATTATGCTATTCAGGCCTAAGCACAGCCACATGATAAAAGTTACCGTATTTTTTAAATTATATAGGTGTTGTATATTATGACATGGTGAATTTATTAAATCAGACTTGTAAATTACTGGAACATTTGCTTTAATTCACTTCTTGCTTAACATTTTAGGATGCAATGATGACTGTATCAAAGCAAATAGACTCACATACAAACAAACTGTTTAAATATGCCAAAAAAGCGGTTCATCTTTGGGATGTCTTGCAAATTGGACTCGCCCAACAAGAAAAGGCCCTGCAGAAAAATTTAGACTATTGTCGCAAGAAGCATGATGCAGAAAATCAGGTACGATCGACTCCTGTATTATTCTTGTCTCCTTTCCTCTAGGGTATATTCTCCCCACAGACTGATCTTACCGTACCACCCCATTGCCAGATTTATGACTGCACAATACATAAGTTTTATCTCCATGTTCTCATTATTGTTTCATTCATGCAGTCAATATTTAATTGGAAAATAATGACAGGATGCCACCCCTGCAAATTGTGCAAAAGTGTGCAAGCCTATTTGTCTTTCTATAAGTCTGAGCCTGCCTTCCTCTTTCTGTTTTTATTGGACCTATATAAAAGGAAATAAAGAATGAAGGTTTTGCCAACTGAAACAGTCAGGTTTTTGCTTTTATGTTGTAACTTGAACATGGAAAATAAGAGTTGTACATGGCAATGGACATTTCTCTGAGCCCTGCAACCCTGTCTACCCTGCAACGCTCTTTCACCTTTTCGTGGGTTATCCAATTTCAGTACTTGGGAATAATTCTGAAGTCTACAGTACCTACGATACATTATATCAGGCTAACTACCCTCTGCTTATCAGATCCTTAGTCCATCTTTTACGCACATAGACCCGATACCACATTTCCAGGCTGGGGAGGCTAAAGGCCATTAAGATGGCATTCTTTCTGAAGCTTTTGTATTACTTCAGAGTATTGCCTATCCCCATACCAATGACAGTACTATGAGTTCTTCCGAATAAAATCCTTAAATTTATATGAAACACACTTTCTACTGACATAAACTCAGCAGAGGTCTAGGGGTCACTTACTATTAGTATAAGGCAGCTCAGTTTACCCTACTCACACACCTACATGCCACTTATAAAACCGCAATCTCTGTTTTGCTAACACAGCCTTGTCCTCGCTGATGCAGCTCCCATCCACTCACCAACCATCTCCCCTTGCCCCTTCTTTAGTGCACTCCCTTACACTATGGGAATCCATTAAGTACTTGAGTGGTCTTATCTCACCTCATTTGTTACTTTTAAATCTTATCCACTGCCTGATGTCCCCCCCCCCCCCCCCCGGGGTTCGATCCCTCCTACTTTAACCGCTTCTGCGACACCCCATAGAAGAATCACTGCTACAGGGCAGCATGGCTGAACAAAATCACGTGTGTATATATATATATATATATATATATGTGATTTTGCAGTTCTGAGTAGGGGGCACATGCGCCCTACCCACGCTGCCATTCATGGCCTCGGCTGTCAATCACCGGGTCCCAGACGGTGATTCCCTGCCAGTACCAGGTGATTGGCGAATATCACCGATGGAGGAGAGACCTGTGTATAAATAACACAGATCTCTCCCGTCAGCTCCTGCACACTGCTTTGTATGGCTCTGCATAGCAGAGCCTTACAAAGCAGTGTGCTTACAGTGTAAAGCGTACACACAGCACACAGTTAAACAGCACACAGTTAACACTTTGATCGCCATGGATGTGAACCCCTTCCTGCCCAGTGCCATTAGTACAGTGTCAGTGCATTTTTTTAGCGCTGATCACTGTATTGGTGTCAATGACACCAAGTCAGTTCCCCCCAGTGTCAGAATGCCTGCCACAGTCCCACTATATGTTGCTGATTGCCGCCATTACTAGAAAAAAAAAATTCCAGTGTATATATACCGCCATTTGTAAACACTATAACGTTCATGGAAACCAATTAATTTACACGTATTGGGATTTTATTTTAGCAAAGACATGTAGCAGAATACATTTTGGCCTAAATTTATGATGAAATTTGATTTTTTTAAAAATTTTTACTGACATGTTTAAAAAATCTTTCAAAATTGTCGGTCTTTTTTTGTTTTTAGAGCAAAAAATTAGAACGCAGAGGCGATCAAATACCACCGAAAGAAAGCTTTATTTGTGGGAAAAAAAGGACAGAAATTTCATTTGGGTGCGTTGCATGACCACGCAATTGTCAGTTAAAGTAACGCAGTGCTGTATTACAAAAAATGGCCTGGTCAGGAAGGGGGGTAAATCCTCAGGAGGGAAAGTGGTTAAAGAAAAACATGAGGCACCTCCAAGAAAAATGTGCAATTACATACAACTCTGGTACTTTGTAAAGACTTTTCTGTTAACTAGAACACTCCAGCGGTTCTCACATGGTTTGAAGTGTCACTCTGACCCTCACTCTCCGAGCTTCATTTTGCTTCGATATGCATCCATAAACTCCTCTAAACGTAGCCTAAAAGCAAAATATACACTCACCAGCCACTTTATTGAGCACACCTGTTCAATTGTTTGGTAACACAAATTGCTAATCAGCTAATCATATGGCAGCAACTCAATGCATTTAAGCATCTAGACGTGATGAAGACTACTTGCTGAAGCTCAAACAGAGCATCAGAATGGGGAAGAAAGGGGATTTAAGTGACTTTGAGCGTGGCATGGTTGATAGTGCCAGACAGGCTGATCTAAGTATTTCAAAAACGGGGGTTCTACTGGGATTTTCATGCACCAGCATATCTAGGGTTTACAGAGAATGGTCCAAAAAAGAGAAAATATCTAGTGAGCGGCAGTTGTGTGGGCAAAAATGCCTTGATATTGTCAGAGGAGAATGGGCAGGCTGGTTCAGCTGCAACATTCAGATAGTAGGGTCAGAATTTGGCGTAAACAACATGAAAGCATGGATCCACCCTGCCTTGTATCAATGGTTCAGGCTGGTGGTGATGGTGGTGTAATGGTATGGGGAATATTTGACACTAGCAAGGTGTACCTAATGAAGTGGCCTTTGAGTATTTGCCACCTTGGGAGGAAGAGCTAGGTGTGGTCATTCCGGAGGAGGACTGGAGGGATATTTGGTCTTCTATGGCTTCCAGCTATAGAAATGTATTAGCGTTGGAAAACTCTTATAAAGTTTTAACAGGCTGGTACCTAACCCTCGCTTGCATATCCAAATATGTCCCCAGACATTTTCCATTCTGCTTTAGGGGGTGTAGAAGGGAGGGAGCAATGGTACATATATGGTGGACTGGTGGTTGTGGATTAGATTTTACACACTAATAAACACGGTCCTCCAGTGAAAGATCCATCCAAGGCCTTGTCAAATAAGCCCTTTCAGGCTGTATGCTGATAAGCAGCAAAACTAATTGGTTTCATTTTTAATGCCACCAAACAAACTATTGCTCATTCATGGAAGTCCCCTGCTCTGAGTTTTCAGGAAGTTAAAATCTGTTTGATGGTGCGATGATCAAATTAAAATTGACAGCCACAGTGGAGGACAAACATGACCTATTTTTGAAAATGTGGACTCTGTGGATGGATTACTCACAGCCCAGTTGGGCATTGCATCTGTTATTTTTACTCCTACAGTGCAGGAATGTGTGATTTTGGATAACAAGAGGGGATTACCCTCCTCCCCATTACTGTGGCGTAGCATCCCAGGTGTGTGATTTTCCCTCCTCCATCACCTTCCCCCCTTCCCCTCTGTATTCTTACCCATCTCTACGCACCCTACCCCCTCTCCCCTTTCCACCAACCCTCCTTACCCATCCCCCCCCCCACACACTTTTTTTGCTTGACCTTGGACCTCCAACACGGTGTTAAGCACCTGTCTTTTTCTCCCATACTTTTTGACCACTTTTCCGTATTGTCTACCATACTAGATATTTAGTTAATTGGGTATACCTGGATTTCTCGGGTGTGAGGTCTCTCATTTTGCACTATTTAGTACCTCTACATCCTACTGTTGGGCCTTACTGTTGACGCATCCATTCTTCTTTTTTTCTCGTGGTCCTCCTTCAAACTGTGTTATGAGGTGTGTTTATTTCATGTATTCGTTTTGGTTTACATTTGTACCTTTGTATTGTGAAAACTAATTTAAAATGTATTTATATAAGTATATAAGAGCTGTAGCCTAATTGGTTGATGTGATTAACAAGGCAAGTTAAAGTAGTTCTAAAGTCTGAAGGTTGTTTACCTTAATGCATTCTCTGCATTAAGGTAAAAAGCCTTCTGATTGCAGCTCCCCCCCACCCTCCTTTAATCTGTACACAGGAGCAGCATCTCTCTCGGCTCTCCCTTATCATAGGCTCAGAGACAGCAGAGGGAGCCATTGGCTCTCGCTGCTGTCAATCACAGCCAGTGAGGAGAATGTTGGGCAGGGCCGAGCCAGTAAGTGTAACATATTTTTATTAAAATTAAAAAAAAAAGGAGGGGGGGGGGGCTACAATCACTTTAATGCAGTTTTGGTTAATGATATCTACATCTCTGTGATTTGTACTGGCTCCGCTTACTTTCTGTTTTTTTGGGGGGGTTTTCAAATACAAAGTGGGGGGGGGGGTTTCCTACCCTTTTATAATAAACAAGAGCAGGCACCTATAACAAAGAATTAGGAAGAGCAATCAGATTTCTTATTTGCTCCATTGCAGATCAGCAGAAGATGATTTCTGATTGGTTGTTGTGGATCATTACAATTTGTATAACGCTGATAATATTCCCAGCATACTGATTTACCTGTCATTTCCACACACAGAAAAGAGAAGCCAATCTTGACATTATTTTGGACAGTCTGCGGCAGGGGAGCACTGCGGAACAACTGCATGTCCTCATGGACAAGGCCCTGGCATGTTTACAGGACATTAAAGCTGGGTAACCGTCTAATAATTTCTAATCTAAGCAGTATGTTTGTAATCATTATTCTTTTTACTAGATGAATATACCCGTTTCTTGACTGGTGCAGGTTCACTCTACTCCTTCTTTTTTTTTTTTTTTTTTTTTTTTTTAATAGTAAGGATGTAAGTGCCTGAAATTTGTATTGGATTTCACAGTCCTTAAAGATCATTTAAATGAGCCAGGTTTAAAATGTTTCCAAAGTGATATTCATGCTGCAGTGCCAACACCTTAGCATTAGTCAAGTCAATCCCAGTTCAATCCCTTGGGTTCTAGATCCAGACTGTACATGGGGTCTCAACCCCTGCACAAGCTGAGATAAAACTTCTTCTTTTCTAAAACTTAGTCTCTCTTTTTGTTGTTCTACTGTCAAATACCAGAACATCTTCTGCCAAACTAAGTTCTGCCAGTGCATATTTGAATATATCAGGATGGGCAGGAATTTAAAGTGACACTGAATTCTGGTTTAACCACTTCAAAACCAGGCACTTTCACCCCCTTCCTGCCCAGGCCAATTTTCAGCCTCCAGCGCTGTTGCACTTTGAATGACAATTGCCCGGTCATGCAACACTGTACTCATATGAAATTTTTATCATTTTTTTCCGCATAAATAGAGCTTTCTTTTGGTGGTATTTAACCACTTGCCTACCAGGCACTTATACCCCCTTATTTACCAGGCCAATTTTCAGCTTTCAGCGCTGCCGCACTTTGATTGACAATTGCGCGGTCATGCAACATTGTACCCATATGAAATTTTGATCATTTTTTTCTCACAAATAGAGCTTTCTTTTGGTGGTATTTAATCGCCACTGGGCGCTTTACTTTTTGCGCTATAAATAAAAAATTGCCAAAAATTAAAAAAAAAAAAAGTTTCTTTGTTTCTATTATAAAATTTTTCAAACAGGTAATTTTTCTCCTTCACTGATGTGCGTTGATGAGGCAGCACTGATGGGCACTGATAGGCGGCACTAATGGGCACTGATAGGCAGCACTAAAGGGCACTGATAGGCAGTACTAATGAGGTGGCACGGATAGCCGGCACTGATAGACAGCACTAATGAGGTGTCACGGATAGGCGGCACTAATATGCAGCACTGATAGGCGGCACTGATAGGTGACACTAATGATGGGTACTGATAGACGGCACTGACTGGCATCACTGCTGGGCACTGACTGGCGGCACTGACTGGCACAACCGCTGGGCACTGACTGGTGGCACTGACTGGCAGCACTGCTGGGCTGCACTGGTGGGTGGCACTGGTGGGCAGCACTGGTGGGTGGGCACAGGTGGGTGGCACTGGTGGGCACAGGTGGGTGGGCACAGGTGGGTGGCACTGCTGGGCACAGGTAGGTGGCACTTCTGGGCACAGGTGTGTGAAATTGCAGAGTGGCACAGGTGGGTGCATTGCTGGGCACAGGTGGGTGCACTGCTGGGCACAGGTGGGCGGAGCTAGTGGGCGCACTGCAGGGCACAGGTGGGCGGAACTTGCGGGTGGCACTGCTGGGCACCGATCATCAGGGCACTGATCATCAGTGCCCTGATGATCGGTGCCGTTCCCCGCTCTGACAACTGCCGGTTCTCGGCAGTACTTTCCTCACGATCTGACAGCGTGAGGAAAGTGCAGCCGAGAACCGGCACTTGCATTTCCCTCTGATCAGCGTGTCATTGGACACCGCTGATCAGGTGGTAAAAGGCTGCTGTGATTGGCCTTTTACCACATCACGTGATCAGATGTGTCCGTAGGACACAGCGATCACGGAGATCGCCGGGTGCGCGCCCCCTGGGGCACGCAGGAGAGCGCGTTCTGGGGGGACGTCATATGACGTCCACTCAGAACTGGCCGACCGCAGTGCAGCCGTCATTCGGCTATCTGCGGTCGGCAGCAAGTTAATAAACAAGTTTTTGTTAATTTCTGTTATAAAATTTTGCAAATAAATAATCTTTCTTCATAAATTTAGGTCAAACTGTATTCTGCTACATTTCTTTGTTGAAAATAACCCAAATCAGTGTATATTATGAAGTCTGTAGGAAAGTTATAGAGTTCACAAACTATGGTATATATCTGAAAATCCATCAATCCTGTTGTACTGACGGCCTTATTTCTTAAGGCCATAAATTGCCAGGATAGTACAAATACCCCCTAAATGACCCCTTTTTGGAAAATAGTCCAAGGTATTTAGTAAGAGGCATGGTGAGTTTTGTGAAGCTGTAATTTTTTTTGTCAGAAATTTTTGGAAAATGAATAAAAAAAAAAACAAAAAAAACTTTTCACAGTCCAATACAGCATTATGGTATAATTGGTGTAGCGGTGATCAAGGAGATTGACAGGTGACAGTGTGTAAAAAAAAAATATTAATCATATTTTTTTTCTTTTACTTTTATTTTTTATTACATTGTTTTTTCTATTTTTTATGATTTTTTTTTAACACACCGTGACCAGAGCAATACAGTTTTACCATAATACTGTACTATGGGGAAGTAATCAGGATTTTTTTTTTTACACATTTTGATTGCTTATACCAGGGGTGGGCAAACTTTTTGACTTGAGGGCCGCAATGGGTTCATATATTGGACCCGGGGGCCGGACCAAGAATAGATGAATGATGTGTATGTGTCATCCATAGTAAGTATAGTAATATTCCCCCATAGTAATTAATCCCCCATATAGTAATTCATCCCCCATAGTAATTCATCCCCCATATAGTAATTCATCCCCCATATAGTAATTCATCCCCCATATAGTAATTCATCCCCCCATAGTAATTCACCCCCCATAGTAATTCACCCCCCATATAGTAATTCATCCCCCATAGTAATTCATCCCCCATATAGTAATTCATCCCCCATATAGTAATTCATCCCCCATAGTAATTCATCCCCCATATAGTAATTCATCCCCCCTATAGTAATTCATCCCCCCTATAGTAATTCATCCCCCCTATAGTAATTCACACCCCTATAGTAATTCATCCCCCATATAGTAATTCATCCCCCATATAGTAATTCATCCCCCATAGTAATTCATCCCCCATATAGTAATTCATCCCCCCTATAGTAATTCATCCCCCCTATAGTAATTCATCCCCCATATAGTAATTCATCCCCCCTATAGTAATTCATCCCCCATATAGTAATTCATCCCCCCTATAGTAATTCATCCCCCCTATAGTAATTCATCCCCCCTATAGTAATTCATCCCCCATATAGTAATTCATCCCCCATAGTAATTCATCCCCCATAGTAATTCATCCCCCATATAGTAATTCATTCCCCATAGTAATTCATCCCTCATATAGTAATTCATCCCCCATATAGTAATTAATCCCCCCTATAGTAATTCATCCCCCATATAGTAATTCATTCCCCATATTAAGTCCCCAAGTCCCCCCTGTGTCAATTCACTTACCTTTCCTCTCGCCGTGTCCCGCGCCGTTCCGGTGTAGCATGAAAATCTGTCTCCTATGAGAATCTGTCCCCCTCGACGTATCTGCGCATGTGCCAGTTTCAGGCATTAGCAGCCGATCGGCGATCTCCGGCACATGCGCAGATACGTCGAGGGGGACAGATCCTCATAGGAGACAGATTTTCATGCTACACCGGTCTTCAGGGCGGACTGTGAGAGGAGCCTAGCTCCGCGGGCTGGATTAAAAGGTCCGCCGGGCCGTATACGGCCCGCGGGCCGTAGTTTGCCCATTGCTGGCTTATACCAATGTATTTCATTGATATGAGAAACCATTTTTACTGAATGAAACTGGTTCATTCAGTGTCTTAAATTGTGATTAGCTGTGATTGGCCAAAGCTGTGATTGGCCCTGTCTGTACCATGTGATCGCTGTGACCAATCACAGCCAACAATACAATTGTGTACAATGGATGACACTGGCAGATGGCTGGTGTAATGATCAGTCATCGGCTGTGTCCGGTGGACACAGCTGGTGACAGATTGCACTGCTGCGTGGCCCCACAGCCGTGTGAGCGGCGCATTCTGCGAGGACGTCACATGACGCCCACTCAGAAGGAGGAACGTCAGCTCAGCCGTCAATCTGCTGTATGCTGGATAGGAACGTGTTAGAAAATAAATGATGTAAAAAAATAATAATTAAAAACAACAGCTGCAAAACAGACAGCAGGGCTCAATTTCAGTCTTCATGGGACTGAGATTGAGCTCTGCAATCACTTTTGCAGCAGTTGTTTCTTATTCTGGGTCACAATCCTGCACAGTGTTCTTTTGTCTCTTCTGGTCAGTTGACTACGTCAACCACGCATATGCTTATCGGATGACATTGTCTCTGAAACTGTATATGCCGTCATAACCTTTGATACTGAACCTTGCTACATGGCAAATAAATTGGCAACTTCAGTCACAGAGGCACCAGCTAAGCCGCACCAACAATTGCCCTCTTTGAAGCTCAGTAAGCTCTGATGTGACTCCGTATTACTAGTAGTGCTGGCAGTGAATGACAAAAGTGAGACTTTCCACCTGTAAGCGAGGTGTCTCATCACAAAGTGGAAGCAAAAGAATGTTACATCACTTCCGCTTTCAACGTGAAACATTTAGTCACTCGTTCACACCTGCAAATCATGTAGTGTTTCCATTTATTTTGTCCAACTCCTGTATGTTCACCCACTTAATTGCTTCCCAACCGCCCTATAGCAGAAATACTGCTACAGGGCGGCACGGGTGCGCAAAATCATGTGTATAAATACGCGATATATATATATCCCGGGTAGGGGGGGCGCGGCTGTGGCTGTCAGTCACTGGGTCCTGGCTGGTGAGTACTCGCCAGCGCCCGGTGATTACCGAGGATCTCCGAGGAAAACTGTTTTGTTTACTCCTTCCTGTCAGCTCAGGCATGCTGTTTTGGATGGCTGTGCACAGCCATGCAAAGCAGTGTGCTCACAGTGAAGCACACAGACATAGTCCCATAGTAAAACACACCCAGCACACAATTAATCCTTTGATCGCCCCTCATGTTAACTCCTTCCTGCCCAGTGCCATTAGTACAGTGTCAGTTGCTCAGTGACAGCCCCGAAACCTGACAGTTCCAGAGGAGATCGGTGTGGAGGAGTGGGCCAAAATCCCTGTTGCAGTGTGTGCAAACCAGGTCAAGAACTACAGGAAATGTTTGACCTCTGTAATTGCAAACAAAGGCTTCTGTACCAAATGTTAACACTGATTTTCTCAGGTGTTCAAATACTTATGTCCAGCAGTGCAAGACAAATAAATTCTTTAAAAATCATACAATGTGATTTCCTGAATTTTTTTAAACTCTGTCTCTCAGAGTGGGAATGCACCTACAATGTGCATTTCAGACCCCTCCATGATTTCTAAGTGGGAGAACAAAATCGCAGGGTGTTCAAATACTTCTCTTCCTCACTGTTTACTGCCATTTGTAAACACTATAACTTTCATGTAAACCAATTAATTTACACGTATTGGGATTTTGTTGTAGCAAAGACCTGTAGCAGAATACATTTTGGCCTAAATTTATGATGAAATTTGATTTTTTACATTTTTTTACTGGACATGTTTAAAAAAAAAAACAACAATATTTTTGAATTTTTTGCTATTAAAGTGCAAAAAATAAAAAACGCACAGGCAATCAAATACCACCAAAGAAAGCTGAATTCGTGGGAAAAAAAGACATAAATTTAATTTGGGTGCAGCGTTGCATGACCACACAATAGTCAGTTAAAGTAACGCAGCGCTGTAATGCAAAAAATGGCCTGGTCAAGAAGGGGGGTAAATCCTCAGGAGGGCAAGTGGTTAAAGGATAAGTTTACCTTTGGGAACATGTTACATGTTCCCCCCGTTTTTATGGCGTTGAACGTGTAACTTGTTCCCATAGCTGCAGCCACTGCCTCTCTCCCTTTGACAGTACGGGGAAAAGTTTCCCTGTACTATCTGTCAAATTTGAAAACAGCATGGTTGTGCGGGGCTCCGCCCACACGGCTGTATCATTCATTCACGGACTTCTGTGAATTAATGACCTGCAAGTCCCGACAGCCTTAGTTCCTGTCAGCTTATAGTTTTCAATGAACTACCATGGCGCAGTGGAGCGCCATGGTAGTTCATTGAAACTTCCTGTCAGAATGTCTGCTTTCTCGTATATCCCGAATGGCAAGCAGATATTCTGACAGGTCTGCAGAAGTGATCTACTGATTGCTAGTGCAATGCTTTCCAGGCTCCTGTAGACAAAAATAATTAATGCACATTTTTTTTACCTGCAAAAAAAATGTGCATTAATTATTTTTGTCTAAAAGGTGAACTTTTCTTTTAAATATTGCCAGAGACCATCAGTATGGCTAATACCAGTAATTAGTTTTTATCCCTCAACTCTTCAAAGGCATTATAACAGAATCTTTGTATGGTCCCAAGGCAACACAGACACTTTTCATTGTCCTTTAGTTGTTATACATGTCTGTGCTGGATATTCTCCGAATGTTATGAGTTATTCTGTCAATCAACAGGTATGTGAAATTTCATCATGATCAAGTCATTGTCACGGAATCCTATCCTGCGATGGTGCTGATTGAATTAATGTCGTACAGCTCATCTGTAAGCAAATTCTTTCGTGTCCAGGAAGTGTATGGACAGGTGAGTCAATCATAAAACACAGCCGTATGTACGGTATATCAACAGGGAATGAACTACCTCTATAACAACTCATATGGGAACTTTAAACTTTTGGTCCCAGAAAAGAGGGTTGGGTTAGGGGGTTAAATGTTACAGCCTGCCTAATCAATAACTCATAATTGAAGTTCACACTTGTTTCATCTTATTTGCAAAGTTACCATGCATTCTTCATTTTTCTATTTATCTTTAAATTGTGAATATAGTAAGAAGTGAGCGCTTACCAAAAAGCAGATATGCACTCTAAGTAACCAATATAGACTTACAGCAGAATAATAACAATAGTGCAGCGCTTGAAGGAAAACAAGAAATAAATACTGATAAAAGTCTGATAATAAAAGTCTGTTTCATAAAAAACGTGCCAGGTGACTGGTAGTAATCAATGGTGGTGATCCGTGAAGAATAGCAGAAATGCACACTCACCAGAAAGCAAATAAGTATAGGTGGTGTATATCATAATCCATGGATCCTCAATCAAGAAGAAAAAGGTCGTGTCAGAATGGGTCAATCTTCCCTCAGGGATGTATTCAGAACTTGCCCAGAAATGATGTACACCAGATCCAGGTAACCAGAGGTCTCCTATAGTTGGATGGATGGAAGGGGTTGCCTGTTTACAGGGGGTCTTCCTCCTCTTGGTATGGTGCCTGGAATTGTGGTACAGGGCTCTGCAGGGCATTTAAGTGAGCACAGACAAACACATGTGAAGGGATCAGGAACAGCATCGCAGCAAGGAGGAGTTCCTTTTTGCAGAGCCCTGGGCAAGTTCTGAATACATCCCTCAGGGAGGATTGACCCATTCTGACACGACCTTTTTCTTCTTGATTAAGGATCCATGGATTATGATATACACCCCTATACTTATTTGCTTTCTGGTGAGTGTGCATTTCTGCTATTCTTCACGGATCACCACCATTGATTACTACCAGTCACCTGGCACGTTTTTTATGAAACAGACTTTTATTATCAGACTTTTATCAGTATTTATTTCTTGTTTTCCTTCAAGCGCTGCACTACTCTTGTAATGTATAAAAAAAGATACCTCAGCCTTTCTCATAACAGTTATAAAAAACGGAATACAGATGCACTAATCCAGGCAGCATCTTTGCCCCCATGGTGGCAGGCATTTTGTTGATGGCTGGGCCATTTTGGTGTGTTGCTCTGATCTGTATTCTCTCCCTGCTAAAGCAGAAATGTCAGCTCTGTGTCAATCTATAAGGCTCCAATGGAAGTTGACCTGTCTCCTTCCCATTCAATCAGAATTGAGCTCATTTAGAAGATAGATTGGCCTTACAGTACAACCTCAGACATTTATTTTCAGAGAGAGAGAATACAAATACATAATTAAAAATGATAATTAATTAATTAATTATTAATTAAGTAATGATTAATTAAAAATGATAATTAAAGATGATGTAGGAGAGTTTGGCTGTGTTTTTCAGTTCACGTCACAGCAGAAACTGATCAACAGGTGCCGGACAATGGATGAGCGCCAGCATCTGTTGGTCGGCGAGGAGAGTGACAGGCTGTGTAAGCAAGACAGAGCTGTCTCATGTCAGTGGTGAAAAAGCAGGGAATAAAATCCAGCAGATTGCATAGTAAAAACAGCACACTGTGTACACAAAACACATAGCTAGGCACACAGTAAACCCTTTGAGCGCCCTAGATGTTTAACCCCTTCCCAGCCAGTGTCATTAATACTGTGACAGTGTAAATTTTTAGAACTGATCACTGTATTAGTGTCACTGGTTCCCACAAAATGTCAGTTAATGTCAGATTGTCCACCGCAATATCACAGTCCCACTATAAGTTGCGGATCGTCTGTCTTTTTTTGTTTATAGCGCAAAAAAATAAAAAAGCCCAGAATGATTACCAAAAGAAAGTTCTATTTGTAGAGATAAATGGCGTAAATTTCATTTATGTACAACGTTGCATGACAGCTCAGTTCTCAGTTAAAGTAGCACAGCTCCATATAGCAAAAAATGGCCTGGTCGTGAAGTGGGGTAAATCTTCCAGAGGTCAAGTGGTTATTACAATAATTCAAGAGTGGAAACTCCGATTACTACAACCACTGTCTATGACTGGTTCACTTTATTTCCTTTCCTGCATTTTATAGTTTACTTTGCTGCTTCCTTGTTATTGAAATCCACTCTTTTTAATCACTTCCAGTCAAGGCCAGTTCTGACATTTCTCTCCTACATTTAAAAAAAACTATTTTTTTTGCTAGAAAATGACTACCCTCAAACATTTTACATATTCTAAGCAGGGGCCCTAGGGAAAAAATGGTGGGTGTTGCATATTTTGTATGTCACACGATATTTGCACAGCGGTTTTTTCACATTTCTTTTAGAAAAAATACACTTTAATGAATTTTATTGCAAAAAACACAATATAATACCCAATTGTATGGTAAAATATAAAAGATGATGTTACGCTGAGTAAATACAGTGGGGAAAATAATTAGTTGATTTTGTAAGTTTGCCCAAATTAAATGAAGGGTCTATAATTTTTATCATGGGTGTATTTTAATGGATAGAGACAGAATATCAACCAAAAATCCAGAAAAAACACATGATACAAATGCTATAAATTGAGTTGCAGCTCAGTGAGTAAGCTACATATTTGATCCCCAAGCAAAACATGACTTAGTACTTGGAGGCAAAGCACAGAGGTGAGACATTTCTTGTAGCTGGTTACCAGATTTGGAATCATCTCAGGAGGGATTTTGGTCCACTCTTCTTTACAGATCTTCTCTAAATCCTTAAGGTTCCTTGGCTGTCCCTTGGAAACTCGAAGTTTCAACTCCATCCATAAATTTTCTATAGGATTAAGGTCTGGAGACTGGCTAGGCCACTCCATGACCTTAATGTGCTTCTCCTTGAGCCACTCCTTTTTTGACTTTGGTGGTATGTTTTGAGTCATTGTCATGCTGGAAGAACCATCCACAACCCATCTTAAGTGTTCTGGCTGAGAGAAGAAGTTCCCCATCCAAGATGGGGAACTTCTTCTCTCTTACAATACATGTCCCTGTCCATTGGCCCCTCAATGCTGCAAAGTTTGCCTGTACCTTTAGCAGAGAAACAGCCCCAAAGCATAATGTTTCCACTTCTGTGCTTGACTGTAGGGATGGTGTTGTTAGGACATAGTCAGCATTTTTCTTCCTCCAAACACAGCGTGTCGAGGTAGTGCCAAAGAGCTCAATTTTGGTCTCATCCTTCTCTTAATCATTTAGATGTTCATTGGCAAACCTCAGATGGGCCTGCACATGTGCCTTCTTGAGGAAGGGACCTTACGGGCGATGCAGGATTTCAATCCATGGCGACGTATTGTGTTACCAATGGTTTGTTTGGTGACTGTGGTCCCAACTGCCTTGAGATCATTCACAAAGTCCTGTGTAATTCTGGGCTGATCCCCCACTTTTCTCATGATCATCCTTAATCCATGAGGCGAAATCTTGCAAGGAGCTCCAGACTGAAGGCGATTGATGGATATTTTGCATTTCTTCGATTTGAGAAGAATCGCTCCAACTGTTGTCTCCTTACCAAGCTTCTTGCTGATGGTCTTGTAGCCCATTCGAGCCTTGTGCAGATCTAAATTCTTGTCCCTGATGTCCTTTGACAGCTCTTTGGTTTTGCCCTTGATGGTGCCCAAGAAAGAGATTCTGTGGACAGGTGTCTTTTATACACGAGATGTCACTAGGAGCACCTTCTTAAATTGACTGGACTAATCTGTGTACCCCATGAGCACATAGCCAGTCTGTGGGAGCCAGAATTATTGTTGGTTGGTAGGGGATCAAATACTTATTTTACTCACTGAACTGCAACTCAATTTATAACATTTGTATCGTGTTTTTTCTAGATTTTTTGGTTGATATTGTTTCTATCATTTAAAATACACCTATGATAAGAATTATAGACCCTTCTTTTCCTTGTAAGTGGGCAAACGTACAAAATTTGCAGGGTGGCAAATAATTATTTTTCCCTCTGTAGATACCAAATATGTCACATTTTAAAATTGCATTTGCCCATGGAATGGCCCCAAAGTATGGTACCTAAAAATCGACATAGACGACGCTTTAAAAGCCTTTGCAGGTTTAGAGTTACAGAGAAGGTCTAGCCTTAAATTATTTCCCTTGCACTGACATTCACGGTGACACCTCACATGTCTGGTGCAATCGCTGTTTACATTTGAGCGGGACCTATGTTCACATTTGGGCGTGAGCACAGGGGAGCAGGAGCACTTTATATCTTTTTGTTTTTAATTTTAATGTTTATTCTATATGAAAAAAAATATGTGTACACTGTCTCTTGTGATAGCATGTCTTGTGATAGCATGGGCCATGACAAGTCCTCTTTAAGAAGAGATCTGGAGAGATCTATCTCTCTTCTTGCCTCCAGAGCATCCGATCAAACCAAGATTGGATTGATCATATTTCTGATCAAGCCGGTAACAGCTTTTTTACATGAGACTGAAACTGGAAGTTACTAAATCCTTGTTGTTTCCAGTTTCTGACATCACACAGTGGGAGGAACAACATCAGTTTCTCTTACTATGTCCAAGGAACCACTTTCCACAGGCCACATCCTTACCGGGCTCCCCGATCGCACGGGAGAGCCCAGTAAAGGCAGAAGTAGGGGGGGGGGCCCACTTCTACCTGCTGTAAAAGTAATCCAGCGCCTTTTTAGGATTATTTTTACT
Source organism: Staurois parvus (assembly GCF_062004578.1). NCBI lineage: Eukaryota > Metazoa > Chordata > Amphibia > Anura > Ranidae > Staurois > Staurois parvus. The sequence continues at coordinate 16,937,324 of NW_028317950.1, read as the reverse complement.
TTGAAGGGAATTTGCCGGTCCTAAAAAATGATACCTCAGTCATCGCTGCAGCTGCAGCGATGACTGAGATATCAGCCTTCCAATCCAGCAATGTACCGGTACGTCGTTGGAAGGGAAGCAGTTAAAAACCTGAAATTTGGGTTGTCCCAGAACAGGGATAGAGGGGAAATCTTGCAATGAGGACACTGGTTCTGGTGACAGCCAGGGCTTCCCTCACTTTGGAAGAATTTCCTCTCACTTCCTGTTTTGGCTATGAGACTGGAAGCCTTCTCAGCGGATAGGAAAAAAAAAACACTTTGTTATTCAAAATGGAAAAAACTTTTGCCTTTAGTTCTTCTCTAAATAGTACATGCTGACTGTACATTCCAGACATGCACAGTGCAGCTCACAGACATTTTAGGAGTGAAACAGTGCCTGCAGGGAGGTTTGTCTATGTTTCGTTCCACGTAGCTAATACCAGAGAAAATTTTGGAAGAATCATGTAAGATATTAAAATTAAAAAGTTTAACATAATAAGTTTAATTGAAAGCATTACTATATTACTAGACTACAGAGTTGAATTTTTTATTAAGTCACTTCCATCAAATGCCTTATGCAGCTAGTATGGTACCACTGGCTCTGAATTTGTTTAGCCAGTTCCAAGAACTTTTATGATTTGCAGTTCCTCTGCTCTGTATGATGTAGCTTTTTTCTTCTTATAAAGAAGGTTCCTCTGAAAATTCAAGAATCAGATGGTAAAAGCTCCAAAACCATGTCCCAGGAACCTAGCAGGGCTGATGTGGAGGAGGAGCCTATAACAAAACCAGAATATGCATCACAAGATATTGATGACAGGCCTGGTGTTACGTGGGATCACCCTATAGAGAGTACTGGAGTGAAGACACCTCAACCACCTGAAGTAGTAAGCACAGTGGCTGACGAAGGAGAAGTATCTGCTCTGGTGTCAGCAGAGAATGAAGATAATGTAACACACAATTCTGGCCATCATGAAATTTTGGACACTCCTGGCAGCACTCAGATGGAGGTATGTAAGTTTGAAAAATATTCTGTGTTCTGGATTACATAATGGTATCTGGATATTGGAAATAACATTGCATTGTACTACCCGCTACAAAAAAATGGTGTACCAGCTCAGATGGCCACCTCTCATGGGACCATTTGGTTTACACATTTTGGCATGGTACTAGTTGCAAAAGAAAACTAACTATCTTCCCTTTATTCCAGCTATCACCAACAGTAGAGCACAGGGAAGTTCCAGAGGTAGTTGAAAGCTTTGTAACATCAAGAGGAAACACATACACTGTGCTGTCACTCAGCAAGGAGCAAAAAACCAAATCTACTGTGATAGTCCAGCCAGTGACAGACAATGTGTTCTTCACAGAGGCTGTCATAGAAGAGTTAAACCCTATCAGTATAAACCTGTTGCAGGTGCCAGAGAAGCTGTTTACTGAGCTGAAGAACAAGTGAGTCTGTGACACATTTTATCGCTTTATACTAGAAATAAACTTTTCCAATTGTATGGAACCCTATAGAGGGGGCTGAAATTGACTGAAAAGAAAAGCTGCTCAGCTCTTAGACCACAGTCCTATTGACTTCAGTACCTTTCCAAACCAGTTTTGTTTCAGACCTTTTTCTTATAGGAAAACTATAATGGCTTGCATCAATCTTATTGCAAATTATTTTATATGTTTTTTCTACTATTTATACAAAAGCACAAAGTGCATTACAAATAAACAATAAAAAATAAAATAGGTCTTAAGGAGCTTTTTGGATTTTCCAATAAAAGAGCACAACAAAAGCTGTTTACTTTCAGACTCTTTCACTTTGACTAAAACTTCCTATAGAGCCATCTGAATAGAGCAGGAGAGAGGTGGAGTAGATAATGATTTCACACATTCAATAGTGTTTGTGTTAATTTTCGCTTAAGCTTCTGAGCTTTGTAAACAGGCTTTCCTGACAGCTCCATGTCAGCACAGCTGAAGTAAGGGCCCCGCCCCCCCATTCTTCCAGGACCTAACTCATAAATTTGAGCCCACCTGCAGCCTCAGCTTTCCTCTTTTTTTCCTCCCATGTGCAGGACCTAGGTGTGCTTCTCTACCTGGCTGGTCTAAAGGGCTGGCTGTCCGTCCATGCATGTGGGTTTCAGCTGAATGCAGTCTCTGATGTACCGGCTAAATGACCCATAATCCAGGGAGCCCCGCTGCTGGTCCTTGGGGCGGCTTTTATCATGGCTAACAGCCTTGTCTGGTGTCTGCTGGGTCCATGTGAAGTGGGCAGCAGTGTAAGCAGAGTCTCCCCTAGGCACGCACAATCACGCAGTGCCAGCGTTTACAGTCGGATGGCGGAGGTTGGGTGAGCTAAATATAAAAATGCTTTGTATCCAAATGAATGCTGCATTGCTCCCTGCAGCCGCTGTGCACACCCTGAGCTCCTCCACAGATTGTACTCTGCATAACAGGTGCACAAAGTAATACTTTGTCTGTTCACACATGGCATTAACCTGTTGGTGGCTTCTCATGTTTGCTTTACTATTGTGCTAATATGCCAACCCCCTTAACAGACCAGTATTCCCAGAGAAGGTAGAAGAGTAGCCTGTGGATGACTACTGTAGCTAGCATTGCCTGTTGGAATATAGGCCATCCTTTTATATTTTATTTGTGGTCGACAGTTTCTCAAAAAAAAAAAGAGAGAAGGTCTTTATGAAGTCAACAATTCCCTTGGATGGTTTGTGTACATTGCAGAATATTGTTCTAATTCAGTATGCAGATTCCTTCCTTTTTATTGCAATTCTTAACAAAACATTTTAATTATCTCCTGTTCTCTGGCAGGGCAAAGTTTGGTTCATTAACCACCTGGTGAAATCTAGCTGTGGTTGGATGCTGCAGTATCAAACTACATCTAGCAGTTGTTAACCTTTTAGGGTTTGTTACTAAGCAAGCTATTTTCTACTTCATTAAATGATTTATTTATTTTTTTAGCTGCTTTGTTAAATGGCAGGCAAAACCCTGTGAAAGGATTATTTAGTCTGGCAACAGGCAGTCTCAGAGCTTTACCAAGCTAGGCAACCCTCTTCAGACTTTTCAAAAAAGAAGACGCAGATGACTGTGCGATGAAGTGTTTCACTCACCCTGTAAAGGGGTTATATGTTCTAGCAACGAGCAGTCTAATAGCCTTCCCAGGCAAAACAGCCTCTTCAGACTCTCCAAAGGGGAAGAGATGGGTGAACATGATGGTATGAATCTTGCTTTCTTTAAGCAATCAGAAATGAGGATGATGACACCTAACATGTTGTGACATTCAATAAACAAGTGGCCTGTACACTCAAAAGGAGTTTTTTCCACTCACCCTGTGAAAGGGCTATATGTTCTGGCAATTAGAAGTCTCATAGCCGTGCCAGGCAAGACAGCCTCTTCAGACTCTATGAACAGGAAGCATGACTGGAAGTATCTGGCTGGTTTAAGCAGCCTGGGATAGAGATGATGACACCTAACAGGATGTCACATTCAGTAAACACATTGTCAATACACTCAAACGGAGTGGTTTCCACTTACCCTTTGAAAGGGTTATCTGCTTTGGCAATGAGAAATGGCCTAGCCTTCCCAAGCGAAACAGCCCTCTTCAGAGTTTCCAAAGAGGATGATGTGGTTGGACGTGACTGCATGAATACTGCTTTGTTCAAACAACCGAGGATAAAGATGATGACACCTTACAGGTTGTCACATGCGGCTAATATACTCTAAAAGAATGCTTCCACTCACACTGTGAAAGGGTTATCTGTTCTATTGAGCAGTCTCCTAGCCTTCCAGGCAAACAATCCTCAAACTCTTCCAAAAGAAGATTCAGGCAAGAATAACTGTATGAGCCCTGCTGGTTCAAGCAACCAGTGATATAGAAGTTGACACCTAACAATTTATCACATTCGTTGACCATGTGGTCAATACATTCTAAAGGAGTTGCTTCCACTCACCTTGTGAATGGGTCATATATTCTGCCAATCAGCCCTTGTCAGATTCGTCCAAAGAACGTGGATGATTATGGCTGTATGATTCCGGCTTTGTTCAAGTAGACAGGGATTAAGATGATGGTGACCCAGTTGTCACAATTAATTAAGCATGTGGTCAAGCCGCTCTAAAGGAATTGCTGAATTCACCTTCTGCAAGGGCCATCTATTCTGGCAATGTCCAGTCTTCCTTTTAGGGCCATTATAACTGGTCTCAGAGCCTTCTTAATCCAATCAATCCTCATCAGTCCCTTCTGAACAAGAAGATGAGGACAACTGTCCAGGTTTTGATTCCTCCTTTTGTAAGGTTAATGAAATGCCTTTCAATTGAATCAAAGTTGTGGAAGTATTTCAAGTGCCTCCAGAGGACAGCTTGACAATTCCCTCATGGTGACTGAATCAAGTTGTCACAGCAGGATGTCAAGAGCTTTGAATCACCCCTTATGAGATTAGCCAGATACATGACTTGATCATTAGAAGATGCTGTGGCCTTCAAGGACGTACTCAATAACTGCATTGTTCTTGATCTTAGAAGGTGAAGTCTGAATTAATAGTAGTCAGTTTGGCTTCCTGCCTCAAGATAAACATCTGTTGAGTTAAAGAAGACTGAAGTCCGTTTCCACGCTGACTCCAGAGAGGGTAGCTTCTGCCTTTCTGGCCAGGAGCCAGCACATAATCCGAGAAGTCAGCTTCATGTCAGGATGCTTTCTGGTATTTTGAAAAATGTGCCATCCATACATGTCTTATGGGCACTTGGTGGTTCCTCTTTGGACATAGGTAAAGCTTTGATGACGGACACATGGTCACTCAAGGCAAGCATTTCAGGACATAATTGGGAGATCTTTCATCCTTCATGTCTCAGATCCAGCAGGTCAGGTAGGCTCGGTTGAACTCTCACCCCCCCCCCCCCCCATCAAGTTGGGTTTCTGGACTGGTAGCAGTCCTAGGGCCTAGCTAAAAAGATATGGATTACGCCCTGTATGAAAGCAAGCCAAAACTTGTGGTTGGAGAAGCAGAATCTTCTGCGATGTAATTCTCATCTGACGATCTTTTGGCTGGTGGTGCAGTAAGACACCAGCAAAGTATGAGTCAATAATGGAATTTCAGGCTCTCCTAGCCTTCAGTGACCTCTTCCAGGGTGGACCTGTCCTGGTGAAGTTAGACAGCACAACGACTGGCCTACAGTCTGAAACAAGGGGGCACTTAGTGTCTCCTTCTTGAAGGAGGTTTCTCTGATTCTAGAGTTGGCCCAAGTCAATATCCTGCAGCTATCTGCTGCCTATGTGCTGGATGGAAGAATCTTTAGACTAACAATTTGTCCAGAAAAATCCTGGATGAATAGTCCAGACTACCGCAAGTCTTTCGAGAACTAATAGGCTTGGTGATCTCTTCCAGAGGTAGACCTGTTCATATCATCAGTCAACACCAAGTTGCTTTCTATTCTAGGGTCCAGCATCCACAAGCAATCGGGGTGGAGGTGCTGATCGCAGAGTGGATCTCTAGGATAGCTTATGCCTTTCTGCCTCTCCCTCTGATTTTCAGCTTCCTGCTGAGGCTGTGGCAGGGGCAGGTGATAGTTCTGGTGGTGATCCCAGATTGGTTGAAGGAGCCTTGTTACCCTCTGCCCCTCCTAATGAGTGTCAAAGATCCACTCCCTCTGCCAAAGTCCCATTCATCCAACACTTGACAGGCTCAAGCTCATGGCTCAGGTCTTGAGAGGCAGAGGCTAATAGATCTCGGGTGCTCTGTAAAGGTTGTGAATACTCTTATGAAAGCAAAGAGGAACAGCACTTACCGTGCCTATAGTAGAATATGACATAAATTCACAGGATTGCTGCTGATGAAGGTTTTACACTGGGCTCTTCACAAGTCTGTCACATTCTATAGTTTTTGTAGGCAGGACTTAATTAAGGTTTATGCATAAGTACGCTATGGGACCACATTTCAGCTATCTCTGCCTTCACCGGCATACAGTGGGCATCCAACACTCAATTATACTGTCCTTCAAGCTGCAATGTGGTTGAATCCGAACTAAGGGATTGTTTGTGAAGTCTGATCTCCCATTGGTGTTTGGACTTGTTTGCATCAGATGCCTGCAAAGTGGCCCCTTGCGTTACCTCTTGCTGAAAACTGCTTTCCTGGTGGCAATTCTGTCAACCAGAAGAGTGTCCTTATAAGCGGCCTTGGGGTTTAAAGAACCCTTTCTTGCGTTCATCCCGGATAGGGTGCTACTCATGCTGATGCTCAAGATCGTGCCTAAGTGGCCTTCAAAGTTCATATTACACGAAAAGTTATCCTTCCTATGTCCCTCTTGGGGGGTACCCAAGAAGCTAGTCTATTTGATGTGGGTCAAGCTTTAAAATTTAACATTAAGGCAACATCTGGCATTAGGAAGTTGGAGCACTTGTTTGTCATTCCAGGTGGAGCGTGTAATGATTTTACAGCTTCCAACAAGATTATTGCCTCCTGGTTGGTGTAGCTCATCTCCTTGGCCTACAAGTTAAATGGGTTGGCTGTGCCAGGGGGATCACTTAACTATCCACCCTAAGGGTCTCAACTTTGTGAGCAGCAGCAGACTGTGTTCCCAAACATTATCTGCAAGGCAGCTACGTGGGGGTCAATATATAGGTTCATGGCTCATTACTGTATACAAGTAGTCTTAATGACAGTTGAGATTGGCAGAGGCATCATGGCTTCTGCTTTTTAGCCAGAATTGAGGAGTGTGTAGCATTATCCCTCCCCCTTGTGGGTAGTTAGTTCCCAGCTGTGCTGACATGGAGCTGTCAGGAAAACAGAAAATTGAATGACAGATACTTACCATAATTTTCCTTTCCTGATGAGCTCCATGTCAGCACAATCCCCACCCAGCTTGGTAGGACTAGTTACAGAACACTGAGGCTACAGGTGGGCTCAAATTCATGAGTTAGGTCCTGGAAGCATGGGGTGGTGGGGCCCTCCCTTACCCCAGCTGTGCTGACATATTGCTGTCAGGAAAGTTTGTTTACAAAGCTCAGAAGCTTAAGCGAAAACTAACACAAACACTATTGAATGTGTAAAATCAGCATCTACTCCACCTCTCTCCTGCTCTTTTCAGATGGCTCTATAGGAAGTTTCAGTCAAAGTGAAAGAGTCTGAAATTAAACAGCTTTTGTTGTGCTCTTGTTGCTCTCTTGTTGTGCCAGCTGTGCTGACATGGAGCTTGTCAGGAAGGGAAATTTACGGTAAGTATCTGTCATTCCATTTTCCATTTTCTTTTCAGCAGAGTAGCTGAGAGCCTGAGGACTTGTAAAAAGAAGCTGGAAAATGGTACAACATATTTATATGCAATATATAAATACTTAGATAACATTTTTTTTGTCCTGATCCTAATAAAAATAAAACCTAAAAACGGTTGGAATATGTAACATGATCCCAAAGGTGAACTTATCATTTAAGTAAGTGTTTTGCTTTTTCCCCTCTTCAGTGAAGTTCACTTTCACATTAAGATATTACAATGTTATTGATTATTTCCTTGTATTCTCTCACTGTCAGAACAGAAGTGTGTAAATTGTCCTTTCTCCTGCCTAAGCCCAATGTTGATCACAAACACTAAATAAACCTCCATGTAACAAAGGTGCTATCAGGAACACATGGAAGAAAAATAAAGGCTTTATTCACTGAAAGCTTTGCTTTTCTTTAGCAGTCTTACAGAATTTTAGTTAGCTCTGAGCTCAGGTAGGATACAGGTCAATGTCTGTTCTGACCTTACAGCCTGACACTGAGCTGACGTAGGGAGAAAATACAAGAGAATATCAACACCAACACCTGTCCCTGAGATATCCAACAGTTTTCTTAGCTTAAGAGTGATGATTCAGATACTTATAAATGCCCATTGATGATTGATTTTACGATAAACACTATATATATATATATATATATATATATATATATATATATATATAAAATATTTTTTTTTTTTTTGCTAGAGGGCCCTTTTTTATTTTTTACCTGATTAGTTGTTTACCATGCAGATGATGTCTTGTACTCATTGGTTTATTTGCTGTTGTGACATTACAATAGTCTCGTTTCAACTTTCCTCTCATTTTCAGCATCCGGCTTGGCTTCTATGATCACGTGGAGGAATGGTTTGATGAAATGGTGTCCAATTCTCATAGTATTGTTCTGGCCAAGAAGGAGGAGCTGAAGTCTGAATTGGATTTGCTCTATCACCTTCATGAACCCAGAGGACTACGCATAGAGATGGACATCCACAATGTTAGGGCAGGTACAATTGTTTCACACCTGTGATCTTTCATGCAAACATCTAAGTATACATATGAAACACAATTAAGTGTTACTTAAAGTGTTTGTTAAGGCAGAAGGTAAAAGTGCTTCTGTATGTGACTCCCACAGCCCCCTCCCCTTTTTATACCTGTACAAATAAAAGCCCGATTTGACTTGAATGCCCCTTGTATATCTTTAGTGACAGACTGCTCATTGGAAGCTCCTCAGAGTGTAAAACTGCACTTATATGTGTAAGACCAGTTTAAGAACAGATCAGAAAGTTGTGTATATGCAATAGGTGGAATATCATCAATCAAACAGTCCTGTTTGCTACATAATTTTATTCCTACACTTACCTCTGAAACAAGATATTTCTGATTGTCCCTTGTCCTTGATTTCCCTTGCAGCTGAGTTGCTCTTACACTCAGAACGTGTGGATCGCCATTGTGAAGGGGTAAATCAAGCACTTAATGATTTAAAGGAAGAGAGCGCTTCACTGATTTCGAAAATGAAAAGTGAGACTGAAAATTTCCGCAGCAAAATCATATCCATGAAAAGCATATTCCTGAATGCTAATAAGTCTGATAAGTGAGTATATGTCTATTTACTACACTACTGTATACCACTATATCAGTAATTTGTCTTTCCATGTTTACTGATTGATCCCAGAAATGTGAGGCTGCAGACTGTTGGAGGTACGTTACTCCACCCATAAGGGATATGATGGGGGATATTTGTTAAAATTAGAGCAGAAAGTACAGCAGTTGTGCATGGCAACCAATCAGCTTCTAGCTTCAGCTTGTTTGATTAGGCTTTGAAAATGAAAAATAGAAGCTGATTGGTTGCCTTATACAACTGCTCCAAATTCTGGTTGCTACATTTTTTATAAACTCCCCCTGATGTGTACTAGTATTCTCACTGACACTCTGGCTCCATTTTATTCTGCCAGTTTGACTTCTTCAGCCTACTTGTGTCTCTGCAACTGTACTCTCCTAAAGAGAGACAGTCATTTTTTTAGCAAGCAGAAATCATGCACAGAACAGTAGGAGAAACTTTACTTTATTATAGACCTGTTAGTTTAACTTCTATAGTTGGGAAGATACTGGAGAGTTTAATAAAAGACCAAATAGATGAGTTCTTGCTGGAAAAAAATATTTTAAGCAACAGACAGCATAGATTCATGAAAGACAGAAGTTGTCAAACAAATCCAATTTCTTTTTATGAGGGGGTGAGCAAAACCTTGGACAGAGGGGTGGTTGTGGATGTGGTATACTTGGATTTTGCAAAAGCGTTTGACACAGTTCCCCACACATGGCTAATGTGTAAGGTAAAGTCTACGGGCTTGGAAAAAACCGTATGTAAATGAATAGAAAACTGGCTAAAAAATTGTATTCAGAGAGTAGTGGTTAATGATTCATACTCTGAATGGTCTGGGGTCATCAGTGGCGTACCCCAGGGTTCAGTGTTGGGACCCTTACTTTTTAATATATTTATAAATGATATAGGGACTGAGATTACAAATCCCATTTCAGTCTTTGCAGGTGACACCAAGCTGTGCAGTGGAGTAACGTCCTTACAGGATGTCTTCAACTTACAAGCCGACCTCAATACACTGTTTAATTGGGCAACTATGTGGCAAATGAGATTTAATGTTGATAAATGTAAGGTTATGCACTTGGGGGTTAAGAATATGTATGCATCATACATACTAGGGGGGGGTACAACTGAGGGAATCAATGGTGGAGAAGGATCTGGGAGTTCTGGTAGATCACAAGCTTAATAATGGCATGCAATGCCAAGCTGCGGCTTCTAAAGTGAGCAAAATCCTTTCTTGTATTAAACGAGGTATAGACTCCAGAGAGAGAGATATCATATTACCCCGGTACAAATCATTAGTAAGACCTCATGTGGAATATGCAGTTCAGTTTTGGGCACCAATTCACAAAAAGAACATTGGGGAACTGGAGAAAGTACAGAGAAGGGCAACTAAACTGATGAGGCATGGAGGAGCTCAGCTATGAGGAAAGATTAGAGGAACTGAATTTATTTTCTCTTGAGAAGAGGAGATTAAGGGAGGATATGATCAACATGTATAAATACATCAGTGGTTCATATAGTGTACTCGGTGTAGAGTTATTCACCCTGAGGTCAACACAGAGGACAAGGGGGCACTCTTTACGTCTGGAGGAAAAGAAATGTAATCTCCAAACAGAGAAAGGTTTCTTCACAGTGAGAACTGTGAAAATGTAGAATAGACTCCCTCAAGAGATGGTTCTGGCCAGCTCAGTGGATTGCTTTAAAAAAGTCCTGGATTATTTCTTAGATACACAGAATATAACTGGATACTAACATTTATAGGTAAAGTTGATCCAGGGAATATACGGAGAATATGCCTCTCGGGGGATCAGGAAGGAATTTTTTCCCAGCAGGTGCAAATTGGATCATGCTTTGCTGTTTTTTTTTTGCCTTCCTCTGGATCAACTGTGGGTATAGGATTATAACTTTTTTTTTTTTCTATGGTTGAACTGGATGGACTTTTGTCTTTTTTCAGCCGGACTAACTATGTAACTATGTAACTGCTTGTTTTTTCTATTTTGTGAAGGTTTTAGAGTATTTTTAATGTCTGTTTAAGTCCCTCTTACATCTTGTCTTCCTGTCACCCTGCCTATTTCTTTTCAAATATTTGACTTTGGATTCAACTTAAGGACATTTTTCAGATCAAATTCCTAATAAAGTTTGTGCAGTTTTTAGTTTTGCAGTTTACTTGCTAAATATCTAATGTTCAGTTTATTATTTTAATTTTGCATTTCAGACTGGTAGCCCTGAGTAATTCCTTGTCATCAATACTGGATAGCCATAACAGTGGAGTCCAGACTGCCATGAGGAACTACCGCCAACATGTGGAGGAGATGCTGGGAAAGCTCTGTGACACCAATTCTGATTTCATCAAATCTTTCAGGTAAGCACAAGGTACATATTTAATACCAGAAATCTGTGTATATTGACTGACCTATCTAACTTTCTGTGAAAAATCACTGAAGTTTTTATGTATTAATGTGTTCTTACCAAGAGCCAACAATCAGACAATCAGGGCAAGTTTGAATCTGGTGGCTGAAAGGAAGAAAATCCTATTCTTAAGCCTGGTGCACACAATGAGAATATCGGACAGATGATTGTCCTTTTTTTTTTGCGTGCTGGTCTCATATCGAAAATTAAGAAGTTACTACAGTTACGAAAATTTGCGTACAACAGAATACAACTTTGTTAATGATGTAATGTATTCTTTCATTTCTGAGCATGCATGGTCTTGGTAACTTGATTTTTTACAGACGAATACTGTACTGACAAATCATTTTTTTCTGGTATTGTACGAGGACAAATGTTCATGCTTGTCCCTTTGGATAATTTCATATGAACTATCGTGATCAGCTCTTGAAAGCTGAGTACTAAGGATCAGATTATTGGATGATCACTTCGAAAGCAGTATTTTTCATCCGATTTTCCCATCATGTGTACTAGGCATTAGTAAGAGTACATTGATATATCAGACCTATATTGTTCATGGGGTCCCATGCCTTAAAGTGTATGTATACCCTAAAAGTGAACTTTTTTTTCAATAAGTGCAAAAATAACCTGATTATTTTGCCCGTAATCCTGTGAGCTTCCTGTGCCCTCTGCCTTGTGCACAAGGAGGGGCTATGGAGATGAGGCAGGGGGAGGAGATCAGTAGAGGTCTGTATCCATTGTAATATATCAAAAATGAAGTTGGTAGGGCTGACACCATGTGCTAAGGATTTCAGAAATGAAAATACACGTGTGTTGCTATTGCAGAGAAAGATAGGAGCACATTATATTCCTGGCTCATCAACATGTGTTTTCTGTACTCACAATGTCTTCAGAGTTAAAACATGGGAAAATGTGCATGTATTCCAGAGAGGTACAGAATGTCAACAACATACAAACCATTTTAAAAATGTGTCGGCAACCTCTCCTTCTCTTCATCACATTATAGCTGAAAAGATCAAATCCAGAAAAGGTTCTTCAGTGATGCATTTGGAGTTTTCCCTATTCATGCTTAGCTTTGTGGTCAGTTAGCATAATGCAGAGGAGTGATTGAGCATACAGTTAGTAAGGTTGACCAGTGCTGGTCTGACTATTATCTTCTCACACTGCAAGGAAAGGAGATAAATTTGCTGAATGGTTCAGCTTTGCCTAATTTCAAAACTGTAACCTGCTTTTTCATTATAATGGAGTTCATCTAATATTAATTAGGTAGTAAAACTCATGTTGAAAATTAAAATTGACTGCTTTATTTATCTGATAACCACAGATTATTTTCAGAAGGTGGCAATTTTTCTCCTGATGAGATCGAGAAGCTTCGTAAGAGGCTGCATAAAGCGTCAGATACCATCACTTCTTTTGAGGGCTCCATCATGGTGGACCTGGAGGGGTTGGAATCGTTGTGCTTAGAACAGGTAAATCTGGAGTAGTTACGCACACCTTGATGTAGAATGATGGTGTCCTTGTCAGCTTGCTCTTGTACACAATGCCTTTATCATCTGTCAGAATGTGCACTTCTGTTGAACTGATGAAACCCTAAATAAATAACCTCCAGAGATATATATGGGAATTTATGAAATGACCTGTCATTTCCACCAAAGACTAATTCCACAGTGAATTGAAGATGTGGGTTGAATAGCCCACTGTCTACTTGAATGTCTCTCAAGAAATCTTCTGGAATTTTGGAAAGGTGAAAATCTGTGAGTTTCCAACTGTTCCCACTTAGAATAGCTTTAAAAAAAGTGTCTACTGTTTTTTTTTTGTTTTGTTTTGAATAGAGTGGACAGGGATTAGAACACCCATCAGGACCCTGTTAGGGATATTAACCCTATTAGTTTTGTTTACCATCAACAAAATTGAAAGTAAAAGAAAATCCAAGATTTTAGGTTGTCCCCAAAACAGGAATTATTGGGGATATTTTCCAGTGGGTATGCTGGTTCTGATGACAACCAGGGATTCCTTTACTTTTGAGGGATTTTCTCTCTCTTCCCGTTTTGACTTTGGGGCACAAAGTGAAGGGAAATCTGCCCAATGGGACACAGATGGCAAAAATAAACCTTACAGGGCTTGTAACACTGCCTTACTCTATCCAAAATGAAAAAAAAAAGTTTTACCTTTAGTTCTACTTTCATATTGAACCTGTCATATAGATTACATTACAGCAGAATTAGTGTCAGACACGGACCTGAGGGGGGTCATTATAACTTAAAGCGGAGTTCCAGCTGAAAAAAAAAAATAAAAGTCAGCAGCTACAAAAACTGCAGCTGCTGACTTTTAAAATACAAACACTTACCTGTCCATCGGTCCAGCGGTGTCCTCACCACGGCTGGTTTCACCGGCCATCTTCTCTCCCCGACGCCAGCATCTTCAGTGTGGGTACCCGACTGTGACAGCTTGTGGCTTTACAGCTGGGCACCCACTGTACATGAGCAAGAAACACTGCGCTTGTGAATGGCCCTGTAGTCTGCTGGGAACTGTCAAATTCGGGTATCCGTTCCCCCCCCACTCCCCCACTCCTTAAGCACGTTTAAACTAAAGATCTAATCCAGGAGAATCCCTATATGCAATTGGTTTCCTGCCCATAATCCTAATGGCAAAATATATACCATATACTGTATATTTGTGCATTGTATCAGTTGATGTTTTGTTCATCTTGTATAATAGATCATTTTAATACTAACTTTTAAAAAGACCCCAAAGGGTTATTTTTGGTGTTTCCATAAAGAGTTTAACAGGGGCACCTTTGGCTATTCTTTATTCTTATGTATTCTTGAAGCTGTATTGTATTTATTAAAGTGGTTGTAAACACTCTCATATACCCAGTGAAGTGGCTGGCCTCAAATGATACACAGAGATGAAACAAATCCTCTTACATAAATTGTACCAGTCTATCTGCAGTCTTCTCTTCTCTACAGCCATTCAATGTCCAGATATTATAAAGCTTGTCTGAGGGTTCAGAAAAAAAAGTGGACTGAGAGCTGAAATTACACACTGCAAAACTCAATGAGGAGAGCTCGGAGAGATGATTGGAGGGAAGAGACACACCGCCCTCCACACAGCACAAAAGAACAGAGCTGAGGCTGTCAATCTGCTGGAGGTCCCTCTATGTACCCTCTTTTCTCTTGCTGTCAGGAAAACTTGTCAGAAGTGATTCATGCTGATAGCAGAAGAATGAAGCAGCAGACAGAAATTATACTTAGTGCTCTTAACCATTAGCCGCCCGGCCAATGGCCGTTTGGCGGCTTCAAAAGTGTCTCTGCACTCCGGGTGCACGTCATTTGGCGTGCTCCCGCACATGCGCAGTTTGCGCTAATGCAGAGCGGCGCAGCAGTGCGATCTGTCACCGGCCGTGCACCTCGGACACGGCCGATAACAGATCCGAGTACCGGCTCCCGTTGCTGGTACCATGTGACCTGCTGTGAACAATCACAGCAGGTCACATGACACTTGTATACAGTGGATGGCTTCATTCATGATGCCATCCATTGTATACTAGTGCCTAGCTGTGAATGGTCACAGCTAATCACATGCACATGTCATGTGATTAGCTGTGACTAAATCACAGCTAAGCACAAAAAAAAAAAAAAAAAAAGCTGAATGAATCGATTTCATTCAGGTAAATGCTTGCTTATAGCAAAGTAATTCTTTGCTATAAGCAAATTGTGTAAAAAAAAAAAAAAAAAAAATACTGATCACTTCTTCAAAGTAGTATAATGTTACTATGGTAACATTGTATTACTTTGGTCATAGTAAAATATGAAAAACAAATCTTAAAAAAAAATAAAAAAAAATGTAATAAAAAATTAAATATAATAAAAAAATTTAAAAAAATAAAAAATATATATATATATATTTTTTTTTTCATACTCTCACCAGTCAGTGTCCCTGTTCACCGCCATGCCAGTTATATGATGACGCTGTACTGCACTGGTGACAGTATGTAAAAAAAAAAATTGTGAAAATAATTTTTTTAATTTTTTCATTTTCCGAAAAATTATGACAAAAAAATACAACTTCAAAAAACTCGCCATGCCTCTTATGAAGTACGTCGGACTGTCTACTCTGCAAAAAGGGGTCATTTGGGGATATCTGTACTATTCTGACATTCTTGGACCTCAAGAAATTAGATTGGCTGTCAGTACTTCAGGATTGATCAATATTCAGATCTATACCATAGTTTGTGAACTCTATAACTTTCCTACAAACTAAAAAATACATCCTAATTTGGGTCATTTTCACCAAAGACATGTAGCAGAATACATCTCGGCCTAAATTTATGAAGAACAATTATTTATTTGTAAACTTTTATAACAGAAACAAAGAAAAATGTGGTTTTTTTTCAAAATTTTGGGTCTTTTTTTGTTAATTTAGCAAAAAATAAAAACCCCAGCGGTGATTAATACCACCAAAAGAAAGCTCTAGTTGTGTGAAAAAAATGATAAAATTTTAGTTTGGGTACAGTGTTGTATGACCGCGCAATTGTCATTCAAAGTGTGAGAGCGCTAAAACCTGAAAAATGGCCTGGGCAGGAAGGTGTAAAATTGCACGGTATTGAAACGGTTAACCACTTCCTGTCCGGACACTTTTACCCCCTTCCTGTCCAGGGCAATTTTCAGCTTTCAGCGCTATCACACTTTGAATGACAATTGCGCGGTCATGCAATACTGTACCCATATGAATTTTTTACTATTTTTTTTAGACAGATAAAGCTTTATTTTGGTGGTATTTATTCACCGCTGGGATTTTTATTTTGTTTGCTATGTAAATGAAAATGTCCACAAATTTTGAAAAAAAGTGTTTTTCTTATAAAATGTTGCAAATAAATAATCCTTCATCATAAATCTTGACCAAAATGTATTCCGTTATATCTTTAGTAAATAAAAAAATAAGCCAAATTAGTTTATAACCAAAAATTATAATTTTTTATATTATTATTTGTTTTTTTTTTTACATACTGTCACCCTGGCAGTACAGTGTCACCATGATGACACTGTACTACTTGTGGGGGGTGATGAAGATTTTTTTTTTTTTTACAGTGATTGCTTTTACACCCATATGTAAAAGCAATAATTTCTCTTTCTCTCTGTCTGCATTCTTGCAGCCATTGAGAAATACTGAGTGAGCAGTGATTGGTCACACCTTGTCACATGGTACAAGGCTGTTGTGAATAGCCTTGTACCATGTGACCTCTGTGATCATTCACAGATTTCACACGTAGTAAGCAATGATGTCACAAGTGACATCTTGCTTACTACTTTGCATGTGATCACTGATTGGCCAATCAGTGATCACATGATCGGGACCTCGTACAGAGGTCCCGTCCGACGATCGGTGTTTCACTGTGTCCGGAGGACACAGCGGGCACCGGATCGCGATGCTGCGCGCTCCCAGGGAGCGTGCACAGCTAGAAAAGGCGGGTGCTGTTTATGAAGGCAACCCGCCCCTGGAGTGCCACCGCCCTGCCGTTTATAAACAGCAGGCGGACGGCAAGTGGTTAATTGAGACAAATACATACTATAGAGCAGTGGTTCTCAACCTTTCTAATGCCGCGACCCCTTAATACAGTTCCTCATGTTGTGGTGACCCCCAACCATAAAATTATTTTCATTGCTACTTCATAACTGTAATTTTGCAGTGGGAGGAGTAGTGCCATGTCATTGGTGTCAGTGGAAGGAGTAGTGCCCCATCACTGATGTCAGTGGCATGAATAGTGCCCCATTGTTGGTATCAGTGGGAGGAATAGTGCCACATCATTGGTGTCAGTGGGGGGAGTAGTGCCCCATCATTGGTGTCAGTGGGGGGAGTAGTGCCCCATCATTGGTGTCAGTGGGGGGAGTAGTGCCCCATCATTGGTGTCAGTGGGAGGAATAGTGCCCCATCACTGGTGTCAGTGGGGGGAGTAGTGCCCCATCACTGGTGTCAGTGGGAGTAGTGCCCCATCACTGGTGTCAGTGGGAGGAATAGTGCCCCATCATTGGTGTCAGTGGGAGGAATAGTGCCCCATCATTGATGTCAGTGTGGTGGAGGGGAGAATAGTGCCCCATCATTGGGGTCAGGGGGGGGGGGGGGAAATAGTGTCCCATCGTTGGTGTCAGTGGGGGGAGGAATAGTGCCCCATCATTGGTGTCAGTGGGAGGAATAGTGCCCCATCATTGATGTCAGTGTGGTGGAGGGGAGAATAGTGCATCATCATTGGGGTCAGGGGGGGGGGGGAAATAGTGTCCCATCGTTGGTGTCAGTGGGGGGAGGAATAGTGCCCCATCATTGGTGTCAGTGGGAGGAATAGTGCCCCATCATTGATGTCAGTGTGGTGGAGGGGAGAATAGTGCCCCATCATTGGGGTCAGGGGGGGGGGAAATAGTGCCCCATCGTTGGTGTCAGTGGGGGGAGGAATAGTGCCCCATCATTGGTGTCAGTGGGGGGAGTAGTGCCCCATCATTGGTGTCAGTGGGGGGAGTAGTGCTCCATCACTGGTGTCAGTGGGAGGAATAGTGCCCCATCATTGGTGTCAGTGGGAGGAGTAGTGCCCCATCATTGGTGTCAGTGGGGGGAGTAGTGCCCCACCATTGGTGTCAGTGGGGGGAGTAGTGCTCCATCACTGGTGTCAGTGGGGGGAGTAGTGCCTCATCACTGGTGTCAGTGGGAGGAGTAGTGCTCCATCACTGGTGTCAGTGGGAGGAATAGTGCCACATCATTGGTGTCAGTGGGAGGAATAGTGCCCCATCATTGGTGTCAGTGGGAGGAGTAGTGCCTCATCATTGGTGTCAGTGGGAGGAATAGTGCCCCATCATTGGTGTCAGTGGGAGGAGTAGTGCCCCATCATTGGTGTCAGTGGGGGGAGTAGTGCCCCATCATTGGTGTCAGTGGGGGGAGTAGTGCCCCATCACTGGTGTCAGTGGGAGGAGTAGTGCTCCATCACTGGTGTCAGTGGGAGGAATAGTGCCACATCATTGTTGTCAGTGGGGGGAGTAGTGCCCCATCATTGGTGTCAGTGGGGGGAGTAGTGCCCCATCATTGGTGTCAGTGGGGGGAGTAGTGCCCCATCATTGGTGTCAGTGGGAGGAATAGTGCCCCATCACTGGTGTCAGTGGGGGGAGTAGTGCCCCATCACTGGTGTCAGTGGGAGTAGTGCCCCATCACTGGTGTCAGTGGGAGGAATAGTGCCCCATCATTGGTGTCAGTGGGAGGAATAGTGCCCCATCATTGATGTCAGTGTGGTGGAGGGGAGAATAGTGCCCCATCATTGGGGTCGGGGGGGGGGGGAAATAGTGTCCCATCGTTGGTGTCAGTGGGGGGAGGAATAGTGCCCCATCATTGGTGTCAGTGGGAGGAATAGTGCCCCATCATTGATGTCAGTGTGGTGGAGGGGAGAATAGTGCCCCATCATTGGGGTCAGGGGGGGGGGGAAATAGTGCCCCATCGTTGGTGTCAGTGGGGGGAGGAATAGTGCCCCATCGTTGGTGTCAGTGGGGGGAGGAATAGTGCCCCATCGTTGGTGTCAGTGGGGGGAGGAATACTGCCCCATCGTTGGTGTCAGTGGGGGGAGGAATACTGCCCCATCGTTGGTGTCAGTGGGGGGAGGAATACTGCCCCATCGTTGGTGTCAGTGGGGGGAGGAATACTGCCCCATCGTTGGTGTCAGTGGGGGGAGGAATAGTGCCCCATCGTTGGTGTCAGTGGAGGGAGGAATAGTGCCACATCGTTGGTGTCAGTGGGGGGAGGAATAGTGCCCCATCGTTGGTGTCAGTGGGGGGAGGAATAGTGCCCCATCGTTGGTGTCAGTGGGGGGAGGAATAGTGCCCCATCGTTGGTGTCAGTGGGGGGAGGAATAGTGCCCCATCGTTGGTATTAGTGACACGAATGATGGGGCACTATTCCTCCCACTGACACCAATGATACTTACTTTGCTGACCCCTGCTCCAGCCTGGGCTCGCTCTCTCACTTACCTGTCAGCTGTCTTCCTTCTCTGGCCGCTCTCTTCTTCACTCGCTCCGGCAGCTCCCTCGGTCTTCTTTGATGTACGCGCGCTGCCGCTCGGCTCCTCCTCTCCAAGCTCCACCTCCTCGCCGGTGATTGGCCGCCTGTGTGCCTCTCCTGAGCTACAGTTCCGGTGGCCAATCAGCGGCGAGGAGGCGGAGCTGCTGAGCGATCCCGGAGGTGTGGCCAGGTGACAGGAGCAGCGTATCATCCCGCCCACACATCGCCGGAGACAGCAGCGGTGTCTCGGTTCCTAAGACCATCGGAAATATGTGTTTTCCGATGGTCTTAGGCGACCCCTGGGAAATGGTCGTTCGACCCCCAGGTTGAGAACCGCTGCTATAGAGGGATATGTTTTTGCTCATATTTCATGTGTGAGGTTTACAACCACTTTAAGTTTCTCTGTCTTTTAGATTGCAAGGCTACACAAGAAAATCCCTCTTCTCCTAATGTGCCATGTATTCTTGTTGTTTTTTGCTTGCAGGTTGCTAATGAGCATCCCATTTTTAATGTGCAATAAAGCAGAATATGTGGCTGCTGTATTATAAAAGATAGTAGCAATATTCATTCTTACTCTATAACGTCTTCTTTTTATTCAGGCCACAGAAGTTGTTAAAAAGTATGAAGACAAATTCCATAGTCTAACAATGGACACAATCTTCCTAGAGAATATACAGAAATTACTGACTAATCTGCAGGTGAAGATCAAAGCACTGGTAAGTGATTTTGCTATATTGACTCTGCAAACTATATATTATATCCCAGAAGTATTGGGACACCCCTCAAAATCATTGGAGTCAGGTGTTCTAATCACCTCCATGGCCACAGGTGTATAAAATCAAGCACCTAGGCATGTAGACTGGTTCTACAAACATTTGTGAAAGAATGGGTGACTCTCAGGAGCTCAGTGAATTCAAGCGTGGTACCGTGATAGGTTGCCACCTGTGCAATAAGTCCATCTGTGACATTTCCTTGCCACTGAATATTCTATGGTCAACTGTTAGTGGTATCATAACAAACTGGGAGCAACTGGGAACAACAGCAACTCAGCCACGCAGTGGTAGGCCACATAAAATGACACAGTGAGGTCAGCACATGCTGAAGCGCGAAGCGCACAGTGCACAGACGTGGCCAACTGTCTGCAGAGTCAATAGCTAAATACCTCCAAACTTTGTGTGGCCTTCAGATTACTACAACAGTGCGTAAAAAGCTTCATGGAATAGGTTTCCATGGCCCAGGAGCTGCATCCAATTCTTACATCACCAAGTGCAATGCAAAGTGTTGGATGTAGTGGTGTAAAGCACACCGCCACTGGACACCAGAGCTGTGGAGATGTGTTCTCGGGAGTGACGAATCACACTTCTCTTTTTGGCAATCAGATGGACGTGTCTGGATTTGGTGGTTGCAAGGAGAACAGTACTTGTCTGACTGCATTGTGCCAAGTGTAAAGTTTGATGGAGAGTGGAATATTGTGTGGGGTTGTTTTCAGGAGTTGGGCTTGGCCCCCTAGTTCCAGTGAAGGGAACTCTTAAGGCGTCAGCATACCAAGACATTTTGAACAATTTCATGCTCCCAACTTTGTGGGAACAGTTTGGGGATGCCCCATTCCTGTTCCAACATGACTGCGCACCAGTGCACAAAGCAAGGTCCGTAAAGACATGGATGAGCATGTTTGGGTTAGAGTCCTGACCCAACCCGACAGAACACCTTTGGGATGAATTAGAGAGGACAAGCGAGCCAGGCCTTCCCCTCGGACATCAGTGCCTGATCTCGCAAATGTGCTTCTGGAAGAATGGTCAAACATTCCCATAGACACACTCCTATACCTTGTGGACAGTTTTCCCAGAAGAGTTGAAGCTGTTATAGCTGCAAAGGGTGGGCCAACTCAATATTGAACCCTACCGACTAAGACTGGGATGCCATTAAAGCTCATGTGCGTGTAAAAGCAGGAGTCCCAATACTTTTGGCAATATAGTGTGTGTGTGTGTGTGTATGTATGCAAACTGTTGTAATTCCTACACTGTTCACCTGATTTGGATGTAAATACCCTCAAATTAAAGCTGACAGTCTGCAGTCAAAGCACATCTTGTTCGTTTCATTTCAAATCCATTGTGGTGGTGTGTAGAGCCAAAAATGTTAGAATTGTGTCGATGTCCCAATATTTATGGACCTGACTGTATGTCTGTTGCACTGGCGGTGCGGATTCAGTGCGGGTTTAAAAAAAGAGTCATGTCCGATTTCTGAGCAGTGTGGTCCAGTCAGGTGCCAATTACAGTCTATTGACTTCTATAAGATCCTAAACTAATCCTGCCCTGAGCCTGATGTAAACTTGACGTGAACCTGTGAACAACTACTGTATCAATTAGCTGTGAAACCTGAGCTTCAATCCGCACCGCACATGTGTGAATCAGCTCAGTTTAAGATCTTAAATTAAATAAACATACATGAGGATGATCTGATTGTCCATAGGTTGTGACCAGCAATTCTCAGAGCCAGCAAATTAACTCTTACCTGGAACAGCTACGAATGAAGATAGATGCCTGTGCCAGCCCCAACATGGATAAAGAAGTATGTTGTCAATATGTCATACCAATAAATTAAAGGTGACTGTATGCCCAGGACCCTATGTAGTGTAAGGAGCTCACAATGTCCTATAATCCCTTAGTAAAAAAAAAAAACTGCAAAATCATTTCATCTTCCTCTTCGCCAACTATCACTACTGAGGATGCAGTGATTTTATTTTGACACATCTAAGCAACAAAAATAACTTAATTTGGGTGGCTACAAATCATCTTTAATGATCTTTTTTAAACCAAACTAACTCAGATCAACAGGATTTGCTTTGCAGATATGTATTGTATTTTATCAAAATTCTAATTTGCAGACCAGAATGTCTTTGGAATTGATCTTCGTTAATAAGATCAAATTTAGGATTTTATTTAAGTGTGACTTTGTCTGCAGATGTATTTTGACCCAAATAGACCTTTTAATGGTACCTTTGTTGCACACTTTACTTCAATAATAGGTGGTGACTAGCCAAGATCTATATGAATTTGCTAAAATTGTAATGGATGAAGTCTCGAAAAGGAGCTGCTACCTAACTTGTCTTCTGGTAAGTTCATGTATTTATTAGGCAAATATTGACATACATAGCCAGAATGTACATATGTTTACTGTTGCATCTGCAAAAGGATTTGTTCTGCCAAGGATTTGTACCTGTGAAATCTGTTCAGCCAATCTTGTGACCGAACTGAGATACAACTGTCACTCAAATTTTAAGACATTTGACATATGTATTAGCTGGTTCATCAGTGCAGCTCTCCATGTCACAGCTCTACCACCAGCTTGCCTTGTCACAACCAACACCTGCCCAGGGGCGGACTGACAACTCATGGGGCCCCCGGGCAATAGGGGATCATGGGGCCCCTGTGTCCTCGCCCACACCCAAAAAAGCCTATGAAAAAGCCAAGGAAAGGTACCAGGGGCATCTCATGGGGCCCCCTACTGACCCCGGGCCCTTGGCCAGTGCTCGAATGGTCAGTCTGCCCCTGCACCTGCCTAATGAGCAGGGAGATGATGCAGAAAGCAGTAAAGCAGAACCAGGAAACTGCAAAACTGAACCAGATAGCATAAAGTAGAAGCAAGGATGTATAGAATGATCATCCTTGCTATGCAGTGTGGCAGAGGTGTATAATTCATAGGACTGGCAAAATAAAATTACAAATCCTTTGGCTTGTAAACGTTTGTGTGTTTCCAATGTGTATTTAGCTGTTTGCCTGGTGTTTCACTCTAAGATTTTTCTGACATGTGAAGACTGTTTGTCATCTTGCAGGAACCCAGTCCCATTCTTCCAGAAGTTCCATTACAGGGTCCAATTGCAGCAGCAGCAGCTCGTGTAGATGCCCCATTAAGACAGGATGGCAAGTTGGCATTTGGGACCCCTGACAGCCTGCTGAATCCAAGCAGAATAGGAAAACTGGCCTTGGATGATGCAGCACTGGGTGTGATAAAGAACATCATGAAGTAAGTGCAAATAAAAAAAGTAAACTCCAGCCCTTTTGTGGGAAAAACTGCTTTGGCTGTACAACTAGGCAGAAGTCAGCAGGCCTCCACTACAGTTCTGATATGTCACGTCTTGAACCCCATGATGCATTTTTCTATTTATAACTTGGCAGAATTAAATTTTTGAAGCACAAAAATTGTGTACCGATTTTGAAAGCAAAATCGCCAATATTTTCTCCAATCTAAACAGATTTTCAATTCTGCTTTCTGAGTAACATACAAAACTAGAAAAGCTACAATTTCTGGGGAAATTGTGTGAAGTGTTCTTGCCTCCACCAGTAGTCTACAACTGGAGTGGGCGGAGTAACTGGGTGGAGTGGCTTGTCACTCTGCTGCCTCTTCACACACCTGGGTTCCTATGGCAACTCACTCTACAGCAAGGGCAGAGAAGAGCGGTTAAAAACAAACTGCTCCAACTTGCTCACTTCACTGGCGGTTGGCATCTTCAAACAGTTGTAGTTTAAAAATTATAAATCCTACACCGAAGAGCTTTATATTGTGAGAATCACAAGACCCAGACCTACATTTTAATGCATAGTATGTCTCTGAAATATTAAAAGTGAAGGCACAGTTACAGTTTAGAAATTGCCCTTCAAATTTGAGGTGGCTTGCGTGGAGTTTCAATGAATGTCAATGGGCGGCGTGAGTTGCAAACAAATGGTCATATTGTAAAAACTATCAGGGCTATGGCTTAGCCGTGGACATTTTTAGTGGCAGCAGGGATAGCTGAACGTTTTGATATAAGATTTGTGTAGGTGGGCTTGAAAATGAGGGAGTGGTGGCAGTTTAGAAATCATGTCCTGATTTGTCAGCTCTCACTCTAGTTTTGAACATTCCGCCATTCATTCCTATGGGACCAATTTCACCATAAAAACGCCGATATTTCGTGAGCCATTCGGCGAAACGTCCCACAAAGTAATAGCACACCAATCGGGAACAATCCGCATGTTTCAGTATATTACTGTCTATGTCGTGTAAAAACTGTGGGAGGAGTTAGGGTGGTAAATTTGGCTTTAATAAGAATATATATGTGAGATAACAGTAAGTGGTCTTGCCATGCAAGAACACTTAATAAATGAAAAATCCAATGGGTGGAGTGACACCAGAGTGGCAGACCAAATGAACTCAAATGCAGAAATCTCAGCAATGATGTCACTGAGAAGTATGAGAATGGGTGATTTGACTGTTCCTATATGTTCTGCTTTAAAGTGGAACTCAATCTTTGGAGATAAAATGAATTAAGGCTGTGTAATTACCTCCGTCATTCTGTCCTGGTAATCATAGTGCTCCAGTGTTGCTAGCCTGGATGAGATAACAAATTCAGTTTTCATTTCCACTTTCTCTTAAGGCATAACTATGCCTTTTTGCGCTGCCCCGTAGTCAATTCTTGTCGGGAACTGAGTTGTTTAGTCAACTCTCTGTAGTACTTGAGACCACAGAAATTATGTCAGATTTTACCCATGTTAATGCGGGTCTGCTATGTATGAATGGCAATTACCACAGAATCCTGCCCTCTTATGCCTACCTTCCGGAAAGTGTGTTAGGCAGTTATGGGCTGTCGGTGGTGAGCATATAACACAGTATTCCCCTTTCACTGCCCATAGCCAAATTGTTTTACATCTGTCATGACCAGGCCATTCTTTGCTTTTCAGCACTGCGCTACTTTAACTGGCGATTGCTTGGTCATGCAACACTGCACCCAAATGAAATGTATATCATTTTTTCATACATATAAAGCTTTCTTTTGGTGGTATTTGATCACCACTGGGTCTTTTATTTTTTACTATACAAAAGTAAAAATACGGTATTTTCTACTTTCTGTTAGAACACATATTCAATAACATCAAATTTCTTAAAAAATTTAAGCCATAATGCTACATGCCTTTAGTAAAAAAGTTATATTGTCTACAAGCAATAGTATTTACGTAGTTATTACACTATACTGGGAATGGCGGTGTATAGTGGGACTGTGATAGTGCGGCAGGCAATCTGACGCTGGCTGGGAGATACACTGACATCAATAGTGACACTAATACGGTGATCAATGTTCAGTGATCAGTGCTAATACCGTACATTGTACACTGTACTAATGACACTGGCTGGGAAGGGGTAACATCAAGGAGCATTCAAAGGGTTAACTGTGTGCCTAACCAGTGTAATGTGTGCTGTCTTATTTATAGATCTGGCTGTTTTTTCTCCCTGCTGTGTACAGAGCCCTGTGTGTTTGTAAGCAATAAGATATTGGCCGAGACCTGCTGACAAAATCCCTCTGTAGCCAATGACAATACGTTTTAGCAGTGGGTGCGTGCATGCACATGTACATGTACGTGATCCATGAAGTACATGTACATGATCCAGCCTGCCTGGACCGCATCTCTTTGGAGAATGTAGAAGGTGTGAAGAAACTTTTGATTAGGTCCTTTGTATTGCACTTCACCTTTTGGTTTAAACAAGCTGAGCAGGAACCCCCCCCCCCCCCCCGTCCTCATTTATTATTGGACGACAGGTGAAAAGTTTTTGGTTGTTTGAATTCAGTATGGATCCTCTCTTTTTGGGCATGCCTGGTCGAGCCAGTTCACTCCTTTTCCCACATGATTGGATCATGACTATAATTCCTTTGGGGATTTCTTTCGCGCACTTTGAGCTCCCCTGGCCATACAGTGTAAGGGGTGTGATCCAAGGACATATTTTATCTTAAAGTTGCTGATGATGTTTCAAACTCTATATTGACCACCATTCTTTTCTTCTTTTTTCCACCTGATGAAGATTTGTTTGAAATCAAAATGCGTTGGGGCATATTCACAACATTGAGGCATATATAACAGCTGATATGAAATCAGTTAGGGTGGTCCTTTTGTACTGCTGGATCATCAATCAGCTGATTGTTTCTATTGTTGTTTGTATTGCTTTTTGGTATGATCTAAAAAATCAATGTTGTAATTTTAACTTGTGGGTAGTATTAAGTGCCTAAAAAATCCAAACCAAAAATAATTTTTCTCTTTACTTCCCCTAAGAAATCAGTATGTCGCCAATAGCTCAGTCCACAAAAGGGCTCTGTCTTTACACACACCTGACATTTCTATGATAGTTAATAAAGGCTGTAAATCAATGAATAGTGCCTACTGTAAATCTATGGAAAGTTTAACATTTTTTAAAGATCACATTGAAAAAAAGGCAGAAAAATAATTCAGTGCATGTTATCACTTTCTTCCACTTTCTTCCAGAACACAGCAAATCAATGGAGAGTCCCAACAGGAACATAATGATGGGAACCGACAGTCCAGTCTTGCAGGTAAACTAGGATCAGTGTTTATCAGTGCCAATTCTCAGTGGCTGCTAACAAGGTATATTTTGCAGTCAAATGTGAACTAATATGTAGATTTTAAAACCTATTACTTACAAGCAAAGATGTGCTTCCACTTGGAACACTAGAAAATAAGCTGTGAGCAGCTATTGGGGACCAGAGTGGAGAATCAATCATGAGGTTAGCGAGGGCACTTATGAATGTGCAAAATATAATGCAGACCTATGCTGCCATCTACTGTTCAGTTTCATGAATTCTCTGCACTAAGCAAATTGGCAAATACCGTATTAAGGTGTCCGTTTATGACACAGAGAATAGCTGCGATTCAGAGGATCGCAGCTATTCTCTGGTCATTCACAGTTTATGACACTCAGGAGATCAGCGGAGAACATGTTCAGCCCTTTACTGGAGATCTGTGTTCTCCCTCCAGATTCTCCAGCCCACAGCTGGAGAATCGGAGGAACCGCAAACTAAGCAGCAGTAATTTACCTCTGCTTAATACACTGATCTTTTACTGTAATCTTGCAAGATTATAGTAAAAGCAGACATTTTCCAGCGTTTGTAGATCGTTCTCCCTTCGTTCGGAGAACTGATCTACACCGCTTCATAAAAGGCATTCACAGGAGAACTGTGTTCTCCGAGAATGCCGGAGAACTGAGCAGCGATCATTTACCGCTGGTTCATAAGCGGACACCATAGTTTGTTGCAGGAGGATAGACCAGGTAAGTCAGATTTACATCCCAGCCTCCGACAATGTTTCTGAGGTAGTGATATTTAAAGTATCGATGGTAAATTTAGCCACTTCAGCTCTCACAACTCTACACCCACTATGCACCAGAGTAACTTTAACATTTCTGCTGTCGATGTTTATTGAGCAATAATTTTATCAACACTTAAAAAAAGAATAAAGTAATATATACAGTATGTGTGTGTGTATATGTACTGTGTGTGTGTATATATATATATATATATATGATATTTTTTTTTGCAAAAAAGATTTTTTATGCATTCCTTAGACAAAAATAGTAACAAAACTACAAACGTACATACATATAAGGTGCAGCGCTAAAATAACATAAATAAAAACAGCATATTATAGCATAAAATAAAGTGCAAATATCAGATCACACTGAGGTGAACTTGAGTGAATAAAAGTCCCAAGATAAATGAGGGCCCAACGTGGGGATTCGGTAGATCCTAATAAGTGCGTGGGGCAGGGTTCCAGTGTACCACACGGTGAATCTAGGGTAAAAAATGCGCACTCACCAGAAGTGCGTCAAAAGTATGCATGTGAAATTTATCCTGTTACATCAGGTAGCGGTCATCTACTGCCAAGGTAAGGTCAGGGTCATACACCTTCCAATCGTAACTCAGGGTAGGTACTCCAAGAGTCTCAAACATGTCTCAAACGTGTCACCATCTGGGGTCCCTTTTGAACAGGTTCTGCAAATGGGGACTAGTAATAGTGCCTGTTCTGGTATTCTCTCCCATCCCAGCCAACACCTGATCCCTCTAAGCTGACCTCCGAGCCTCACTTCTGGTGAGTGCGCATTTTTTACCCTAGATTCACCGTGTGGTACACTGGAACCCCGCCCCACGCACTTATTAGGATCTACCGGATCCCCACGTTGAGCCCTCATTTATCTTGGGACTTTTATTCACTCAAGTTCACCTCAGTGTGATCTGATATTTGCACTTTATTTTATGCTATAATATGCTGTTTTTATTTATGTTATTTTAGCGCTGCACCCAATATGTATGTACTCTGTTGGAAGGTTCATTCTTTGTTACCTTTTTGGTGTTCTAGTTGCTATCTTTTATAGAGTTTTGGATAGCGCTCAAATATTACCTCTTTATCAAAACTACAAACATGGATATTGTCTTTTTACCTGTTAGTTAAAAAAACAAATAGTGCAGCTGTAGATAAAAAGTATAAACTGTATGCTGTAATTCATCATGTTTAAAATTACACTAAAATTCAGACTATGCTGCAAAGCATTGCAAACTTTTTACAAATGAAAATAGTTTTTACTTAAATAATGTGTTGGTGCTCTGAAGAGTGATCCCTGGTTGATTGCTCTTTAGGGGACATATGACAGTGAGGAGGTGTTATGTCTTAACCCCGAAAAGCTTGCACCATTGCGCTACAACTGTGTGCAGTGCACACAGTTGCAGTGCGGCCCCATTCACACTTTATTAATGATATATTTAAATTATATAGAAGCACTTGCTGATTAGTATTTTTTTAATTATATTATAGTGTTTCGTCAAGGTCAGTCCTTGGCACCACGTCCGCCATCACGACCAAGCAGTGGGAGCATAACCAAGAAGAAGTCTGGTACTGGAAATGGAGAAAATCCAAAATTTTCATCTCAGAGGTACAAATATATTCTATTTTGTAACTTGATCCATGTTGTTCACACTCACATATTTCACGTGAATCAGATTACTGTCTGAGTAAAGGGTTCAAAACAGTGTACACGTGGTTCTTTTAGTAGGTCTCTTGTTAGGAACCGCAGAAGCAATTGTATAGAATAATATCACAATATGTCAATAATAGCATATATAATATGCCATTTCAAAAATTCACTGAGATATTTGATAGGTAATTTTGCTCACTTTTTGCAAATAACATCCAGTGGCAGCATGCACTGTTGTTTTTGGTTTGTCAGGTTAACGTGTATGCATAGGCATTTTTTTATTTTCTAGAATAGTGTGTGTAAGGGTTAGAACCCCTGTCTGTACCCCAGCTGCTTAGATTCACTTTTTTTTCCCAGTGAGACACAAAGTGGCGGAAACTACAAAATTAAGCCTTTCCTCTTGCTGTCATAATAATTATGTTCTTTTTAAAATGAGCTGTTGGCTATCTTGTAGAAATAAAGTTGCCTGAGCACTTCTACATGTACAGTAATTTGCCACTTCTCCTCCCCTTGTCTGACCCCCATCCTTTCTTCTGCCTTGTGTCCTGGGCTTACCTTTCCCTCCTGGATGCCTGGGGCTTCTATGGCAGGTGTTAGGATGGAGAGCAGTGAGAGATCAGTGAACAACCTTTTGCTGATCTACCCTGTGAAGAGCGAACCTAAAAGTACTCAGCTGTGAGCACTTCCAGGTTCAGAGCTATCAATCTCCAGCAGCTCTGGCTTTAACAGAGTGCAGAGATGACAGAGGTTACTCTCTCTTTCTGTTACATTGCCAAGAAAAAGGAAGGGTAATCTTCCTCATGGTACACAAGCAGAGAGTAACCCTTCGGTAGATTCAATGATCATCAATACAATGAACAAAAATTCAGCGCTCACACAATATAGAATAGGATGGTAACAGTAGGCAAAAATAAAGGAAAAGGTTAGGAATGACTGTACAAAGGATGTGGTGATGGTAGGTCACAGAGTCAATATGTCCATGAGATGGGCCAATGGAGGAGGATGCAGACCAAGGAACCAGGGCACATGGAATGGAACTGGCAGATCCTCGTCAGGGATGGTGAGGATCCTGTGCAAAAGATGTGGTGACAGTTGTGGAAGCAGTCAATGCGTCCTGGGGCTAAGCAGAATAAGGACGGAATGGACCAGAGAGGCAAGGCATCTAGGATGGAACTGTCAGCTCCTCATCAAGGATATGGGGGATCCCCTGAAGACAAGCAGAATAGAAAGGAGGGTGCCAGGTCAAGGTGAATAAAAAACATGTGTAAACTTTATTACAGAAGACTTACATCTGTAACTTCTTCAGTCGGCATGTGGAATGAGAAGTCAAACATAGGAGCAAGATCGCAGTTCACTCTGATGGATGGATAAGTGACAGCAGCAAAACCATGGAGGGAGCTGCTTGTGGATTCGGCGGAGATAGTTCAAAAACCTCTCCAGGCAGTGGAGAGGTTGACAGGTACTGTGACAAGTTCAGTTAATGGCGGATGGGCGGAGCTGCAAAGCGTTTCAGAAGCTCCACCTCTTTTGTCAAGCGTTTCAGGCGGAGCTTCTGAAACACGTTACAGCCCCGCCCACTCGCTATTCACGGCACCTGTCACAGTACCTGTCAACCTCTCCGCTGCCTGGTGGGATTTTTGAACTAACGCCGCCAAGTTCATGAGCGGTTCCCTCCATGGTTGTGCTGCTGTCACTGTTCCATCCATCAGAATGAACTGCGATCCTTGACCTGGCGCCCTCCTTTCTCTATTGCTTGTCAGAGAGTAACCCTTCCCTATTCTAAATCTAATCTAAAACTAATATGAAAACGTTTTGGCTATGCGTACACTTTACCTAAAAATGAAATTCAACAAAACTAAAATCAATATACAGATCTGATGTGCAGAATTGGTCATTCCTGACCTAACAGAAGTAAACTTTAATCTGATCAGTCAGTATTGGTTTTTGCCCTTTACAGTCCTTTATTCAATGAGCCAACATGGCCTCAGGAAGCTGGCCCCTCTGATATTCTTTGTTCTTTCTCAGTGTCCGAAAGCTGGTTAAACCCTCTCGGTTTGACAAGAAATACCAGGTGTTTGGGGAGAAGAAAGAGGAGTCTGAGTAAGTTACAGCAAATGTATTACTGGAATATGTACTGTCTGCATCTGCAAGTGTCATTTAAAAATAGAGATAATTAGCACCTTATTTTTCTGATTTTATTCTCTAGTAATTTTAAAGGCATCCTGTTGTCACTTCTGTGGGAGAGCAACAATAATCTGCTGTACATGGCCGAGGTAAATTTCATATTTTTCATAGGCACACATAGATCAATATCAGATTGGTTAATCTCAGCGTTCATCATTGGGTACTTGTCGTTGTTGGTGCAGGGTCTGTCTTCAGTGCAAAAGGCTTTTGGTGTAGGAGGTGACCATGCACTTTGGTACAGATGGAAGATGGAAGGTTGGGTGGCATGAAAGTGAACCTTTGCTTTTCCCATGCAGGATAAAGAAAAAGGTTCACTTTTCCCCTACCCACCAACAACATATAAATTACCTTTCCTGTGCTCCTCTGACACGGTCTTCAAACAATGGGAGAAATAGAAGTTCATGTGACATCGCTGATGCTTGGTGATTGGCTCAGCACTGTCACAAGGAGTCACAAGGGTTTATTTACTAAAACTGGAGAGTGCAAATCTGGTGCAGCTCTGCATAGAAACCAATCCGCTTATATTGCCACATCTTAACCGAACAAGCTGTAGTTAGAAGCTGATTGGTTACCATGCACAGCTTCACCAGATTCTGAATGCACCAGTTTTAGTAAATCTCCCCTACAGTGTCCTCCATATTTAGAGGTTGCAGGTATTTTCTTCTCTAATGGAAGCTGAATGGGGCATCAAGAGAACTCAGTAAAGGTGAGCATGTGTTCTACCAAGTACACCAAGAAACTACAAACACCTTGCCCATCACAACAAAGAGTGTCATATTTAGTGGACACACAAATTTCCTCCTGAGATCCAATGTCATACTGTCTAAGCTATTTGTTATTAACAACTCCAAAGTGAGAACATAATATTCCATACATTTATTGGTCATAAAGGGGGAGTGCAGCCAGTCATTGTTATACTTGTCAGAGGCCAAATTGGCATTTGGGGACCAAATCTTCATTCTTTGCTAATGCAGATCACAATAAATACAGTAAATACTACCCTCTCCCGCTGCCCATGCCACTGATCTTTGCTGTATTCATGAGCTACTGCTGTAGGAAAATATTTTGCATGCAACACAGTTCCAGGTGTATTGGATGCCTGATCTCCCCCTGAGCACTGTGTTTCCTCTCATAGTAGTACCATAGGGGCAAGGGGAATTAACCACAACAAGCATTTGAGGAACGTGCGGCAGACTGGTGAGTGTTAAATGTCCCTTTTTTTTTTTTTACAGGTTTTTTTTTAACCTTTAAAACAATGTTAGGATCTTTAGGTCAAGTGCACACAATCTATCATTATGTGCATTTATTTGAATTGCATATCCTGCCCAGAGTTATCTTTTAACACATACAGTAGAATGTCTACTTTTAAGTGGCAGCAGATGTTTTGCCTGCTATTATACCAATATTAATGTATGTGAGGCTTGAACCCCCTTATTGCAAATATGTGGAAAAGATTGACAGAGTCACTTTTTTCATGCTGTTGTTTTTTTTTTATTTTTACTTTTTATCTTCTGCAAAGTTATTGAGCAAATGCAAACAGTCAGATTCACACATATTTATTTCACATGTGCATATTTATGTACAGACACAACCTTTTGTTAAAGCAGAACTTTACCCATAACAGCCTGATAAAAAAATTTGTTCTTTAGCAAGGCACATACATTCCACATTAATAATTATGCTACCAAAATAAGTGTGTGCTGTAAATTGCCTCCAGCATTTCTCCTGTTTCTTCTTGCTAGATGCTGCCCAGAGTAAATCATAAAGCAGAACTAAACCCATCGATTTAACAGTTTCAAAAACAGTTACATTCCTGAAATGCCAGGATTGCTAAGTGTCACATTTGCTTGTGTCTTCAACCAAACTGTCAAACCATCAAATGGCTGGTGTCATATCTGATCACATGGGCAGCACCATAGCACTTGCAGATCAAACAGAAGCAGCTTTCTTGGCTCTAAAGGATAGGAGGCTTTAATTCCACTTTAAGGCTGTCAGCAGATAAGGCTGTCAGTGCCTAAAAATACCTAAAAATAGAGAGCAACTGAGCATGTGCAGTGCAGGGTGAGACAGTGTATTACTGAATGTTAAACAGCACTTATTTTTAATGTTTACATCGCTATACCTGCAAAAGGCGCCAGCCTGAAGTGATCAAGCTTTGACTAAAGTTCCACTTTAATCTCTCCCTCTGACTCAATGACCACAGTCATGTTTCACAGTGTTAAACTTCCATTAACATTTAGATGAGGTTAACTGAAAGAATAACCATTTAATGTTGTAACCCAAATACAAGTACTTGGAGCGCTGCTCAAAACTTCCCCCCGCAGTCCAAAGCACAGATCGGGTGCTGATGTTCAAACAAGCTTATCAGAGCTAGCTGAAACAGATTGGAAGACAGATGGTGGAAACACCACACATAGGAATCCTGCCACTATATAGAGATGTAAAGATACGGTTTCAGCCTGAACTCCTCCTAGCAATGCCCCTCTCACATGTTTCATCCTTCTATGGCTAAGCCTCCGGGGCGGGGCGAAACACGTCAGAGGAGCACAACCAGAAGGAGTTCAGGCTGAAACCATACACACTATAATTCCAGGTGCTAAACTCAAATCCCAAACATAAACACAATAAGCAGTCCAATAATCAAAATATGGAATAAAACGTTATCCCCAAAAATATTGTGTAAAGTCACTCAAAAAAAAAAATATTTTAAAATAAATGAATAAAGTCACTTCAACAAATTAAGTGTCCAAAATCCAGCTTGCCACTTTCTTTGGTGCTGAGCCCTTCCACTGGCTCGTAAAGGACAGAAAGTACCTCAAAAGAAAGGAAACACTACATAGTGTATTACCTTAAATCACCAAAATATATATATCATAACTTCCACAAAAAATGTGCAAAACTTCAAAATAGTGCCAAAATAGTGAACACTGTGCAAAGTGAAAATTAGTGTGTCACTCTGTGAATACAACAAAAAACAAGTGAACAAAACAGTGTAAACTTCTATCGTGGAAAAGCATATATACTCTTACCAGAATACAAAAAGGAAAAACGCCTTAAACATATAGTAGGAATCAGCATACATTCACTCCTTTCCTCCACTCCTGAAGTATGCCTCTTAGGATGTCATCCACCATATCCTCCTGACCATTCCCATGGTTTAGACGAACATTCCCAAACCTCCAG
This sequence comes from Staurois parvus, assembly GCF_062004578.1. Taxonomy (NCBI): domain Eukaryota; kingdom Metazoa; phylum Chordata; class Amphibia; order Anura; family Ranidae; genus Staurois; species Staurois parvus. The sequence continues at coordinate 16,902,871 of NW_028317950.1, read as the reverse complement.
GGTACTCCTATAATGAATGTATAAATATATATATATAGTGTGATACCGTTTTTAAAAGACAATAAATTTAGTAGATCTGCTTACATTAAGATAAGAGAAATCACCTATTCCCATCCTCACTTGCTATGCGGTTTTGCCAATACTCAAAATGGCCGACACGCCACTTCCGGTTCTTTTTCTGTGCCTCCGACTTCACTTCCCTTTCGTAAAATTTGCACTTTCAAGGGTGAGAGTGATTTTTCTAATATGTGAAGGGTTATTTTAGTTTAGTGATAGATGACACCATATTTACATTTATATGAAACCATATACAGTATATAGTGGCTGGATTCTGGTGTGCTGTGTTTCCACCTTCTGTCTTCCGATCCTTTCAATGTTGTAATCACAATATCACGCTGCCAATTCCAGGATTTGTGCTATGTTCTGTTTGTATTCTATGTCTTTTAGGAATTTTATAAAAAGAAGGACCGTCGTCCAGTAGGACGCCCAGACTTACTACAGGAAACATTTGAGGACTGTGCGGACATGTTGGTGCTGAAACTTCAGACTTATGAGAAGCAGGCCCTGGATTATCACAACAACTGCTTGCTGGGTAAAATGGCTTTTGAGATTATTTTTAACTGTACACCAGCCATATAGTGAACCTGTGCTTTACCCAATGCAGGGCAATGCAGCCTGTTCATTGAACATACTTACCTTCTTTTCATGCTCCATTCTACCTCTGAGAGGAAACCCTATGTCAGCTCTAAGTCTGGATTTGGAACTTACACAGAGCTGAGGGTTCTAGATGTAACATTGCTACCTGCCTAAGGGCTCATGTACACTGCAGCTGATAAACTCACGTTTAGGAGCTGTAAAGCATTTTTTTCAGCAGCCCCTGAACTCTCCCTAATGTTTTCCTATGTGTCCATGTACACATCTTTGTTTACAGTCGTTTACAGGCATTTGAGTTTACAGTCGTTTTTTTGAACGCAGAAAACTTGCATTCAGTAGTCGATTTTATCAACGTTTCAAACTTAAAATGCTTGTAAACGCGGCAAATCGTGTTTATTAGTGTTTGCGTTTGAAACTTTTTTTTAACTCTTCCAGTTCCCGATGCTGTCCAGAGTCTTTTTTCATCATGAAAAATGCATGCAAAACGTTTTCAAGGTACTCAGATGGACAGAACACTGGAAACAGGATGTTCCTACCAAGCTTGTAACACATGGTAATGACCAGTTCACATCTCAGACCTCTCCCACCCTTGGAAACCCTAAGATATGTTAATGACCACTCACACCTCAAATTCCTCATGAAGACCCCCTGCCAGGTGGTTTAATGACTCACTTCAGCAGACACCTTCCCACCCTTGGAAACAAAAGAAATGTTAATGAGCAACTCACACCTAAGCTAATTTCAACACATACTGCTGTCTCTGCTTCTACTCTCTGTGTTTCTCTGAAACAGTCTGAAATAGTTAATAATTTACCACTTTTCAGTGCATTCTGGGCATTTGGGAGGTTCTCCTGTGCTTATCTTTAAAAAAACGCTTGTAAACACAAACGCGCATAAACACGTTATGCAAACGCAGCTAAGCAGACTTTTTTTTAACCTACGTTTTCTAACAGTCAGTTTCCATCGTTCAGAAGTGTCCCGTGTACATGGGGCCTTTGCAGCCAAACACCATCACTTATCTCTGTTAAAAAAAGCCCTATCATATGGAAGATAGGGGATGAGTCCGTACCAGGCATTCGACTTTGCTTCCTTGTGGCTTTATTCCTTCAGGATTGCAAAGCGAAGTAAGAATAAGCATGTAACTGGGTTTTCATAAAAGTGATTCCATTGCTTTTCCCTGCATGGGCAAAGCATAGGTGAACTTGAAAACAGGTCTGAAAGCATGATGGACCATGCCTCTGTAGTGTGTGTCCATATAGCTGCCTATTTTGTCCACCTGGGGTGTAAATGATAGGGTGACAATGCAGCAGCATCATTAGAAGACATTTGTCAACCCATAACAGGAATTGCCAAAACAAGAACCTTCATGGCAGGATCATCAGGTGTAATTATAACAAATGCTGCATATTAAAAAAAGATTGAAACAACCTTTGGAATGCAGTAACATGAAAAAGCTTACTCGATATCCCCTTTACTCTATCATGAATTCTGCTGCCAGACTGTACCTTACCAACCCCTCAGTATCTGCCAGCCCTCTCTGCCATTCCCGCCACTGGTTTTTGATTGCCCAGCAAATTAAATTCAAAATACTAACAATAACATACAAAGGCATTCACAACTCTGCCCCGAGCTACATCATCAATCTTGTCTGCAAATATTACCCAAACTGTCCTTTCTGCTCCTCCCAAAACCTCCTCCCATCCTCTGAAACTGTCTACCCCAATCTGTCTGGCTATCTCCTACTCTGGAAACCTTTCGGTGATTCCTAAAAACTCATTTCTTCAAGGAAGCCTATCCCACCTCCACCTAACAACTTAACTTTTAATTTTTCCATCAGCTAATCCCGAACAGTTATTGCCATTTGTACCACATACCCCTCCTTATTAGATTGTAAGCTATTATGAGCAAGGCCCTCTTAACCCTTTTGTAATTTATTTTATTGTAACTGTACTGCCTCCCTTTATATTGTAAAGTGCTGCGCAAACTGTTGGCGCTTTATAAATCATGTAAAATAATAATCATTTTAGTACTCTAGATCTGCTTTAAATTTTGGTGGTCATGTTTTGCATTCACAATAAATGGTGTCCTTTATATGATATATCATGAAGATTATCCATCCATTAATTTGACCCTTGTATCATTTCACTGATGTTACAACCTGATTGATGACCTGGGAGCAGGCCTTGTTGTACCCCTTGATACAGTGCCTTTTAAAAGTATTCATACCCCTAGAAATTTTCCACATTTTGTCAAGTTACAGCCAAAAACGTAAATTTATTTTATTGGAATTTTATGTGACAGACCAACACAAAGTGGCACATAATTGTGAAGTGGAAGGAAAATGATAAATGGTTTTCAAAATTTTTGATAAATAAATATGTGAAAAGTGTGGCGTACATTTGTATTCAGCCCACCTGAGTCAATACATTGTATAACCACCTTTCGCTGCAATCACAGCTGCAAGTCTTTCTGGGAATGTCTCTACCAGCTTTGCACATCTAGAGAGTGCAAAATAGCTCAAGCTTTGTCAGATTGGATGGAGAATGTCTGTGAACAGCAATTTTCAAGTCTTGCCACAGATTCTCAATTGGATTAGGTCTGGGCTTTGACTGGGCCATTCTAACACATGAATATGCTTTGATCCTAACCTTTCCATTGTAGCTCTGGCTGTATGTTTAAGGCCATTGATACATAGTTACATCGTATCAGTTTGGTTGCCCTACTCTGTACTTTCTCCAGTTCCACAATGTTCTTTTTGTGAATTGTTACCCAAAACTGAACTGCATATTCCAGATGAGGTGTTACCAATGATTTGTACCGGGTATAATGATATCTCTCTCTGGAGTCTATACCTCTTTTAATACAAGAGAGGATTTTGCTCGCTTTAGAAACCGCAGCTTGGCATTGCATGCCTTTATTAAGCTTGTGATCTACCAGAACCCCCCAGATCATTCTCCACCATTGATTCCCCCAGTTGTACCCCCCTAGTATGTATGATGCATGCATATTCTTAGCCCCCAAGTGCATAACCTTACATTTATCAACATTAAATCTCATTTGTCACATAGTTGCCCAATTAAACAGTGCATTGAGGTCGGCTTGTAAATTGGAGACATCCTGTAAGGACATTATTCCACTGCACAGCTTGGTGTCATCTGCAAAGACTGAAATGGGATTTTTAATCTCAGACCCTATATCATTTATAAATATATTAAAAAGTAAGGGTCCCAACACTGAACCCTGGGGTACACCACTGATGACCCCAGACCATTTGGTATGAATCATCAACCACTACTCTCTGAATACGATCTTTTAGCCAGTTTTCTATCTACATACAGATTTTTACAAGCCCATAGATTTTACCTTACGCATTAGCCGTGTGTGGGGAACTGTGTCAAACACTTTTGCAAAATCCAAGTATACCACATCCACCGCCACCCCTCTTTCCAAATATACCATGTCCACAGCCACCCCTCTGTCTAAGGTTTTGCTCACCCCCTTATAAAAAGAAATCAGATTTGTTTGACAACTTCTGTCTTTCATGAATCCATGCTGTGAGTTGCTTAAAATATTTTTTTCCAGCAAGAACTCTCCAGTATCTTCCCAACTATAGAAGTTAAACTAAAAGGTCTGTAATTACTTGGTAAAGATTTTGACCCCTTTTTAAATACTGGCACCACATTGGCCTTGCGCCAATCCAGTGGTACTATGCCAGTCATTAGAGTCCCTAAAAATTAGAAACAATGGCTTTGAAATGACAGAGCTCAATTCTTTAAGGACCCGTGGGTGTATACCATCCGGTCCAGGTGCTTTATTCACCTTTATTCTGTCTAAATATTTTTGGATCATATCCATTGTGAGCCAATGTGAATCATCTGGAGCTGTGTGAATACCATGCCCATTATGGACAAGAGCTCCCCCGTGCTCCTTTGTATATACAGAGCTGAAGAAGGTATTAAATAAATTTGCCTTCTCTTTGTCCCCAGTCACCCACACTAGATTACTTTGTAAAGGACCTACATGCTCAGATCGAACCTTTTTACTATTAATATATTTGAAGAATTTTTTGGGGTTGGTCCTGCTATCTTTTGCAATCTGTCGTTCGTTTTCAGTTTTTGCAGCCTTTATTTCCTTTTTGCATATTCTGTTATATTCTTTGTAATATTTAAACGACGATAGCGTTCCTTCATTTTTATATTGAATAAAAGCTCTTTTCTTATTATCTATAGCCTTTTTAACTTTGGCCATAAGCCACATAGGTTTGACTTTTAGCCTTTTTAACTTGTTGCCCATGGGAATATATTTTGCAGTGTGTTCACATACAGTCTTTTTGAAGAACTCCCATTTCTGTGTTGTGTTCATCAATGCCAATATTCCCTCCCTAGTCTAAGTCTTGGAGAGCAGCTCTCAGCCTTGGAAAATTACCTCTCTTGAAATTGAGCGTTTTTATTTTTCCCGTATGTGCTTGCTGTTTACAGCTAACAATAAATGAAATCATGTTACGGTCACTGCTACCCAGATGTTTTTATATGGACATTCGTAATAAGCTCTGCATGGTTTGAGATTACCAGGTCCAGCAGAGTATCATTCCTAGTAGGGGCCTCTATGAACTGTACCATAAAATTGTCCTATAGTAGGTTTAAACATTTTTGCCCTTTAACTGTTCCTGCAGTACCATTATTCCAGTCATTTTCCAGGTAGTTAAAATCCCCCATTATTATCACTGTCCCAGCCCTTGCAGCCCTTTCGATCTGTGCAAGGAGCTGAGTTTCCACCTCCTCATTAACACTGGGAGGCCTATAACAAACTCCAATGATTACCTTTGTAGTACGCACCCCCATGTGCAGTTCCACCCATAATACTTCAGCCTCATCACACTCTCCATCAACTAGGTCCTCTTTCACACTCGCTTTGAGATCACTTCTAACATAGAAACATACACAACCACCTTTCCTGTTTACTCTGTCTCTTTGAAAGAGAACATAGCCAGGAATATTAATGGCCCAGTCATGCGACGAATGAAGCCAAGATTCAGCAATACCAATTATATCATAGCTCTCTTCATGCAGCAAAGCTTACAGCTCACCTATTTTTCTTGGCAGACTTCTGGCATTGGTGAACAAACACTTTAATTGATTAACATCTTGTTCACATGTATTTTGCATATTTTTTATTTTCATACAAATGGTACCAGTTCCACTGGTTGTTTGTAACATGGGAACCTTCTTATTATCTGCCATAGCCTTTCCCCCATCTTTCCCCATTCCACCCACCAATAAGTACTGACCCCTGTCTGATCTGTCTACCCCGTTATAATCTAATTCTCCCTCCCCCCTCGATCCTAGTTTAAATATTCCTCCAGCCTTCCCATAAACCTCTCCCCCAGCACAGCAGACCCCCTTCCATTTAGGTGCAGACTATCTCTAGCATATAGGTTACACCCCAATGAATAGTCAGCCCAGTGCTCTAGAAACCCAAATCCTTCCCTCTTACACCAGGTCTTCAGCCATGCATTGAGTTCTCTTATCTCCCCCTGTCTTTCCTGAGTTGCGCATTGGCACAGGTAATATTTCAGAGAATATCACCTTGGAGGTCCTTCCCTTCAACTTGCAGCCTAGTTCTTTAAATTGATTCTTAAGGAGCCTCCACCTTCCATGTATTCTGTCATTGGTTCCAACAACCAAGACAGCTGGGCCATGCCCAGCCCCTCCCATTAATATATCAATCTGGTCCACCACATGCCGAACCCTGGCACCAGGGAGACAGCAAACCATTCGGTTGAGGTGATCCTGGCGACAAATTATTCCATCAGTCCTTCTGATCATAGAATCCCCTACTACAACCAGCTGTCTAGGCCTTCTTGCACTACCCTTACCACCCCTCCCAGATGGTCTGCCCTCCCGGCTGTTAGGGATAGCAGTGACATCCAGGGCTGCCACCCCTGAGCTTGCCACCCCCACATCTTTACCCAACTTGGCAAATATGTTTGGGTTCTCAAATCCAGGGCCATCCTTCCTTTTCTGTTAGCCCCTACCACTCCCTCTCGTTACAGTAGCCCATCTTCCTACCTGATAATCCTGATTAGCCCCTCCACCCTCCACATCAATCCCATTAGCTACCTGCTCAGAGAGCAGAAGACCCCTTTCATGGGTGATACCTCTGCCCAGTGTTGCAACTTTCTGATACAGACCTCTAACGCGAGACTCCTGGAGCTGTTGCTCCATTGCTGCATACATGCGACACACTGTGCACTGCACAAAACCTTCAACCCTGCTAGCACTCATATCCCAGTTAAAATATTAACAGGGAAGATCACTTGTCACTTACAGGTTAGTAGACTCCTGTTATAATCTTCTGTTTTCAACTCCGGTTTTTTAACTCCACTTAGTCAAAGGTCCGGCAAGCAAAATACAGGCAAGCTCAAAAATGAGCAAGCTCAGAGTGAGCTCTACAGCACGTTATATAGGACCTGTATCACCTGTGACCAATTAACCACTCCCCTTAATTAGAGTGAGGGAAACAAGGAAAGGAAGAAAAAAAAAATGCTATTTAAAAAGTGCTGCTGGAAGGTGAACCTCCACCCCATTCTCAAGGCTTTTGCAGACTCTAACAGGTTTTCTTCTAAGATTGCCCTGTATTTGGCTCCATCCATCTTCCCATCAACTCTGACCAGCTTCCCTGTCCCTACTGAAGAAAAGCATCCCTACAACATGATGCTGCCACCACCATGTTTCACAGTGGAGATGGTGTGTTCAGGGTGATGTGCAGTGTTAGTTTTCCGCCACACATAGTGTTTTGTTTTTAAGCCAAAAAAGTAAAATTTTGGTCTCATCTGACCAGAGCACCTTCTTCCACATGTTTGCTGTGTCCCCCACATGGCTTCTCGCAAACTGCAAATGGGACATCTTATGGCTTTCTTCTTGCCACTCTTCCATAAAGGCCAGATTTGTGGAGTGCACGACTAATAGTTGCCCTGTGGACAGATTCTCCAGAGTTACCATGGGCCTCTTGGCTGCTTCTCTGATTAATGCTCTCCTTACCTGGCCTGTCAATTTAGGTGGACGGCCATGTCTCGGTAGGTTTGCAGTTGTGCCATACCCTTTCCATTTTCGGATGATGGATTGAACAGTGCTCCGTGAGATGTTCAGAAGTTGGGATACTTTTTTATAACCCAACCCTGCTTTAAACATCTCCACGGCTTTATCCCTGACCTGTCTGGTGTGTTCCTTGGCCTTCATGATGCTGTTTGTTCACTAATGTTCTCTAACAAACCCCTGAGGGCTTCACAGAACAGCTGTATTTATACTGAAATTAAATTACACACAGGTGGGCTCTATTTACTAATTAGGTGACTTCTGAAGGCAATTGGTTCCACTAGATTTTAGTTAGGGGTATCAGAGTAAAGGGGGCTGAATATAAATGCACACCACACTTTTCAGATATTTATTTGTAAACATGTTTAACCTCCTTAGCGGTATTCCCAAGTGTAGCTCGGGGTAAAATGTCAGTACCAAAAGCGGTAACCCCGAGCTACACTCGGGCTTACCATGCGGCGTTGCTCAGGGAGTCCTTGCAGCACTTACCTTGTCCTTCCCTCCCACAATGTGTCCCCGGCCATCTCCTCCGGCTGGCATCCGGCTTCCGTGTTCCGGTCCCTGTGACGTCGGGACGTACGGGCGCCGGAACCGGCGGCAAAGTTGAAATTTTTAAAATGTCATTTTTAAAAAAATTATTATTACATAGTAAAACATTGCTGTTTCAATGCATTTCACATACATTTTGTCCCGAGTGCTTTGTCCTGTCCCGTCTGCATTTTGACTGTTCTTTCTGCCTGGAAACTTAGAAAAGTCCATGGCGTCCAAAAAGCGTCCCTTTACGTCAAAAGCGGTTTTAGACCAGCTAAAGAACAGCGATAGTACAGTGGGGCAAAAAAGTATTTAGCCAGCCACCAATTGTGCAAGTTCTCACACTTAAAAAGATGAGAGAGGCCTGTAATTGGCATGATAGGTAGACCTCAATTATGAGAGACAAAATGAGAAAAAAAATCCAGACAATCACATTGGCTGATTTGGAAAGAATTTATTTGCAAATTATGGTGGAAAATAAGTATTTGGTCAATATCAAAAGTTCATCTCAATACTTTGTTATATATCCTTTGTTGGCAATGACAGAGGTCAAACGTTTCGTGTAAGTCTTCACAAGGTTGGCACACACTGTTGCTGGTATGTTGGCCCATTACTCCATGCAGATCTCCTCTAGAGCAGTGATGTTTTGGGGCTGTCGCTGGGCAACACGGACTTTCAACTCCCCCCAAATGTTTTCTATGGGGTTGAGATCTGGAGACTGGCTAGGCCACTCCAAGACCTTGAAATGCTTCTTACGAAGCCACTCCTTCGTTGCCCGGGTGGTATGTTTGGGATCATTGTCATGTTGGAAGACCCAGCCATGTTTTATCTTCAATGCCCTTGCTGATAGAAGGAGGTGTGCACTCAAAATCTCACGATACATGGCCCCATTCATTCTGTCATGTACATGGATCAGTCGTCCTGGTCCCTTTGTGGAGAAACAGCCCCAAAGCATGATGTTGCCACCCCCATGCTTCACAGTAGGTATGGTGTTCTTTGGATGCAACTCAGCATTCTCTCTCCTCCAAACACGACGAGTTGTGTTTCTACCAAACAGTTCTATTTTGGTTTCATCTGACCATATGACATTCTCCCAATCCTCTTCTGGATCATCCAAATGCTCTCTAGCAAACTTCAGACGGGCCCGGACATGTACTGGCTTAAGCAGGGAGACACGTCTGGCACTGCAGGATCTGAGTCCCTGGCAGCGTAGTGTGTTACTGATGGTAGCCTTTGTTACGTTGGTCCCAGCTCTCTGCAGGTCATTCACTAGGTCCCCCATGTGGTCCTGGGATTTTTGGTCACCGTTCTTGTGATCATTTTGACCCCACGGGGTGAGATCTTGCGTGGAGCCCCAGATCGAGGGAGATTATCAGTGGTCTTGAATGTCTTCCATTTTCTAATTATTGCTCCTACAGTTGATTTGTTCACACCAAGCTGCTTGACTATTGCAGATTCAGTCTTCCCAGCCTGGTGCAGGTCTACAATTTTGTTTCTGGTGTCCTTCGACAGCTCTTTGGTCTTCACCATAGTGGAGTTTGGAGTGTGACTGTTTGAGGTTGTGGACAGGTGTCTTTTATACTGATAACAAGTTCAAACAGGTGCCATTGATACAGGTAATGAGTGTAGGACAGAGGAGCCTCTTAAAGAAGAAGGTACAGGTCTGTGAGAGCCAGAAATCTTGCTTGTTTGTAGGTGACCAAATACTTATTTTCCACCATAATTTGCAAATAAATTCTTTCCAAATCAGCCAATGTGATTGTCTGTCTGGATTTTTTTTCTCATTTTGTCTCTCATAGTTGAGGTCTACCTATGATGCCAATTACAGGCCTCTCTCATCTTTTTAAGTGTGAGAACTTGCAAAATTGGTGGCTGACTAAATACTTTTTTGCCCCACTGTAAATCAGAACCACTTGCAGAATTGAGTGATAATGATTTGTGGGGAAATTCGTCATCAGACACTAAAAACAATTTTGCGACTTTGCTCAGCGATGTGCGAATTTGCCTCTGTATTTCAAATTTCAGTGTTTTTGGTTTGATTATATTATTGAATTAAATTTATTATTATTATAATATTATTTTTTAATATTATTTATTAAATTATAATTTATGATTTCGTGTTTCAAATTTTATCCTACCTGGGATGTTTACTAGACTCTTGTTCGTACAGATTTCAGTGAGCTGTTCCTAAAAATTACAGCCTACAATAAAAAACTACATATTTCCATGCAAAAAAAAGTACCGCTTTCAGCACAAAAAATCGGAAAGAATCATACCGCCGAGGAGGTTAAACCATTTATCATTTTCCTTCCACTTCACAATTATGTGCCACTTTGTGTTGGTCTATAACATAAAATCCTAATAAAATACATTTACGTTTTTGGTTGTAACATGACAACAATTGTTACAAGGGGTATGAATACTTTTTCAAGGCACTGTATGTGTCTGTCTACCCCCTAGGGTTGAGTGTACTCTTTGCTCTGAAATGTACACAAATGTTTGGTAACTTTTCATCTTTTTCAGAGTTTCGGGAGCAGCTGGAAGAATTTGAAAAACTCTTATGTAATGTACCAAAGCTAGTATTAGACAGCCTAAGACAGGAACACTTGGAAGCCATGGAAATGAATGTAGAACAAATACAACAGCTTTTCAAAAAAGAGCTTGATAAATGGAACCAAACTAAGGTATTTTGTGTATTTGGTGTTGTGTATCATGACAAAACAAACAGCTAATACTTTGCAGGATGACTTTTAAACAGTTTTCATGGGACACTGCTTGAGTGGGTGTTGGTTGCCATATTAACCCTTTAACTAAATGCACTTTTTCTTTAATGATAATGTAAACTAGTGTTCTACAAAAATAACAAATGTTTTCCATTTTATTTTTAGTAAGCAATGCCTATCAATATCTTTTATTCTAATATTCTTTAAGACCCTTTCATTATTGGTTCCAGTATATCCTTTGTTTATCCTTTAAAAAACCAGTTGTTTATAGAGCTCAGTAGCTCAAACTGAGATGTGTACACACAAGTCAAGAGCAGAGCAGTCCTCTATACAGCCTCTGTTTTAAAGAAAGACCCTTTAGTTATCTAAAGGATGATCCATGAATGTGTGTTCTCCCAGCTTGACTACTGCAATGCTCTACTCTCTGGTGTACCTAAATCCACTATTAACTGACTTCAATATGCACCGGTTGTAAATTCTGCAACCAGAATCCTGACTAGGTCTGGTACAAGTGACCATATTACCCCTATCCTGGAGTTCTTGCACAGGCTACCCATTGTGCATATAATTTAAGATCCTCTTGCTCACCTATAAGGCTGTTCATGGCTTGGCATCCCATTATCTCTCTAAACGTTTTATTAACTTACTCCCCCCCATAACCTCTTCTCCTCAAATTCTGATCCTCTGTGTGTTTCCCCTACTCACCTACACTCAATGAGAGACAGAGCCCTCTCCTGCTATGCTGCAAAACTCTGGAATGCACTTCCAAAGAACATCAGAGAGTCATCTTCTCTAAACTCATTTAAATCAAATCTAACAACTTTTTTCTTTAGACAAGCTTTCATGTAATTGTCCCTTTTGCCCTTTATTTTATCCTGTGTATTTCTTGTTTTGTTTCTTTGTAAAGTGCTTTGAGAAACTACCTTTCAAGGCTCCAAAGTTTATTATTATTATCATTATTAATAATAAAGAAGACAGCTACTGCTATACTCTTCACTTTAAAGCTCATGTCACTCTGGGAACCCTTTGTCATGTATTAAATGATTATTATATAATTACATGGTTAGGCTGAAGAAAGACGCGTATCAAGTGAGTTTAACTTTTGTAAAACAAAAGTTGTATATACAATATATTTAAAAAACAGCTATATGGGTTTAGTGTACAACTTTTATACTACTTGCTTGCTATATCATATGTATACAGAATTGTAGATTATCTTCTAGTGTGAACTGGGCAGTTTACATCCTTTCTGAATAATTGAAAAGCGTGGCTTCTAGTGAGGACATTGTTTTCAGTCAGGCAGGCTGGTAAACTTGTATTGCTAAAACTTGCATTAAGATTGTAAAGGAGAGTAGCTGCAACAAAGCTAAGCTAGAAGCACGGTCAACATATATGATGAGCAAATATGACTTTAATGTGAAACACTCCCCTGCACTCAAGTGTGTGCTCAAAGCCAATTGACTCCCTTTGTTTCGTTCCAAATTGTTTAATGGCCACCACGCTTTGCTGTCCTCTTTTTGGGTAGTCCCAATAAACTGCTCACTGTAAAAACAAAAGAAAGGGTGCACCAGCCTAGCGCATTAGCTTCATACGCCATTTATTGATAAAAGCAAATATTGTACTTACAAACCAATATGTAAACAAGCTCATCAATATAATCCAGAAATAGGTACACCAGAACCGCTACTCCAACTTCTTATCACAGGAAGAAGCCACGCAGGTCTACAAAGGGTAACGCGTTTCAAGGGGAGTCCCTTCCTTCTCAGAGCCAAAAAAAAACAAAACTTTGCAGCAGGATGAGGAAGTGTAAAACCTGTGTCATCTCTTTTCATGAGGGAGATTCCCCACTTTTCCTGTCCAAAAGTTGAGCAGAGCAGGAAGTAGGGGAAAAATCTCTTCTACTTGGACACAAACAAAAAAAATGTCCTAAACAAGTATACATGCAGCAGCGAGAGACATCCAACTCTAACTCTTCCTCACTCTATACATACCTAGGACAAAGGTTTTAGGTGTAAAGATAATATGATATAAGAACAAAACCTAAGCTGCAGCCAAAATGTGAAAATTCTTTCACCTATTTTTTAGGAGGAAATGAAGAATCTGCTAAGGCCAAGCCTGGGACACCCAGATAACTGCCAAATTCTGGAGGACATCTGTGAGCGGGAAGAGAGGAGACAGCAGGAGGAGACTGAGGGAATAGAGCAGAATGCTAAACAGTTACAGGTGAGACATTATATTGACTCTTCTTTCTTACAACCTGAACGCAGTGAGAAATTTCAGGCAGATGTAAAAGACACAATGAAATCCAGTTAATCATGACTTGATCAGACTGGGAGAATGAGCAGCACTGTATGCCACTCAAAGACCTGCTACATTGCCTAGTGCTGTTCATCCAACAGTGGAAGATTCCGGAGTGGAGGAAAGAGCAGAGTGCTGACCTCATCAGTGTGCTGCTGTTTCTTCATTGTCCACTTGCAGGGTGGAGCAAGACCTGGATCAGACACTATTGCTTAGTTGCAGTGTAGTTGGCAGAAAACTCACGGAAGTCCAGCACCTGGCTTTGCTGCCTCACTGGGATGTCATGATTCCATGAAAAATTAAACAGACAGGTAAAACAGGACACATAAAATATAGAGAGAATTAGAGAATTATCACTGATGGTCTTGATGTTCTGTACATATGCTGCAGTGACACTAAATTATATTCTTATTCTCCAAATATAATCCATACACATCCACTACCTAATAGCTCTGTAGTCTGTTTTTATATTTTTTATGCCCATTATCTTCTTCCCTGTTGAAGAAAAATGGGAAAATGCCTGTTATGTATGATTAAAGACTACAAGAAGTATAAGAAATAAATGTTTATAAAAATGATAATATGTAGATGAAATAATGCTTAGTACCCTTCTTGTTTTCAGGACTGTGTTTTGGAGAGCATTCAGCGTTTTGTCACTTTCTTGGCTTCACTTGCAGAGAACATCCTACTGGAGCTGGATGAGGTGCTTACTGTGGATGATGTCTTACCAGCCAGTGAGTGACAATGATATATACAAGACAGGAGTGAAAAGCATAGTGGAAAGGAGCTTTTAAATTCTTGCAGGGGCAGTGGGTGGGCCCTAATTTCTGATTGACATCCCCCAGAACTACATTTCCCAAGAGCCCCTTCCATACACAGTGTGTGGAAAGGCTCTTAGGAGCAAAGACAGTGCCATTGTTTTTTGGTAAAGAAATAGAACAGAGTTCTGTAGTGCGGCTGATAACACTGTTTTGGGTTTTGGTGTAGCAAATGCATTGTGTTGTCAAGCACAAACAGGAGGTTTGATCTCACTTTATTTTTCTGTACAGCATTTTTAGAGGGCTAAAACATGGGCAAATGTGCACATTTTGCAGGAGTATATTGAATATTTTAAGTTTACCTCTGACAAACACTCTAAAGTGTAAGTTCACCTTCCAGAAATAGAAATCCCAAAGGAGAAGCTGTTGACACTGATCAGACGCAAGAAAGCTGGCCTGCCCTTAGAAGATACAGAGTACCAGCCACTGATAGAGCGTGGGAGCAGGTAAGGAATTCAGTGAAGTACAATAATTACCATTGCATCAAGGTTTAGACATACAAAATGTATTGTAATGTATGATACTGTTAGAGATTGAAGTCAGACTTGGAAATTACTTTAGCAAAGCTGCAGTGTACATTGGATAGCATTAGCAGCTCATTGATTATTACAACTGCAAGGAAAAGAAAGAACTTTAGTAAGTATAATGTTTCAGTATAGTAGGTGGTACCTGTAGGAGCTTAGATCTATTGCAACTGCTTTGAGCTGTTTTGCTATATCATTATTGCTAACTGCCGTGACGTAGGGCAGCCATCATTCTCTCATAGAACAGAAATGGTTTTCTGTATGAAAGCTCAGACTTATAATACAGAAGTATGTGTTACAAGATCATGAAACTCACCAATTTCAAAATAAACTGTATTGTATATACTGCTTGACTTCTTTTTTTTTTCTTAGGGTCTGGCCAGGAATTAGTCTAAAAAATTTTGCATACTTAAAGCTCAGCAACATAACTGATGGCACGTCCACTGCATCTGTGACCACCGCCAAGACCACAATGAGCCATATGTCCACACTGGAAACCAGAGACTCTGCCTACATGGTTAGTATTTATATTAGAAATGTACATCCTGGCAAAAACGTTTCTACAACTCTTGAAAAGAAAAGGGAAGCCTATCGGTGTGATGGGTTAGCTGTCATTTAGTACATCAAAAGATCTTTGCAAGTTATACCAAACATTTCTACAGCTGTCATATAAAACAGATATCATATAAAGGAGATTATTAGTAATAAACAACAAACCTTCATAATAACAAAAATGAATCAGTGTACATGTCTTATACATTTTACTACCTTGTTTACATTATATTTTCCAGGTGACCATTACAATCTAAAAAGTATCTTGTTTGAAAGGAATTCTTAATCGCATTTTTTTCTTTTTGTTCTATAGAAATTGCTGCAAGATGCAGAGTTGGTATTGGCATGCATTGTAGAGGAGCAGAAGCAGCAACATCTGTTGGCTTTGCGTTGGAAGCAGTGGTGGAGTCAGTCCATACTCAAAATAAAGGAGCTGTATTTATGAAGCCATACTGACTGTTAATTTCTGCAGCTTTGATTGGTCACATAGGACCTCCTATATAAATGTGTCTGTGCTGTCAGCAATCAGACACTTTTATTAAAATGCACTACAAATAAAAACTGGAACTTGATTGTTTCTATGAGCAACACATTTTTCTCGCTGTCTTAAATATTTTTTAAGTATTAAATTATTTATTTACAAGCCATTGGATAAGGGTTCTCTTGGCTATGATTAGTTTGCCTTATTTAAAGGATAACTTCACTTTAAAAAAAAAAAAAAAAATTAATTCCCCATTAATACTTTAATATGCAGCCAAGATATACAGCCCTAGGCTCCTTTACACACATTTACCTGTCTATTCTTAGCTGCCTTCTTGAAAAAAAGACTGTTGTTTACAGAGACAATTTGGTCAACTCTGCTGAATGAGAAGTAAAGCATCCCTCTTCCTTCCCTACTTGCTTTGTTCAACTGAGCTGCCTAGAGTTTTAATTAGAGAGGGAGTCTGAGATAAAGCAGTTTCTGTTGTGCTTACATATTAGAAAACACATAATAATGAAGACTAATTAATGACATCTAGCTGTGAGGACTTCTAATTTGAAAAGTATTGTTCATCTATTAAGCTTGACAACCTCAAAGGTTTATAACCAGGCTTAGTTGAACCAGAACATTTCCTTTCATTTCAAGGTAAGAGGGTGCCAGTTAATGAAGTTTCCTTTAAGATGCCCAAACATATCCTCCTTAAGACTTATAGGGGTTTATTTACTAAAGCTGGAGAGTGCAAAATCAGACTCACTTCTGCATAGAAACCAATCAGCTTCCAGGTTTCATTGCCAAAGCTTCATTGAACAAGCTGAGGTTAGAAGCTGATTGGTTTCTATGCAGAAGAGAGTCTGATTTTGGACTCTCCAGCTTTAGTAAATAAACCCCATAGTGTCAAAACATAATTCCACATTTGGGCATCACTGAGTAATATGAAAAAAATCTTCCTCCAGATTCCAATAGGCCCCTCGCCCACACGCAACCTTCGAGTATTGTGAGAAAGAAGCCCTTGTCCTCATCAACATGGGGAAAAGGCATGTGCCCTAATATGTTTCAGAAGGGTGGGTTCATGCTCTTTCCCCTTTCCTGGCCTCCCAGGCTGTATTCTCGCATAATGTTCTGGTATGGGTTTTTGGGGAGACCTTGTAATTTTTCTCTTGATTTTTATATGGGCCCCCACCCTAAAATTAATACCAGACCTGAAGGGCCTGGAATTAATTATGGGGGAACCCCCACATCCTCTTTTTTTAAACTATCCCAGCTCAGTTGCTTACATGGTTGGGGATTCCTGGCCATGTAAGCGAATAGGGCATGTGACAACACTGGTTGTTAAGGACTCAGTAGTGCCTGCACCTGGCCAGCGTCCTTAGCAATTATTGACAGTATGAAGCTATCATTTATAATAGCAGCGCTTATGTTGGAACCCACCATTAGGCTCATCCCTAACCACAAGTTCCGACAACCGAGAAATAATGTTTAATATTACTCCTGGGTAGTGCAGAGGCAGTGCAGGAGTGAATAGGAAATACTACTTCCCAGATTCTTCCAGTGGTTGCACTGAAAAGTGCATGCATTAGAGAAGTTTTTCTCAACCTTTTTTTAGTCCTAGAACCCTTTAAAAATATGCAAAATCACGAGGCACCCCATTCCTGAACTGTATTCATTGGGCTGAAGGACACCCTCTTCACATCATTCCTCCCTTTACATCAAAGTTAGCTCCCTTCATATTAGAGTCCATCCCACCATCACATCAGAGTCCTCCCCAACACATTAGAGCCCCCCCATCACACCAGTGTCCCCCGTCATGTACCTGGTGGAGATCAAGCTGAAGAGGGGGCTTTTCTTGCACCTTTTGTTCAACACCCCTAGTAGAGGGTGATAGAAAATGTGAGGCGATAGGTTGTATGCTCTCCCCACCCTGCATTCGACCAGCCTGAGCAACTTTTAATTGCTGATGCCACCACCCAAGCCTGCAGGACCTACTCCCACCCATCCCTTTTTTTAATCTTTCATTTTCTTCTCTTTGGCTTTCTTTGCTGAGTATGCACGCAGGCCTTTGGACCCAAGTAACATATGTAGACCGACGGCTCCCTCTGTGCGGTCGCCCATTAGCAATTCTCTCTTGTTAAAATATTTGTTGCCCATTATTCCACCCATGCTTGTTTGACTGCATTTTCACTATGCTACCCCTGCGTGGGTGATCTGTTGTATAATTTTTTGCTGCAACAATAAAAAACTATTGTAGCAGAAAATGTGAGGACATAGAGTGGTATGAGGGCCGATATTGCAGGCACCACCAGCTGTTAGATGTCAGGCAATGATGACTATGGACCACCAGGTAAGGACCAGAGACAGGAACATGGCAGGACCTGATCTGTAGACAGGAATAAAGCTAGGGCACAAGCCGAAAGTTGTTGAAAACCAGGCAGCGAAGTACCAGTTCAGAAGACAGACGCAGCTTCAGGATAAAGATCAAGGTTAGCAACAGCCAGACAGCAAAGTACAGGATCATAAGTTGGAGGCAGTGTCAGGATACAGGTGAAGGTCAGCTAACAGCTGGGCAGCAAGGTATCGATTCAGAAAACAGAATGCAGAGTCCAAACGCAGGCCAGGATCATAACAGGTAGACAAGAATCTAAGACCGGTCAGAGGCAAGCCAGGTTGTATACAGGAAGACAAATAGTAGGTCAGGTTAAGGTAAATCCAGATCTAACTGTAGACCACTCAGCAATCCATGTCACATTCCAGCTTAAAGAGGAGCTCCAGTCTCCCCCTCCAAAAATAAAAGTCAGCAACTATCTGTCCAGGGATCCAGTGCTGTCCTCACTCGTGCTGATTCTGCAATCGGCTTTGGTTCCTGACGCTGGTATCCTAACAAAGAGAAGCGGGCTGTGAAGTTGTTTCCCACTGCGCCAGCACAAGCCGCGCTCCGTTCTGTGAATGTTCCTGCAGTCTTTTGGGACCTGTGATGTGTCCCAGAAGGCTGCGGTGGAAGGTGGGGGGCAGCAACCTCCACACAGAATGCTGAGGCAATCCAACCGATAGTAGGAGTTGGTAACTGTTAAAACCAGGTACCCACTGACCCCCCTCCCATAAAGAGCCAATTGCTACAGAGGATGTGAACAAGCGGAACTTCTTTTCGGTGAAGTTCAAATTTAATTAGGCTGTTTGGTGCCAATATCAGTGCCAAGCATGCATGTGCACCCACATGCGTGCTGCTTAGCGTGCATGCTAATACAGTTGTATCTGCAGGCTAACACATGTCTGGATGTAACTTTGTTAAAAAAAAATGTGCATGCACTGATCTTCTCATTTAGAACACACTGGATCTTCCTTACCCATCACATCAGTGTCCCCTTTTTACATCAGAGTGTCCCCCCACCTCCACCCCTGCACATCACAGTCTACCCATTACATCAGAGTCACCCCCCTTTACATCACAGTCTGCCCATCTCTTCTTTTCCTGTCTGAGCCAAATCCTCCTTCATTTGTGTCTAAAATGTTCCCCTTTCCAGACACTGCAGCCTATGGTTGGAGGGTTTCAGCAAGAGAGGCAGACTAACAATCCCAAAAGATGTAGCCAGACTATAGGCTTGTGAATCAGCAATGACATTGTTGTGGCCATGCCCTCTGCAACCTTTTTCCATAACACTGGGGTGCAAGCAGGCACAGCCTACATGAGAGTGGCAATTCTGATCTGAAATCAGCAGCAGAGCATTATCATTGCCACCCCATCACAGGAAGCTGCACTAGGTGGACTTAACTGGCAGGATCAATCTCATGAAGCTCCCCAGGTCACCAGAACTAGTGTCCTCATTGGAAGATTTTCCCTCTATTCCTTTTCAAGGAACAATCCAAAATTTGGGATTCTCTTTTACTTTCACTTTACTTTACTTCAGTTTATAATGGTAAACAGGGCAAATAGAGAGAGTGACTCTCCCTAACAGGGACACATTCTTCAAATGAAACCTTATAGGTGTTCTAATCCATCTCCATTTTGTCCAAAACGAAACAAAATAGTTTTGCCTATACTTTGATGCTGGTTCCGATCAGAAGGTGTCAGAACACATGGTACATCACAGCTTGTTACGTATGGGGCTGTGTAGCCACAAACCAGCCAGGGTGCTCATGCTGCCATGTCCACAGCCAAAAGCAATGGTCACATGAGCATCAGAACTGGACAGGGCAATGGAAGAAGGTGGTCTGGTCTGATGAATTCAAGCATGCAATAAGAATGATAATACTATACTGGTTTAGAGTGCACTCTAAGGGATTGGCCAGGGTATAATGCAGCGTCTCCTAAGAGGTATCTCTTAACTAAATAAGGGGGGCAAGGCCTTAAGGCAGCAACTTTTGGTGCCAGCTTTAGTCCTAACCTTCAGCCGACTAAAATGTTGGGGCCCGTTGGTGTGTGTTAATTCAGTCAATAAGGCCTGCAGGCAGAATTAGAGCTATGGAGTGGCTGATTAGGTGGCTTTCAATGCATTGGACTCTAGGGATGGTAGTAGATAATGGCTGACAGGCGCACTCAGACCAGACCCAGCTGTACCGCAGCAATGATCTCTCCCACTGAACGTCCACTATCTCTGGGTTACCTGGGCGACTCCGGTCTGTAGTGCAGCCTCCCTCCGCACACAGGTCACAGCTATTCTTTCCTTGGCCTACCCACACTGTGGCTTCCAGTGGTGTGGCCTCCCTCTATCTCTCGAGATGGCATCCTCACAGCTTGTCCTCTTTTTCCCCTTGCCTGTCCTCCCCTCTCCTCCACCGTGGAACTTCTTTTCCCAGGTTCCTCACTGTCTCTTGATTGGTCTTTTGCTGCAGCCAGGAGTTAGGAAGGAAGAAACAGGGTGGGCTGTGAGCGGGGATTATGAGAGCCTGCAGTCATCCTTCTTTGGTTCTCATCTCCCTGGTGCTGACAGGAGGAGAGGCGAGCGGGCAGGAACACTGAGAGCCACTGTAGCTCTCTGCAGCAGCAACCCGAGGAGGGGGGGAGGGGAGAAGGGAGAGTGACATAGTCTTTCTTCCCTGAGTCCCTTCATGTCACTTCCCACTGCTGACATTCTGGGGGGATTGCTGCACCTGCTACAGCTGATTGGTGTATAATTAAGTGCTGTAGCATTTTTTTTTATGTGCGGCCATAGGTCAGACCTGCACAACGATCTGGAGTAATTTTGGACCACTCCTCTTCACAAAACTGTTTCAGTGTAGCAATATTCTTGGGATGTCTGGTGTGAATCGCTCTTTTAAGGTCATGCCCCAGCATTTCAATTGGGTTGAGGTCAGGACTCTGACTGGGCCACTCCAGAAGGCGTATTCTGTGCTGTTGCAGCCATTGTTTTGTTGAATTTCTTGTATGCTTTGGGTCATTGTCCTGTTGCATCATCCATCCTCTGCGGAGCTTTAGTTGGCGGACAGATGGTCGTACGTTTTCCTGCAAAATGTCTTGATAAACTCTGGAATTCATTTTCCCATCAATGACAACAATCCGTCCAGGCCCTGAGGCAGCAAAGCAGCCCCAAACCATGATGTTCCCTCCGCAAGTCAACTTCATGCAAGTCAACAATTCTTGATCGTAGGTCTTCTGAGAGCTCTTTTCTGCGAGGCATGGTTCACATCAGACAGTGCTTCTTGAAACCAGTAAACCCAAAACAGGTGTGTGTTTTTTAAGGGCAGGACAGCTGTCAGCAACACATCCAATATCATCACACTGATTGGAGTCAAGGTTGGCTCACTCCTGGCTCCAATTAGCTCTGGGAGAAGTCATTAAGCTAGGGCCTCACATACTTTTTCCTCCATGCACTGTGAATGTTTACATGTTATGTGCAATTAAACCATGGTAACATCTAATGTTTGTGTAGTATTATGTTCAGCAGACTGTGTTCTTCTATTGTTGTGACTTAGATGACGTTCAGAGCACATTTTATGCCCAATTCATGCAAAACTCCACGTAATCCCAAGGGGTTCACATACTTTTTCTTGCAACTGTAAATGTTTTAAAAACTGTGTTATGTATAGTTTGTGATTATATATGAATACAGGGACAGTCATATTTGCACATTACATGCTCATGCTCTTCTTAGTACTGTAGAGCTTTAGGCTCCTTTCACGTGGACTTTCCATTTTTCAGGCGGACCTGATTGGAAGCTCAATGCAGGTCTATATCTAAATAGAAAATGGGATATAACATTAGAATCCTACATTGAAAATGGTATTATCCCTAGAGGACTAAGGGAAAGAGTAATTCCAGCTGAACATCTCCATACACCCAGATTTTTGGAAAAATGGAAAGATAAATGTATTAAACATGGTATTGAGGTCATGCGTTTAATAAAAGAAAAAATTCAACTAAATGAAAATTTCACAACAAATTGAAATTAGTACTGAATCCCTTGATCCTCTTAAAGATAATCCAGAATTTGACAAACATAATGAATTTTTAAAAAAAGAGATAGAAAGGATTCAAAAAAATCTGAAATTTACTAAACAACAAAAATTTTAAAGAGATATAGAAGATTGGGGTAAGGATGAAATCTTTGGTTTATCCAATTCACGTGGAAGAAGTAGATCTAAACGGAAACGATATCCATCACGTAAAATTAGACCAAGATCCTCTGTTAGTGAGGATGATGATGACAATAATACAAAGAAAATAGTAAGTTTTTTTTAGAAAAAGAAAAAACCAATATGGAAAATATAGAGACTCCAAAATCAGGGAACAAACATATGAAATTGCAAAAAGACGAAAGAACTATTCAAAATGCCCCCAAAGCTACCAATTTAAATCGAACAAGGAGCCACAAGAAATAGATCTATATATAACACCCACAATTAATGAAAATACTGAAGATCTAAGGGTAATTAATTTGTCTAAATTCAATCTTAAGGAAAGACATTATGTCCTACTATATAAGGGCCTATCTTTTTCCCCCACTAATGGAATGGAACTCTTTGAAGTATATAAAGACTTAAATCTATTTTTGAGGTAAATATTACTGAGGATCCCATATGTTACTGAAAATAGATCCAGTCAATTTGGACTGAATTCTGAGGCGGAAAAACAAGCAATTAATGATTTATTAACACTCCTAGAAGAAGGGATGATAGAGGAGGAAATAAAAGAAGGAACAGTTTCTAATAAATGGAAAAGACATACTAGATTAAAAGTATCCTCAAAAAGAATGCCTAATATTAGTGAGAACAAATGGCTTAGCCTCTTTTTGGATTTAGTCCATAATGACTTACGGAAAATGAACTGGTTTAAAAAAAACCCAGTGGTTTAATCTAACTAAGGAGGAAAGAATTGCACTTGATGAATTACGTAATGCCAAAGAGATAGTAATTAAAAGAAGTGACAAAGGAGGAAATGTGGTGCTTATGGAAAGTGAAGACTATGAAAAAGAAATTAAGAGGCAGTTAAACGATCTTAATACATATCATCAACTGAGTGAAAATCCATTCCCCAAAATAGTAAATATCTTAAATAGAAAAATGATTTGGGCCTATGAAGCTAATTTGTTAACCAAACACGAATATGATATGCTTAATATTGACATATACAATATCCTCACTTTCTATGTAATTCCCAAAATACATAAAATCCACTTCAACCGCCGGGTCGGCCTATAGTATCAGCAGTAAATGGCCCTTTAGAAACAGTTGGTAAATTCATAGACCATCTTATTAAAGATCTAGTAACCGACCTATAATCTTATGTTAAAGATACAAGAGATGTTCTATTTAGAATAGAAGATATTGAGGTTCCAGAGGGGGCCCTATTGGTTGGTATAGATGTGGAATCCTTATATACCTCAATTCCCCATAAATGCTTATTTTCTGGAGGCACAATATCCAGAAATGGGGGCTCAGAATGAACTGATTCTTGATTTTTTAGAATTTTTGTTAACACACAACTGTTTCCAATTTTTGGGTATATTCTATCAACAAATTTGCGGGACATCTATGGGAGCCCCGTGGGCACCAACTTACGCCTGTCTTCATCTAGGACTATGGGAGGAGGATTTAGTATATACATCACCAATGTTTAAAAGCCATGTCACCCAATGGCTCAGATACATTGATGATATACTCATGGTTTGGGAAGGGGAGATTGAACAATTACAAGAATTTCTTATTAGTTTAAACCTAAATGATAGAAATATTAAACTAACATATACCTTCGATTATAAGGAAATTTCCTTCCTGCATCTATCTCAATCCATGAGAATACATTGATGACAAAAACATATAGAAAGGAGACAGCAGCCAATACCCTCTTACATGCAACCAGTGATCACCCTGAAACATTGAAACAAGGTATACCGGTTGGTCAATTCCTTAAGATTAGAAGGAACTGTACAGATGAAATTCAAATACAAATAGAAGTGTCACAACTCTATCAGAGATTTAGAGAAAGGGGCTATTCACATAGAACCCTGAGAAAAGCAAAATACAAAGCTTCACGTAAAGCTAGAAAGGAATTGATTACCAATACTAATACTAAATCGAATAATAAACAACAAAATGAACCTGTAAGGTTCATAACAAAATATGGACAACAATGGAAAGAAGTTAAAAAAGTATTAGATTCACATTGGCAGTTACTAACCATTAATCCAGGAATAGCAGAAATTGTGGGTAAGAAACCACAGATGGTTGCTAAAAGAACTTCAAATTTGAATGATATATTGGTACAATCAGAATTTAAAAGATTGCAAAAGAAAACTGGTTAACAAAAATGGGTAAGACCACAGGTATGTATCCTTGTGGTCATTGCCAGATCTGTCCCTATGTGCATAAAACTAATAAATTCCACAATGTAGATGATTCTAAAGCCTATGATATTAAGAACTTTATAAATTGCTCTAGTAGCAGAGTAATCTATATGTTAGAATGCCCATGTAAGAAATTTTATATAGGAAAAACAAAAAGACCATTAAAAATACATATTAGTGAATATATAAGGGATATTAAAAATGAATATAAAAACAAAAATGATACAGAAAGAGAAAATCCCTTAGCCCAACATTTTAAGGAAGTACACCATGGCAAAACTGAAGGTCTAAGAGTAAAAGGTATTTTCCTTCTAAATATTTCTTCTAGAAGAGGAGATTTTGATAAAATCCTTCTACAAAAGGAGAAATTTGGGATTTATACACTGGGAACCTTAATACCATATGGTTTAAATACTGAATTAAATGTTAAAATATTTTTTAAATAAATCCATACATGGTCATTTCATTGTGAAATGAACTACAGTATATCATATAAATAATATTAATTGTTCTGAAAATACTAATAAGGGAATATTATGTCATTTTATTATTGCCATCTGATGTATTTCCATTTTTAATAATACTATCTGAATCTCAATTTATTGTGTGGGCGATTCTCTGATGCTCAATGCCAATCATATGTATTTTATAATTAAATTTGGACTAACAATGTAGTGATGACATTTCAACACAAGAGGGCAACAAAATGATGGAAATATGCAAATTTTGCACTATAAAAGGAATGAGAGGAGTTATCCCTTCCCAGTTCTGATGAAGTCCGCGATGATTGGCAGACGAAACGCGTCAATGCAATGACTTCATCACGCTCTACGTCCTTCCATGCTGCGATGTTCATGAGGGAAAAGAGGCAAGCCATACGCCTCCATCTTGGACAAACACGAGGCAAGACGGGAAACCACAAGTATTAATGACTCCTGGGAGTTCATTGCAAATTCAAGTGGCATTAGTTCACTTCCACCGATGGCAAGTAACCCTTGAATAGAGCTAAGTCATACCTTGCTATTTAAGTGACACGGGATCTATATGTTCCGAGCCTCAAATGGGAATTCCAGCACTCTTCTATAGAGAGAAATTTTTGGGCCTTTTTTAGGTGACTACTGATTTTTTATCCATTAGCATTAATATATAATATAAAATATAAAATATAAAATGAGACGACCAGTCCTAAGAATCCTTTTAAGGAAACGCCTTGCTCTTACATAAAAGATACATTTTTGGAGCCCTTTTTAGGCAAGTTACTTGAATGTTTAGTGCCTTAGTGCACAACCAAGATATCTCCACAACAGTTCCACAATTTTTTGGTATAAAGGAGAACACATCTCTTATCACCACAGAGGATTTATACACAGATATATATCTCACCAGTGGAAACAATATGGTCTCTATTACGGTAATTATTTCCTTGATTTGGAAGTGCCCATTATTTTCATGTGAACTTGTTACTATAACATTTTTTTATTTATTTATTTTAGAACCATAATTACTGCTATCCACTGCTAATAACTTTTTAGTAATATCGGCCGATTGAAATCAGCCACACATTGTGAATCTACTTTAATCAATCCAAGTGATGATGATGATCGGCTAAGAAGGTAATAAATTATTTTATTACATGTCTACATCAGTGGCCATTTTATAATAGGATATATCTTGACATGGCAATTTTATGATACAAATTTAGCATATATTCAAGGACTTTTGTATTCATTGCATATTTATTCTTCAGGATCTCTGCTATCCATGCTCCCATCACTACACTTTGATGAATTAAAAGGAATTACAATGATACCTATAAAATAGAAGATACAGAGTAAGAATACTGAAGATATATTTATATCTGGATTCCATATATGGACTTTCCACAATGAATGCAGAAGCAGTCTTTGCCAATTTTAATCTGGCTGTTTTTGCCATATATGCAGCTAAGTGAAAACGCAGAACGTTTTTTTGTTTTTGGTTTTTATTTTTGTGATTTTACTTTCATGATTGACACTGTGTTCACCATGATATAAATGTCTACCTTTTCATGATCCATGTGGTCTTAATAAATATAACTGCATCCATTAGAATATCGAATTATTACTCCACATGGGATTCGTTATATACCGCTTTTGTGGCTGGTCTGCCCTTGTCAGCTGCTAATTTCTATTTATATGTTGTTTGGTTTTAAGAATCTACACCCCAATAGTGGTGAGTCGGGGATATGCATAGCAATGGGTGGTTACTTCTTCTTCTTTTTGGCACTTCTTCTTTTTTGTTGAACCATCTGAACTCTGCTTTCTTTGAGTTTTTGTTGTCCTCCAAAAATTCCAAAGCTGGCTATACCCTAGTAAATTTTTGAACAAACATTAGTACAGCATTTGTATGAAAATTCTCATCAGTACATTTACGATTGTCATTCAAAAGTACTTTACAATGTAGTTTACTTGTGACATTTGATTTTGGAATGAATGCCATTTTCTGAATGGAAACCACATTCACTGTTAGAAGTTACTTTATTCAAGAATTTTCTCATGATGAATTTTCTCAAAATGAATGTTTATTTGACCCTATTAACGATTCAAAAATCAAACGAACGTTCCTGAAACTAAAGTTTTTCTTCTTGAGTGAGATTTTTTCTAGTGTATGACCAGCTTAAAGTGTTACTAAACCCATAACAGTAAAATCAGTATGTATATGCAGTAAAGCATGTTTGTTATACTCACTGTGAAACCTAAGGGGTAAATCCTCCGCATTGGTTAAAAATTCTTTTTGATCCTGTCTTCTCTGATCCTCCCCTTCTACTGTCCCCAATCCATCTGCTGATAGTACAGAGCCCTAGGAGTCACTCAGCACATGCTCAGTTTGGTGTGTATTGCTAGAGATTTTTTTTTTCAGCACCACCCAGACAGAGGGTCAGGGGTTATGCAGCCTCATAGAACAGTCAGAGGAGAATGAAAACTCCTCCTACAAGCTTTAATAAGTGCTCTGCTGGACACTGATAGAAGTCATAAGGCTGCTCTAACTGCTGAGGTGAAAAGGTATTTAGCAGTTTATATTTACTAAAATAATTGCATTTTCATATTATGTGTACTGTGGGAGACCAGATATAGTGAATGCAGGGTCCTGGGTTTAGTAACACTTTAATTTTAGATATTTAAGAAAGAAATGTTATCAGTTAAGACCTTGTCTCCATATCGAATCTCTCCCTCTTGCTGATGATGTATGTGGAGATCTGAGAGACATGGCTATTGTAGAAAGTATAGCAGTGTCTTTGATGCCCAGGTGGTGATTGAAAGTCTGTTTTCAAGATGACAACACCAAATGGTGAAAAAATTGAGCAGTTTGTGTGGTTTATGCAAACATGAGCAGTTGAAATTTGACACATTCAACTTAGAAGACTCACAAACCACACACATCATGTTAAGTGGTTCACTAGCAGTTCCCACAGTCAGAAGAATTTCTCATTGTGCCCAGTCGTTGACCCTTCTGTACTTGAGCAGTCCTCAGGTTCCAACAGTATTTTAGGCACTTGCTTAGACCTGATTATCACATGACCTGGAACAGTATAACAAGAAGTCCTTGTGGACTCCTCCTGTGACTGTACATTATGAGACCAGTTATACAAAAACCTGGAAATGTCTTCCCTCACTCTGCTCTGGGTCCTAATGAGGAGGACACAGTCATTGCTCACACATTGTGCACAATGGCAGAAACCTTCCTGGGTCTTTAGGAAGCACATGTGTGCAAGCATTGCTTTGTAGAGGGGCAGAAATTGCAATGGTATCTGAATGTCTCATGTAACATGTCTCCATCATCTGATTGTCTCCTGAATGTCCACAGTCCCCAATACAATTTAAAGCGGCCTCTGACCATCTATTGTAGTAGGTTACAGTAAATGATGGTGTTCTGGAAAACTTATCACGTATAAATCACCTTTGCTTTGAATTTCATTTAGTAATATTTAAATCTTTGTGGCAATCCAGTGTAACTACAATTTGTTTATTGTATTGTGAATAGGAAAGGTGGTGGTGTTTGTCTCTATGTGAGAAGTGATCTCAGAGCGCGTGTGAAAGAGGACCTAGTGTGATGAGGCTGAAGTGTTATGGGTGGAACTGCACATGGGGGTGCGTACTACAAAGGCAATCATTGGAGTTTGTTATAGGTTAATGAGGATGTGGAGACTCAGCTCCTTGCACAGATCAAAAGGGCTGCAAGGGCTGGGACAGTGATAATAATGGGGAATTATAACTACCTGGAAATTGACTGGAGTAATGGTACTGCAGGAACAGTTAAAGGGCAAAAATTTTTAAATCTACTACAGGACAATTTTATGGTACAGTTCATAGAGGCCCCTACTAGGAATGATGCTCTGCTGGACCTGGTAATCTCAAACCATGCAGAGTTTATTACGAATGTCCATATAAAAGAACATCTGGGTAGCAGTGACCATAACATGATTTAATTTATTGTTAGCTGTAAACAGCAAGCACATACGGGAAAAATAAAAACGCTCAATTTCAAGAGAGGTAATTTTCCAAGGCTGAGAGCTGCTCTCCAAGACTTAGGCTGGGAGGGAATATTGGCATTGATGAACACAACACAGAAATGGGAGTTCTTCAAAAAGACTGTATGTGAACACTGCAAAATATATTCCCATGGGCAACAAGTTTAAAAGGCTAAAAATCAAACCTATGTGGCTTACGGCCAAAGTTAAAAAGGCTATAGATAATAAGAAAAGAGCTTTTATTCAGTATAAAAATGAAGGAACACTATCATTGTTTAATCATTACAAAGAATATAACAGAATATGCAAAAAGCAAATAAAGGCCGCAAAAATTTAAAACGAACGACAGATTGCAAGGATAGCAGGGCCAACCCCCAAAAATTCTTCAAATATATTAATAGTAAAGAGGTTTGGTCCGAGCATGTTGGCCCTTTACAAAATAATCTAGATGGGTGACTGGGGACAAAGAGAAGGCAAATTTATTTAATACCTTCTTCAGCTCGATGTATACAAAGGAGCATGGGGGAGCTCTTGTCCATAATGGACATGGTATTGACACAGCTCCAGATGATCCTCAATGGCTCACAACTGATATGATCCAAAAATATTTAGACAGTATAAAGGTGAATAAAGCAACTGGATTGGATGGCATACACCCACGGGTCCTTAAAGAATTGAGCTCTGTCATTTCAAAGCCATTGTTTCTCATTTTTAGGGAATCTTTAATGACTGGCATAGTACCACTGGATTGGCGTAAGGCCAATGTGGTGCCAATATTTAAAAAGGGGTCAAAATCTTTACCATTAATTAATTATAGACCTGTTAGTTTAACTTCTATAGTTGGGAAGATACTGGAGAGTTTAATAAAAGACCACATAGATGAGTTCTTGCTGGAAAAAATATTTTAAGCAACAGACAGCATGGATTCATGAAAGACAGAAGTTGTCAAACAAATCTGATTTCTTTTTATGAGGGGGTGAGCAAAACCTTGGACAGAGGGGTGGCAGTGGACGTGGAATACTTGGATTTTGCAAAAGCGTTTGACACAGTTCCCCACACATGGCTATTGTGTAAGGTAAAGTCTATGGGCTTGAAAAAATCTGTATATAAATGGATAGAAAAGTGGCTAAAAGATCATATTCAGAGAGTAGTGGTTAATGATTCATACTCTGAATGGTCTAGGGCAGCAATGGGCAAACTACGGCCCGGAGGACCTTTTAATCCGGCCCGCGGAGCTAGGCTCCCGCTAGGCTCCTCTCACAGTCCACCCTGAAGACCGGTGTAGCATGAAAATCTGTCTCCTATGAGGATCTGTCCCCCTCAACGTATCTGCGCATGTGCCGGAGATCGCCGATCGGCTGCTAATGCCTGAAACTGGCACATGTGCAGATACGTCGAGGGGGACAGATCCTCATAGGAGACAGATTTTCATGCTACACCGGAATGGCACGGGAACACGGCGAGAGGAACGCGCGGAGCAAAGGTAAGTGAATTGACACAGGGGGGACTTAATATGGGGGAGGAATTACTATGGGGGATGAATTACTATATGGGGGATGAATTACTATGGGGGATGAATTACTATATGGGGGATGAATTACTATATGGTGGATGAATTACTATGGGGGATGAATTACTATATGGGGGATGAATTACTATGGGGGATGAATTACTATATGGGGGATTAATTACTATGCTTACTATGGGGGAATATTACTATACTTACTATGGATGACACATACACATCATTCATCTACTCTTGGTCCGGCCCCCGGGTCCAATATATAAACCCATTGCGGCCCTCAAGTCAAAAAGTTTGCCCACCCCTGGTCTAGGGTCATCAGTGGTGTACCCCAGGGTTCAGTGTTGGGACCCTTACTTTTTAATATATTTATAAATGATATAGGGTCTGAGATTAAAAATCCCATTTCAGTCTTTGCAGATGACACCAAGCTGTGCAGTGGAATAATGTTCTTACAGGATGTCTTCAACTTACAAGCCGACCTCAATGCACTGTTTAATTGGGCGACTATGTGGCAAATGAGATTTAATGTTGATAAATGTAAGGTTAGGCACTTGAGGGCTAAGAGTTTGCATGCATCATACATACTGGGGGGGGGGGTACAACTGAGGTAATCAATGGTGGAGAAGGATCTGGGAGTTCTGGTAGATCACAAGCTTAATAATGGCATGCAATGCCAAGCTGCGGTAACTAAAGCGAGCAAAATTCTCTCTTGTATTAAAAGAGGTATAGACTCCAGAGAGAGAGATATCATATTACCCCGGTACAAATCATTAGTAAGACATCATCTGGAATATGCAGTTCAGTTCAGAAAGTACAGAGTAGGGCAACCAACTGATAAGAGGCATGGAGGAGCTCAGCTATGAGGAAAGATTAGAGGAACTGAATTTATTCTCTCTTGAGAAGAGGAGATTAAGGGGGGATATGATCAACATGTATAAATACATCAGTGGTTCATATAGTGAACTCGGTGTAGAGTTATTCACCCTGAGGTCATCACAGAGGACAAGGGGGCATTCTTTACATCTGGAGGAAAAGAAATGTAATCTCCAAACACGGAAAGGTTTCTTCACAGTGAGAGCTGTGAAAATGTAGAATAGACTCCCTCAAGAGTTGATTCTGGCCAGCTCAATGGATTGCTTTAAAAAAGTCCTGGATTCTTTCTTAGATACACAGAATATAACTGGATACTAACATTTATAGGTAAAGTTGATCCAGGGAATATCCATATGCCTCTCGGTGGATCAGGAAGGAATTTTTTTCCCAGCAGGTGCAAATTGGATCATGCTTTGCAGGTTTTTTTTTACTTCCGCTGGATCAACGGTGGGTATGGGATTATAACTTTTTTTTTTTTCTGTGGTTGAACTGGATGGACTTTTGTCTTTTTTCAATCAGACTAACTATATCACTATGTAACTATGTATTTCTGAAGTGGTACAATCCAGTTTACCTGAAATTTAGGGGCCAGTTGATTTAGTCTTTAGCTAGACTCCTTCATTTGTCTTCATGTTCCCCCAGTTAGTTCCCAACCTTCATTGTGGCACAAGGCTTAGAAAATCTTTGTCTCTTTACACTTTGATTTAACTGGTGAACATCTTCTGTACTGCATTTTAAGTAAAACTATGTTGGATTAAACTGCCATGTCTTATTGAAGAGTTGTTTGTGGAGGGTGTCTGTTCAGTAGATGACCATACTGGCTGGATGGACCGAGATCTAGGGGAGTATGCCATTGCTTGAAACAGAACAGATAGCCTTCTGTAGATTTATATACAACAAATATAATGTTCAGTCCTTTAAGTGATGTCAAGCTTTGCACTTGAAGCCACACTTTATCTAGTATGTTGACCACCACTTCCTTAGAGGAAGCCTAAAATGCTGATCTTCATCCTCTTGTCACATTGTATTTCAAACATTTTCAAACATGTTATTACTCTCCGGCAGTGGTTAACAAACCACACTCTTCTTCACATTTTCTTTATGTGACTATCATATTTCCTGCACAGAAAAAAATTTAGACTGCATAATAACAGTTCTAAAAACTTTATTTATGTTTATGGTATGACTATTGTACATTTGTATCTTTCTTAAAGCAGTATTAAACCCAAAAGCAAACATTTATTACATTGGTTGCATTAATTTTCTTTTTTAGGATTTTATTTTTCTACTTTCATCTGTTAATCCAGCCAGCAAGTCTGTTGTTTTATAAAAACTCAAGCTTTCCAGCAGAATGTATCAGCTTATATGAATGAGACAAACCATTTAACACGGACAGGGTTGGTTAAAATGATCAGCTTTTATTTATTTGTGTAAAAACTTTTTCTCAAATGGAAACACAAACTACTGTAACTGATTATAAAGTTTGAGCTGGAGTTTGGCTTTTCATTGTTTTTAAATCTGCTAATACATTTAAATATTGCCCTAGGCTAACAATGCTGCTGTCTGCTGTGTCACCTGTGCTCATTCATCCAAAGTGGTGTCTCACTAATACAGGAGGTGTGTTACTGGCCAGATCACCAGGAGAAAACAGAGGGGAAAAAGCCAAATAAAATAAACCTGATGCAGCCACCACATCTAAAGATCGGTAAGCTGCAATGTATTACATTTTTGGTTTTGGGTTTAATACCACTTTAATCAGTTAGTCTAGCACATTAGTGACTGTTCCTTGCATGGTTTAGTACTGGGGTACCTTTCAAGAACAAGTTGTAGTTGAAGAATATATATTGTTTAGGGTGTCTGTATACACAATGGAGTTAATTTACTAATCCTGGAGAGCGCAAAATCTGGTGCAGCTCTGCATAGAAACCAATCAGCTTCCAGGTTATTTTGTCAAAACTTAAAACGGTAGTAAACCACAAGTAAAGAAAAAAAAAATCCCCTGCAAGGAAATGTCATAATGTGCTAGTATGCATTGCATACTTTAAAGGGGTGCATGAAGATTCCTGGCCTATGAAAGAACTTGGGTCAGTATAGGCACATACAGTGTATGAAGTAAGTCCATTACAAAGGGTTAACTCGGCATCAGAAGTGAAGGAAGTGAGCAGTTGCCACAGGTAACCAAGGACTGGTGGAATGTGTTTAGCAGCCTGTCATGAAGCATTGTAACAAAATGTTTTTGGTCTGTTTGATTGGACCAATTTTTGACTGCAGCTGATTTGAGCTTTTTCAAGCCACCCTAGCTGTATTAAATCCGGGCTAATGAGCTCATTTCTTTGCTTACAGCCATCAAGCATGCTTCTTTGGATAGACCTGGTGGGTTTATCATATATTTCAGTTAATTTTTGCAAACCTTTTTTCTTTATTTGTTTATTTATTTAGTTATTTATATGTATTGATTTATTTATTCACTTAAAAATATTTTTTGTCAGGCGAGCCAGATTGCCCCGCTGTCTAAGTTGCACGCTTCCTCTGACGTTCCTCTCTGGGTCCTGCTGGAACTACCTAATTGTGCCCCTATCGCGACATCAACGCTTCTATGGCTTCCCCCTGCCCTGCGCCCTAGGGCACTGAGTCTGATGTTGCTCCATGGCTTACAAGTCTGGGACTCGGTACGTTACTTCAGTGGCCTGATGTCACCTTTCCTGCCTTTGCTCCCAATTATTAAAAACCCTCTTTTCCCACCGGGTTTAGATTAACCGAGGGCGTTTTCTTGGTGGGTGACCAATGGTTTTTCGCAGGTGCAACCCTTTTATGATTTTTCGATCCTTCCCCACCTAGAATTCTCTTCGGAAGTCCCGGAATGTCCCCCCGGCGGAATTTTTTCGATACCTTCAGTTGCCGCACTGGCTGCTCTGGCTGCTCTCGCTGCGGGGCACTTCTGCTTTCCTGTACCAGAAATCTGCTTTTGAACAGCTTTGCCAGCAGCGTCCGGGCGCCCCGGACCTTATCTCTCTTCTTTATGCAGCTTTGAACAAGCACTCGTCGCATACTTCTCTTTCATATGTTGTTCAGTGGGAGCGCGATCTAGGAGTGGCTGTGGATTCGGAGGACTGGAATAAGGCCTGGTCACTCATAGCTAAATGCTCATTTAATACGACCACGCTGGAGGCAGCCTATAAAGTATTCTTTCGTTGGTATTGGGTTCCCGCTCGCTTGGCCCAGGCAAACCCTTCCTGTAGTGATTGCTGCTTTCGGGGTTGTGGCCATCATGGAGATGTATTGCATATCTGGTGGTCATGCCTGAGACTGTTTAGTTTTTGGTCTTGCGTGTTTGGCCTCCTTTTCACCTTGTTCCATCTCTCCATATGCCGGGATGCTCGTTATGCTTTGCTTCATTGCTCCATACCGGGCCTCTTGGCTCACCAGCAGAGGTTGGCTTCCTATTTGTTTTTATCGGCCACTAGAACAATTGTTTAGGCCTGGAAGAGCCTGTTTGTCCCTCTTCAGGGGGTGCGGGACCGTATGACCACTATGATGCTCAACGAACAGATGTCAAGTATCTGCAACGACTCCCACCATAAATTTTTGAAAATATGGAAACCGTGGTTGCAATACGCCTTTCCCACGCTCCCCCCAGCTAGTCTGGGGATGTGATGGCATTTGGTATTGGTGTTCTTGGACCCCTGCTCTTTGATTTTGTTTTTTTTTTCTCTTTGGACTCTTTTCTTTCTTTCTCTGTTTGTTTTTGGTATGATGACCGTGGATAGCTGCCTTTAGTTTGTTTCAGTCAGGGTTACATTAATGTTATTGTAACTTACGTGCCATTGATGGCCCCTGCGTGGGTGTACCTTTTGCTCTGTTGGTGTTAGAGCACTGTTTTTCTATTTTACATTTTTTATATGTGCAATTAATAGCCCCTGCGTGGGCGTGTTTTGTTGCCTCTGTTTTATACTTTTCAAAATTAATAAAAACATTGAAACACAAAAATATTGTTTGTTTTGTTTTGTTTCTTGCAACACATGGGTAGTAAGGGTGTTTTTGTTTTTTTGGTATCTGTGCCACACATGGATAATAAGGGTGTTTTTTGTTTGTTGTTTTTTTTTTTTAATATTATTATTAGTTTTTCTTTTTTTTATTATTATTACTATAATGGTTTGCACATGTTTTCTTCTTTAGGTATATTGCCCCATACTGGGCTGTCTTTCACATCTCAATCCTGATTTTTATCAGGTCATCAACACTTTCTCACACAAATTCCTTGTGGTCATCGCTTCGCACTCATAGTAGGTGCGTCTAGTGCTTAAACTTAAAATTTCTTGAGGGTTTATGATATCCAATTGATATTATTATTGCTTTTTATTATTCACATTGCAGCACTGCCCTATCAGTAACAACCAGCATGTAATCTTGTTGACGGTGCATTTGGGCAGGGCCCCTTTAGGAGGCATTTGGGTGGCATTTTTCATCCACTTGTCTCAATTTTTTCTTAATTAATTTTTTTTTCAACATTTTTGCCTGAGATATATGAGAAATCCTTGGCTGTATTCACATAACCATTTGTTCTTAATATTTCCTGGTGGTTTTTACCTCACATGGAATCATGTAAGTGTATAACCATATTGTAAAGTATCAAATTGTTTACAATAATTTGATTGAGTCATGTATATTGATATATATATGTTTGTTATAGACGTCATGCCTTCTTGAGCACTTCTGAAGAAGAGATTTTTGTTGATCTCGAAATGCATCAAGTGCGAACTATGCATGATCCATGATTAGATTTGCAATACCATCTCTGATGACACCGCCGCAATATGTATTGTAGCTTTATATTTATTTTTGAAGATTGTAAAAATAAAATTTCATACTGTTTTTATAAAATATCTCTTTTGAATTGTTGAAATTTTTCATACAAGTATATTGTGCCGTTAAAGTCCCACCAAAAAAGAGGACTTCACCCCCTTGTTTTCATTAGGGATGTTGGCACTTTGTGTATTATATCCCTTCCTCTCTCTATGGCACATGTGCAGGGCATGTGACCCCACCCACAACCTGGTGCAGCCTGCTATTTTACAAATTGACGTAGTCAGTGCAGCTCGCACAGATTTCTCTGGGACCCCCCCCCCCCATCTTACACACTGACTTCAGTCTTTGCTGTCTGCTACTATCCACACTTCTAGGTATATCTGTAGTCCTCTAGTCAATTTTCGCCAATTGTGAAGGACAGGGAGGCAGATTTTACATTATAACTTAATGGGTTACTATGAAACATTAATTGTAATGTTTAACATTTTGGAGCTGCTTTACAGTAGCTCCAAAATGTTAAAAAAGAGGGAGCAAGCATCACATCTGAGCTTAAACTTCACCAATGTGTTTTGTGTACCCTGTGATTATGTGATATTCCAAGGCTCAGGGCACTAAAGAAGGAGTTTCACGCTTACTGATCCCTGCCAACATCACCTTAAGTCATTCTAAAAAAGGGGGTCCAAGTAATTTCAACATGATTAACTGGGCTACAACTTAATTAGTGGTGATACCTGAAAGAATACTGATATCATAATGAAGATGTCTTTATGCCGACGACACACAAATCTACCTCTCTACCCCTCGCCTCACCCCCTCTGTCTCCGCCTGAATCACAAACCTACTAAACGACATATCAGACTGGATGTCGCTCCACTTCCTTCAACTGAACCTCTCCAAAACCGAGCTCCTAGTCTTCCCCCCAACTCACACACCACCCCCCATTGACTTCTCCATCACGTCCAACAATGCCACTATCAGGCCTGCCCCACAGGCCAGAGTACTTGGTGTCATTCTGGACTCCAACCTATCCTTCCAGGACCAAGTCCAATCACTAACTAACTCATGCAGACTCCACCTCCGCAACATCACCAAAATCCGCACTTTCCCAACCCCAGAAACCACTAAACAGCTCATCCACTCCCTCATCATATCACGACTCAATTGCTGCAACTCCCTCCTCACTGGCCTGCCTCGCCACAGGCTATCCCCGCTTCAGTCGATCCTGAACATGGCAGCCAGACTCATTCACCTTACGAACCACTCCGTTTCCGCCACCCCCCTCTGCCAATCCCTCCACTGGCTTCCGATTGCCCAACGGATCAAATTCAAAATCCTAACACTGACATACAAAGCTGTCCATCATACTGCCCCAAATTACATCACCGACCTAATATCCAAGTACCACCCAACACGCACTCTCCGCTCCTCACAAGACCTCCTTCTCTCTAGTTCCCTACTCTCCTCCTCCCACGCCCGCCTCCAGGATTTCTCCAGGGCGTCACCCATCCTCTGGAACTCCCTACCCCAATCCATCAGACTATCACCTACTCTCCTCTCATTTAGGCACACCCTGAAAACCCACCTCTTCAGGGAAGCCTACCCCACCCCCTGCTCCACTCTTCCTACCACTCCATTCCCCACAGCTATCTCCTCCAGTACCACTATCCCCTCCCTCCTAGATTGTAAGCTCGAAAGAGCAGGGCCCTCGAACCCCTCGTGTATCACATTGTATTGTTTTCTTACTGTTGCATATTCTGTCTCCCTTTGTAATGTACAGCACTGAGCAAACTGTTGGCCCTTTATAAATACTGTATAATAATTATAATAATAATAAAGACGTCCTACCAACTGGGCTGAACAAAGCCATAAGGAAATAGCATAACACCTACTGACAAAGGAGGACTCAGGCTTTAGAAGATCAGATCATTTGCTTATTACCAACTTCAGAAACAGAAAAAAGTTTTAACCATGTCACTAGGTGCAGTTGGGTCCTCTGAACTCCTTACCTGTTGGCTAGAAGGCTGCACTGACTAAAAGTACAATCAGACTTGACAATTACACTTGTAGATCTATATAGGGAACATAGCTTACCTACTTCGTACTTCATTTTTTTTATCCTGGCTGTCGTGCAGCAGTTCACCCCTATGCCTTTTGTCAATAATCTGGGACATAACTCCTTGTGATACTGGGACACATCCAGCCGCTTCTCATATACAGAAAGTCTAATGTAAAAATACTAGCAAGGGTTGCAATCAGGATCCAGACCAATCTACTAAGTTTGAATGGGCTTGGTGATGCAGAAAAGCAAGTGTTGGGCAGTTACCCAGCATAGGTATTGGGGATCTTGATGACCCTTTATCGAGCAGTGCTTGTATATAGAGTGGATTACAGACAACTCAGAAAAATTAAACCAAGTGGACATACTGATTTGTGGGATTTTTCATCAGTAGCTCAGTATTTGATTTCACTCATTGCCTGAAATTGTTCTTTAAATGAATGTGACCACAGAGCTCAACTGTTCATTACCTGACCAATAAAGACCTACAGTTGTGACCAAAATTATTCAACCCCCACTGAAATTGAGTGTTTTGGCCAGTTTGACATTGCTTTTGATCATTCAGTCATCTTGCTTACATTTACATTAAAGAGGCACTTGTAGGTCAGACAAATATAACATAACAGTTATAATGAAATAACCACAAATGTCTTTTCTGTGCTCACAGCATTATCAGTTTTATTCAACCCCCAAGTGACATTCAATCTTAGTACTTAGTACAGCATCCTTTTACAGTTATAACAGCTTTTAAACGTGAAGCATAGCTTGACACAAGTGTCTTGCAGCGATCTACGGGTATCTTCGCCCATTCTTCATGGGCAAAGGCCTCCAGTTCAGTCACATTCTTAGGCTTGCGCACTGCAACTGCTTTCTTTAAGTCCCACCAGAGGTTCTCAATCGGATTTAAGTCTGGTGACTGCGATGGCCACTCCAAAATGTTCCAGCCTTTCCTCTGCAACCATGCTCTAGTGGACTTGGAGGTATGCTTGGGATCATTGTCCTGTTGAAAGGTCCAACGTCTCCCAAGCCTCAGGTGTGTGACGGACTGCATCACGTTTCCATCCAATATCTCCTGGTACTGAAGAGAATTCATGGTACCTTGCACACGCTGAAGCTTCCCTGTACCTGCAGAAGCAAAACAGCCCCAAAGCATGATTGACCCTCCACCATGCTTCACAGTAGGCAAGGTGTTCTTTTCATCATAGGCCTTGTTCTTCCTCCTCCAAACATAGCGTTGATCCATGGGCCCAAACAGTTCTAATTTTGTTTCATCAGTCCACAGAACACTATCCCACAACTTTTGTGGTTTGTCCACATGGCTTTTGGCATACTGCAGTCGACTCTTCTTATTCTTTGGAGACAGCAAGGGGGTACGCCTGGGAGTTCTGGCACGGAGGCCTTCATTACGCAGTGTGCGTCTTATTGTCTGGGCTGAAACTTCTGTACCCACATCTGACAAATCTTTTCTCAGTTCCTCAGCAGTCACACGGGGACTTCTCTCCACTCTACGCTTCAGGTAGCGCACAGCAGTCGAAGTCAGCATCTTCTTTCTGCCACGACCAGGTAGCGTTTCAACAGTGCCCTTTGCCTTGAATTTGCGAATGATGCTTCCTAAGGTGTCTCTTGGTATGTTTAACATCTTTGCAATCTTCTTATAGCCATTGCCCTTCCTGTGAAGAGAAATCACCTCTTCTCTTGTCTTCCTGGACCATTCTCTTGCCTTCACCATGTTTGTAACCACACCAGTAAATGTCTAGAAGGAGCTGAGTATCACAGTCATTTTAAAGCTGCCTAATTGGTGCTTATTATGCTTGATTGCTGCTCGGTGACATCCACAGGTGTTTTCAATACCTGATGGAAAGCACCTGTATGAACCTCTGTTCTTCAGAGTGGTAGTCTTTAAGGGGTTGAATAATTGTGGCAATGAAGAAACCACATAAGAACCATTTACTACTGTATTACATAAACAATTGATGTCATTTTAGTTGCATTTGGGTAGTTACAACGTCCTTGTAGGATTTGATTCTGAATACAATTCCAAATGTACACTATAGTCCCTAAACCCCTTTACAGCATTGGGGGTTGAATAATTTTGGTCACAACTGTACATTGTAATTTTTGGAATGAATGAATAAAGACTTTTGTTCTTCCCTTTCTCTGCAGTCACATTTTCATTTCTGATCCTACTATACCCCAGAGCACTCATGTGTGGGATTGTTTTTTATGTCATTCTGCAATTGTCCTGTTTGTTGTTGCAACCCTCTACTCACCTGCGTTCCCTATTTATTCTACTATATGCCTCTGCATTCTGTCTATCCATATTCCTAAGTAACGTGCTTAGCCGGCTGTTATGTAATTCTAGGCAGTGAATTTGCCTTGCTCTTCATGTGCCCTATTCTGTTTATTGCTCCATTAACAGGTCTTCCTCAATAGTTTTGCTGACCATTCCCCTCTATGCTACACTCTATGCTACAGTGGCAAAGGAAAAGACATCTAATGGACTCCTAAGAAGGGTTGGATCCCTGAAATATCTCATTGGCATTCCCCTTAAGCACCCGAAAGAGGACCAAAATGGTAACCACTAAAATCCCCTCCAAGTACTGCCATAGTAGTGTATTAGTCAGTGCTTTTATCCTGGTTCCCTGTCATTCATGGTGATGTGGTATACATCAAGCTTTCCGAGACACATCATTAAACTCTATTAGGTCCCTCACACTGATGTATGTACAGAAAGTGAATTACTTTTTAATTATTCACTTTATAAAAGATTTATGGGCACTATGTACCATGCCTAATCTATCCCTGTTTGTACCTGGTAAAGATGCCACCATAGCTCACATGACCCCAAGACATAGCTGTTCCATGACAGGTATAGGAGAAACAGGGATAATCCATTGGAAGGTCTCGAGAACGAAATCACTATTGCTGGTTAACTAACATTAAAAATTTACTATGTGTGTAATTAGACTCAAAAATAGAAATTCTTTAATTGAGGCCACTAAACTGAAAACTACCGTAGTGAAAAGCAACAGACGACAAGCAATGTTAATACACAATTTGTTTACTTTGGATATTTCTGAACATGTTCGAGTTTTCAGGATAAAGCGTTCTCTCTGTGTTTTTAATATAACATTGAAACAAAAATAATCTTCTACAAAAAGAAAATGGATATACAATATATCGATAAATCTGTTTCTTTATCATACTCTGCCCTGCGATAATTTCTTTTTTAAATATACTCTTGATTTTCTATTTGAACTGCTCCACTTGAATAGAGCAGTCCTATTGAACCCGTAACCCTAAAAGAGGTGCCCGTAACTCTCCAACCCCAACCCCAACCACCCTAAACCCTTCTCTTCTGCACAAAGAGTAATTGCGTGTCACAGTGAACATGAATAGATCTTACACTAAAATGTAAAAGTAAAAACATAAAACTGTATTATGTATCTTTTTTTTTCAAAAATAACATTTCTTCAGGGGTCTGTAAGTGGGATTGTACAATAAGAAATTGACTCCACCCATCACCACCCCCCCCAACCCCGAAAAACACTATGTGGGTTAGTTTAGGCAGACATTCTCATCACACAAAGAAACAGCAAACAGTCAAAGCCAAATAGTTAGGATTCAGATACTTCCTCCCGCAAAGGTAACAAATGCCTGTGCGGTCATCTTTTATAACCATCTTTATACTTGTATATTTACTGTTTTGGCACAGGGTCCATTTTCTGCATCGTAATAAGAAAGGGCCTCTCTAGAATTGACCTTCCCTCTTTGCGAGATCCATCACCCTTCTAAGTGTCCACCCTAATTTATAAGAGGGGGAGGGGCTTCAGGTGACATCCATTTTGTTTAATGTATCACTTAGCGCGTGGCCAAGTGCAGGTAGGTATTGCAACTAACGGTGTCCCTTGAAGGTTATATGGGCCACACTACAAATCTTCAAAAGATATGTCACTTCTTCCACCTGAGGACTGCAGCAGTAATAATCTCCACATTGTACGAATGCCATGGGCTTTTTCTTCAGAAGTCCCAGGTCACAAGGCGATAAGGCACTGCAGAAGCTGAGTTACCATCATTACTTCCCCTAAACCTTTTTTTTTTTTTTTTTTGGTTCTTCTTAACTGGGGAGTAACATGACAAATAGACATCTCCTGCAGTGTGTTCAGCCAATCATATTCATGGACTTTAAATGCCTTCCAAGCTCAGTAAGAATGTACAGACGAGGAGTAAAACTGAGATGACCATGGTGCTGGAGGCAGAGTCACAGTTCCTGTGAGTGGAATCACATTTGGCATCCTGACATAGGGCTCCTTTAAAACCACTGGGGCAGATGCATCGCTGGCCTTGGTGACAGGTGCCGCCGTTCTGGCAGATGAGCAGTTCATCATCGCAAACATTGGCTGAAATAAGGGAAAGAAATAAAACAAATATCAAAATGACTGTACATAAAAAAAAAAAAAAAATTTTAAATCCATAAATACCACCCTACTGCATAGTTGGTGGGATTGGCCCCAAATAAAGAGGTACTTAAAGCTATCCTAAATGACGCAGTCCGTGAATTCCAAAGCCTTAGGAAGCCTGAATGATGAGTTTTCATTCTACAAACTTTGATTGATCTCTACTTACCATTTGTAATAAAGAAAGCATGCCTACTCTTGTTCTAGATCAGGTATCACTAAATGGTGGATTGTGGTCTGGATTCCGACCAAGTCACTGTCCCATCCGGACCCCCTCGGTCCCACCAATTAGAAGCCAATTCTTTTCCCCTGCCGCCACTGCTGTCACTATTACAGCAGAGCGGAGAGTGGGAGGCAGAACAGTTCTGCACATTGAGCGGGAGGTGCAGCAGCACCAATTGGGAGGGTGGGAGCTGCCAGAATTACCTCATCATATTAACAAGCTGGTTATTAGTTGCTAGGATGCATGGCAGTTAATATGAAAAGTTAACTCCGGCAGCTCCTGCTTCCACCTTTCATCCAGTGCTGCTGTGCCTCCCACTCTGTATGCCAGAGTAAGGTAGGAAGGGGCAGAGCTGTGATGTCAAGGAGGCCAGAGCTGCAGGGGGTTGTGATATGAAGTGAGGGGCAGAGCTGTGGGGGCCTGTGATATGAAGTGAGGGGCAGAGCTGTGGGGGGCTGTGATGTGAAATGAGGGCCAGAACTGTGGGGAACTGTGATATAAAGTAGAAGTAAGAGCTGTGGGGGGCTGTGATGTGAAGGGGGGGCAAAGGACACCACTATGGGGGGGGGGTTGCTGTTAAGGGGGAATAGAGGACACCACTGTGAAGGGTGGTACAGAATACTGCTGTGAAGGGGAAACTGTGATGTGAAGAGGGGGAATTGTGATATGCAGGGGGATTGAGGACACTGATGTAAGAATGGAATTGGGAAATAAAGAAGGTGTGCTTTGATGTTATGAACTTCAGTCTTCATACAAACATGACATTTGGACCTCTGCTGGACAAAAAAAATTACCGATCAGATCTTTGTGAATTTTAATTTAGTACCCCTGTTCTAGATGATCAGTCTGTGTGGGCGTGCCCCTCACTTTCCCATTTTCTACCCAATTCTGTCCCATGGGTCCCTTTGTAGCCTTTCATGGTGAATACTGATGTGTATCCATTTATGACAGGCTGGTACTTCTTTGTATAAGGGCCTCATACTGCTTATTGGATCTCAAACCATTGTTGTGCACTCTTTATCACCAGCATGGACGGCAGAACATGTGCATCCCAGCAGCTTTATCAATTTTATTGACCCTGTTTCTTTACAATAATGTAACTGGTTCTAAAACAACCACTTAAGTATTGTATTGCTGTATATCATGTTTTGTAAACTTTCAATAAAATCTTATCAGAAATATTTTATATTTGTTTATACCGAGCCTAAGTAGGTTCAGAGGGGAATTCTAGATTCTGGAGCCCGTTCTGTTCATATCTGAAAAATCAGAATTTTCTCTGAAGGGGAGTTTAGAATTCTTCTTTTCCAAACGTCTTTGCTTACCCGAGTCAGATATTTTCCTGGTAATCCAGCATTAATACAGTGCAACAGATGAACAAAGGGAAACCAATAAATGCCTGGGTGGACATTAGCTCAGCTGCAGCATGATGCGATTTTCAGTGCATTTTTGTTGTGTGACATCCCATGTTTTTGAGAACTTCTCCTGTTTGTGCAGGGTCTTCCAGTTGAGAAGAGCCAGATCCCAAACAATTGCCCTTAGGTGAGACAGTGCAAGCAGAGTTAATACTCTTAGCATCATCCAGCACAGAAACTAGGCTACCTCCATTATTGTATTGAGGACTGGCATTCTTTCCCTCAGGTGAAAACACAACAACACCTAGATGGTGTCCAATGGAGTCTGAACCAGGATCCCAGCCCAAAATTGGATCCCCTGATGTGGAGGGTGCTACCTGCTTGAGGAACCAGATA
Organism: Staurois parvus; assembly: GCF_062004578.1. Lineage (NCBI taxonomy): Eukaryota > Metazoa > Chordata > Amphibia > Anura > Ranidae > Staurois > Staurois parvus. The sequence goes on along the minus strand of NW_028317950.1, from coordinate 16,858,227 downwards.
ATAGCCCTAGGGATGGAAGATCTTCTTGATGTTGAGTGAAATTCTCCAGATGTGAAGAGCAGAAACTATCTCATATACTTAGCTTAAAGCTAAAGGATCAGGCTAGGGGCTACCTGGTCCATAGAGATAGGAAAGGGGGCAACCACCCTGAGGAAAGGTTCCCCCAACGTCCTACACTCCTGCAAGGAAGGAGAGGCGGTTAATTCTGTTTGATAACAGGGAAATTAAGGGTTCACGGAGCATGGACTTTTCTTTAAATAGCCTCACCTACTGTTTTTGCAGGTTTTAGGCCCTTTGGGAATGTGCTGATTAAAAGGGTCCATAGAGTTGACTCTCTTCACAGGAGGTAATCTGAGCATGATATGCCAGTGCTCCAAAAAGCAGCAGGTGTGCCTAGGCAATACAGAAGATCCATGTCCTTATCCAGATAAGGATGGTCAAAAGTGGTCCGGGTTGACCTAGTAACTCAGGGAGCTACTAGGGATGGACACTGGGATGGACACTGAAGGGTACCATGTACTGTGAGAGGCTTTCCATGTCCCAGGGACATGGGATCCTTCTGAGGAAGGAAATATAGTTCCGGATGGGGCACAACTTCAGAGTTAACACATGAACCAAGGATAGGAGGAATCCAGGGAGACTGGAGAAGGTGCCCTTAGCACAGGGAGAAAAGGTGCGACTGAAGGGACACTGGAGGCCTAAAGGGCCACTGTCTGCAACTGAATGTCAGAGAGGCAAACCAAGCACACACCAAGATATACAATCCACCCCTCACTTTTAGAAGTAGGTGCCTACCTTCATGCAGAAAGCTCTTAAGAGGGGCTCAATGGGAGTCAGGCTTTGAGGACACTTAGTTCAGAAGTATATGAAGGAGAAGCTGACCTCTGCCTGGACCTTTCCAGTGTCAAGAGATGATGTTCCTCAAGGCCAAGTGAGTCAGATGCTTCTTGGATGTGGCTTTAGCATCACAGCATCATAGCCAGAATGCTGTATGGACATCAGACTCATGCAGGACATAAACTTAGAAACTTGTAACAAGCCATTGAAACTGAAGCATAAGATCTTTTTTAGGGATCCGATGGAATCTGACACAGTTTGGTAGCTTAAAGTGTTACTAAACCCGCAACACTAAAATCAGTCTGTATATGCAGTAAAGCATGCTTGTTATACTCACTCTGGAACAGTTTGATCCTGTCTTCTCTGATCCTCCCCTTCATCCACAGTCCCCAATCCATCTGCTGATAGAAAAGAGCCTTGGGGGCAAGCTGCACATGCTCATTTTTTGTGTATTGATAGAGAGTTTTTTTTTCTTTGGGAGGGTGCATGTGATCAGCACTGTCCAGACAGAGGGTCAGGGGTCCTGCAGTCTCATAGGACAATCAGGGGAGAATGAAATCTCCTCCTACAAGCTTTAACCAGTGCTCAGCTGTACATTGGAAGAAGTCACAATACTGTTCTAACTGCTAATGAGAAAAGGTATTTATCAGTTTGTATTTACTAAAAATAAGTACATTTCCGTGTTCTGTCTACTGTGGGAGACCAGATATAGTGAATACAGGGTCATGGGTTTAGTAACTCTTTAAAGGATAAGTTCACCTTTTGGAGAAATAATAAATACACATTGTTTTGCAGGTAAAAAAAGAATTTATTATTTTTGTCCAAAGGAGCCTGTAAAGCATTGCACCAGTGATTAGTAGATCGCTGATGCCATGCAGGTCTCCTGCAGACCTGTCAGAATGTTTGGTTGCCATATGGAATGTACGAGCAAGCAGATATTCTGACAGGAAGCTTCAATGTACTACCATGGTGCTCCACAGCGCCATGGTAGTTCATTGAAAACTACAAGCCCACAGCCACTAAGGCTGCAGGAACTTGCAGTTCATTCATTCACGGATGTCTGTGAATGAATGACGCGGCTGTGTGGGTGGAGCCCTGCATACTCCCCATACTATCTGTCAGAAGCGTCTCCCCATACTATCTGTCAGAGGGAGGGAGGGGGGCGGCGGCTGCAGCAGCTATAGGAACATGTTACGTGTTCCACCATAAAAACGGGTGGAACATGTAACATGTTCCAAAGGTGAACTTATCCTTTAAGTTCACTGCCAACATAGGACACAGGGCAGAATCATCCAGTTCAAGATGGAATCTAGCTGCATGTCATTAGAATCCTTAAAGATAAGAACACCCTCCACCTGCGAGTAGTTTTCCTGTTAAGGTAGGTCACTAGTGGATCAAGAGTGAGTACAGACCACCATTTTAAAAAATCCCTCTCAAAGGGGAACAGTTCCAGAAAATTCACAGGTAGGGCCCAGGACAACATCCGTCCGAATAGAGAAATACTTTGAATAGCCAGTGTAATGGGAAAGTTGCTGCAGCTGTAGGAAGCTCTGAAAGACCCAAGGCTGGAGACAGCAAGCTTATCCAAATGCAGGGCGCACTACATCAAAAATGTCTAAAATGACACCCTGCAGTTTCAAGGTGACAAAAGGAGACTGTAGTGTCTCTTTAGAGATAAGCTATTGGAACTCAGAATATGAATCAGAGGGACCAGGTTCTCACCTAGTTTCAGGAAGATCAGAGGTAGATTTTGCAGGGGAGTGCACTTAGAGTCTCTGTGGTCAGTATCGGTGAGGAATTGGTTGACACAGTTCACAAGGTTCTGAGTGGATGTTGGAGGTCCCCATTGACAGAGAAGGGGACTTGAAGTATAACTAAAGGAAAAACATTTTTTAAAGTTTTGGATAGAGTGCAGAGGAATATTTTTTATTGCTGGCTGTGCCCCATTAGGAAGATTCCCCCTCTCTATTTGTCTTGTCCACCATTATAATCAAAAGTGTACCTAAAACACATATAGAGAAATCTTCCATTGGGGACCATGGTGACAACCATGGATTCCTCCACTTTAGAGAGATTTCCTATCTTGGCTATAGGACAGAAAGTGAAGGCAAATCTCTCCAATGGGACACATGTAACAAAAATAAACCTGACAAGGGTTATAAACTTCCCTTATGCTATCCAAAATTTATAAAATAAATTTGCCTTTAGTTCCACTTTGAGCTCATCTAGGCTAACTGAGGTAGACTTGGGTGAAGTAGACCCTAAAAGTATAAGGGCACAAGGTTCCAGTGTAGGACCTCTCCTCTTGGGATGTTGTGAAATTACCCCTTAAATAGTGAGGCAGGCTAACATTTTAATATCTGGGTCTGGTCGCTGTTGTATGCTGGGACAGAAAATGTGTTGGGCACCAGTCACTTAGGAAAAAAGATTTAGGGTGCAAGATACCAAAAACAGCACTCTGAAGTAGTAGTAGTAAACAGCCTTTTGTAACTATTGTCCCTGTAAGAGCAGGCAGGCAGATCTATGACACAGTAAAAGCAGATTCACAGTCTTTAAGCAGACTTTAGGCCAGATTTCTCTAAGCCTATAGATCCTAACATACACATTAGCCATCTCGGGGGAAATCCAAGTATCTACATCTACTCCTTTGTCTAATTTTTGTTTGCTTCCTCATAAAAAGAAAGTAGATTGACAACTTTGGTCACCCGTGAATCCATGCCATCAACCCTCGATACTTTTTTCTAGCAATTACATGGTCATTTATCAAACTCTCATGTACATTCTGACTATAGCAGTTAAACTAACAGGTCTGTTGTTACTTGGTGTAGACCTTATGTTCTATTGAAATAAATGTAATAGTCCTTTAAATAAAATGGCAAATCCTACATTTATCTCCAATTTATTATTCGTGTCTTGTTCATTTCTGGAATATATCTCAGTGTGCAGCTGATATAAACATAATTTAAACTCTTTTCATTAAGGTCAAAATAACACAAATCTTCCAGCACAGCAGAGCAAAGGGCAGGCTGCATCCTGGGCAGATTTAATGTGTCTGCGTTACTTAATCACTTGCGAGTAAAGGTCTTTCACGCAGAACTGTGTCTCCAGAGCACACTGGGAATTATAGACTAAGACTAGACAGACACACAGTGGCAACCTCTCTTAATATTATTTTCTATCATTTTCATTTGCTGTTTTTATATAGGCTTATTAAAAGTAGAGATTAAAAAACATTTTTTTGGACAAAGTGGGGAGCAATGGTCCTCATACGTTTTAAACAAAGGACCAGTTCACTGAACCCTACCTGCACTCACTAGTGGGGGGTGCTGTAACCAGCATTAGCATCTGTCTCTTTACTGTAAATACTTCAACATTACTGTCAGGAATGGACTTGCCAATAGTGGTGGGACTCACCTGCCTTGTGGGCTGCAGTACCAGGGCTGGCCAGCGGGTGCTCTCAACAACCAGAGGCTCACTTCGGCAATTAGCCATCACCTGGGGCTGATTGCAGGTGGTGTATTTAAGGGATGGCCAGACCTGCAGTCAGTGCCTTGTTGTACTGTTTGCTTGGCCCTGGTTTCCTGATCCTGTTTCTGCCTGTCCTGACGCTGCCTGTACTGACCTCGGCTAGTCCTGACCACTCTCCCGCCTGCTCCTGGTACTCCGTTTGCCCGTTTGCTATGACCCGGCCTGCCTGACTACTCTTGTATCGTATATTTGTTATCTGTTGGAGGTTTGGTTCAGTTTGTTTGCACTGTGTTATGTTTAGTTTTGCACTGCGTTTGTATTGTTAGTCTCAATAAATTATATTATTTACTATATCTGAAACCTGCGTTTCCCTGTGTCAGTCCACACACTTCTGGTCATACCCGCATCCCTGACATTTACACTCATCGATGCACAATGACTAGTTTCTCTTTCAATGAGCTTTATAGCACCATACTCCTCTCCCAACATGTTTCGTCCTCTTTCAGTTTTAGTCATAGTTTTCATATGCCTGGAAAGAGGGTGAAGGGTCCAAAGGAGTTGGGAGACATGGGACATGGGAGTGCTGGAAAGGTGAGTGTCAGGGTGGTTTCTTTACAAAGACATTGAATGGGCAAGGTGATAGTGTCTATTTAAAGCCTAACCCCTGCCAAAACCCCTGTTCTTGTGACACCTGTACAAGACATGAGTGTTGTCACAGGCACAGGCAACAATAAAAACATTGTCATAAGTTCTAACTTTTTCCTTTCTACTGAAAATATGTTTTGTCTTTGTCCCCATTGGAGAAATGCTCTAACACTTCTGATCTCACCAGCAGAAACACAGATATCAATAAAAACGTAGGAGAGACCCTATCCCCTTCCCCGATCTATCCAACACAAAATATTTTGGCTAGGTGGGGCTTTAAAAACCCCACTGGTTCAACGGCTGATGAGCTAGTGCTGAGTGCTTGCAACATGGTTTAAATGAGCATTTTGAGTCCTTACCAGCAAATACTATATATCTTAAGCTCTGGTGAAGGGGACAATGTGTGGTCCCCAAAACACATTAGCTGTAGCACCTGTGATATGTCTGGAACAAAACCTCTTCTTTGACTCTAACCTTTGGTGTGGCACTAAGATTTTCACACTCAAATATTAAGTCTACAGTTTGAGATGACTGTTCCAGTTCTTTGGTTTCTTGGTACCACACCTAGATGCCCCACTGGGATACCACAGTATTTTTTTGTCAAATGCAGTATTAGCACCATCACTAAAACAATGTGTTTTGTTGCAGTCTGTCTCTCCACTGCTTAGATTTTCTGTCACCCTCCTTCCCAACAGGAAGTAAAGGGAAATCTCCCCTAAAGGAACACAAAAAAAGCTGGACAGAGGTTATATGATTCCCCAGCTCTGTGCAAACCATAAAAAAAACGGGAGTTAGGCGTTAGGATTATTATCATTCCAAGGTGGTATTTTCACATGTACATCTAATAAAACTGAAATTTAAAGGGATTTTCCTTTAATACTCCTGTAATATGGTTGGCTACCATATACCGGTAATTGTTTTTTGAACCTACCCTTATAACAAAGTAGCACAATCTTATAACCAGACAATCCTTCTTGTACAGTACATGACTCCTCTGTGTTAGGCTCATGGCTTATGTTACTTACGATGGCAGCCTTGCCTCCAGTGGTAGCCGAGAAAACACTCATCACACTTGGTCCCGGTGGCTCCAGGCCGGCACACACAATCACCAGTTTCATTGCAGCGTTCATGCTCTGATCCATGCTGGTTACAGTTGCATTCTGCAATCACAGAAGAATTCCCTTAGCTGCAGCTTAGTCTCAATAAACAACATACTAATAATGACATATACATACAATTTGGGGGAGATTTACCAAAACTGCAGCAGCCTGAAATTGGAGCAGCAGTGCATAGTAACCAACGTGAGGATGTTGTATACATGAAACAAAATGCACAGGGAGGGACTTCAGTCACGTCATTTCCGCTTTGTTGGAATGCACGTTGGGGAGTCAGTGACACTCCTTGGTTACTACACAAGGAATTTCATAATTCTTTATTATGGTGTAAGTACATTTTTAACTAATTTTAAAGCAAATAAAATGGTTTCACACTATGGGAGGCTTCTCCTTTTCCTTTGAACATTGCTGCCATGAATGAGGACTGCAGAGACGCAAAGTGGGACCTGTTGGAGACGTATCGGAGAAAAAATTTCCAAGCAATCTTTTCTGGCTGTAAGATGGTTCTGGCTTCCTTCAATCTTCGGCTCAGGGATGCATATATCCACAAGCGCATTTTGACTTTCTTGTTTATGCAAGAGGTCTAATAGGTCCGTTTGGTTGCCATGCATAGCTGCTCCAGATTCTGGCTGCTCCATTCTTAGTAAATTTCTCTCAATAAATATACTACATTCTTTCTATAAAGCAAGTCTAAATCCAAAAAAGTACTTCTCTATTCCCAACTTCCCAAAGGTATATTTGTATTTTAATGTTTACATTTATTTAAGTTTTTAGATTTGTGATTGTTTTTAAAACTTTGTATCAGAAATACATGCTTTTATAAAAATGGAAAATAGCATGCAGAATAACATGAATTTTTTTGATAGATTATGAGCTATCAAGATTGGGCTCAGGTAATTGTAAGAAAGGTGCGGGGGCGGGGGCTGACACGGAAAGTTTTTTACCTTAATGGACAGAATGCATTAAGGTACAAAATCATTTATGCCTTTAGAACCACTTTAAAGCACCCCCTAAGCACATTATCTAAAGAATTTGTACATATGTTAAAAAACATTTGTGTGCATTGACATGTCTCCCATGGTATTGCCCAACTTCCCATGTCTTTTTTTGGACAGTATAACAGGGTTCACCTCTGTAGAATGCATTTTTAAGTTCAGATTTGCTGATTTTCAAAAAGATATGCCAAAACCTTGGGAAACCAAACCTACGCAAATTTGTCCATCTCTTACTGTCACATGACAAAGTGACAATGTCTTTGGAAAGGGTTTACCCCCAACCCCATATAGTCAGGAGGAAGAAGCTGTAAGGGGTTGCAAGTAAGGTGAGTATAAGGGGGTCAGGAGATCCTCTTTGCAAGGACACTGTCACTTAGCCCTGCATGAGCATGATCTTTTTAAAGGAAGCTGAATGAAAAATAATTATTTCTAATGATGGCATGGTATTTTATTTAGGTGAATTCATATAATTTTCACAAAGTAGCAGTCATGTTGTTCAGCTAATAAAGTATTTTTTTTTAATCCATCCCTCACAATACCTGTTTTGAACATGTATATGTAAATATGAGAAAAGTTGTTATGATAAACCATGTTCTCAGAGACAACACCCTCCATGGGCAGCAATCACTGCAGCATTATGGAACACTTTGTATGGTGCTCTATCATCAGGTGGAAAGTAACCATCCCTACCAAGATAGGACCAGTTCATTTTATTTCCCTTTAAGGCCAACAGCGTCCAGTCCTCCATGGTGTACCTGGTATATTGGTGTATGGGCAAAACATGGGTGAACTGTAAGTAAACAATACACTATGCCGCCAACCAAAATGAACAAACTAGAGTAGGTAAAACAGCAGTGATGACCCAAGTTTCCTTTCCCTATACTGCTTGTTCCCACAGTTCAACCAACTCTGCACCCTTGGTCTCTTGTCAGCTATTATCATCCTATTCCCTTGTAGTTGCCTGCAATTCCTCAGACAGGCATTCTTTATAATGCATACAGTTGTGTCCAAAATTATTCAACCCCCAATGCTGTAAAGGGGTTTAGGGACTATAGTGTACATTTGGAATTGTATTCAGAATCAAATCCTACAAGGACGTTGTAACTACCCAAATGCAACTAAAATGACATCAATTGTTTATGTAATACAGTAGTAAATGGTTCTTATGTGGTTTCTTCATTGCCACAATTATTCAACCCCTTAAAGACTACCACTCTGAAGAACAGAGGTTCATACAGGTGCTTTCCATCAGGTATTGAAAACACCTGTGGATGTCACCGAGCAGCAATCAAGCATAATAAGCACCAATTAGGCAGCTTTAAAATGACTGTGATACTCAGCTCCTTCTAGACATTTACTGGTGTGGTTACAAACATGGTGAAGGCAAGAGAATGGTCCAGGAAGACAAGAGAAGAGGTGATTTCTCTTCACAGGAAGGGCAATGGCTATAAGAAGATTGCAAAGATGTTAAACATACCAAGAGACACCTTAGGAAGCATCATTCGCAAATTCAAGGCAAAGGGCACTGTTGAAACGCTACCTGGTCGTGGCAGAAAGAAGATGCTGACTTCGACTGCTGTGCGCTACCTGAAGCGTAGAGTGGAGAGAAGTCCCCGTGTGACTGCTGAGGAACTGAGAAAAGATTTGTCAGATGTGGGTACAGAAGTTTCAGCCCAGACAATAAGACGCACACTGCGTAATGAAGGCCTCCGTGCCAGAACTCCCAGGCGTACCCCCTTGCTGTCTCCAAAGAATAAGAAGAGTCGACTGCAGTATGCCAAAAGCCATGTGGACAAACCACAAAAGTTGTGGGATAGTGTTCTGTGGACTGATGAAACAAAATTAGAACTGTTTGGGCCCATGGATCAACGCTATGTTTGGAGGAGGAAGAACAAGGCCTATGATGAAAAGAACACCTTGCCTACTGTGAAGCATGGTGGAGGGTCAATCATGCTTTGGGGCTGTTTTGCTTCTGCAGGTACAGGGAAGCTTCAGCGTGTGCAAGGTACCATGAATTCTCTTCAGTACCAGGAGATATTGGATGGAAACGTGATGCAGTCCGTCACACACCTGAGGCTTGGGAGACGTTGGACCTTTCAACAGGACAATGATCCCAAGCATACCTCCAAGTCCACTAGAGCATGGTTGCAGAGGAAAGGCTGGAACATTTTGGAGTGGCCATCGCAGTCACCAGACTTAAATCCGATTGAGAACCTCTGGTGGGACTTAAAGAAAGCAGTTGCAGTGCGCAAGCCTAAGAATGTGACTGAACTGGAGGCCTTTGCCCATGAAGAATGGGCGAAGATACCCGTAGATCGCTGCAAGACACTTGTGTCAAGCTATGCTTCACGTTTAAAAGCTGTTATAACTGTAAAAGGATGCTGTACTAAGTACTAAGATTGAATGTCACTTGGGGGTTGAATAAAACTGATAATGCTGTGAGCACAGAAAAGACATTTGTGGTTATTTCATTATAACTGTTATGTTATATTTGTCTGACCTACAAGTGCCTCTTTAATGTAAATGTAAGCAAGATGACTGAATGATCAAAAGCAATGTCAAACTGGCCAAAACACTCAATTTCAGTGGGGGTTGAATAATTTTGGACACAACTGTATATAGTGAAATGGTTTCCTTTCTTCTTTTCTTCCATACCTTCTCTGGGCTTTTTTCTATGTCTGATAAATGATGCGATTTTCCTGGGTGTTTCTTCTATCCTTACTTAGGTATTTTTCCTGTGGCATTTACAGATCTTAGTATCCCTGTGCAGACGGAGTTATCTATCCTCCCTTGAGACATTACAGCTTTTCACCATAACCCTAAGCCCTAGCCATTAAACCACACATTTTTACTTTTCCTCATGATTTATGCTGCTTAAGTGATCTCATGTTTAAAAGTTGATATTGACTCTGGTAATCAAAAATGTTCTCGATTTTGAGGTACCTTCTTGTATCTGACATACCTGTCTCTACTTTGTTATATATCTGAAAAACCTAAAGAATAAAAATAAAAGAGGTTCCATATTACATGTTGATTTATTTTTACTGAGATAGTTCTTCTCAACAGCATAGACATCAGGTACTTACAACAGCATGGTTCAAGTAGCAGCCATGTACCATATAAAGTGGAAACAGTAGCACCTTCTGTGCAGCCCATTTACTGTGCATAGAGAGACAATAACTCTCCCTCCTTGCCTCATCTCTAAAGAGGAGGCACACTTGCAAAACTCTTGGGGCAGTCATAACCAACATTGCCATACTCCCCTGGCTTTGGGGAACCTGAACACTGACTATATGGCAACCTGTGATCCACAGCCACTTTTGAGAGATTAAAGGGACAACCTCTCACTATACTAGTCTGTCTAAACCAGCCTTTCTCAACCAGGGTGCCTTGGCAAAATGTCTAAAAATTATCCAAAACTTGTATACAAGCCAGCGGGTGGATCAACAAAGCCACAGGTTTTCATTGTGCACCATGGCGACCTTCTAACCACCGGTGCCCTGACAAGCAATGACATCATTAGCTGTTGAGGAGGATTAATGCTTTTCCTTGTTCTTTAGTTTTTGGCTGGTTCTCACTAAGTCCGACCTACTGAGCTTGTGATATAAAAGTGAGACAGTGGTCCGGAAGTGAGAGCCCCTGAGAAGAGGGGAGCTAAGAGAAGAAGAGATAAAGAGAGAAGATGGGGAAGCACCTGGGAGTAGTACAAGAGTGTCACCTGCTGTTACCATAACGTAGAAGGTCCTCTATAACTGGGGTTCACCCTCAAAGACACCAGCTGCTGGGAAATGCCACTGATGAACCTTTTACCACATTAACTCTTCCTTTTGCAGGTATGCCGGGCAGCACAGGAATTAGGGAAAGGTATGTAGGAATAATGCTGTTTTGCATGTTGGACTTTGAGATGTTCATTTTTGCACTCTTCAAAGTAAAGCTTTAAAACTTTGCTCCAGCCTGCTCTGAAGTTACTCAAGGAGTGTAATGCAAATAATTGGCACCTATGGTCTTAGGTTTGGGTCATGTAGCACATTGTGGTATGAAGACAGCTCCGCAAGAGTTAACAGTGTGAAGTGCAAGCAAGTGGTTTCAGAGGTGAGTGGGGGACGGGAGCGCTAAGACGCATCTACCCAGTGTGCTTTTGGGGGTGGACCATCAGCAATGGGGGTTAGTAGAAGGTCCATGTGGAGGTGGTGTCCAAGTCCAACTTTAGTGGGCGGCTTGTAGTAGTATGGACTTGTCCGAGGAGGCAGCCGGCTGTGAGACCTTGTAGATACTCCTAATGCAGGTAGAGAAGAGAGACAGCAGCACCACTTTAAGTGTAGAAGGTTAAAATCAGGCAGATTTAATGGTAAAATTGCACTCACATAGGTAGGTAACAGGTAGGCATGTCAAGTGATGGAGGTCCAGTGGGAGCATCAGGTCCTTTGGCCGCACTCTGGGTGTTTTCCCGCCGCTCTGGTGGTGTCCAGGGCTTGGGGTGTAGCAGATGGGCGCAGAGTGGCTCGCAGGGATGATGTCACCGCATGGACCGGGTTTCCAAGATGGCACACGTTCGGAGCATGCTTGCTCCATAGTCAGGCCAATCCGGCAGCCATCGTAGTGTGGGCTTATATGGGCAAAGCCAGTAGGCGGGACTGATCAGTCAATTAAGTCACACGGCGAGCGGGGGTGCCGTGATTAACACTAAGAGCACTGGATCAGGGGATTACTGGCATATCCTTTTTAGTTTCATGTGTATATATCCTTGTCTTTTATGCATGTCATTTAAGCTTTGTAATCCCCTGATTCAGCTCTCTTAGTGTTAATCACAACACCCCTGCTCGCCGTTTGACTTAATTGACTGATCAGCCCTGCATACCGGATTTGCCCATATAAGCCCACACTAAGATGGCTGCCGGATCGGCCTGACGAAGGAGCAAGCATGCTCAGAACGTGTGCCATCTTGGAAACCTGGTTCATGCAGTGACATTATCTCTGCGCCCCTCTGCTACTCCCCAAGCCCTGGACACCACCAGAGCGGCGGGAAAACACCCAGAGTGCGGCCAAAGGACCTGATGCTCCCATTGGACCTCCATCATGTCAATCACTTGACATGCCTACCTGTTACCTATCTATGTGAGTGTAATTTATCATTAAATCTGCCTGATTTTAACCTTCTACACTTAGAGTGGCACTGCTGTCTCTCTTCTCTATCTGCAAGCAAGTGGTTACCTAGGGTAACAGAGGTTTATCAAGAAGCCTGTCGATTGTGTACCTGTTATAGGTGGAACTGCCTCTAGCCACAAGGGAGATGTTTTTGGCACTCCCTACACTGTAATCTGTCTCCCATAACAACAGAGCAGATCTGCACCATAGAGGTCCCCATCCTGTACAGAGGTATGGAAGTTCAAGAGTTACAGTCAAGAGTACGTTGGAGCCCGCGTTAAATGCATGGTGGGGCCTACTCTGCTACTGGAGACAGTGGTGGAAAATGCTTGAGAGGTGGCTGTGGTCAGTGTTCGGCATGCCTAATTACAAGCTACATTAGGGAGATGTACATTTACACGGGGATCTGCACGTAACTGGAGAACAGTTGTTGTGCAAGCGTACAGAGTGCATCATTCATCTCTAAAAGTAGAGATCGAGTATTCCCCCATGGCGCCCTTAGCCTTGTCACAACACAAAAGTTAAGGTACCCCATGTATAGGGGATTGACCCTGTCTCAGGTGCCTAGCGTAGCCCAGAAGAACACACCTCAGGGGTGGTCCTCGTATGTGACCCAGCTTGGTGCCCAACAAATGAATGGGAAGCATGGAGGAAGGTCCACCATCGTTCACCTGCCTCTCCCACTAACAGGTTGGTAGGGAGCATGGAGAAAGTAAGTGTCAATATGTGTGTGTCCGGCAGTTAAAAGAACCTTGCACTGAATATGCACAGGTCATCGCTTTTCTCAAAGGAAATACACAGCTGCTATGCTATCAATACAATTTATATTTCTCAGCAACAGTCAGGGCCCAGCCACTGCAAAAGCTCCACTTCATGTGTTTCTCACATCGCTCACAGACAAGTGTCTGCAGATGATAGCAGGGAAGCCCCAACATTACTTAAAGATAATTACATTGCTCTTGGAATGGTGAGTAACCTCTTGTGCTGATAAGAGTTTGTTAAGAGTCAAGATAATATATTGCTGGAATATTCCAATCAACTCAAATGCTCTTATCTGGACAGAGACTTCACCAGCACAGGATACATTGTAATCCAATTACCAAAGACTTGTGAGCCATTACTCAGCAGGCACGCTTTCTGCAGCTGATGCACTGACCCTAATGTGTTTATGGCTTGTCTTCATAGACAAGTGAGTGAATTACCCCAGCAGCAGACATACAAGATGTAAATTGTAAGTGAATGGACTTATGAAAGCCATCAGAAAAGAAGATAAAAGGGCATTTAAAGGGAACCGGTTGTAGGAGAAGTGTCTGCGTTGCTGTTCCAGGGCCCTTGCTAAAAATTATACTTGACTGGTTGTTATTTAGTTGCTCTGAGTTTTGTGAAATATATTCCACTCTAAATCATGGGTAGAACCATCAAAACCCACGTCACCATCCCATTAGTAACTAGAAATCCTTCTCCATTCTCCCACCAGCTGGAGAAGAGAAAGTGACTAGGGACTATTGTCGGGCCTTAACGAGGTCATATACTAATATAAAATCAATCCAACTTTATTACAAAGTTAAAATCCAGTTAAAAAAGAAGTACAGGAGAAAAGATCAATCACCATATCAAAGTGGACATAATAAACACATATTTGCAGTTTCAAGATAGCATAACGGATCAACGCGTTTTGCAATATTCTCATGCATTCTCTCCTCAGAATCCACACCCTTGTGAAGACAGACAATATGGCTCAAACGGTATTCAACAATAGATCAACAAAAATAAAGGATGACATGGACCATGTGGTTTAACCCCTTGGCACCGGCGCCTCCCGGCCCTTTAAGGGTTTCAGAAGCTGGAAGGCAGGTGGGGTTTTAGGGTCATGTTACCGCCGTAATTCGCCGTCACAGCGGTCACATGACCGGGAAAGGTCCCGATCGAAAGAGGAGATTGGGACCTTTCCGTGAGTACGGACATGTGTGCTGGGCGCGCACAGGACGCGCGCTCTCAGCACATATGTTTTTCTTAATTACACACACATGTGCGGCCGCTCAGCGTCAAGGCCCAGACGTCAAGGCCGGTGTGAAGAGGTTAATATTGGAGTGGCTGTGACATGTCAGGGGCAGAATACCATCAGTTAAGACCTTTCTTTTTCTCTTTGCATATGAGGGAGATTCGCTACCAGAGGTATACAATATAATATCTGCAAACATTGATGATTCTGAGGGTGTCAATTCTAGTGGATATTTACCATACCATCCCCTGAGATCTATTATGATGTCAGCCTTGCACGCCTTTATTTTTGTTGACCTATTGTTGAATATCACTAAGCCCCATCATCTATCCTAACAAGGGAGTGGATCCTGAGGTAGCAAGAATATCATGAAATGCGCGGATCCGTTATGCAATCCTAAAACCGCAAACACGTGTCCATTATGTCATATGTCATATTAGTTGATATGGCGATTGATTTTTTTCTTCTGTACTAACTGGATTTTAACCTTTTTTATGTTGATATATGTCCTCTTTAAGGTATGCTTAGTAAATTAGTCCAGAAGAAGCACATACCACCCCCCAAATGCCCACATGAAAATCCTGCTATCCCACAGACCTGCCCCATGTCTCGGAGGTGGAAGCTCACTTGTCTGAGGACCGATAGTGAAAAATGTATATATATTATATTTTATTTTCAGGGATAAAAATAAAGTATGAGCTGCTCTCTGATGGGTGGTGGTTTTTTTCTCTCTCTCTCTCCCTCTCTACATATATATATCAAATGTATGTATACTTTTTGTTAAAAATATATATGTAACACCCTGCAGAAATACTGGCTTCAGGATGTTAAATGGACGCAAGATGGCAGTGTTCTGCAGCTCAGTTATAAAGACTCTGCTGAAGAAAGCATGCTGATAGAAGGACTTCACTGTTTAATGTTGAGCTGACAAACTACATTTCCTGGCTGGCTGATGGACAGGGGCAGATCAATATAGAAGCCCAGGAACCCGAGGGCAGGAAGCAGACAGTGAGAGCTAGAGAGCAGGCATGATGAGAAAGCTGTGCAGGATGCTAGAGGTCAAGGCTGGGCCAGGCCGCAGAGAATGAAGGAGTGAGGAGGAATTGCTGACCGCGGACACTATTGACAAGCTGGACTGACAATCCTGTGAGCAGATGGATCGGAGTGCTGTTGCCTGAAGTTTTCCTTGAGGGAAGAATCAGGGCCCTCGTCTACAAAGAGACTATCTGCTGCCTGACTGAGGCCACGGATTGGGTGAGAGCTCTCCATACCCCAATCAGTTGCAAGTGACATTGCTGAGTTCAGTTACTGTCTTCTCAGTTTAGCATCCTTTGTTTCACCAGGTATTGTGTTAAGGCCTAGATTGACTGGCCAATCCTGCCTTGTGGCCTACTAATTAATACACTCTCAACACATCAAACCACAAGAGCCTGTTGCAATATCTGCACCCTGCGGATCAAGTTATATTAGTGCTTCCATTCCAGTCTGTGCCACTCGCCAAGGAACTTCATTATCACTTACGTTTGCCACCCTTTTAAAGAGAGATTAACCCCTACAGAACTGTGTTTCTGCCCCTTTCCTTAAATTCAGCCTAATTTTAGATTTCATGTTGTGTGTGCTAAAGAGACACCATCCAAATTCAACATCATTTAAAGGAGCAGTTCCATTTTCTTTGTGTACACTCGCTCTTAAGGAAATCCTACCTATGCATCAAGAAAGATTTAAATCCTCATGTGCACCAACTAGGGCCCCATCGTGCACGCAGGAGATTGGACACTGCAGTTTAAAGGGACATTGACCTATCCAATTAAAGAGCTCTTTTCCTTTCTCAGAATTAAACTCAGCCACCAGTACCTGAGAGCCCAACGTGAGTTAGCCTGTCAATTTAGTAGTTTGCTTTCAGCGCACTTGGGAAGAAATATCTCAGGGCTGGGGTTACCATTTGAATTCTGAATTGGACATCTAGAACTGATTTAAGTTTTACTGTGTTACAGCCTTTATTAGAATTCATTAAGAGTACTCTATGTACTCTATTACTCTATGCACATACTTTCTTATTACTGTGCTTGCATTTTGACCTCAATATAACCAAAATATCAGTTCACTCTAAACTGCGTGTGAGTCTATTTTATGGTGGCAGCCAGAGGGTCCATCTGGCCATAGGTCTAAGATGGTGTCAGCGGGGGGGTTGGGCTTCCAAAGCAGGCTCAGGAAAGTCAGGGAACCCGAAAAATACTCAGCAGCCCTCAAGGGGGTAGTGACACACACACACATATATAAATATGTTGTATATATGAATTATTGTTTCACATTACATATAAACATAAAGCCAAGTCAGCCCCATTTTTTTTTTCGTTTGTACATTTTTTTTTTATATAGATCTACGTTTGTCCCAAACATGTTTGCATCCACTTACTGTTGACTGATCACTACCTCTGCTGGAAGTCTATTCCAAGCATCAACTATACTTTCAGTAAAATTATACTTTCTAAGATTGGTTTTTAACTGTCCTCCTGCTAATTTGTAGTCCTCTCCACATGTTCTTGATCTTAGTTTCATTTTCATTGCCCATCTGTGGACTATCTTTTCAATATCTTTTTGCAAGTGAGATCTCCAAAACTGGGCATAGTATTTTAGGGTGGAACGCGTAACATGTTCCCGGTCCTGCAGCAGCTCCCTGATCCCTGCGCTCCCTGTGATAGCAGTACAGGTAGAAGTTCCCTGTGCTAGTTGTCGCTTTTTAAATACAGCGTGGCCGCGCGGGGGTGCTGTGAATGAATAAACTAGCCTTTACAGCTTTTGGCTTGTAGTTCTCAATAAACTAACACGGCACTGTGGAGCACTGTGGTAGTTCATTGAGTCTTCCTCTTAGATGGTATCTGCTTTCCTGTATGGAATGTATGGGCACACAGATACACTGACAGGTTTGCAGAAGTCCTGCATGGCACCATCTGCTGATCGCTAATGCAATGCTTTCCAGGCTCAAAAAAAAAAAAATCGCAAATGTACATATTTTTACATGCAAAAAAATGTGCATTTACTATTTTTTTTTAAAAAAGTGAACTTATCTTTTAAGCAATTTTCACCACGAGTTGCAGGAAAGAAAATTGCTCAATTCTCCCATCAACACATTCAGTGTTTATGGGGGGATTCCTCCTGCTGAGCTTCTGTATTCTGACAGCAGGAAGCTGCCATAGCCACCAGCAGTGATCGATAAAAAAAAAACAGACAGGCTGCTGTATTGAAGTCGACTGATGTATCGACTTCAGTACAACCAGACAGCCCAAAAATATGGATAAAATCTTGGCCAGTCCCTGCTGAACCGGCTGAGATTCGATCCATCTATGGACCGGCTTAACTAAAGATCTATATATGGGAATTAAGATCTCCTGCTAGTGACCTCTCTATTGATGCATCCTAGAATTCTATTCACTTTTCCCACTGCCTGGCCATACTGTTTGCTCATTTTTCAATCATCTGAAATAAGTTTTTCTTCTGTAGTGCTGGCCAACACTGCACTAATATTATACTCTATTAAGGGATTATTTTTCTCTAGGTGCATTATTGTACATTTAGAAACTTTGAAGTGCAGTTTTCACTTCTTTGACCAATCTTCCAGGAATACCAAATCATGTTCCACATTACAGACACCTCCAGGGATATCAATTCTATTGTACTCCTTTATGTCATCTATGAACAGAAATGCCTTGCCCACCAAACCTTCAGTTATATCACATATACATTAAATAGAACAGGAACTTGTGCAGACACTTGTGGTACATCACTACTGACTGGTCTCTGTATACCCCATTTAGAGTTGTGCTCAAAAGTTTGCAAGATATTGTGAAATGTAGGCATTTATATTAATAATATGACCGATCATGCCAAAAAAACTGCCTCTGATTGAAGGATAGTGATCAAATGAAGTATTTTACTATCAAAAGTTGTTTGGCTCTCTTTTAAATTATAATGAGGACAGAAATTTCCCAAATGGCCCTGATCAAGAGTGTGCATACCCTGGAATGTTTGGCCTTGGTATAGACACACAAGGTGACACACACAGGCTTAAATGGCAGTTAAAGGTTAATTTCCCACATCTGTGTCTTTTTAAATTGCAATTACTGTCTGTGTATATATAGTCAATGAGCTTGTTAGGTCTCACATGGATGCACTTAGAAGGCTAGATACTGAGCCATGGGGAGCAGAAAAGGATTGTCAAAAGACCTGCATAACTAGGTAATCAAGCTTTATAAAGATGGAAAAGGATATAAAAAGATATCTAAAGCCTTGAATATGCCAGTCAGTACTGTTCAATCACTTTTTAAGAAGTGGAAAATTGGGGGATCTCTTGATACCAAGCCAAGGTCAGGTAGACCAAAAAAGATTGCAGCCACAACTGCCAGAAGAATTGTTTAGGATACAAAGAAAAACCCATAGGTAACCTCAGGAGAAATACAGGCTGCTCTGGAATAGGATGATGTGGTTGTTTTTAAGGAGCACAATACGACGATATTTGAACACAAATAAGCTGCATGGTTGAGTTGCTAGAAAGAAGCCTTTACCTCGCCAGTGCCACAAAAAAGCCCAGTGAGGCATGTCAAGGTGTTGTCGGCCATATTGTAACCGGGCTTTTTTGTGGCATTGACACACAGTATATACACACATAAACTGGCCCCAATGTTGGGCATTGTTTCCTACAAATTACACCATCAAAGAGATTTTCACTTACTAGACAGGAAGCGAAGATAAATCTCCCCGTCTAGAATTTAAACAATAAAACAAACCCTGACAGGTGTTCTAGCCCCCTTCATTCTATCCAGAACTAAAAAAATTAAGATACTACGAAAATGACTCACGTATGCAGACATTCTCATCGTCCAGCTCGGCAGACACATTACGGTAGAAGCCAAGCCGACAGTGCTGGCAGTGCTGTCCTCGGGTATTGTGCTTGCAGCTGACACAAGTCACCACATTCAGGAAGTCGATGAAACTGCAGCGGCTGGAATGGCCGTAGCATTCGCAGTCTGTAGAATAAAGGACAGGCATGTGAGATTGAACCCACCTGACTCCTGTTTACCCTGGGATGTTCAGTGCTTCAAGTGAATGTGTCATGTACACAAGGTGATGGCAGCCAATTTAATAGAGTGCCGGTCTTGGGCAAACCCTTCACCTGGAACTTGTGCCACTGCTCTGGGATGAAGCTGTAATTATGTAGCTGTAGAACAAAATGCTATTGGTTCAGTTAGCAAAATTGCCACTGGGTCAACTCTGTTTGTACCCTTTTTGGATGTATGAAACACTACTGACCCCTTTCAAAAACATAATTGTGAA
This sequence comes from Staurois parvus, assembly GCF_062004578.1. NCBI lineage: Eukaryota > Metazoa > Chordata > Amphibia > Anura > Ranidae > Staurois > Staurois parvus. Next base: position 16,838,689 of record NW_028317950.1, on the reverse strand, counting down.
ACTGGCCAGAATAGAAGAGGTTTGTTGCTACCATGAACTGCTGGCCGGTATGGGACTGAAAACACAACCAGGCATCAATGTGTTAATTGCAGAAGACTACTGGGGACAATTTACTAAGCAGTATCTTACAGCATCCGAGTAAGCAGGAAGATACCACACAGCATTTGTAAATGCAAAAAAAAAAAAAAATCACTGGCATTCACTAAAAAACGCTACTAAAATACAGTGTGAGTATTTTATTAAGTCATGCAGCATTTTAGTAGTGAAAACATGCGGTAATGTATCAGCTCTCAGCTGTCCCCTACTGCTAATTACTGCATGCATTTAATTATTTATTTCCTTCCGTGAAATGACTTTAAGGTCTTTTTATGCAGTACTTACCGAGCATGTGCTAAATATCTCATACTAACAATAGTGAGTTGACATTTTCAGTATCGCATGTGATATATGGTCACGAGACCAAAATAACACATGCGATAACCTTTAGTGAATTGTCCCCATTGCCCCTAGATAAGAGATAGTCCAGCTTGAAGAATTAATTCTAAAGCATATCTAAACCCCAAAACAAAAATACATTATATTGCAGCCTACCAGTCCTCAGATGAAGGACTGCATTTTCATCTTTTCAGACTTTTTTCCCTGAAAAGTCTCACTCACAATAGCTCACTCCATGTCCCTGACTCATTTTCTCCATAGTGTCTACGGCAGCAGCCATAGTTGTTACACAAGATGGAGTTCCAACATGTCTGTCTTTGTTCAATTTCCATTACATGGTAGATTATTGGGATTCGTGGTTTACAAAAGAGAGATAACATTGTTCACGCTGTCTTTTACATTCTCCAGAATTGACAAGGACACAGCTTTTTTGGCAGGATCAATATTTTCTGTACTTGCTATAAATATTCTAAAATGAATGCAGCTGCCAAATCTAAGGATTGGTAAGCTGCAATATATTACATTTTTGTTTTTGGGTTCAGAATTAATTCTTCAAAACTACACTATCTCTTAAAAATTTCCAGCTCTGTGTATAGGTAACAGATTGATGTCTGATAGTGTTTCCCTGTTCTGACCAGCAGTTCATGGCAGCAATCACACATCTTCCATTTTGGCCAGTTTCACAATTGCATCTGTGAATGGAGCTCCTCAAATCACCCAAAAACTCAAAATCTCCAAGAGGAACGTGTGGATCCTAAAATAAAACATTTTGCTTGAATTACGGTTACAAGTTCTACCTCCTCTGAGATTCTATACTTTGCTGTACCTCCACAAGGTTCTGAGTCCCATGGAAGAGCCATCACTAAGGTCCACTGCTTAAAAAGTTAAATACAGTGTTTTTTTTATTATTATGGGTCAAAGAGACCATATCACCAGGCCCTTCATTTCAACAAAAATTTTCCCATAAGATTATATGTACAGTTAACATTTTTTTATGCCTGTTATTTACCTGTAAATACATCTCTTGTGTAGACATCCAAAAGGTTGCTGGGCAGTGCCATCTTAAATGTGACGTCATTAACCCAAGCATGCTCAGAACTGTCCCTCAAGTATTCCTCTTCGCTTCAAGCAGCTCTATTTAGGGCCCATTTCCATCTATACATTGAGGAAACTCATGTGTTATTGTAAGCATTACCGCAAAGTGCAGCAACGCATGTTAAATATGTTGACGCATTGCTGTGCCATTTATTTTGAATTTCAGTGCATCAAGGCGAAGCACAAGCATTGCAGCACACCTTAGTGTGTTCCAGCAAAAAAGTTGTGACATGTCCAATTTATTAAACATTTTTGCGCATTGAAAGCCCATTGAATTTTATAGGCTGCCTTGGTGTAATGCATAATAATATGTGCCATAACGCACATGCATTGACCAACTGCACAAATGTAAAATTGCCCTTAGGTTATGTAGGAAGTTGAAGAGAGGGGCAAAGGAGCTGGGTCAGCACAAATAATGACAGGACACTTTCAGAGGACTATGGAAGGGGCTCTGTTAAGTAGTCACATTTTCTAGCAAGTTCAAAGGAATTTGGTAGGTGAATAAAAAAATAATAATTTATGTAATGGAAAAACACGGCAAGAAAGCATTGAAAACTTTTGATGTTGCCTACAGTTTTTGAAGTTGGTGGCAGGGTCTCTGGTCTTCTCATATAAAGGCAGAGGCTAGTCTATGCTCCAATCTTTCATACTGGGACACCTCTTTTTGTTTTTAGTGATTGGTCTTGTACCTTGCTATTTCACTGAGCTCCTGTTGTTTTGAGATTTCTCGAAGTCGTTAAAATCGAATGTGCATCACAATGTGAGGCACTGTTGGATGTTTCAATCGAGCGTTGCTCTATCCACAGAGGACTGTACCAGATCCATGACCTTGCCGCAGGCTCTGAACGATGTTACAAGATTTAATCAAACACCAGTGGGGAACCTTACACATAAGTGTCAATCTCCCTACAGCATGGCTTGAGGCCAGCTTCTAGGCTGATGAGGGGGTTGACAAGAAATTCTGGGAGGGCTGGTGAAGATACTTATATGCAAGGGCAATGTGATTAAAGAGGGACTCTGACATACTGTAATTAACCTCAGGATATCATTTTAAATGAAGGGTTATTTAAATCCCTGAATATGACTAAATAACACATTTATCTACTTTCTCTGGAAGGGGAGAAAATATAATGTACAATCCAGCACATGCAATGTTGGTGTTCCCTGCATGGAGCTGCAGAACTATTATCACATGATGGCAACAAAAACTTTAAAAATACCAGCAAAAATTATAGAATGGGGAGGGTTCGATACTCTGCCAGTGTTTGATTACTGAGTGGTCCATCAGGGCATAAAACTTCACGAAGGTGCTCCCTACTCTATCCAAACCTATTAACAAACCTTTTGGTTGACCTCTAACCAATACATATTCCTTTAGTTTTGGCTTGAGTGTAGAAGAGTTAGAACCCCTCTCAGATTTGTACTGCATGACATGGAAATTTTGACTTCCCTAGTCCCTCTCTTCCCACTCATCAACATGGCTGGAGAAACCAAGTGGGTTCTGTAAACATGAGGGGTCTTCAAAAAATGTCTGCACTTTTTCTTACTAAATAGAGTTAGTGTGCATTCACACATGTGCGGTGTCGATTGAAGCTCAGGATTCACAGCTATTTGATAGAGTAGTTGTTCAGCGGTTCAGAACAGGTTTCCATCAGGTTCAGGTCAGGATTTTATCCTGTTCACAACTGATGACATGCGGTTTAGAAACAGTTCCTATAGAAGTCAATAGCCTGTAATCTGCACCTGAACTGGACCGCACTGCTCAGAAATCGTACAGGACTCTTTTTCAATCTGCACTGAATCCACGCTGCCAGTGCACCGGACATACTGTATGTGAACAGGCACCATAGGAAGCAATGTTATTTCACATGTCACGCGGATTGGATGTGGTTCAAACCACATCCAATCCACATTTATGTGACCCAGCACTTAATAAAAGTATGGAAACTTTTTGAAGAACCCTTGTATCTTCCTGAAAACATTAAAGCACCCTGTACTCTTCTCAAGAGCCCTCAACCCTGATGCAAGCAGTGGACTGGCTCTTAGGAGGAGTTATGCCTACATGTGATTCTGAGCCTCCATGACTGAATGAAATAAAGTCCAATAAATGAATGGGGAGGGTCTGGAACAGTAAGGCAAGGGAAGAAAAAGCTAGATGGTTCTGGAGCACTGCAGCCAGGAAATTACTTGCTGCAGCTTCTAATATACAATATAATGAAAATCTTACAGTGTGCAGTTAAATCAGGCTGAGCAAGTTAAGTATAGAAATGGTGCCTGTACAACTGTGCAAAACTGGAGTTCACCAGGGGTGGGGTGCCAATATTTTTGGCCAGGGCTTTTTTTCAGCGGGAACACGGGGGAATGCAGTTCCAGCACCTCCAACACTGAATGTATGTAATGGCAAGGGGTGCTGTAGCATCTATTGTTGCTGTTGCTGGCTGATCTATTGCAATTGAAGGGGATCCAATTTTGTATGGTAGTCTATTGTTGCTGGGGAGGTCCATTGTTGCTGGCGGTTGATCTATTGTTAATGGGGGTCAATTGTTGCTGGAAGGGATCTACTGCTGAAGGAGGGGTCTATTGTCAATTGTTGCTGGAAGCTGGAGAGTCTATTGATGCTGGCTGCTGGGAGTTCTGTTGTACTGGCTGGGGTCTATTTTTGCTGGGGTAGTATTTTGTTTTGGGGGTTCATTGTTGCTGGAGAAATCTATTGTTGCTGGGGGTGTCTATTGTTTCTGGCTGCAGGGGATCTATTTTTCTGCTTGTCTTGTTATCATTAACAAATTCCATCCAAATTATTCAGCACCAAAAAATGATACTTGGCTCTGTATTCTCTAAAAAAATACTGGGAATTGAGTAGGGGCGGAGAGGTAAAGTAACTCAGAAGGGGGAAGTTCCTGCACCTATTTTTTGAGAAAAAAAGCCCTGTTTTTGGCCATGACTGTATCTAACACCACTGTTACTGAGTCATGTTATAGGATGGGTGGGTAATCATCAGTAAAACATCCCAAAGTAAACAGAAGTGAGTCTGAACAATGAATCAAAAAAGCCATTTTACAGTTAAATACATTCAGTTAAAAATAAGTCAAGATATCAGCCAGTACTCTACTTTGATTTGTGTGAATTGCATGAATTGGCAGGAATGTACTTAATGCATAGGAATGCTTTAAATGAGATGAAGGGAACATGCATTGTGATAACAGCCCATGCAGATGAATACATATCCAACAGCCCATGCAGATTGACATGGAAATACAAATCCAACATTTTAGCACACACACTCCGACATCCACTCTTCAGATACAGCTTCTCAACATTAATTAACCAACTAGCATAATAATCATGTAGAAAAATAATCCTTCATATATCTGAGGATATTTAAAACAATGCGCCTAAAACTTTGACTCCGTCAAGTTGATGCGTCTGATATTTTAGCAGACAAGGGTGAAATATCCAACTTTGTGAACATAATGTCTTACCTACCTTGGAGGGGATTTTCCCTCACTTTGGTAACATTTTCCATTAAAGTTGAACTCCAGCATTGGTTTTTATTGCATAGTTACATTGGACCAGTTTGGATTGATTTAAGTATACAGTATATTCCATGCCTGTTGGATTGGTATGGAAGCGGAGGATCACTGTAGTAGTCGCTGCTACTACAGCAACTGCCACATTCTTCTGATTCCTGTGCTAAGCAGTTGCCCTTCTTCATGGCAATCACTGCAGTGGTTCCACAGGTATAGAATATGCATACTTATTTTGGTCCAAGCTTGATCAATGTAACTATGTAATGTAACCTGTACCTGGAGTTCAGCTTGTTGTGTCTCCCGGAGAAGGGCCAATGATTTTTTTCATGCATTCAAATGAGTTATTCAACTGGTTCAGACTAGTCATCTCTCATGCTACCATGTAGCTTAAGGGAGCCATTGATTCCTACATTCCTTCACCACTGAGCTGCTAAAAACTTGTTAGTGTAGCTTAGTCCTGATTATGCCAGTCACAGCGGTTTCACACTTTTCACAGAGGAGATAAGTCCCTCACCATGGGGAACAGTTGACATCAATGAGAAACAAAGCAATATCATAGTCTGGTTGAAAATATAATTTCTAATGTACACAAAGTCCAAAAGTGCCCTTTGCAGAAAGCAAGTACATTATACCATGAAGCAAAACATATGGATTAGAAGAATTAGGGAGGTATACAAACTCTCAAGTGATAAAACTAAAAAGTTGGAAATTAAATAAAATGTTAAAGTGAACCAGACTTGGCCTAAAAAAATGTGAACCAGACTTGACCTAAAAAGGTAAACCAGACTTGGCCAAAAAAGGTGAACCAGACTTGGCCTAAAATGTAAACCAGACGTGGCCTAAAAAAGGTGAACCAGACTTGGCCTAAAATGTAAACCAGACGTGGCCTAAAAAAGGTGAACCAGACTTGGCCTAAAATGTAAACCAGACGTGGCCTAAAATGTAAACCAGACATGGCCTAAAAAGGTGAACCAGACGTGGCCTAAAATGTAAACCAGACGTGGCCTAAAAAGGTGAACTAGACTTGGCCTAAAATGTAAACCAGACGTGGCCTAAAAAGGTGAACCAGACTTGGCCTAAAATGTAAACCAGACTTGGCCTAAAATGTGAACCTGACTTTGCCTAAGAAAGTTAACCAGACTTGGCCTAAAATGTGACCAGACTTGACCTAAAACAATTAACGAGGCATAAAAATATTAACCATACTTGTCCTAAAATGTTTATGTGACATTGTCTATGTAGCTATAACTGTTTCTCTTTTGCATGCAGTAAATAGACTTCTCTTGAATTAAGTAAAAGCTGTGCTTTAAAGGCTAAATCCGTCTCTTACACCATTTTACATCTGTTTTTAGGGTGTAACATGCAAAATGGTGCCAAGCAGACCTCCCTTGCCCACAAAGCCCCCCTGTGATAACATTTTTAATTATGAATACTTTTGAAATGCACTACAAGTCTCATACACCACTACATCTGGATGCAGGTTTTTTTTATAGCTGCATTCAAGGGAGAGAGGTAGTTACAAAACCTCTTGCTAACAATGTAATGCATATGTGGGTGGCAAGAAAGGTGAGCCTTAATGCCCACACACCAGACATATGTGTCCACAGCAGCCGAGGTTTCTGCATTATGTGTTACACACAATGTGACTGAGTTGTCACATATGACAGATGTATAGAGTAAGGTACTTTTTGTTTATATGAACTCAGTGTTAGGCCTAATAGGCTCTTAGCATACTTATCTCATTCAGAGAAATCAGTATCAGCTGCATACTGGAGCCACATCCGTCACACCTCTGTCTCCCAGTCCTAACTACTCTTCCTGATGCTAAATCGTGTCTCTTCTATTCAACTTAGTAAATCCTTAGTTTTAGGAAGGGCAGAGGCGTTACTTCAACTTGGTCAGAACAGGAGGCAGGGCTGCTGTTAGAAACCATGGGGCCCCATACAGCCAGCCTGACACGGCCCCCCGCAAAACAAAAAAAAGTGTACTATGCTTCAGTTAGTAATAAAGATAGTGAGTGATCGGTACCGATCACCCATTGTGTTCATTCAGGAAAGGAAAGGGCTGGTAAATATGACATATTTACCAGACCCTTCACCAATTCTCCATCCCGAAGGATCCTATTATGTGCTTGCAGCTGCCAGTGGGAAGGAGAGGAGGGAAGCCGGCAGCACTGCATGGGCGGGGACACACAGGGAATGTTGGGCAGCAGAGGGAAATGTATGGTGCACAGGGAGGATGATGGGTGCGGTGGAGGGGGGCAATTACTGGAACCAATCCCCTGTATGGCTTCCTCTGCAGCACCTGAAAGCCAGCGGGAAGGTGAGGAGAAGACAGCTTTCAGCTGCTGCAGAGAGGGCCATACAGGGGATCAGTTCCAGTGATAGTTCCCCACTGTGCCAATAACCCATCCTGCCCATGTATGATTACCCAGCTGCCTGGCCCCCCTGCTAGCCTGTACGAGGCATACAGGAGGACTGGTGGTACCTCCTTATCCATGGCCCTGACAGAAAGCCCCATGTACAGCTCTAAAGGGCTCCACAGGGACACGGGGATGGGTTTTAATACTAACCAGGGTGGATAAAAATCAATGATTTTTTTTCAAAAAATCAGATTTTTTTAATTTAAATTGGATTATTTTAATTTAAATCAGATTTTTTTTAAATAAAATGCTTTTTGAGGAAAATATATTACTATCCAAAGGTTATTCCATCATGAAATAAAGATTAGTTTTTAATTATATAGAATAAGGATGTATATGTTTAATTTTTTTGGTAAATAAATTCCATGAATCCATTCACAATGTCATGCTCTTCCAGAGGTTTTTGTAAGATTATTGGGCAGTTTCTCTGCCTACAAGATATTATCACAGATGCTTGGTTTACTTTTGCAGTTCTCAAAACTGAATTTGACTCAGCGGAGATCACATGCCTCTTCTTCACAGCAAAAATGTTATAACATGAACAGAGTTAAGAAAAAGACCTTAATCCTAACTTCTACAAACCTAAGAATACAGAATCAACCCCTTCAGTGCTAAGTTTCAAGAAGTTCAGTGAATAGAATAGAAACAATATTTTTCTGATTGTTTGGAGTGGAATAGATCTGCACAAGAAGAAAGTGAAACTAAGTGTGAGGAGGAAGGGGCTGACAGTCTAAGTTTCTTAAAATATATATATTTTGTTTAGCCAAATTAGTTAAACATGGATGTTTGTTTAAGCAAATAACATATGCTGGAATGTTATTGTTTCAGTTGAATAAATCTATTTAAATTGTTATTATTAAGGTAATGATTATTTTTCTCCTTCCTAAGTACAACAGAAAAGTTGTCCAAATATGAATGATTAACCTATTAAACTGGGGATAAAAAAACTAATATGAAAAGTTATTCTAAAAATCTTCATCTACTTGCATATTAAAGTTATACCAGCAAGAATTAGTCTTTATGTAGAAAACTAGGATTTAAATCAAGCCTTACTGACTAGTGATTTAAATCGTGATTTAAATCAATTTGATTTAAATCAAATCCACCCTGATACTAACACATATATTTTTGGGCACTAGAAAATGCCTGCACTTCAGAATAATTTTTACCTTTTTAGGATAAATCAGGTTCACTCTAAATTTAATCTTGGCGTTATGTAAACGATTGACTCACTTTAAAGTTTCTCCCACCGATTCCTTCTAAAGAAAGCTGGCAACAAAAAAAGGACAAAACTGCATTGTACAACCTTTACCTTTTGGATTCTTGACCAACGTATCAGTGACATAGGCTGGGGTTGGTTCAGGAGATATAAAAGTCTGTGAGGATGCTTAAAGGTAAAAAAAACCATACACTTTCTGGTTATGAGTCACAACTTGACTGAATAACTACTGCTAGGAACTGAAACCACAGCTACCACCACAGCAAAAATATCACTTGTGTCTATTCCATTTTGTTGGTCATTCTTATGCTCTCACTTGTATAGAGTGTAAGAATGACCAACATTAGGACCTATAGGAGGTTTTCCCCAACCAGTTCCTTGTGAGTCACATGTCGGTCGTAGCCAGCATTTAAGCAGCCTTATATAAGCAAGGCCATCTAATTCATTTACTTTAAATTTAAAAAAATTTCATCAGTCCCTGAACCTGTCTTCATGTGAGCCTCTTATTATCTCTGCACAGCAGTTTACAGACTGGAAAATGGAGGTGTCGGTCAAACAGGGCTCCATTGCCTTACAAAATGCTGTCAGCATAGATATTTGAACATGCTTGTATTAGAGGAGAGGTAATAAGCATGCTTCTTCCTTGTCCAGTCACAAGCATGGATGAGTCTTTGGTATAGCTTAATTACATTTTAACCTCCAGGGAGGTCTAGAACCTGGCTGTGCTATTTGGCAGGGATGCCCAGATCACAAGACTGAATAGAATTACCTATCCTTTGGCAGGTAAAACAGTTCACATACATTTGTATTTAGCTGCTTGCATGAAGCTCTTTTTTATTTTGTATTTTATACCCACTTATCATGCCTGCATGTGGCTCACAAGCTGACACTGGTCATTAACCTCTGCCCCACCTGTATATCTACAGCCAGGTACCTGATTTAGAATGTTTCTTCCCAGTAGAGGTTGTCAGAGGTGGTTCTCTGTGAGTTGGAGGGGCAGCTGCATAGTATAAATACAAAGTGATGGAAACAGCACAAGTTGTATAAATATTTGAAATTGCTTTATTATTTTATAGAAAAGCACAAAAAAACTCTGAAACAAAATGAGTTGTCAATGACAATTGAAGAGTTCACGGCATTGGGGTTGATTTACTAAAACTGGAGAGTGCAAAATCTGGTGCAGCTGTGCATGGTAGCCAATCAGCTTCTAACTTCTGCTTATTCAATTACGCTTTGACAATAAAACCTGGAAGCTGATTGGTTTGTGTAGAACTGCACCAGATTTTTGCATGCTCCAGTTTTAGTATATCAACCCCATTGTGTCTGTGTACTCTTATGTCCTTTATTGTCACTCATCAGTTTTTGGCTTTAGAAGTTACTATATAGGCATAAGAGACTAACTGGGTAATTAACATTTATCAGTTTAATAATGTTCCTGTCCAGCTATACAATACCACCTTCATCAGAACATAGAGTTGGCTTTAGAGAATAACTCCACTTTTGTTGAGGAAAAAAAAAACAATCCCCTCTGGGTGACCAATGTACATTGCAGCGATTTAAAAGAAACTTTGTAGCAGATATCTACTTTTTATGGCTCTGAAAAAATAACTGTTTGTTTCTAAGTGTCCTTTTCAGAATAATCCAAACGAGGGGATCTGTTTCATAATAACCAGGTGAACTCTTAGAGTTCTAATGAGGAAAGCTGTAGGCAGGGCGAGATAATTTTGTTAATTTGTACCCTAGGCAAGAACAGCTATCGGCACCCCTCCCCCCCAAAAAAAAACTTCAACTGTAGTTCTACTTCATCCCCCCTAGCACACATCCTCTTTCCCCTCAGATTTTCCACCCTAGCACAAATCTTCTCCCCCCCCAATACCCTCTCCTAGAATAAATACTCCTAATCCCACCTCCTAGCACAATTCCCCCTAAACCCCTCCTCCTAACACAAACCCCCTCCAAATTACCCTTCTCTGTACAAATCCTTTCTCCCACCCAAATCCCCCCTCCTAGCACATTTCCCCCGCAATCCCCCCTACTAACACAAAACCCCCCAATACCCCTCTCCTAGCACTAATCCCCCCCAAAAAATCCCCCTCCTAGCACAATTTTCTCCCCATCCCCCCATCTAGCACAAAACCCCCCATCCTCCCACCTAGCTCAACCCCCCCTCCTAGCAAAAATTCCCCCCTCTTAGTACATCCCCCAATTTGCCCCTCCTAACACAACCCCCCAATCCCCTCTCCGAGAATAAATCCCACCAATCCCACCTCCTAGCAAAATTCCCCCTAAATCCCTCCTCCTAGCACAACCACCTCCAAATTACCCTTCTCAGTACAAATCCTTTCTCCCCACCATATCCCCCTCCTAGCACAACCTCCCTCCTAGCACAACCCCCTCATCCCCTGTCCTATCACAAATCCCCCATCCCCTCTCCTAACACAAATCTGCCAAGCCCCTCCCACAATTCCCCCCCCAAAATCCCCCCATAGCACAACCCCCCAATCCCCCCATCTAGCACTAATGCCCCACAATCCTCCCTCCTAGCACAAACCCCCATCCCCTATCCTACCAAAAATCCCCCCCCCCAATCTCCCCTTCTTATATAAATCCCCCCTCCTTCACAACCCCCCCAATCCTCTCTCCCAGCACAATTCCCCCCCAATCTTCCTTCCTAGTACAAATTCCCCCACATCCTCGCTCCTAGTACAAATTCCCCCCCAATCCCCCCTCCTAACACAAACCCCCCCAATCCCCCTCCTAACACAAATCCCCCCAATCCCCCCTCCTAACACAAACCCCCCCAATCCCCCTTCCTAACACAAATTCCCCCAATCCTCCCTCCTAACACAAATCCCCCCAATCCCCCCTCCTAACACAAATTCGCCCCCAATCCCTCTTCCTAACACAAATCCCCCCAACCCCCCCTCCTAACACAAATCCTCCCAATCCCCCTTCCTAACACAAATCCCCCCCATCCCCCTTCCTAGCACAAATCCCCCCCAATCCCCCCTCCTAACACAAATCCCCCCAATCCCCCTCCTAACACAAATCCCCCCCCATCCCCCCTCCTAACACAAATCCCCCACCCAATCCCCCTTCCTAACACAAATCCCCCACCCAATCCCCCCTCCTAGCACAAATCCCCCCAATCCCCCCTCCTAACACAAATCCCCCCCAATCCCCCTTCCTAACACAAATCCCCCCAATTCCCCCCTCCTAGTACAAATTCCCCCCCAATCCCCCCTCCTAACACAAATCCCCCCCAATCCCCCTCCTAACACAAATCCCCACCATCCCCCCTCCTAACACAAATCCCCCCCAATCGCCCCTCCTAACACAAATCCCCCCATTCCCCCTTCCTAACACAAATCCCCCACCCAATCCCCCCTCCTAACACAAATCCCCCCCAGTCACCCCTCCTAGCACAAATCCCCCCAATCCCCCTTCCTAGCACAAATCCCCCCCAGTCACCCCTCCTAACACAAATCTCCCACCCAATCCCCCTTCCTAACACAAATCCCCCCAATCCCCCCTCCTAGCACAAATTCAAACAAATAAATGAAAAAAGACCACACACAGCAAAATAAATAGTTCTTTTGTATCAAAGTGAAATTAAACACAGCTTTACATTATAAAATGGTTTGTGTATAAATGCTCTATTATTTTTTATTTGCTATATTTTTTCTCACCCACAAAAGTGGAGTTTCCCTTTCAATTAAGATTTCTTGTGATTATGCCACGTAGGCCTATGACAGGCCATGCAAGGTTTTACTGCCAAAGTTTGTAATAATAAGACAATAGTTATGGATCAAGAACTAAAAAGACGAAAACAAATAATATGAAACAAACATGTCCTTCCTCAACATTATAATGCTATGCCAGTGGCCACAAATATGGCGGCAAGTGCAATGTATTCATTTAACATCTGAGGGGTTCAGAGTATTCTCTGTGTGTCATTGAACATGCCGATGGCTTTAGGGATAATTTGACTTTAATGCACAAATGACCTTTTTTTGCCTTCTGACTTCCACAGATGGAGAGCTACAAGTCATCCTAGACTTGCGTGAGACCTGAGGCTACTAAATGCCATTGGACAGGTGCTTGTAGCTCTGGGCAAGACAGCGAGGCCTCTGTTTCCACGGTAACAGCCCCTCTGTCTGCCGGCAATGTTTGATCAGCCGTGATGAGAGAGAATGGCGAATGGGGCAAGAGCGACCTACCATAATACACGATGAATAACAAGAGACGGATCGCTGAAATTACAAAGCTGCACTTGGTTAAGGATTTGTTACATATTAATTTACCTATTCCCATGGAAATGATTGATTAACTATTCAGAAGAAGAAATGAATATAAAAAAATCAGTAACTTTTTAGCAATTTTATTAAAGCTTCAGTTAGCATATAATGCAATTTACCTTTATGCAAGAGAGCTGCTCGTACCATTCACACATTCGTAGCCTTCTGGCACTGTCTACTAGAAAGGTATTTTTTTTTAATTTAAGGCTGAAGTTTAGTTAAAAACCATTTTTTTAATTACAGCTTTAACTACTAGTAATGAAGAATATCCCACAATGTGTAGGCTGCTGGATACCGTAGAAATCTTCACTGCAGGGCTGCCCTGTCTTCTTCCTGCTGCTAGACTTCCGGCGCAGCGAGGGTTTAGAATATCGGGTCTCTTGGCTCAGCTGCACTAAAATTGTTCCAATGAGGACACACCCCCTCCTCCACTGAGAAAAGTTCTTTTACTGATTACACTGCCTACAAAATAATTCATGAATTGGCAAGAGTCCCATCAGTCACAAGATTCTCTCCCCCAATCACAGATCATATTACAGGCAGTGAAAGACCTTTTTGCAATGGAGGAGAGGGCAGGAGGGGGGTATCCTGATCAGATTATCTTTAGTGCAACTGAGATGGAAGACCCAAAACTGTTAACCCCCACAGCCCTGGAACTTCAGCAGCAGGAAGAAGACAGGGCAACCCTGCAGTGAGGACTTCTACAGAATCCAGCAGCCTGCACATTTTGGAACATACTTCATTACAGATGTGATTAAATCTGTAGAGGGGAAAAAATGTTTGTAGCTAAACTTCAACCTGCATTATTGTAAGCCATACGATCAATTAAACTGTTTAAAACCACCAGAAACATAAATTTAAAGCTTTTGGAGAGTTTAGATACTCTCCTGTCCTAGTGACTGGGACAGGAAGCCAGCAAAAATTTCCATTGGTGGCACAGACTAAAAACCACAAATAAAAAAATATTATTGCTAGATGTGTCCTTGTTGAAAGTACTCAATACGTACCGTCCTGGTGAGAACGCTGTCACTGGGACAGGAATCAAGGGTAAACCTCATCAGCAGGTACACAAGCAGCAATGAAAACCTGACAGGGGTCTAACCCTTCCATAGACCAAAAGAAAATTATTTTGACTGGAGTGAGCCTTTACAGAAATCCAGCAACTAAAACAGAGATGTATTTTTTTTCAGAGCTGGTGGTATCTTTTAGATGTTTAACATTTAGCCTCAGCTCCGAGAATGATATTTTTCTCACAATCTTTACTGCTACAGAAGCAGATCCAAACTTTAATGTCTAAAAATATATCCTAGTTTTGTGGTTTTATATGAGTCAATCACTGACGGATGATTCTTCGTCAGTGTGGGTTGCCCTGGCAACAAAAGACTAGCAAAACTTTCAAACTTTTATAAAAGTATGCATATGGATGTTTCTAGGACAGTTTGGTACAGCTCTGTACTTTTAAAGCCCTGGTTGACCTCTCATTTCGCTTTTAGTTTAAATTAGAAGAGAAAATTGGGGCAATTTATAAGAACTGAGAGAAAGAAAAAAGTGTTCATAGCAGCCAATCAAAATGCACTGAAAATTATCTGTTTTGTACTCTCAGCTAGAGATAGATTTCAGGGCTTTTGGTGGAGTCAGGGCTGAAGGCTCAACGCCCCACCAGGATTTAACTACTACTTGGCTACATGGCATGGCTACATGGCTGAAAGCATAGTTTTTCTAGTCATTGTAGACATTCTCTAGTGGATTTTCCTCTCAACGCCCCACCAAGATTTAACTGCTACATGGCTACATGGCATGGCTACATGGATGAAAGCATAGTTTTTTTTTGTCATTGTAGACATTCTCTAGTGGATTTTCCTCTCAATGCCCCACCAGGATTTAACTGCTACATGGCATGGCTACATGGCTGAAAGCATAGTTTTTCTTGTCATTGTAGACATTCTCTAGTGAATTTTCCTCTCAACGCCCCACCAAGATTTAACTGCTACATGGCTACATGGCTGAAAGCATTGTTTTTCTTGTCATTGTAGACATTCTCTAGTGGATTCTCCTTTGAAGAAGTCACAAGTTGGTAAAAGGCACAATGCCAAGCTCTCAACCAGTCACCAAAGTGCCAGGAGCAAGGTAGAAGAGCTCTCTGATAGAGTCCTGAACTGCACTCAACCTTGGATGGGGTTTTTCAACCTACCCCTTGAAATAAAGCATTCCATTTTCTTTCAATCTGATAGGTTTCTATTGAAAGAAAGTCTTCTTTCAGGAACTTCACATTAGACTTTTGTAAATCAACACATCATTTGAACAGCTTAACTTTAAATGATCATGGTCATATAATAGACATACCTCTGATCTTTTCAGGTATTTCCTGGCGCTGGACTTTAGGTTCCAGCACTGGTGGTGTTGGTGAGTTCTGAGGGGCTTCAGACAAATAGATTGCAAAATGGAATTTAGAAAAACAAAATTTTTAGAGTAGGGAATTGCAGTGCTTCTCATTATTACTAATGATAGAAACTGACAACAGAGAATAAACTAACTGCTAGCATTAGGCTTTGATGAGAGGTTTTGGAAGGCTGGGAGGCTTTGGCATGATAAGAGGTCAAATCTAAAGGGTCAGACCCACCTAAACTGATACCTCAGTCATGGTTGATGTAGATTAGTGATATGAAATTATCAACAGACAAACTTCCAAGATTAAAGTGAATTTGTGCTTTACCCAAGCAGGGCAAAGTAACAAGTTAATTTTAAGTAGAACTATTGGCAAGATTTTTTTTCATTCTGAATAGAGTAAGAGAGGGTTATTACCCCTGTCAGTTTATTTTTTCTGGGAACAACCCAAAATTTGGCATTTTCTTTTACTTTCACTTTCAAAAATAATGGTAAACAAGACAAATAGAGGGTGACTCTCCCTAAGAGAGGCAGAGACAGCAAACTGGCAGGTGTTCTAATACATCTTCACTCTATCCAAAAATAAAAAAAGTTTTGCCTTTAGTTGTACTTTAAGTGCCCCTCCCCTTCTACTAATACTCACTCTCTATTTGCTCCCCTGCCACCCCTGTGTAAGCTCCAGGTGGGTCTGGCTGGAGCATGTATACAGCTAAGGAGTCTACCCGCCACCTCAGGCTCCAATCAATGCATCACAATTGGATTTTGATTGGCTCCAGTGAGTGTACAGAGCAGTGGGTGAATTTACAGAAAGCATGGGAACTCAATTAAAATGAAACTTTCCCCCTTTTACTTAATTTCAAATAAGCATGCATCACTGCATGTTGATGTGAAATCATCTAACACTGATTTAAAAAAAAAAAGCTGCATCATTTTTATACTGTGCTCATGTGAGATGTCATACTCTTCATCACGTGTATGCACTGTATGGCATTAATGCTGCTGAAAAAAACTTTTTCCCCAAGATCTCACCAGAAGATATGAAGGCAAAATATGTGTGGCTGATTTTGTTTAGCAACAGTTGTGTAGAGAAGTGAGAGCCAGTGATAGCTTCTGGTTTTGGGTAACCTACACATTTGTGTATTAGACAGAAAAAATATGGAAGAGCAAGGATGTGAAAAAAGAAAGTGGTATAAAAATAACTACTGGAAAAATAATTCAAACTATGTGCTAATTGAGTATACATGACTCTCCTTTAAGTGATTTCTTGATGGTAATAGTGCTCTCAATGTATTTTTTAAAGACTTAAATTTTGCTAATAATTTTCTTTGCAGTGGTGCCGACTACAACTGGAGGTCAAAGAAAATGACTGTACCCCTGCTGTTTTAATTAGGTCACATAACTTATAAATATTACACAATCGTCAATGTATGCTTTGACAGTAATTGTCTTTGAGGAAAATATCAGCATGGTCTTTTCAGCAAGTAAAGAACCCCTAGAGACTTACATGTGTCTTCAACCTTTCTTCATTAATCTTTAAAATGGGTTCTCATACTAACATATTTTTGAGGCATTAACTACTGCTATGCGAGCCTCAACCTCTAGGAGGTGCTACAGCAGGAAGTTGTCTCACTATTTGGAGCCTATAGCTGCTGTCAGGGACCTACCTTCTGTATGGTGGTAAAATTTTCGTGAGGGAGGGGAGACCACTTTCAAGGGGGCTGCAACAGAGGAACTGGTGTCCACTGATGACAAATCTGACACAGAAGAATCTGATAAGTTGAAGGCTTCCATATAAATTCAGATCACTATGATAAACCGAAAGCTAGCCACAGACGTGAGACAATAGTCATCTGATTTTGAAACAACTACATGTGTATGGACATAATGCAGGCCTCTGCAGGCACACCATGATTTGGAGGGCTGAAGTTGATTGTTGCACATAGTTGTTCATCATCATTTGGGCCAATTCTGTTTTATAAGCCAGTTTACTTGGCCCCAAACCATCTTTTTAGACCATCTCAGTCATTTATGCTAACACATTCCCTTCTAAATGACTGTCCACGATTGTAAAAAGATTGTACACAAGAAGGACCCTTCAGTAGTTAGATCTTTGAAACACCATCTGATGCCCATGTTTAAGTTATGTTAAGATTACAATGGGCTGTTTTGTATTCACAACAACTGGCAGATGTTATCTAAATGCTTACTGTAATTTTTTTGCAAAAGCAAACCATGTTCATGTTGCTTTCACTAACAAGAAAGCCCAGGAGGACATGGTTTCCATGCAGCCAATGCTGATGGACAGCACATGAAAGCTGCTTGAAGAAGCAGGAGGTCAAGATGAAGGAAAACTCTTGACACTGATGAATGAGCCGTTCTGTAGAGGGACCACATATTGATAAAGATTTTTAAGGGCTGTTGTTCAGCATGGATGTTGCTCTACTTACAGTGCCTTCAAAAAGTATTCATACCCCTTGAAATTTTCCACATTTTGTCATGTTACAACCAAAAATGTAAATGTAATTTATTGGGATTTTATGTGCTGGACCAACACAAAGTGGCACATAATTGTGAAGTGGAAGTAGAATGATAAATGGTATTCAAAATTGTTTACAAATAAATCTGTGAAAAGTGTGGTGTGCATTTGTATTCAGCCCCCCCTGAGTCAATACTTTGTAGGATCCCCTTTCACTGCAATTACAACTTCAACTCATTTTGGGTATGTCTCTACCAGCTTTGCACATCTAGAGAGTGAAATTTTTGCCCATTCTTCTTTGCAAAATAGCCCAAGCTCTGTCAGATTGGATGGACAGTGTCTGTGAACAGCAATTTTCAAGTCTTGCCACAGATTTTGAATTGGATTTAGGTCTGGACGTTGACTGGGCCATTCTAACACATGAATATGCTTTGATCTAAACTATTTCATTGTAGCTCTGGCTGTATGTTTAGGGTCGTTGTCCTGCTGGAAGGTGAACTTCCGCCCCAGTCTCTTTTGCAGACTCTAACAGGATTTCTTCTAAGGTTGCCCTGTATTTAGCTCCATCCATCTTCCCATCAACTCTGACCACCATCCCTGTCCCTGCTGAAGAAAAGCATCCCCACAACATGATGATGCCACCACGTTTCACAGTGGGGATGGTGTTTTAAGGGTGATGTACAGTGTTAGTTTTCCGCCACACATAACATCTTGCTTTTAGGCCAAAAAGTTATATTTTGGTCTCTTCTGACCAGAGCACCTTTTTTCACGTTTGCTGTGTCCCTCACATAGCTTCTCGCAAACTGCAAATGGGACTTTCATTCAACAATGGCTTTCTTCTTGCCATAAAGTCCAGATTTGTGGAGTGCACGACTAACAGTTGTCCTGTGGACAGATTCTCCCACCTGAGCTGTGGATCTCTGCAGCTCCTCCAGAGTTACCATGAGCCTCTTGGATGCTTCTCTGATTAATGCTCTCCTTGCCTGGCCTGTCAGTTTATGTGTACGGCCATGTCTTGGTAGGTTTGCAGGCCATACTCTTTCCATTTTTGGATGATGGATTGAACTGTGCACCGTGAGATGTTCAAAGCTTGGGATATTTTTTTTATAACCTAACCCTGCTTTAAACTTCTCCACAAGTTTATCCTTGGCCTGTCTGGTGTGTTCTGTGGCCTTCAAGATGCTGTCTGTTCACTAATGTTCTCTAAAAAACCTCTGAGGGCTTCACAGAACAGCTATATTTATACTGAGATTAAATTACACTCTATTTACTAATTAGGTGACTTCTGAAGGCAATTGGTTCCACTAGATTTTAGTTAGGGATACCAGAGTAAAGGGGGCTGAATGCAAATGCACGCCACACTTTTCACATATTTATTTGTAAAAAACTATGAAAACAATTTTCCTTCCACTTCACAATTATTTGTCATTTTGTGTTAGTCTATCACATAAAATCCCAATAAAATACATTTATGTTGGTTGTAACAATATGGAAAATTTCAAGGGGTATAAATACTTTTTTCAAGGCACTGTATAGGCACAAGATACTGTACAAACCGTTTAAAGCACATCTAAACCCAAAATAAAAAATGTAATAAATTGTAGCCTACCAGTCCTTAGATGTGGTGTCTGAATTATTTTTTTAGGTTTTTTTTATTTTTCACGTGGTTATCTGCTAATAACCTACTTCCTGTCCAGAGGTGGCTACACTCACTAACTCAACTGTATCAATGAAGAAGCAATCTTATCACTCTAGCCTGCTCCCCTGATTTGGTCTACAAACATGTCTTCCTCTCTTCATCTTCATTATATGGGGAATAGGATAATTTGTAGTTTGCAGAAGACAGCTTGGATATAAAATAACATTATTTGTCATTTCAGTTCAGCTCACGGGAAGTGACAAGGACATTGCATTTCTGGCAAGATCAATAGGTACTTGCTGAAAATATACTTGAAAAATATACTGAAAAATATGACTGGAAATCTACTATATATTACATTTTATTCTTAGGTTTAAATATCCTTCAGTCAAACTCTAGCCAGGTAGCACAATGTAACAAGGAAATGTAGATAAATACAGCAACAACCATAAACTGCATAGTAAGGACCCAAATTCTTTCTTTGCCAAGTTGATGTCTACCACTGAATGAGCCAATACAGATGTGCTGACCCCCAACAAGACAAATAATGCTTACAGAAGTCTTCTCATTGGTGGAACTAGAATCTCAAATACTTCCCTGAAGCTGACGAAAGGCTTTGGATCAAACTGAATATCATTGGATTTGCTAAACGTTTGCAAGAAATCACAGCTGTTTTAATGACTATGCAATGCCATAGCTTTTATTTAGTAATTACGTTGGTGGTCTGTGCAACTTGTAGGGAAACTCATAGTCTGAGTTGAAAATGAGAGTGAGATGAAAATTCGCAAGTGGGAATGTGGTTTGCCACTGGGACCTGACTGAGGTTTTAGGCTTTTTTCACTCTGTTCAAAAAAATGTTTTGGCTGAAGTTCAACCATGAAAAAGTCCTAAGCAATCCTTAACATAAACGCTAAAGCCAGAAATATGAAAAAAAAAAAATTTTTTGGGGGGGGGGGGGGGGTTGAGAAATTTGAGAATTTAAACAAACTAAGAGATTATAGAAATAAATTTATTCAGAGGTTTTGAGAATTTTAAAATATTAAAGTTGAAGCAAGGATTCTAGATAACTAGAATAAGAAGTTCTGAAAATCGAACAATAATTTCTGACAACTTAATTTTTACTAGATTTGTCCAGACTTGTATTTAAAACATCTCAGAGTGCCAAATGAGTTTTATTGAATTTTAACAGAAATAATTATAAAAGGAATTCAATGGAATTCTTAACAATTCATCTCAATTTTGAAACTTAATTAAAAACTTAATTTTTAATTCTACCAATATACTACAAAGAATCATCACAAGCTAGGACATCTAGACTACATTAGACTCTTCTAGATCACACTATCTATTCCTTATGGTACCTTCTTTCTTCTCTGTCTTCAGGATGTAAGTAAGGGCTGAAGTCTGAACACCTGGATCCACTGATGACCAGAAGGTATAAAAATATAAACAATTAGGCGTAATCTAAAAGGTACAGCCTAGCTATTCTAGAGGAAAACTTCTAATGTAGATTAAAAGAGAACTATGAAATTTCTAGCACATTTTATTTTTGACAAATACTCCCATAGTTACCAATTATTTTAATTTTCTATCCAAATTTTCTCGAACACCAATGGTTGTGAACCATGGTGAAAATAATCCCCCGACTCCCAGAAGGATCTGGGGCTGTCACTGGAGATTTCATATTGTTTAATAGCACACACTGCTGTATGTCTTAAAGGGTCAAGCTGACCCAAAATTGAGCTGAACCAAGCCTGATCTTCTAAAATATTTTGAGCAATCCAAAAGTGAGTTAAAAAAAAGAACAAGGTAATTACTGGTTTAACTCTGTAATAAAATATGTATAAAATGTAGTAGAAAGTGCAGTATAGAAACAAAGAAAAACCTTCCTAATTACACAACAGGATGCCAAAAAAAATGATTTATTAACGTGATTCAAAGAGGACGGTGTGCAGTAATCCACGACAAGCAGATTTTATTTTGAGCAACAATTAAATGACTGCTGACTGGTTGCTGGGGGTCTTCATGCTTTCTTCATAACAAAGTGGTCATTAAAACTAAATTACTGTAAAAGTAGCGGTAAAGTAACGCATAACTTTTTTTAATTAATGTTAGCAATTCATCAAAAAATACTTCTAAAGTAATGTACGTGTTAAACTTACTTTGCAGTATTTAATACATTTTTTGAACCTTATCTAACCAAGGGCTGAAGCAGAAAGTGAAACATTTAGCAGCAGTATTCATGGCACGGGGGATCCTCCACAATCTATACCAGGACCTGCAGGTCTGGTATGAATGTTAAGGAGGACCCAATGCCAAAAAAACAAAACAAAATGGTGGAGAGTGCACTCCCACCACCCTCCTCGAACAATACCAGACCACATGCTCCTTGACCTACAGCTTCTCCCTGTCCCAGTCTGAACTCTCCTGTACATGGACTGCAAGTGCAAGAGACTGATATTTAGCCAATGTGAAGCACCTACACTGCAGGCATTTAAAAGATACATTGGAGGATGTAATGATGAATACAGAGCTGCATCAATTTGTGTCTTTTGTCTGCCTGGAGCTCTGCTTTACGTTTTGGTGGACTATGACTTTTAAATTTAAATTTCGGCTGGAAATCCCTTTTAAAATGCATAGAGGTTCTTACTGACTTTAAAAATTGACTGCATTTTGGCAAAGAATTAAAAAGCCATGAATCTGCGACTCCTTGTAACAGCCCTTTTCACCCTTTGATGAATTACTTTGTAATTTCCTTTTGCACGGGCAGGGCGAGCGTTAGACCTACAGAAAACGAGCCAACGAAACTTCAGAATTGTTTGGCATAAGTACAGCACTTTGATGCATGGGAAAGTCTTTGAAGTAATTACTTCATTGGAAAGGTGGTGTTTGGTGAAAGCACTCATTTGTCCTGCTTAACATGGCCTGAAGTCTATACTGCTAATTTTGAGGCTGTTTAGCTTGTTTAAGATTTTAATCTATTTAGATAACCCTCAGAAAAGTTATAGAGGATCTCCAGCATCTGTTTTATTTTAATGTAGATCTAAACCAAGCAGTGAAATTTTGAAAAACTTCAGCATGTTAATGTCATTTTGAAAGTTGTTTTCAATCTAGCTAAAATTGCAGCTTTTGCTGAAGTAATATCTGGTAACCCTACTATGAACACCTTTGGCACCTCCGGTTATGGGGTGATAACTGTCTTCCTCTCTTGGTTGAGACTGCAAGTGGCTGGGCCAACATGCATTGCCATTTTTAGGGACCAGATCAATGATGTGCAGCCAATGCTGGAGTAGACAAGCAGTGGCTGAAAGAAGATGGAGGGGATCAACAGCACTGAGATGCAAAGTACAATACAAAATGTAAATATTATTATACTTTGACCTTCAGCAAACTAAATTTCATCCAGTTAGGGCTTAGACCTACTTTGAGAAGATGCCAGCTATTACACCTTATTAGCTAGAAGAGCCTTTTGTGTTCTCTGCACTCGCTTTGCTTTACATTTACTTTATTACTGGGGCCAAACTTTCCCTGGCCACATAACTAAGGCCGACAGCTGCCATCCTACTGTCCCATGACAGCACCTTTTGTGGCCACTGAGTCATTCCCATTGGAGGTGGAATGGCAGTTGGCTGGGCTAAGAACAATACATTTCCAACTTTTTTATTCATGCCCCCTCTGGAAGCAGCTGAACTTTTATCCCCATACCCCACTCATACCAATTATTATTTGGATAAGATATACTCTAGTTTTAAGGCCTTATGCACAAAAAAACACAAATCCTATGCACACATAGGATTTTAGCAGCTTTTTGTGGTAGGAGAGTTTAGTGGCAGAAAAAAAAAACACTGCCAGTGTGGGTCCTGGAGCAGCAGCATTTTGGCTAATAAAATCACTTGATGAGGTTAAATGTGTCTAAACATGTTTAAACGCTAGGAGCGTTTAGCGCTTAAGTGTTAATTTATTCCAATGGCCAAAAAAAAAATTTATTCTGGCCAATTAAATTAATTAAAACCCAAACACTTGATGCATGTAAACACGGTACACACTTTTACAAGCATCAAGTATTTTTGTTGGCCAAAACGCTGCTGGCTTCTAGGTGAATTAAAAATTGTCAGTATGCATGAGGTTTAATGGTGCAGTAACAGATTTTAAAATATTAGAGATGAATGAATCAACTAAGCATTAAAACCAAGTTCTCAATTCAACCTAATAACAGAAGAGTTTTGTTACTGGCACTGAGTAAGGTTTATGTGCACGTCAACCTGTTCTCCTCTAATGACATAGGCCAGTACCAACATCTCTCTACAACTTCAAAAGTGGTAAACAACACGTTTATCATGTGAATACTTGACAACCTACACTCTGGCATCCTACTGTCATCAGTCACTCACCCAAGCAGCAAATCCCAGCATAGCAGTGAATTCACACTCCAATCAACTCCAACCAACCCACACACCAACTCCTAGACAGCTATGCAGGACACCTCCGGATTTACTGCTCCGACACCTCAGTACAGGCCACTCCGCCACCTGCTACTGTGATTTTAGGAAATCATGTGGCAGGATGTTGTTACTTGCAGGCTGAAGGGGGCATCACTGGCAGCTTCTTGCTGTGTGGTATCAAGCTACTATGCAGCAAGACATCTGCAGTGATGCCCCCCCCCTTTCAGTTGTGCTATGGCACCCCTACAACTTGAAAAGCACTACGTTAGAGAAGATCAAGCCCCAGTAACAAAGTGAAACTAAAACAGAAAAGGACAATCAGTAGGCTTTTCTTGCGACTAAAGGCAGAGACTTCTAAAAGTTTATTAGTTTAGGTTCGGTTGACCAGTAGGAGGTCAACGATGTTTCATTCTACCCAAACAGAAAAATACAATTCAGTGCAGGTCAGTTTTAAAGTTCTATTCTGAGACCCTTGCTTGACTAGCTGCCTTTTTTGCCAAGTGTTGTAGATACCAGGACAGGTTAAGTTATTATTATACAGGATTTATATAGCACCGACAGTTTGTGCAGCACTTTGAAATGTAAGGGGAGACAATAGAGTTACAATACAATATGATATAAGTGGATTAAGATGACCCTGCACTTGGGAGCGTACAATCAAAAAGGGAGGGGAAAGTGGTACAAAAAGGTAATAACTGTGGAGGAAGGATAGGATTTATTGAAGAAATGAGATTTCACAGGTCACTTAAAGGTGAAACAGAATGAAAGATACCTAGACAGATTGGAGTAGAGGGTTCCAGAAAATGGGAGAGGCTCTGAAGAAATTCTGGAGGTGAGAATGGGAGGAAATTGGTGAGGGAGCTAAAGAGAAGGAGGTCTTGGGAGAAGCAAAGTGGACAATTCAGGCAATATTTACACATCACACACCAAAATCAAGTGTTGACAAAGTATTTTATCTAATACAGTTTTGTTACATTTTCCTGGGTTATAGAAGCTATTATATTGCACTTCTGCCTAAATGAAATCCCTCACAAACATGCAATGTGGCTATTAAAGAAGACCTTTTCTTCCCCCAAAAGGAAGGTACAAGGATAGTGGACTGAGAAAACACTAAACATGATCGGTATCCTACAATCCACTGACTGCAGATCCAAGTCTGAGATCTTTTCTTTTGATGTTTTCATAGCCTTTTAGGTCATGACCAGGGGCGGACTGACCATTCGGAAACTCGGGCTCTGCCCGAGGGCCCGGGGTCAGTGGGGGGGCCCCATGAGATGCCCCTGGTACCCTTTTCATAGGTTTTTTTGAGTTTGGGCAAGGACACAGGGGCCCCATGATCCCCTACTGCCCAGGGGCCCCATGAGTTGTCAGTCCGCCTCTGGTCATGACCACAATGAGCAGTGTGAAAACTGGTCACACATCCTGAAACTGATACTATACCAGTATTTGCAGCCAGTGGATTGGAGACTTGTGATACTGACAAAAGTCATTCATGTTCCCTAAACTTCAGATTCTATGTCCCTAGGGAAGTAAATCTCTTCTTTAATGCAATTCTACAGTAGGGATGGGCTTGATGTTTGAGTTGAACTTAAGTTCGACTCGAACATTGGCCGTTCGTGTGTTTGCTGGCAAGGGCATTTGGCGGGCTGTGCATTGTAAGAGCCATGATTGGGCAAAGCAATGCACCTGAATCACAGCACCACTAGTTCCGCCCAGTTGTTTATATCTGACCGGCAAATGTCAGATTGCGGGGAATGCTCGGTGGGTGCGGGCAGGTTGGCGGCTGTCTGGTTTTTTTTTATTTTGGCAGTGGCATGATTGACAATGGATTACAATGATGGAACCTTTTTTTTGGCTTTTTTTTAAATTAAAGGATTTGTCAAAAACTGTTTTTTTTTTAAATCAAAGGAATGTTTCAAAAGACTGCTCTCTTTTTATTTTTTCTAAATTCAACTCTTTAGTGAACCCCTTATCCATTCACGAGGGGGGCAGCATCAGGGTGACCACTTATTTAAAGGTTTACCTTGATGCTAATGAGCCCCCCTGCCTGCAGACCCCACAACCACTGGGCCAGGGTTGTGGGGAAGAGGCCCTTGTCTCCATCAGCATGGGGATGGTGTATGGCCTGCACGGCACATGTCCTGGTAAGGCGCAGAGGGCACTCGATTATTCCCCCCCCCCCTCTCCTGCCCTGCCAGCCCTGTGATTGGATCAAGGGTCTGGTAGGAATTTAGGGGGGACCCCCACTTTTCTCCCCCATTTTGGGGGGTGGGGTTCCCATTAAAAGTCCTACCAGGCCTAATGGGCCTGGAATGGCTTTTAGGGGGAACCCCATGCACTTTTTATTTATTTTTTTAATTTGGGGTCCCTCCTATCCCTCCTACCAGACCAAAGGGTCTGGTAAGGATTGGGGAGGACCCCACGCTGTTTTTTTTCTTTTATAAAAATGTAATTTATAAAAAAAAAAAAAAAAGTTCTGCTGCAGCAGGTTCTATATATTCTGCAGATGTGCAACTTTGGAAGTAGTTTAGGAGGACCCCCCCCCCCCAGGTATGATATTTAAAGGAATTCATTTTTTTTTTAATTTTAAGCAATGAAAAATGACCGCCCCTTTACAAACTACTTTTTGAAAAAAAAATGTTTTCACTGATTCATGTCCCTCAGGGCAGTACCTGAGTCCCCATACCCCTTTTATGGCCAATAACTTGCATATAAGTCTTCAAAATGGGCACTTTTGATATTACAAGTTTGAGTCCCATAGACTTGCACTCAAAGTTCAGGGTCAAATATTTATTAGGTTCGAACATTCGAACCGATCTACAGCAGTTTAGTTCTGTCAGTCTTGTGGTATCCTAAAATCTCTTTAGACACACTAAGGTTTGAAGACAAAAAAAGGATGGTGTCAGCAGTGGTGGATGCTACTTTGGGGTTGAGATTACTCCTGTTCATCATAACTGAACAAACCTTGGGTGGTGTCAAGCACAAGTGTCACTTGAAAGGTGGTTAGATCAGTTGTTTGAGCTGGTCTGGTTGTGGTGACCTCAGGCCTTGCTGTGTCAGAGACTAGTGAAACACAAACAGAACAATGTCTATTGGCTACTTTGAAAGATTTCCTTTTGGCTAACGAAGAGCCAAGCAATTATCCTCCTACAAATTCAAATAATTTAAAGACACACAACATATACAGCAAATGTTCGCAATACTGTGATTAATTAACAAACACTCTATTTTAAGACATTTATCATTCTTAAATTCATTGTTGTCTCGACACATGGATATCAACCTTATGACTGGCAGAAGCACAAGATAAAGTATTATGCATCAAAGAACCAAGTCCTTGTTCATAATGAAGAATCTGTGAAATACGGGGAAAGACTTGGGTTAGGATAAAGCTGCCTAATTATTAAACACAGAATTTTGTTCTTTAAAGCCTGAACATAATAATCGCAATAATGCAATATCAAAAGCTGTAGTTACTTTTATCTATCACAAGGTGGCAATGCAGAGCCAATAATAAACACACTACGCCAATTCGCCAACAAACAACCAACATATACGAAACTGTCACAATAAAAAAAGAAAAAAGTGAATAGTATAAACTGGTGCCATAAAAATATAAATGTATTATTGTTCTTTTTATAAAGAAATGCTTATTTTTACACTACTTCTGTCATGCTAGCGGCTCTCTATGCAAAACAGAGACGGATTTAGAAATACTGTTTATAGAAATAACCTTGCACTCTGTTACTTGCAAAGAAATAAGTTATTTATGTTTGAAAACCTCAGTCCCAGATGTCAACGTGCTATTGTTTTGAATACCGAAATGTACATGTGCCATTGAAATTTGAATCTCAGCCATTGCCGTCACTCCTGGACCCTGAATATCACATGGTGCCCCCATTCCATGGCATGTAATGTCATTATGCCATTGTTCTGGTATTGTTAGTGTCAGCATGGCACTGTTCTGCGATTCTAGATGTCAGTGTGCTATTATAGTGAGATACTAAATATGCAATGTAAGCTTCTCTGACCAGAGAACCTGCGTTACAATCCCAAAATGACACACCAGTCTTAAAATTGCACATAACCCTTGACCAGTTTTCGTGTTCCGAGAGCTTTTCTCGCTTTTGCTGGCGTGTTCTTGAACCAAACTGGGGGTCACACGCACACACACACATCTAGGAGCGCACACACCAAAAAAAACAAGCCGCTGACCACAGTGAGCATTCTATGAGGATGCAGGGAGGTGAGAAGAGGGAGAGATGAGATCATGGAGATGGGATGGAAAGGACAAGACAAGGACATTCCAGGGATCTACTCACTGCCGAGAGCGGAACCTGATGCTGCACCTGGAAGAGAAAATAAGGAGTTAGTCTGAGGAACTGCTTGACCACAGATGTTGTAAGAACAGGAAAAAACTACTCTTCAGAAGAAGCGGATGGTGCCATTCTTCAAAGTGGCTCGTTTCTTTCATCATAGCTAAAACTGGAACAAAGTTTACGTTAATTAGTCAAATTTCTGCAGAACTGTACTGTAACAAATTAGGTATGCAAAATTTGATCACATCCATAACTTCCAATACTTCTAATGATGACAAGAAAAGCTTTTACTCCACAAAGGAGCTGTACTGAACTAAGTAGTAAA
Source organism: Staurois parvus (assembly GCF_062004578.1). Taxonomy (NCBI): domain Eukaryota; kingdom Metazoa; phylum Chordata; class Amphibia; order Anura; family Ranidae; genus Staurois; species Staurois parvus. The sequence continues at coordinate 16,810,107 of NW_028317950.1, read as the reverse complement.
AAAAAAATGTCCATATGCTTTCTCTTTTCTCCCGCTCGACAACCCAGAACATTGACACATTGATGGATCTGAGCAATAAACAAAGAGTTTCTGAAGTGAAGCTATTTTGTTGCAAAAGAGGCCAACCAGTGCAGAGTGGGAGGCTTCCTATCAAGGAACATGTGGACAGATGTCCTACTTCCTGCCTAAAAGTTGAGAACCTCTTTAAAACAACATGACACAAACCTTGGCTATGCAACCTTAGTAAATGTCTTAAATGTGCAAAGCAGTGAAAACCATGTCAAAATGACCAGTATGTTCTTGTATTCAAGTGCATTTCATTCAGATTCTCCAGTCTCCTCCTATAACCCAGAACATACCGGTATATGAAATGGTTCCTTAGAAAACTGGTCCCAAATGTGTACATACATGTGGTAGGGTCATTATGTTGAAAGTTCCTCTGGGTTGGAGATCCTGAGAAGGACTGGAAACTTTTAGTCTGGGGGGGAAGCAACCAACTACACCATTCATGGTAGGGACAGACATCTCTGCCAGGTGTGCCACATCAATTGGTGGGCAAGATGAACACTTATATTCCTGTAGGCCATTTTAATATAACACACCTGGAGCATCTACGTTCCTTTAGGACATTTTAATATAACACACCTGGAGCATCTACGTTCCTTTAGGACATTTTAATATAACACACCTGGAGCATCTACGTTCCTTTAAGACATTTTAATATAACACACCTGGAGCATCTACGTTCCTTTAAGACATTTTAATATAACATACCTGGAGCATCTACGTTCCTTTAAGACATTTTAATATAACACACCTGGAGCATCTACGTTCCTTTAGGACATTTTAATTTAACACATCTGGAAGCGCAGGCTGATGGTATAATGCCCAGCAACAGTCACCCACTTTGATCAGAATAGTGATATACTGTATCTCCACTCAAGATATCAAGAACAAAAAAGAACATTGGGGAACTGGAGAAAGTACAGAGAAGGGCAACCAAACTGATAAGAGGCATGGAGGAGCTCAGCTATGAGGAAAGATTAGAGGAACTGAATTTATTCTCTCTTGAGAAGAAGAGATTAAGGGGGGATATGATGAACATGTATAAATACATCACTGGTTCATATAGTGAACTCGGTGTAGAGTTATTCACCCTGAGGTCATCACAGAGGACAAGGGGGCACTCTTTACGTCTGGAGGAAAAGAAATTTAATCTCCAAACACGGAAAGGTTTCTTCACAGTGAGAGCTGTGAAAATGTGGAATAGACTCCCTCAAGAGTTGGTTCTGGCCAGCTCAGTGGATTGCTTTAAAAAAGACCTGGATTCTTTCTTAGATACACAGAATATAACTGGATACTAACATTTATAGGTAAAGTTGATCCAAGGGATATCCGATTGCCTCTAGGGGGATCAGGAAGGAAGTTTCTTCCCTGCAGGAGCAAACTGGGTCATGCTTTGCTGGGTTTTTTCCCCTTCCTCTGGATCAACTGTGGGTATAGGATTATAACTTTTTATTTTTTTTAAATGGTTGAACTGGATGGACTTTTGTCTTTTTTCAGCCAGACTAACTATGTAACTATGTAGCACTGGCCCAGTGGGCAAAACCCCACTGTCCCCCAGTTCGGTCCTGCACTGTGAGGACTGATGAAAATGTTTCTATGTACTCTGTAAAGCACTATACAGTGAACAATAATAATATGTGCAGCAAAGTTACATAAATGTCAGTTACTGTATCTACTTTCCTTTGCTAGTAAACGATTCCACCTATAACATACAGTATTAGTAAATGTTATAAGGAACTATTTCAAATAAAGTAACCTTTTGTCTACGGCATACTAGTCCTTTAAATCTCACCCGGGGAAGGGGCAAGACAGAGGATGGAGAGTTTTCAAAAATACAGAGAACAAGGATCTCAGTCTAAGCCCTGCGTGTCTTTGTCAGGTCCTTTGAAGGGATACAGACGGCCAGCTCAATCTGACAAGCTTGTTCCCTTTGAAATCCTCCTTCTCTCCGCAGTAACGGTGACACCCCAGTCACAGTCCTCTGAATGCTTCAGTTTTAGCTTTGATCAATTTAAAGTGCAGATGTTTAAAGCAAGAACGAGAGAAAGGCGAGAGAGGGGAAAAAAGCTGTGGTCTCTTTGGAAAACTCCAAGAGGACATCATCTCTGAAGTGATTGTATTTTGTGCATCTAGCGAATGTTTAACAAGATAATCTGTCTGTAATTTTCCTCTGCTTGACACAACAGCTTAAGCTTGTTCACTTATCAGCCTCTAAGAGAGTTCGGGAGAATACAAGGTGCCTTAAAGCAACCCTGTAGGGAGAAAAAATATGATTAAATCCGTACTTTTCTTGTATGGGATGACTGCACACCAGGTCTGTTTCTCTGCATGGTGCCCCAGGATGTCTAATGAAGGTGGCTTCTCTGGTCATTGTCTCTGGTATTCCCTTTCTTGCACCACACTGTAGGCTCAGTGTGAGCGGCAGCCACCCTAACCAATAATTAAGAACTAAAGGTGGACAAACGTGCTCACTGTTTGCATTAACAACAACACTATTTGAAGGTGTTCGGACAAAGAAACAGCTGTCTAGCCCCATGAAATCTTGGAAAAGACAGGTGGTGCTCTCTGGTCAATGGCTCTGGCTTTCCTCCTCCTGCATCTGATTGTTGGCTCATGACCACGACAGGAAGCCTCGCCAACCACAAATGAGGAACTGGAGGCCAGAACCAGTGATCACATTAATGATTGTTTGCACTATTTGGAGATACCTGGGTAGTAGACACAGGAACAGAGCAGCTATTCAAATAGGTATCAGTTTATTTATGTTTTTACTTCCACTGGTTTACTAGCCCTATAACGTTCCCATAGAGATTAAAAACGTTTTCCACACTGGACATTCTTCCCCAGGACATTCTTCCCAAGGACATTTTTCCCAAGGACCTACTGTAGTTCCCCAATCTATAACTTCTAACGCTTACAAGGTTATTATATATTGCCCTGAAATTGATAACAGAAATGGACCCCTTATGTACCTCCATCATTCACCTAGTGGAAGTATATTGTTAACCATTTGCCGCCCGCCCTATGGCCGAATGGCGGGCGGCAAATGTCATCAGCGTTCCGGATGGACGCCATATGGCGTCCTCCCGCACATGCGCAGATTGCGCTCCTGCAGAGCGGCGCAGCAGCGCGATCTGTCACCAGCCACGTACCTCGGACACGGCCGATGACAGATCTGAGTATCGGCCCCGTTGCCGATACCATGTGACCTGCTGTGACCAATCACAGCAGGTCACATGACAGTTGTATACAATGGATGGCTTCATTCATGCCATCCATTGTATACTAGTGTCTAGCTGTGAATGGTCACAGCTAATCACATGCACATGTCAGGTGATTAGCTGTGGCCAAATCACAGCTAAGCACAAAAAAAAATTTATGAAGAACAATTATTTATTTGCAAACTTTTATAACAGAAACAAAGAAAAACTTTTTTTTTTTCAAAATTTTTGGTCTTTTTTTGTTAATTTAGCAAAAAATAAAAACCCCAGTGGTGATTGAATACCACCAAAAGAAAGCTCTAGTTGTGTGAAGAAAATGATACAATTTTAGTTTGGGTACAATGTTGTATGACCGCGCAATTGTCATTCAAAGTGTGAGAGCGCTGAAACCTGAAAACTGGCCTGGGCAGGAAGGTGTAAAATTGCCCGGTATTGAAATGGTTACTAACCTACTGGAAAAGGGGAAAACTCAACACATATGCGTCAACAAACATTTTTTAACTTGTGGTTAATTTGCTTGACCTCTCTTAGTTTAGCCCTGCCCCAGTTGTCCTGCTCAGATTATTGTGTTTATCCCTATTTCCAGGGCTTCTGTTAGAAACCACAGGGCCCCATACAGCCAACCTGACAGGGCCCCACTAAAGAAAAAAAAACAAAAAACTAAACAGTTGACTATGCTTTAGTTATAAATAAACACAGTGAGTGATTGGTACCGATCGATCATTGTGTTCATTCAGGAAAGGAAGGGGCTGGTAAATGTGACATATTTACCAGATATTTCCCCCACTCTCCTTCCTGAAGGATTCTATTGTGCGCTTACAGCTGCAGGAGGGAAGCTGGCAGCACTGTGGGGGCACACAGGGAGCCTTGGCAGCAGGGGAAACGTATGGTGCACAGGGAGGGTGATGGGTGTGGTGGGGGGTATTACTGTAACCGATCCCCTGTGTGGCTCTCCCTGCAGCAGCTGAAAGCCAGAGAAAAAAACAGCTTTTAGCTGCTGCACAGAGAGACATACAGGGGATCGGTTCCAGCAATTGCCCCCCTCCCCCCGGCCACACCGATCACCCTCTTTGCCCACATCCAATTCACCCAGCTGCCTGGGCCCCTCTGCTGCCCTGGGCCCCCTACATAAGGACTGGTGGTACCCTCTTATCCACGGCCCTGCCTATTTCCCACAGGTTTCATAGTTTAAGTGCCTTATGTGACATCACTTGGCTTTATACAGGCCCAACTGGCATTTGTTATGTTATCTGATCTACCTGTCATTCATTTGTGTAGATTGTTCTTGCATTCTATTGTCTAAGTAAAGATTGTTCTTACTCTTTACTAGTTTTTTTTCTTTTGGTTGTATACAAAATGGAAATAATTAAACTTTTTGCTGAAAAATTACTTGATAAAAAATGAAAGAAAGTTTGGAAAGTTTTACATATAATCTTGACCACCGTCACTGTCCTACAAAAATGGTTACTTGCCTGAACTGACAGGTTTGGAAACTTAGATCAACAAAATGTCCCATTCCATATATAGGATCAACAAATACCTAGCCAAAAGGCAAGGATGGAATAAATATCCGGGTTTTTAACAGAAAATTGATGTAAAGATGAAGGGGAGTTGGCTTTTATTTTGCATGATCAGCTTAGGTTCTCTTTGCAATGTATTTCAAATGGCTACATAACACATTATAGTGTTTAGAGAACTGCAACCCTCCACTAGGGATCTGAACTGTGTGTCATTTGTGTATTTTCATTGACGGTATCCATTGTATCCAATGTCTCCCCCATCTCCCCAAGTTTCCCCATTAATTGCTTGGTATTGAGTGAACGACATCTCCAAACCTTGGTGTAAAAGTAGACAAAGTTAATACTGGTCAGCTCAAAAAATCTGGTTCTATAAGGAGCAGGAGACAAGCACAATATAAAAACTTAAATTTGAATCCCATTACTTACAAGCATTGGGAGATCCATGAGGTAATGGGGTGTAAGAGCCACCACGCCAGGAACGGTTGCGAAAACTCTTCTTGCACCTTCCGCAGTCCTGTCCGGTGGTGTTATGCTCACACTCACATTGTAGGGCCCCATCTCGGAAGTTGCATGCATTGGCATGTAAGTTACATTTACACCTGCATATAACGGAGAATAAGGTCATAAAGCTTGTTCAAGGAAAGACTATAAAATACATCATCAGAGGCGAGGAAACTGACACTCTTTCACATTTTTTTGGACCTGCCAGTACATTGCACCCTTTTGGAAAGAGGTCCTTACCCTACTATGGCTACTTTTGAGGGTTTCTGTTCCATTTGAGCCCATTCACTTTTTGTTGAGCCTACCTTTCTCAGGCCTCTCCAAATTTGCAAGTAAACTTTCCTCCCATGTTCTAACGGTGGCCAGGAGAACCATTCCCATGCATTGGCTTTCTACTACGCCCCCTATGCTATCTGAATTGATGAAGGTTATAGCAGAGATTAGAATAATGGAATACCTAACTGCTTTGCACGCTAACTCTGTTTCCACATCTGAAGTAGTTTGGGACCCATGGGATACTTCTAATTCTGACTTGTCTGCTCAAAATGTTTGACAATGTTTATTAATTCACTGTTATGTATTGACATTGTATGTATCTATGTACCTCTCATCGATGAGCCTGTTTTTCTGTTTTTTCTCTTATGCTTCTTTGTGTTTGTCATACCGTGTTTCTATGCACTCCTGTTTGTTGTAAATGTTTGAAACTCAATAAAAAGTTAATTACAAAAAAAACCCAAAACATCATCAGCATTTGTAATTGTTTGCCAAGGATTCGGAAACACCATTGGTGTCTGTCTTTATGTTAAAGGCCATTAGACTGAAGCTAGCCAAACACATACCAATCTTCTACAAGGACCTCCATGATTGAATGGGTACTTCAAAAATGTGAAAGGGTCTACCTAGCTGGATATATTGGAATGGATTAAAGTGGAGCTTGTAGAAAAATGCAGGATCCACGTATATTGTCAGGACCCCCTCCTCCTATTTTTAGTAGTTCCAAAATGTACCTGTAAAGTACAAAATTTCATTTATACTTACCTTATCCCCATGTTAGGCTTCTAATGGATACAAAAGGATAAAGCCGTATTTCTTCTGGCTAGATTTTGGGAATTACAGGGCAGCCAATTTCTCACAAGAAGACACTTTTTCAGTGGACTGGAGTGTTTTCTTGCAAAATTTCACCTTCTCTACATTCCCCAAGAATCTTCTTGGAAAGATGGTGTGATCACACCCTGGGATGAGACAGATGGACGTAAAAACACATCTGACTTTCTTTACATGTACATTTTGTAACACTAACATTAGACTTTTAAAGGGGGAGGGGCCCAGACATTATACGTGGACCCTGCATTGTACGGCAAGATCCGCTTTATATTGGTCTTCACTCATTGTTCTGTCCCACTTACATGTAATGTTTTCTGTGTTGTATTGAACTGCAGCAGGTTACTGTTGTTCTGTGGTATGCCAACATCTAGTGGCAGTTTTGGGCCACTACAACTTGTTTACTTTGTTATAATGATATCTCCCTCTGTCCTCCCCTCCTGTTAAGCGCTAGTTAGTTCAGTTCTAGCTAGAACCTCCCTGTTTCTCCCATGTTCCCCTAGTCAGTGTCAGTTCTTGGCAGAGGCAGGGATTAGGACATTTTCCTATGCTTCAAAAGACTGGAAAAGCATCCTGTACTGCAGTTAGCAGAAGTAAAACTGTGTTGGATTCAACTTCTGTGTCTTAGAAACAGAGAAAAGTGATGGCAGAAAAATTTTCAAGAGGTCCATTAAATGTGCCCTTTTGCTTTTGTTTCTTTTTTTTCATAATTTACTGTAGAATATTCTGTGACACATAATAATTTCCAGTGTTTTTATGCAATTTTAGATAATTAAAGAGTCGGCAAAGTACAAATAAAGTGTGATTTTATTTTATCACAAAATGGCTTAAAAATACAATGTAAAAAGTATCATAAATAACAGTTCAGTGTAGGTAAAACAAAAATATAAGAAATAAAAACAAGTTATAAAAATGTATCAAGCCTATGAATGCATGTATGCCTCTCCATGTGCTTCTGCAACAAGTAATGTGTCTGAGCCTCCCCACCAGGGGCGGACTGACAACTCATAGGGCCCCCGGGCAATAGAGGATCATGGGGCCCCTGTGTCCTTGCCCAAACTCAAAAAAGCCTATGAAAAAGGTACCAGGGGCATCTCATGACCCCAGGCCCTCGGGCAGTGCCCGAGTTTCCAAATGGTCAGTCCGCCCCTGCTCCCCACCGTAACAAATGTGTCTTCATGCCTTGCTTGTGAGTGTCTGTGTGTCTCTATGTGTGTGACTGGATGGATGTGTGTATGTATGTGACCTTTCCATCTCTTGGGATGTATTTTTTCTGTTACATGTAGACATCATAATTCTCATAACTCAGAATCTTGTATGGCAAACATTAATTTTGCTTAGTACAACGATTTCCTTGAAAGGAGGGGATACTACATATATGGTCTTTTATATTGACAAGCCCATATGTAACCTTCTATTCTCGATCTAAAATGTGGCTTCATAAGTTAAAGATGACAATGTGGCATCAGCTTACTCATGTGACCAGTTTCTCTGTTCAAAGGATAGTATAACTAAGAATCTATCTTTACAACATAATATCTCTATAATGTTGTATAACCAAAAAATCTACTTATGTAACACATATTACCAACATAAATGAAATACACACAGATACTACTAGAATATACTATTTCATACTAATTCTAGTTTGGTTCACTTCTGATTCCCATGACACCCTACACCAGAGGTCTTCTAACCAGATATGCCCATCTACAGAAATGTCCTAAATACTCAACTTCCAGCTAGTTAACTTAAAGTGTTACTAAACCCACAACAGTAAAATCAGTCTGTATATGCAGTAAAGCATGCTTGTTATACTCACTGTGGAACCTAAGGGGTTAAGCCTCTGCATTGTGTAAAATGGGTGTTTGATCCTGACTTCTCTGATCCTCCCCTTCTTCTAGTGCCTCCCTCTTATCTCCTGATAAGACATATTGTGTGGAAACACTGCACGTGCTCAGTTTGGTGTGTATTGCTAGAGAGGTTTTTTTTTCTCATGGGATAGTGCATGTGATCAGCACAGGGCCAATCAGCACTGCCCAGACAGAGGTCAGGGGTTCTGCATCCTCCTAGCGAAAACTCCTCCTACTAGCTTTAACCAGTGCTCTGCTGAACACTGATAGAAGTCCCAAGACTGCTCTAACTGCTGATGAGAAAAAGGTATTTAGCAGTTTATATTTACTAAAATAATAGCATTTCCATGTGTGTACTGTGGGAGACCAGATATAGTGAATGCTGGGTCCTGGGTTTAGTAACACTTTAACTCCAAATACTCTGACATTTTTCTGGCTCAGCTATAACTAAAGAATTCGACACTATCACTTGCTCAAGGCCAAACACACATTTTAATGTTAATTATGATTAATCATAAAAACCAAATATTTTGCAAGCTTACCATAAATGTAAGATAATTCCTATGAATGCCGAATTATGAATTTAGAATGATAATCTAACATTTATATTTTTGTATTTATGTTAACTTTTTTGCCTGAGTATAGGTCTCAAGCATCTTCAAGCAGCATAGGGGCTTGTTCACACTTTCTAACGCTTGCCAAACGCCCCTATAGCATTTGACAGGTGTTAGACAGGGAAGCATTTTTAACGCTCCTCAAACACTCCCCAAAACGCCCTATGCGTGTTTTTGAGGCATTTGCCAAGCATTAAAACCACACCACAAACGCCTATAATGAAGTTTAATGGTGTTAACGCTCCGCAAACTCCCCACAAATGCCTTCCAGGCATTTGAGGAGCGTCACCATAGACTTGAATGGGAGGCTTCAATTATAGACTCGACATGAGGCGTCAATTTTGCCATGACACTAACGCTTCAGTGTGAACAGCACTGTGTGCTGCTATGTGTAGAATTGTCATAGGCATTTGAGGAGCATTAAAAACGCTTCCCAAACACCTGCCTAATGCCTGCTAACAAAGCTAGAGTAAACATAGCCTAACTCAAACATGTCCCAAGCATGTTTGAGTTACACTGCCTGTGGATGGTGCCAAGTCAGCAGGTGATCACACTGTCCAGCCATACTGGGTATAAGAACATTCTTTATGGTAAAATTAGATCAGTCATTCAGACTGAGATGTCTTCGGCCAGCTAGGTATGTCAGGGCACACTATGTGTAGGCTTTCTGGTAACAGATTTTTTTTGTCTAATATTTTCTGTTCACAAAAGTTTGCTTTCACATAATGTACAAGAAAAACATACCAGAAGCATATTATTATTAGTATGATTTTATAATACTAATAAAAAAAAATTGCACGTAGATCAGGAATTTTTTGTCCAAAGAAAATAAATCCTGACTAGCAATAAACCCTCTTTCCATGACGGAGCCACATCTACATTTCAACCATGTCCACTTGCATAGCAAACAGCGAGGTGGTGAATTATTTAATGTCTCTGGCCCACTGCTTCCCTTACCTGACACACTAATCAGAAAGGTTATTGGAGAAAAGCCCCACAAATACACATTGCTACACAACACTTGAGCGCACACAGGCGCAATTCAGCATTCCGCACACAGAAGCCTTCAGGATTCTGCAGGCTGAATTTAACTCTCTTAGATCATGTACTGTCTCTTCCAATGTGACTCTGCTTTGCGCATGCAAATGAGGCCTGTATAGTTCGATTTTTCACCAGATGCAGATGTACCAGCAGTCAGATGAAATGTACTAGTTACTTTCAGCGTTTTCGATAGCTTAGAAGTCTCCGGGTGGAAGAGTGGCATTTTATCTTTTACACTATGGGGTTGATGTGCAAAGACAGGTGCAAGACTGACTAGTGTAGGATCTATTGAGATACATTTACTATCATGCAGCTTCTGTTGAGAATTGCTTCCCTGAAGTGGTTAGAGTCAGCAGGTTGCTGAAGTTTATGACAATGATGGAGTATTTGAGTCACATTCATGACATTAATAAAGAGCTTTATTTACTGACTCAAAACACCAAATTGGTATTGTTGAAATATTTTGTCTTACTTTGAAAATGTGTGCATATCCTCAGTTCATTCCTGTAGCTGTAGCTGCTGTTTGTAGCTCCTCATAGCAGCCAGCAGGGGGCCTTATACATCAGAATCCTGCTGGTTAAAAAACTACATGTCCCATGGTTCCTTGCAGTGTCCCCTGTCACTGTACTGCTGTGTGTGCTGGAGTGAATGAACAAATCTCTGGGCACCCTTTAGACATGCATGTTCCATGAATGGACCTCAACACTGGATGATGTAGACCAGGGGCGGACTGACCATTTGGAAACTCGGGCACTGCCCGAGGGCCCGGGGTCAGTAGGGGGCCCCATGAGATGCCCCTGGTACCCTTTTCATAGGCTTTTTTGAGTTTGGGCAAGGACACAGGGGCCCCATGATCCCCTATTGCCCGGGGGCCCCATGAGTTGTCAGTCCGCCCCTGATGTAGACTTCAGCCATACCTCGAAACTTTTAAACTTGAAAAAGGACAATTTTTAAAAGGGCAGAATGTGAAGCGCAGAAAAAGGTGGGAGTGGTAGATATTTTTGCAGCAGCTTTGATATGAATCCCACCTGACACTGGAATGTTTATCATATTAAAGGACTGTTCTGTCTATCCAATCTAAGCATTGATAGTGTGATCTCTGCAACTTATAGTTGTTATGAGATAGCAATAACTTCAACCTCAGCTGGATACCACAGTCAGTGACTCAATCGATAAGACATCTTGTAGATCTTGTGAAGTTTATTCCATAAACTGAGAGAATCTTACAACAATGAACATTCGATAGATCAAAAGATCATAATGTTTCCTGCTCCATGACAGGCTAGAGCTGCAATGCATTTCTGGGAAAAGGGGAGGGCTATCTATACAGCATTAACTAAACCAAGGAAAGGGAGGAGCAGAAACAAAATATAGAAACACTTAAAGGCATATGACAGTCATGTGAAACATGACAAGGACAGAAACACATTAAAGAAGGTATTGTTCATTAACAAATTATTTATGTTTATGTTTAGCTAGCTACAACTTTTCATACAGTCTATTTGTTGTGCAGCAACCCAACAACACTTGCAGAGAATACAATGATAAACACCAGCATAGTGTCTCTATCACCAGAGTGCAGGGATCAGGAGTGCATAATGCACAAGTCAGTGTACAAATCCCCCCAAGCTTATACTCCCCCAAGTACAGATCTCCCCCACACAACTCTAAACTTGCCCCAGCACAGACCACCCTCTCAGTGCCTTCTCATTACAGACCTCTCTCGGTACAGCCAACCCCCCTAGCACAGACCCCATTTTCAGCCCCTTCTCAGTACAGACCACCCCACAGCACACCCACATGGAAGAAAAATATATTTGAAATATATTTTAAAAATATCCTTCCAAAATATATTGACATATATTTAAAATACTACAATTTTGACCGTATTCAATATATTTCAAACTATATTATATATATATATATATATATATATATATATATATATATATACTGCATGTTGAAATGTGTTTTTTTATATATTACAGAATATATGGAAAATATTTTTAAAAATATACATTTTTTTAAATATATTCTTCTGATTTTTGTTAACACAAAAATAAGTCATTTTAACATATATTTGTAAATGCATTCCAAAAATTTTGATTAAATGTATTTTTAAAGACATATAGTATATTTGAAAAATTTATTTTTAAAAATAATATATTTTGTAATAAAATAATAAAAACACATTTTAACATACAGTATATATATATATATATATATATAAACATATTTAATACGGCCAAAATTGTAGTGTTTCAAATATATGTAAATATATTTGGGAAAAATATTTTTAAAATATATTTCAAATATATTTTTCTTCCATGTGGGGGACACTATCTCCCAGCCCCTTATCAGTTCAGATCCCCCTAGTACGAACCACCCCCACAGCACATACCCCCGACCATCCCCTTTAAATATAGAGCCCTCCACAGTAAAGACCTCCTGCCTTCCCACCAGTACAAAACCCCTCCCTCCCTACCAATACAGACCCACCCTACCAGTACAGAATACCACACCACCTCCAGTACAGCCCTCCTTTTTTCAGTACAGACCCCCTCTTACTCCCCTCCAGCAGAGCAATAGAGCAATGCAGGCAGTAAGAAGTCCTTCACTTGGCTGGAGCTGAGGATTAGCTTCCTTCAGCTAGCCATATGAAAGAGCTGTGGGAGGATTTTCATGTGAATGATGTGGTGAATGAAGTGCTAAAACTCATTAGTATGCAAAGATCACAGCCTAGTCATTCATCCCATGGTGATTTGCATATGAATGAGCTGTGGGAAGGGGGCTCAGCTCATTCATATGAGACATCAGGAGTAGGGTCGAAATTCGGGACAGTCCCGCACAGGGGCGGACTGACCATTTGAGCACTCGGGCACAAGGTCACACGCACATTGCATCACTTCAACTTGTACGGAAGACGTCAACACTACGAATTGCCCGACGAACGATTTTTTTGGATTGGTTAATGTGAGCCATTGGTTAATGTTTCGACCAACGGACGCCTCTCGGTCATCGGATGACCGATAAGTTGATTTTCTAATGTGTATTCCCACCAGGGGCGGATTGTCCATTTGGAAACTCGGGCACTGCCCAAGGGCCCGGGGTCAGTAGGGGGCCCCATGAAATGCCCCTGGTACCTTTTTATAGGCATTTTTTGAGTGTGAGCAAGGACACAGGGGCCCCACGATCCCCTATTGCCCAGGGGCCCCATGAGTTGTCAGTCCGCCCCTGATCCCGCACAATCCAGGACTGTTGGGAGGTATGCTTTAGCTATGCAGTCTGCAATCAGTTGCTTGATTACATTCTATCAGGCTTGCTTCTGAAACAGTAATCAAGCAACTGATCAGAGCAGCTAAAGTCTGCACCATCTAGTGTCCATGGGATAATACTGATGTGTGCTTTCATTTTGGCTCATCGCCTGTAGTCTCTGATCACAATGCTTCTGAGTAGGTGGCTACGAAGGGAAATATTAGGAAGGCAAAATAAAATGTGGACACAGGCATCCAGGAAATCCATATTAATGTGGTTCTCAGGATCTATTCAAAAGGTATTTATGGGGACTAAATGTACATTGAATGTTTAAGATGCAGGGTGAAAGATGTTAAAATGGAATGCTGAAGCAAATATGTGATTTTTCTTTTTTCTTTTTTTAGTTTAGTGATGCTTTAAGGAGACAGTGAGCCCAATCTAAAAAAATAATTATCCTTCACTGGACTAAACTGTAATAAACACCTACACAAAAGAAACACAGACTACTGTCTGTAAGTAAGTGCCAAAGGGCTTCATGTAGCCCCCAGACCACAGCTTGGGCACCAAAGTTTTACAGAGTTTGCATGAATGCTAGACGAAGAAGGGGATTAACTTTTTTTTAACCAACATACATCTATAAATGGCAGATTGGTACAGCATTTTTTCCTCTTAAACACAGGTAGAGAAAACAGCTCAGACGGATAGTCTGCTTGCTAAATGCTGTGTACCAAGCCAGTCTGAAAAGCTCTGTACCATGTGATCACTGTGACAGCCATTTACTATGGTCCCATGCTACTGTTTACAGTGGAGATCCCTCCTTTTCATGGGATCAATAGGAATCAGAAACTGCTAATTCATTCATTCAATTTCACTGATTTTTTTTTGTAATTCTTTTGTGCCACTTCCTCTCCTGTAGATCTGATCTTCATTGTGTCTCCATGTAAACATTTATTAACCCTTCACATCCCTTATCCTGCACATCTACACATTAACCACTTAAACGCCATCCTATCACTGTATGTGACCTGTACATTAATCATTTCACTTTCTCCTGTTTAAACAGTATTAAAGTGTACCTTGTCAGCTCCATGTTTTAACCCCCTAAATACCAGAATGTTTTTGCATTTCCATAAAAATTGGGGCAAAAGAATTAGATCACTTTGGGGTGTCTACTTTCTAAAAAGAGTCCATTTCGGGGCTTTTCATTTCATTTTTTTTTTATTTGGTCTTTTTTTATATACCGTATTTTCTGGCATATAAGATGACTTTTTAACCCATGAAAAACTTCTCAAAAGTCAGTGGTCGTCTTATACGCCGGATGTTGTCCTATAAGCCGGTATCGGAGGAGGAAGACGAGGACGCTGAACTGGAAGAGACGGATGACGCCGAGCTGGAAGATGAGATGACCGATGTTTGATCAGCTGCACCGTCAGAACCTTCCATCTGCCCCTCTACAGCACAAGGATCTGGAGATGCCGACCATTCCCCCACGACCAACCCTGAGCTCCCCCATAACCACTTTGATTGGCTAAACTTACCGGTACTTCCGAGCCGGTGTAGCGGCAAGATCTGTCCCCCTTGAAGCAACTGCGCATGTAACAGTTTTAGGCATAAGAAGCCGATCGCCGATCAACAACAGCATCAAGCTGATACAGTTAACCCCTTTTCTGCTGCACCGCTGATCACACTTAAGCACACTGCTGAACCCGCGGATCACTAGCCACCGCTGATGCTCCAGCAAGATGGATCAAAGATGCGTATTGGGGAGCATCATTGATCGGAGAGAGGACAGTTACATGGGGGGGATTGTGACGTGGGGAGAACAGTGACATGGGGAGTACAGTGACATGGGGGGGCGTGACATGGGGAGGACACTAACATGTGGGGGGGTCAGTGACATGGGTTGCCATAACATGTGGGGGGGCAGTGACATATGGGGGGCATGACATGCAGAGGACAGTGACATGTGGGGAGCCAGTGACATGAGGGGGGGACTGACATGGGAGGACAGTGACATGTGGGGGGGGGAATGACATGGGGAGGACAGTGACATGTGGTGGGAGGGCAGTGGGGGGCCTGACACGGGAAGAAAAGTGACATGTGGGGGGAGGACAGTGGGGGGAGGGCCTGACATGGGGAGGACAGTGACATGTGGTGGGGTCAGTGACACGGGGGCTGTGGCATGGGAGGACAGTGACATGTGGGGGGAGAACAGTGGGGGGGGGGCTACCACGGGGAGGACAGTAACATGTGGGGGGTCAGTGACATGGTGGGGTCGGGCATGGGGAGGACAGTGACATTGGGGGGGCAGTGACATGGGGAGGACAGTGACATGAGGGGGGGCCACTGACCTGGAGAGGACAGTGGCAAGAGGGGGGGCAGTGACATGGGGGGGCCTGACATGGGGAGGACAGTGACATTTGGTGGGGCAGTGACATGGGGTAGGCTTATACGGCGAGTATAGTCCAAACCCTATATTTTACCAGTCAAAGTAGGGGGTCGTCTTATATGCCCAGTCGTCTTATACGCCGGAAAATACAGTAATAAAAAGTAAAATAGAGTGGCTAGTATATACCACCAAAAGAAAGCTCCATCTGTCCCAAAAAACAGTATACATTTTTTTTGGGTGCAAGCGTTGCCAGTTAACGTATCATAGCGCTGCAAACTGAAAAATGGTCAAGTAGCTGGTACTCGAGTGGTTAATGGTGTTCCAAAGTATCATGCCATTCCTTTGGGAAATACTAGTTCTTTGGCTGTTATGCTTTTCCAATGGCTTCCAATGTACTTGTCACTTAAAGCGCTGAGCAAACGGTGCTATATAAATCCTGTATAATCATAATAATAATAATAATAATAATAATAAAAAGTCACTTACTTGATCAAGCATGCAGTTAAGTTGTAACTTAGTTCTGACTGTCCTGCATGCTTGATCTAAAGTTGCTGACATAATTTACGGAAGCAACTATTATTTTGGGAATAGAGGTCTGTAAATGCAGCCTCCATATTTTTCTCATTACTGTTTCATATTAAATAGACTTCTCACTAAATAGGTACGCTGTCACTTTATAATAAACAACTATATTAAATTCTTCATATTAAAGAGCCCCAGTCAGTCTTAAAAAAAAATACCTGCAATACCCTGCCAGAGCCAAGCCATTATACTAACCTCTCCAGTGGCCCTTATCCCCTACCTTTCCTCTGTTTCAGTGTTGCAGCTTTCAGAAGTGTCTTTGGCATTTGACACTTCCTGAAGTGTCAGATGCCTGTGTCCCTGTGCAGTAGTTCCATTTTCTAACATCTACATCCCTGCTGTGTCATGCAGGAGTCAGAGGAAGGAACCACAACTCAATCGTATAGGCCAAAAGAAGGGCCCACAAGCCTTAACTTGTCATATGATGTTGGGGGCATGCCTAGCTTTATGCAAACGCTGACTTTCATAAAGTCAATATTTACACAGGATCTTAATGGGGAGGCTCCAGCAGTGCACTGGGAAGGCCAGCAGGTTCTAAAAAGCTACACTATACCTGTTAATGGTCTGTAGTGCTATTTTGTTTTGCAGAACCACATCATAGGTTCTCTTTAAGTCAATGGATCTCCTACACACCCTGGAAGCTGTAGGAATGCTTTCAGTAAGCGAAGTAAATGTTTCACAAAGTGTTTACATGAAGCCGTTGTGAAGGCATTAGGAATACATAAAGAGTGACACTAAACTCTCAAGCCCTGATATGACATAGTAGTAGTGAGACTATCCTCAAAGGGACCCTATCATGTGTTCTTGAAACTACGAAAAATAAATTTGGATATGTGCACACTGCATTCCCATAGGAGGAGAAAATTCATTTCTACAGATATAGAGCTCTCCGGGTATTTAAATCTACCATGATGTGTTTTACAAAGAAGCCAAATGTAGGCAATTTGCATCAGAAAAAAAAACTCATCACACATCATCAACCTGCTCAGCATGTACATTCCTGACCTCCTGCAAGATCTCACTGAGCTGACATGGAGAAGCTCTACCAGCTCAGACAACTGTTGAATGGACGTGATGAGGGAAACCCTCGGAATTCATGAGTAGATGGCAGTGATGCAGCAGCCACCTTTACCGAGGAGTCACACTAATTACTTCAGAATTGATTCACTTCTCTGGAATCAGACCCTAGTTAAGTGGCTGCATGTGAACATCACCCCATGCCTGATTAACTTCAATTAGACCCTTTTAGGCCTTTGCTGGTGACAGAGCAAAATAGGAAGGAGTACAGCTACTGTGATGCTATACTATTGAGTTGGGAGACAAATGATCCCACCGAGACCAGGAGAGAAGGAACTGCTATCATTATGTACCTGAGGATACTATTGATTTCATTGCTATCTTAGGTATGAACAAATAAATGGAGGTCCTGTTCGCAGGACAAAGGAAGGCGTCCTTGTTAACAGAAAACTATGGTGTATTTTTTGTGGAAACTCACCTGAAGTTAAAGTTCACTCTGGGATAATTTTTAAATATGATTTTTTAAAAAACATCTGCACCTGTTTTTGGTTTATGATTTTTATGATCATATAGTTTATAGAGAGATTTATGTTTCAAGTGTACATCAGACTGTGTTCAGTAGTGATATACTACTATACGGGTTCATGCATACATTTTAAATGCGTGGTGTAATTTCCTGATGCTTTCTCGTGCCCAATGAGCCACACGCGCTGTGTACAACCTGTCATACAAGTTTCATATGACATCTTCCAAATGTGAACGTTTCATGCTTGGAAAATATGGACACACATGCATATGTGTCCACCATGACTACTATTGTGAGGAGGCAGATTGGCCAGTTTGTGGATGGGGGTCACTTGCCCTTACCCATGGGGTACCTTTGGATGTGTGATTGTTCCCATCAATGCCCAGGACCAGTCAGGGCCGCGTTCAGGTGAAATCAAGGTGGCACTCCAGCTTAGAGGTGAGCCATACATTGTGTACAGTAGTAAATGTACAGAGACTTTCTGTGAATGTATTGTCCCATTTCCTTGCACACCTTGCTGTTGAGTGTCACATTTAGGAGGGACACCGCTGAGCAAATGCCCTCTCCAACAGTCAGCATACCTTTGCCACCTAACTCCCAGTGACAGAAGGGTGTCCCATCGAGCACCTGCACACACCTCATGCATGATCTCCATTATTTCTTTACTTTCTGTACCATGTGCTAGGTC
This sequence comes from Staurois parvus, assembly GCF_062004578.1. Classification (NCBI taxonomy): domain Eukaryota; kingdom Metazoa; phylum Chordata; class Amphibia; order Anura; family Ranidae; genus Staurois; species Staurois parvus. Next base: position 16,791,733 of record NW_028317950.1, on the reverse strand, counting down.
GAGGGTCTTCATAACGCGGGTTTGCTCCTGAAATCAGGGAACCGACCACTGAGAGAGGAAATCAGTGCACTTACCCCTTCAATACCAGCGGGCCCTCCACCTATGAAAGTTACCACGCTAACAACTGGCTGTTGTATACTTTACACAAATTCAGTTACCCATAGCAACTGCATTCCTCCTCCGACTCGTATTGATGAGTTAACCTTTAGCAGCATTAACGTATTGACGTCACTACGCTCGGCGTCTTCACTGGGTGCGGCGCCCACGAGGCGGGAAGGAACGGCGGTGTCACAGCTCTCTGCTAGGAAGGCCCTTGACCCTCTGAAAACTACCATAAGGCTACTATTGCAGCGGTTCGCAAACGGCAATCTTTCAGGGAAATTTATCTTCCACCGGTGGCAAGTTATTTCAGCTTACGGCTGTTGAGATCTATAGAGCATTTATGGTATTAAAAGGGCATGCTATATGGGCCTAAATTACCCTGTGTACTCGGGGAATTTTTTTGTAAATCCTCTTTTGAGGACGATCTACATATATATATATATATATATATATATATATATATATATACGCTATCCTATCCAGGGCTTGTGCTGTGACATAGCCATATCCTCATGAAACCGCAATAACCCTCTCATTTTGAGCAATTTTTGGAAACCCTTTATTGGGTATTAATACTCAGGCCTGTATAGCCTGTTACATGCTATATACATAGTATATGGAGCAATAATCTTCTCATTTTGAGTAATTTTTGGAAACACTATACTGGGTCTAAAAACTCAGGCCTGCATAGCCTGCTATACGCTATATACACAGTTTATGTGTTTGGAATCCATGCATTGTGACTACCTGGCTTCCCACCCCCACATGTATCTTGGAAAAGCATCAAGGACCTGATCTTATTTCAAGTCGACAGAAGTCTTCTTGATCTTCATTTATGGTAATATACCCACTTTATGTGTGTCCTGTTTTCAGGGTGACCTGATGCCCACGATTTTTATATGTATCACTATTTTTCTATATATATCCTCAGAATCATTTGGTACTGTGGACCCTGTTTCACTTGGGGTGGCTATCCAGGAAGTCCCTACATTTGAGAAGCTGGCCTGTTCATTTCACTATTGAGAAGGTAATAGTAGTTTTCATTGACTACTGTAGAGGGAGGCCTGGTGAACTTTGGATGTGTTTTGGTTTTTTGGTTTTCCTACTTCTATATATATACTATGTATTTCTGTGTTCCAGCTGTTACATACCAGGAGATACCTGACATATATTGGGAACACATTTGCTGAATACATGGTTCATTTGAATACTAGACGAAAACCCATGGAAACCCAGGATAACTACATCACCACTATATAACTCTGCCTTATGGTACTCTATTTGCTAAGATGACCCGAAATTGAAGACGCCTAGTGCTTTTTAACATGATTTTATATATTTTTTTCACATGTACACCGTGCTCATGTTTAACCTCCTTATGATCTATGTGATCAAATAAAGTATTGTTTGGAATATTTTTGAATTCATATTACTCCGCGTGGATCACCTAGTAACCTTCTTTTTCCAGGTAGGGGTGTTCTTGTCACACTACCATTTTGCTTAGTATGTACCTTTTGGGTTTATGGATCCACACTTATACAAGTGAGTCGGAGATAAGTCAATGACACCAGCTATACGTGTCATTTTGGGTGGCTTGTTTGTGTTTTATTGTTGTGAACCTTTAGCAGTGGCCTTGGCTTCATACTCAAATTGTGTCTTACGACCCAAGTTCATTTAATAAGACAAGAACCACAGTGCAACCCTTTAAAGTAACTTCAAACTAGGCTTAAAGAAGAACTCCAGGATAGGCAAAAAAAATCACCCATTAGCACACCCCCCTACAGAAAACACTAAACAATTAATACACTTTTGAAAATCCTTACCATTTAGGAGAAAATTCTGATTGAATTTTCATGACCTCATCTCTGCAATTCAAAAGATAACAGCATCGGCTCTGCCAAGGAGGAGGTGTAACAGCAGGGATTATGTCATATCCTCACCTCTCTCTCTGCACTAAAAGGAAACTACAGTTCCCATCAACCACAGAGACTTGTAGTGAATGTGGGCGGTACACTAAGCCTGTACATGTTGAATGTATCTGAGAGTCTCCGTCTCCCACCACTGCAAGTGGGGCTGAATTACAACACTGCTTCCTGGAGAAAGAACTACAGAAGGGATGTGCCAAGACCAGTAACTGGCAGAATAGGAGGCAAAGCAGCCACTGGTCTTACAAGCAGGAAACCAAAGAGAATTAACAGTTTGATTTTAAAATGAATCAGCTATTTCAGAGCAACTACTGAGTGAGCCAGAAGATGGATGACATATTCAATGAAGGTAGGAAATCAGCAACAAGGACATGTAAAAAAGTTTTTGCCTGGGGTTCTTGCTTTAAAAACAGTTGATGCAACTTTTACTGAACAGAATGTAATACATTTCAACATGAGCAAGTTCAACAGCATCCCCTAACTCTCTAACTATTGTCCCAGGTATACCTCAATAGGTGAATATCCATAACTGGCAGGGTCCATAAGTGGCAGGCTCCAGAATCCAATGTCTTTGGATGGACTGTAGGGCACAGCAGTCCCCCTCCGTAGCTTCATGGCATCACAGCATTTTAGCCAGACAGCACAATGCCCCTCTGTCTCCAGCCTTCCCCCCTATTTATATATCTCACAGGGTGGGAAAGCTGGTTCCAAAAAGACTGGGAAAAGAGCACAAAACAAATAACGCCTTCCCCAGACTGGGCAAGCTGGCTATTTAACTACCTAATGTATGCAACCTGCCTACACATGGATAAACACTGACACAAAGAATCATCTGAGTTTATAAGCTCATGGACAGGTAAGGCCATATCCTTGTATGGCAGGCTGTATGCGACACATATACTGTAGCTTGGGAAAATAACTGGAAATTATGACAGGCATCTAAAATGAACTTTAAAAGGTTGTGTATTTTGCTTGTAAAATAAGACTTTATAGCACTGTAGCAGGTGAATATGAGATCAATCATTAGGAAAAATCATTTGAAGTTTGAACCCAAGAACAAAAATTTAATTAATTGCAACTTACCAATCCAGGTAAGTGGTAGCTGCATTAGATTTAGTTTTTCCTTCATTTTCACTTGGTGATCCTACCAGTCACATGCTTCTTGTCCTAGGGTGACAACACTCACTCACTTTGTGTATCTATGAAGGAGTAGTGATGTCACACTACACTTACAAATGTAAACTTTCAATGGTATCTTTAATAGACCAAAAGGGAGTGAATAAGGCCTCATTTACACAACATAGCTGTCCATATACCCATATGAAGGTCCGTCTGCCGTCTGCGGTGTTCTATGAAAACCTGTGCAAACACGTGCAGGTAGACTGTTCAAATCAATGACAGGTGGCCAGCTGCAGAGACCTGCAAAGATATCCATGCATATCCATGCGGGTCCTATGTACTGATCAGAACCCAGGCAGACATGTTCCACCATTAGTGTGCTGCTGTTTATAAAAAATCTATACTTTCGGTAACAAAATGCGCTCAAATGAATTTTACCACACACAAACACAAATCCACATTTTTTGGCAAAATATTAAAGATGAGGTTGTGTCACAAAAATAGATACCGAACAGGTCAACCCTCAATACTGTGTGCGCCAATGAATCGGCAGGAAACTACAGAATACAAAACTGTCTATTAAACTCAATTACACCTCATCACTTTAGAGTCTAAAATAAATATTGGCCCTAAAATTATTACTCTTGCTATGGCGTAGGTGGCAATACATAGTGTGGGGCACAGCCGTCTTTTCTACACTCAGTTGACATGTTTGCATTCATATGTGTAGGTGCATGGGAGTGGGGAGCTTTAAGAAACTTTTGGGGGGATGGGGCGCGTTTATTAAAGTTTTTTTTTTTTAGAACATTTTTAACCTAATTTTAGTTCTATCACAAAGAGGCTTAAGGCTGCATTCACACTTGAGCGATTTGTACCAAAAATGCTCAAACTTATAAAAATCAATTGTATCTATGGTACCTGTTTGCGCAATGAGGTGTGAACAGGAACTATAGAGAACAATTGATTTTTTACGTTTGAGCGTTTTTGGAGCTTCGAGCTACAAATCACTCAAGTGTGAATGCAGCCTAAAAGTCCTTTATTTGAAAGTAGAGTGCAGATGACAGGTTCTCTTTAAGGAGATGTGAGGGATCTATTAGACCCAAACGTCACCCCTGCACTTTGTTGAGTCTAATAGAGCACAGACTGTGCTTGATGTACTTCTGCTTGTCCAGAGAAGCTGGGGTTTACAGCTCTGAACCTAGCAGCGCTCAGAGCTGGTTGCATAGTGCAGTGCATAGAAGCGAATCACATTTATATGAAAGTTGACAGCTCACTGTATAAATGTAAACAAACTTTCAGCTGTTTTAGCAGCAGGGAGTTTGTATACGTGTCAGTGCTGTTGATGTAATAGTCAGTGAATTAATTGTGATCGTAGATCCATTTATTTTCCACTGGGGTGACAAGTACCAAAGTACTGCTGCCAAAAGCAACGCATTCAAGTGAGTGGGGTCATGCCGCACCCACCCAGCTGGCTTACAGGGTTAAAACAGGAATAAACAATATGTCAAATGACCTCTAAGACCTCACATGATGCAAAAAAATGAAGATTTTACAGGCGTTTGATGTTTTTTCCAGTCTGTAAATGCACTTCTATGTTAGCCTATGTGGCCATGCACACAAAGACTTTCACAGGCCTATTAAAAGAGGAGCATTTAAGGCTGAAAAAAAAACTCACCACCAGCGCATTTAGGAGAGGAGCTTTTGGGCAGAAAAATGCTGACTGCACCTAAACATGTGTATAAGCACCTAAACAATAGGCGCTTTTAGCGATTATTAATTCATTGGAATAAATTAATGTTCTGGCCAATGAAATCGATGAACGCCCAAACACTTGACGCACCTAAATGTGTGCAAAATGTGTCCATAGGCAATTTTTCTAAGCTGCTTTTTTCCTGCCAGGAGGAAAGGCATCCAGTAGAGGAAAAAAAAACGTCCTGTGTGTATGAGGCCTAAAAAGTGATCTGCTGCAGCTCCCTTTTTGGAGGGGTGGTGTGGGTTGCCACAAGTGTAAATGAGTCCTTACAGCTCAGTCCCTGTTCTGGGAGCTCGCTCTCAGCACAGAAATCTTGACTGCCATGGATGCTTACAGAATGTGGGTATTAAAGTCCACCCTCCTTGTTGCTGCACATATGCATTATGTGGTCGGCACAAGGAAATCCTATACATGAGATTTCCAGTTACAGCCTGCTCTGTCTCCAATTAATCAGAGGATTAATATATACAAGACACATATCGACAGCTTAACTTGATGGAGAAAATGAGCCTTGGGCAGGCCATGAAACACGGTGTCACACTCTGCAAGCTCGGCTAATCACAGCTCCATACAAGAAACCGCTACAAGACCCATAGACAAAACTGACTAATGACACCAGCACTACAATGACCAGGGGAGGACTGAAAACTCATGGGGCCCCGGGCAATAGGGGATTATGGGGCCCCTGTGTCCTTGCCCACACTCAAACCACACCCAAAAAACCCTATTATAGGTACCAGGGGCATCTCATGGGGCCCCCTACTGACCCCGGGCCCTCGGGCAATGCCCGAGTTCCCAAATGGTCAGTCCGCCCCTGGCAATGACTTAGATACTACCTCTGATGTTTATTAAAGTAGAACAATAATGGATTGCCTTTTGTCTATCCTTTTAAACTTTTGTTGGCTTATAATTATCTTTAAAGGAATTTCTGAACAAGGAAATCTGCGGCACTATTTGAAACCACTGTGTCATTGAAGGACCTGGGCAGACCTGTAACCTGGTGAAGGGGGTTACAGTTTTTTTAGGCTTTTATTATAGCCGTTGACCCCATTGGGGAGATTTCCCCTCACTTCCATACAAGGAATAGGATAGTTCACTTGTTATCAGAAAAGAAGGGCACAGACAGCACTAAAAAGATCGGCAGAAGTTTGAGTAATTCCTACTGAATGTGTTTTTATCTGTTCCCCCATTGGAGAGATTTCCTATCACTTTCTGTCATACAATCTCCCCAGTAGGGACACTGAGAGCAATATAAATCAAACCATGGTTCTAACTTTTTCTTGCTTCACTTAAAAACGAAAAATATTTTTTCATTACTGTGCTGCTCATTAGTCTTCTTGCTGAAAAGAAAACAGTACCTTAGAACCTGAAGTGCAGGGAAATTCCTGCTTCTGCTTCATTCACTGAAAATTGCCCCTACAGTCATCGGGTGGGCAACTCTGACAAGAAAAAGCAGCAAAGCCTTCTGCTTGAACCAAGATGGCCACCCATGCAAAGAGACACAATGCAGAATAAGGCATGGTAAGTCACTAATGGCAAAAATATGAGCTACAGGAAGTTTACAGTCTACAATGGTGAATGACCCTTTGTTCCTGAAAGGGTAAACCACAGGTTAACTTTAAATTAATTGCATTTATGTATGCAGGGTTTATTTTAATTTAGAGAACAGGTGCAGGTACTCCTTCCAAGTCACCAACCATCTCTTGGTCCCACCCCATACCCACCTGCAAGTACTGGCCATTTTAGAAAATACACAGTAAACAAAGTATACGTTTGTGGTGTTAAGTAATTTGCATGGAACTTACTAATGATAACAAGAAAAGTAGTAAAATAGATCTCCTGCAGCCAACAATAATAGACAACAAAATACCCCCCCCCCCAATAACAATAGAATCACCCCAGCAACAATAAGTCTCCCAGGAACAATAGTCTGATCCTTCAGCAGTAGATCTCCCACTAGCAACAACAGACCCACCAGCAGTCAGCATCAATAGACCCTCCAGCACACCCCAGAACCCATTGCCATTACATATATTCAGTGCTGGAGGTGCCAGAACTGCGTATTATGTATCTAATAAAGAACTGTAAATAAACAATTTTTCTTAATTGGCCAAAATCAATTGTAATCATGCTATGTAGGAGTCCTATACAGCCCAGACCTTATCTCATCACTGCACTGGGCCATCAAACTGGTGTGGAATGAGTCTGCAGTGTCATATTCATAAAGCAGCAAATAATCGATCTGCCAACCACTCAATGCTTTTCCGGCATCAGAAGAAAGCACAGCTGCCACAGTTGCATTTCCCTGTTTGGTCACTCAGTTAAAGTATTTTTACATTGCCCAATACCTTGTTGAAAAAAAAACAAATCTCCATATAATTTGATATATATATACTGTATACACACACACAAGGTTGGAAGATACAGCACCCATCAATGATTAAAGGTGAACCATTTTGTTATCCTCACAAAGGTTATTCAATGACAATTAATATCAAAGTTTCCTAAGTTCCATACAAGATCATGTGTCCTTGTGGTCTTTCCTACATTGGCGGGGCCAGGGATGAGTTTAGACCTATTCAGATCCTTGTCCAATCCCACCTCAGCTATCCCGCCAGAAAGCTGTCCCTGTCATAAGCAACCAAGGCATTCCCTCCATCACAGTATGCAAGCCCCTTAAACCTGAACAATTGGATGGCTCAATATAAATACTCGATTCAATTCGTAAACTTACCCTTAGCATGAAGCTTTATGGAAAAGTAGCATTCAGTATCTCAGTTACGTTTTATGGCCATAATTTTCATGGTAAGACCAAGGAGGGGAGAAGATCAGGAACCATTGCCACAAAGATGAGAGATTGAATGGATTAAAGACCTAAATACAGTACAACCAATGGGTCTAAATGTAGATTTGGCTCTAAATTTAGTTTTGGAATGTAAGAAGGGGTTGAAATATTGTATCTTGATTTTGCAGGTGATATTTCTAAATGGAGAATGTAGAGGGAGTGGTCCACTTGTTCTGTGATGTATATGGATATTAAAGTGGTAGTAAAGTCATGGTATCTAAAATCCGCTGACAGGAAGAGTTTTTGTAACAGAAGAGACCCTAGTGGTTTCTTCTGTCATAAATGTCCTCCCTGCCTATCAGCAGGTAACTTGATCTGAGCCCCACATGTGCAGCTCAGATCACATTTATGGCTAACTCTGTGTGGCATGACAATATGACTCCCGTATGCATGTGCTTCAGCCCAGTCACTCAAGCACCGGAAAATATGAAACCAGATAGGAATGACGGGCAAGGATGGAAACGCTGGGAGAGCCGTGAAAGCAATGAGCTACAGGGCTCCGTTTGCAGGTAAGTCTGCCATACTAGCACATTATGACTCAAACCTGCAGAGGACCAGCTATTTTATTTTTAAGACACCACATTACTATCGCTTTAAAGGCTCATTCATACCATGTCCAATGGCCTGCATTTTTTTTTTCGCTGGATAAAATCAGGTTACTGTACGGAAATGTAGAAAACTGTTTTTCTATTTGCCTCCTCCACATCGCAGCACACAATGATGTATATAAAGCAAAAAACACATAAAAATGCATGCAAATGCTCATCACTGCATATGCATTTTCAGTGTTTTTTTATGTACAGTATTATATGTAAAAGGACCCTAAGAGGTTTGGAGAGGTAAATTGAGAATATAAATGGGGGCTAGTAGTAGACTATGGGCTCATCCACATGGATGTTGATGTTTGTACACAGTGAACAGGGCGTTTGATTTTTGCCGTCTTCCTAGCTGGTAGGTGCTGCGTGCAGGCAGTCCATTCAAGTTTATTAGGATAAAGCAACTCCAAAGACACAGACACTCATTCTAATATGACAGGTGTGCGGGTAAGCTACCCCGAATACAGACTGACGTGAATGGGCTGCACACAGCACCTGCTGGCCAGGGACACATAAACAAACAGCCCATTCACAGTATACTGGCATCAGCTCCTGTGTGAACAAGACATATCTGCATTAATGTGCTGCAACACCTTTGTTGTATTAAAAGTCTACAGCTAATGTCACATTCACCATTTCAAGAGGGCAATCATCAGTTATCAGTTGCTGATTCCTATGGTATTACGCAAGTAGTGCACTCTTGGCAATCTGCAAACAGTTTTGGCTTAGCTTTCTCTTGTACTGTATATGCCAGCAATATGCCTCTTGGAAAAGGATGCCCGATAAATGCGGTCAATTTCAGGCATGCAATGGACCTGATTTCAACTTTGAATTGTTTTTTTTTTTTTTTTTTAAACAGTGTCTGATAAAAGCACAATGTATTGCAGTCAGCAACTTAACCTTTCCTTTTATCTTTTCTTAATCCCAGTAAAAAATAACAGCCAACTGATTCCTAAGAACAGCACAGACAGTTCTTATTTCAACCTCATGATAAAACAATTATAGTCTAGAAGTGAAAAAAGTAGCTTTTTTTTTTTTCCTTGTGATGTGAATGTCGGCTCCCCTGGGTGTTCTCACATGTTAGCCGTCTCATTGCTGTTTTTGTTCCGCCATTGATTTAAGTGCTAAAATAGCCATGCACTAAATTAGCTGCGTAGTGACATTTTTATCCTTTTAACTCACATTTCACCAGAACTTTGTTTTTCCCGGCAGGGTAATATCATCAATGACCTGTGACTAGACAGATGACAATTCAAGTTGCAGCTTTTAAATAATCCTTAAGCAAGCATTTCTGAAGGGGCCATATGGTATTCTGAGAACAGAACACATCGGTGTGCTCCAAGCATTGATGTATGATAGTTAAGACTAGATATCAGGTGCATTCACCACAAGATTGCCTTCATTTATGCTCTTCATTGGTCACAGAGTGTCACACAGAATTCAAATATATTCCATCTGTAATGCAATCTGAATTTCTTCAAAGATTCACATAAGATGGAAAAATAAAAAAAATGGTCTGATTCTCGCAACAACTAAAGTTTGCCTTCCTAGGGCACCAACCTATATAATTTTGCATTGATGGGACCTTGTATAACAGTATTAAAGTTTAGTGGTTACTCCTATGTGATTTAAAGCATCAGCATAGAGTGTCTTAAGTGTGGCCCCTGACATCACCAAAGGGCCACACATATCATTCAGTGAATGTAAGACCTCATGCACAGGGGTGTATGAATTTATGCCCCAAATATGCTAGAATTTGGCCGATAAAATGTCTCTAATGTTGTGTACGTACGCGTGTATGGTATTCAGCACAAAGGCATTTTACTGGCCACAATTTTAATTTATACTGGCCATTGGAATACATTTATGTTCATAAGTACACTTTACGCGTGTAAATTATCTTTAACAACTCCTCTTTGGACGCAGCTTTAAATACTACTAAACCAGGGGTCTCCAAACTACAGCACACAGCCCGGATGTGGCCCTCTGCTTGACTTTATCTGGCCTTTGGGGCACTATTCCTTCCACTGTTATGAGGCACTGTTCCTTCCACTTCCACTGACACCTACAATGGGGTACTATTCCCCCCACTGACACCAGAGATGGGGAACTAATTCTCCCACTGACACCAATGTTGGGACACTATTCCTCCCACTGACACCAATGATGTAATTTTTTACTCCCACTGACCAGAAAGCCTATGGCATTGTTTACTCCCACTGGCCATAGTTTGCCCCCCCTAAAGTTAGAAGGGCATTAAACTGGCCCTTTGTTTCGAAAGTTTAAAGAGACCTAATCTAAATTCCTAATGTGCATGGCCACATAATAATAATAATAATATAGAGCTATGTTTAGAGCAGTGGTTGTCAACTTATGAGGTAAAGAGGGTCTCAGATGTGACCACTGACATCATCACAGGCCTGCACATAATGCTCAATTTATGTAATGCTTGGAAGGACTGCCATATACTGCAGACCTATTAGTGGAAATTTGGGCCAGAGAGTGTGGACATGATAAATTTTTGGGGGGTATGTTGCAGAAGACAATACGATACTGAGAATATGTTATATGAGGCTGGTAGAGATTAATGCTAATAACCTAATCAATGTTCCCATTACAGAACACTGAGGTCTGAGGGCCATACATCATATACCAAAGGGCCATAGGTTGGGCACCAGGGGGTTAGAGGCATCAAAATAAAAAAATAAAAAATGCCAAACACCTCTTACAGCTGCATTTTTTTGCTCATGTGCATGAAGTCTAAAACTACAGAAAGCTGTAAGAGACTGCAGATATGCTATAAGAGAGGGTCAGGGTCTGCAGACATACTACACACTACAAGACATACTAGAAGAGAAGGTCAAGGGCTACTAAGATACTGTAAGGCAACCCATACATTATTCTTTTTTTTTTGTTCAACCAGCAGGTTAAATGAGAAATAATCCCCAATTCCCTTACACTTGATGTGGCTGGGGGAGTTATTGTATTTTGAGGAGATTTCCCTGCCATCAGAAAACAATGATGAGTGCTGCTGGCTACAGTGGCATTGATTGATTGGGAAAAACCCGACAGGCTTGTTCTACAGAAGTCGATCAGTAGATCAACTTCTGTATAAGCGTTCTGCCCATACATAGATTAAAATTCGAATTTTGATCCATGCTTGGCCGCCTTAAGAGAGTGTCAGAGGCTGCAAACATACTGCAAGAGAGGGTCAGAGACTACTGACATACTGTAAGAGAGGGTCAGAGACTGTAAACATACTACAAGAGAGGGCCAGAGACTACTGACATACTGTAAGAGAGGGTCAGAAACTGAAAACATTCTACAAGAGAGGGTCAGAGACTACTGACATATTGTAAGAGAGGGTCAGAGACTGCAAACATACTACAAAAGAGGGTCAGAGACTACTGACATACTGTAAGAGAGGGTCAGAGACTGCAAACATACTACAAGAGAGGGTCAGAGACTACTGACATACTGTAAGAGAGAGTCAGAGACTGCAAACATACTGCAAGAGAGGGCCAGAGACTACTGACATACTGTAAGAGAGGGTCAGAGACTGTAAACATTCTACAAGAGAGGGTCAGAGACTACTGACATATTGTAAGAGAGGGTCAGAGACTGCAAACATTCTACAAGAGAGGGTCAGAGACTACTGACATACTGTAAGAGAGGGCAAGAGACTGCAAACATACTACAAGAGAGAGCAGAGACTACTGACATACTGGAAGAGAGGGTCAGAGACTGAAAACATTCTACAAGAGAGGGTCAGAGAATACTGACATACTGTAAGAGAGGGTCAGAGACTGCAAACATACTACAAGAGAGGGCAGAGACTACTGACATACTGGAAGAGAGGGTCAGAGACTGAAAACATTCTACAAGAGAGGGTCAGAGAATACTGACATACTGTAAGAGAGCGTCAGAGACTGCAAACATACTACAAGAGAGGGCAGAGACTACTGACATACTGTAAGAGAGGGTCAGAGACTGAAAACATTCTACAAGAGAGGGTCAGAGAATACTGACATACTGTAAGAGAGGGTCAGAGACTGCAAACATACTACAAGAGATAATCAGAGACTGTAATATGCTACAGTTGCAAGAAAAAGTATGTGAACCCCTTGGGATTACATGGAGTTTTGCATGAATTGGGCATAAAATGTGCAAATGGAGAAAGTTTAGCACTGTTGCTACTCTCCCCAGTATATTTTGCCAGTAGTGCTGTGGAACATCCAGGTGCTCTTTTGCAAACTTCAAACGTGCTGCAATATTCTTTTTGGACAGCAATGGCTTCCTCCGTGGTGTCCTCCCATGTACTCCATTCTTGTTTAATGTTTTCCTTATTGTAGATGTGTCAACAAAAATGTTAGCATGTGCCAGAGATTTCTGTAGGTCTTTAGCTGACACTCTGGGATTCTTCTTTAGCATTCTAAAGAATGCAGCATGCAGCATTCTGCGCTGTACTCTTGCAGTCATTTTTACAGGACGACCACGCCTAGGGAGAGTAGCAACAGTGCTAAACTTTCTCCATTTGTAGACAGTCTGTCTTAGCGTGGACACATGAACATCAAGGCTTTTGGAGATACTTTTGTAACCCTTTCCAGCTTCATGCAAGTCAACAATTCTTGATCGTAGGTCTTCTGAGAGCTCTTTTCTGCTTCTTGAAACCAGTAAACCCAAAACAGGTGTGTGTTTTTTAAAGGCAGGACAGCTGTCGGCAACACATCCAATATCATCACACTGATTGGAGTCAAGGTTGGCTCACTCCTGGCTCCAATTAGCTCTGGGAGAAGTCATTAAGCTAGGGCTTCACATACTTTTCCTCCCTGCACTGTGAATGTTTACATGTTATGTGCAATTAAACCATGGCAACATCTAATGTTTGTGTAGTATTATGTTCAGCAGACTGTGTTCTTCTATTGTTGTGACTTAGATGACGTTCAGAGCACATTTTATGCCCACTTCATGCAAAACTCCACGTAATCCCAAGGGGTTCACATACTTTTTCTTGCAACTGTATTTTGTTGCAGACTGGGGACATTACATAGGACTGCTAGAGAACACTTCTAATACAGCCCCTTTACAATTTTTTATGCAGAATTTATATAGTGCCAACAGTTTGTGCAGTGCTTTACAGCATAAAGGGAGACAGTACAGTTTAAATGCAATAAGAGGGTTAGGAGGGCCCTGCTCATGAGAGCTTGCAATCTAAAAGGAAGGGGTACATGATACAAAAAAGTAATAACTGTGCAGGGATGATAGAGAAGTTCAGTTGTTAAATAGAGGTGGAATAATAATTTGTGCTCCCTACAACTCTCTTACAAATGACTTTTGCCACATTAGATATTTCTCTGAACAAGATCAATTATAAAAATCCTGAAGAAATTGACAGTAAAGAAAAGAGAGAGTGTGAAAAACAAAGCAAACCATTTACCTGCTAGAGGCCAGTCTGAGGAATATTTGCTTGAGTGAGCAAAATACAGAATTCTGTCTACAGGAGCCTGTAGGGCAGCACAAGAAGTACTAAAGGGCCACAGTACGGGCACCAGGGACTTAAAGCCTTCAGCCAAAGTTGTATTTATTGTTCGGGATATAGTGTGGTTAAAAATTCTCTTTTTATTTTTGTCTGTGACTCCCAGGAAGGAGTGAGGCCTGCACAAGAAGGGGGGAGCTTGTTTCTGGATTAGGAAGGCACATCAAATAAAAACAGTATCAGAGGTTCTCACTCTTCCTCACACTACAGAAAATGTGCTTTTGTCCTTGCTAGAGAGATTTCCAATTATTTACTGTTCTGAAATAGGGACAAATAAAAACCTTACAGGAGCTCTAACCTGTTCCCACTCTATCCAAAACTAAATAAATTAAATACAAAGTTTTGGCTAGAGCTGGGTAGTAAAGTCAAGGTACAACGAAAATAAAAACCACAAAAAGCAGAACAAGGGACATAACTTGCAGTAGGATGTGTCCCTTGTGCTGATGCCTCTTCTGTCAGTTGAAATCCTCCTCCATCCATGCCCCCCAACCTTCGCCACCATAATGGTTCAGTGCAGTGGGGGTTATTAAACCTAAAGGGCTCTCACAGGCTCTTATCAGGACTATGCTCGGCCTTTCCATCCAGCTCCACCAATCATAGAAGTCATACTATGAATGAAACTATGGATCTAAGAATGGAGGCAGATGATTGATAGCTATGATGCCTCCATTCATAGATACTGTTTCATTCGTTAGCTATAGTACAGCTTCTGTGAATGGCAGAGCTGGGCAGAAAGGGCATTTTTTTTCTAACTGTGTGGGAAAGATTCCATATTACATCTCATCTGGTGACACAAGACTAAGTAGGACATTTTAATGGAAACACAGACAGAAACAAAAACATGACAATTACTGTATTAGGGCGAATCTAACCTTGCAATTTGGGAGCGTGAGAAGGAGGGGGTGGGCAGTAACACCAGGCAGTTGGGCTATGTTTTCATCACCTCCAACAACCCCCTCAAGCTGAAAAGGCAACAGTGCAGGGGTGTACAGACACCATGGCAAAAATTATCCCACTGTCGTGTTTGGTGGGTAGTATTACTGCTGTACACAACATATTCAAAAGAATAGGTGGTGAGGAGGTGAATTATAGCCTGTTCATCACCTGTCAAACACCCCCAAACATTGATCCACCACACATCACTGCATCACTAACAGACGCATGTCTAAATGTAGCCTAATGTTTTTTGATTGTTGCATATGTATGACCATTGGAGTGAGTTCTCTCATTTCCTGTCCCTATGATACAACAGGAGGCAGTGGTGATGGGGGGAAATTTCACCTGAAGTCACAAAATTGTAGATTTTATCCACCAGTCACTCACCTGGCTGTCACCTCTATGTTGGAAATGGCGTAGAAATACTTTCTCAGATTATCTCGCTGTACGTATGTCCCACCCAGGGCTGGGCGCAACAATCGGAGCCGCAGGTCGGTGAGCGTAAAAAAGTCCTTTAAACCTTTGGCGCTCTCCATCCGAGTGTAAAAGTTCTCCATCTTTCGCAGATCTGGGCCAGCAAAGATGGCAAAACGTTCTCGAACCTCAAAGAGCACGTTTTTCTCTTTTTTGGAGCCCGCCCAGCGGGAGTACTCCTCTGTGCACAGCACACGGGTGACGTTACTCGCTATGAGATTCACCACCTTCTTAGGGGTCATACCAAATGCTTCAATACAATCATCAGCGTAGTATTGGTAAGGGTGCCAAGTTCTGCCATAGTCTAATGATTTCTCTAGCATCATGGCGGTGGGCCGTCCATACTCAAAGGTGACTACAATGTCATCCGTTAACTCAATAGTCTTGTTCCAGGATAATGTGATGTTAGCTACCAGAGGCTCTGGGTATCTTTTCCATGTGACACTTTGCCAGTAAGTGGCCAGGCCTTCTTCGTCTTTGTCCACCATGAGACTAGGTGGGTGGGCAAGGTCAGGCGTGGAGGCATCGCACTCATCGCTGCAGAGGTACGGGTTCTCCTGTTGAAAAGAAGACAAAGGTTTTTGGTTTTGCACCTAGCTACATGACAAATTCAGCTCTGCAAAGCTCAGCGCTTTAATCAGGTCTATTTTTTTATTCATCTTTAAATTTTTTTACTGATATATTTGAGATATATATATATATATATATAGTATATATATATATATATATATATATTTTTTTAAGCTGAACACCAGCCAGCTGTTATAAATAATGTTCTGGAACCACCATCCTCCGCTTTCCCGCCCCTCACATAAACCCTTAAAGCTGAACTCCAAGGAAAATACACAATTACTCCAGCAGTCATGCAACGCCTGCAATTTCTCATTGAATACAAAGCATTCTCTGATTAGATGAGGACAAGAGGCCGGATGTTTACATCACAATCTCCACCTCGTCCAATTAGAGAATTTTTAGCATTTTTATTGAAAATGCGAAGTGCACACAATAAAAAGTGCACTCTGAATGATGCACATGCAGAGCGAGCAACCCTCTGTGTTTTCTAAGTAGCATGGCAGCCATTTGGCATGGGACCTGGAAGCTGTGATCACAGTAGCAGTGGTGCCTATTATAGTGGTGCCTATTATGGTGATTTCCAGCTTCCACTGGGATCTTCCAGGAATGACACATACATGCTTACATTGTGGTCCAAGCTGGACCAATGGAACTATGCAAAAATATGCATACCTGAAATAAAGCTTTAATTAAGGCAATGTGTAGTGTTTTTGCACAGTTTTTTAACTGTACCAAAATTAATGACTAATAAAGTGCAGCTTTTAAATGGATTGACATTAGAGCAGCCATTCCCAACCAGGGTTCCATGGAACCTTAGGATCCCACAGAGGTTGATAGTGGTTCCTTGAGCAATGAGCAATTTCTGCCTTTCAGATAGGTAACCACTGACACCATTGATCTTTTTAGCTATCTGTAAGGGAGGTTCTTCCCAATGATCAAAGATGTAAGGAGCATTCTTCTCAGTGACCATCACACTAATGTACATGAGCTTTAGATATAAAAATTAGTAGAAGGGGTTCCCTGAGAATGTAAAGTTATTTCAAGGGTTCAGCCATGTTAAAAAGGATGAAAAAGGTTGCACTAGAGTGTTGATCTTACATTAACGACTAATAAAATGCAGCTTTTAAATGGTCTGAAACTAGAGTAGCCATTCCTAACCAGGGTTCCATGGAACCCTAGGGTCCCACAAAGGTTGCTAGCGGTTCCTTGAGCAATGGGTAATTTCTACCTTTCAGATAAGTAACCACTGACACCAGTGATCTTTTTTAGCTAATTGTAAGGGAGATTCTTCCCAATGATCTCAAATACTGTATAAGAAGCATTCTTCTCAGTAACATCACACTAATGTACGTGATCTAGATATAAAAATGATTAGATGGGGATCTATATATAAAAATGATTAGAAGGCCAGAATGTTATTTCAAGGATTCCTCCATGTTAAAAGGGATGAAAACGTTTGCATTAAAGTGTTGATCATATAGACTTTCTTCAAAACATGCTAGTTGTCTGGCTGTCATGCTGATCCTTTTGGAGTGTATCTATGAGCATTTGTGCCAATTATGCCAAACAGTGATGTTGAGGTTGGCTACTGATGTTGGAAAGGATGACTTGGCCTGAAATGGGCATTCAAACTAATCCCAAAGGTTTTTGGTTGGGATGAGGATACGGCTCTGTGCAGGTTGAGTCCCTCCACCTCAAACTCATCAAACCATGTCTTTGTGGTCTTGGATTTGTGCACAGTTGTGCTAGATCAGAAACGATTCTTCCTAAAACTACTACAAGGATAGCCATGCACAGTTCTCTAAAATGTCTTGCTGTAGCATTAACAATACCCTTCATCTGAAAGACCGAATTTGAATACATACTTTTGGCTATATCGGTATGTGTGATGGTCAGGGTCCTCAAACATTTGCCGTAGGGTCTACCATTCTAGGGAATCAATATAGATTGCTTATTTTGCAGGTCAGTCTAGTTTCATTCTATGGGAAATTAGGAATGCCAAATTTCACAAATCTGGTGTGATGAGTAAACAGAGAAAGCCAACTGCTCTAACTAAATAAATCAACCTTAGACTAATATATGTAGGAAATTGGAATTGGATTGACAGGAGGGGAGGGATATCATTAAAGCCAGAAAATATTTGTTGCACATGAGAAAACATTGGAAATGGAAAAAGCACATAAATATAGGGCTTTAAACTAAATATGTCATGCTTGTTATTTATAAGGAGCCACAACACCTTAAAAAAAGAAGATGTAAGAAGAACACAGTGCTATCAAAATCTATCCCTGGACCATTTATTCTAACTTGCTGGTTTGATCTGAATTCACTTTCAATATCCTGTAATTACATTAAAGGACACA
This sequence comes from Staurois parvus, assembly GCF_062004578.1. NCBI lineage: Eukaryota > Metazoa > Chordata > Amphibia > Anura > Ranidae > Staurois > Staurois parvus. The sequence goes on along the minus strand of NW_028317950.1, from coordinate 16,773,511 downwards.
GCGGGCAGAATGTTCTCTGCAGTCAAGAAAAACACTGAAAATGCAATCTGAAATGTCTTAAAGCAGACCCAGGACGCGTAGGGCAGCTCATCCTATTCCTTTCCCCAGGCCCTAGCAAATTTGCAGAAATTTTTATTTTTTGGAGTACTTTTTTTTTTTGGCAGGTACCTTCTCTAACTTCATCAATCCTTGCAAAGGAGAGGATGAAGTCAATCTAATCCGTCCATCCTACCCGCAGCCTCCAGGAACACATCATACATTCCAGGAGGCTCTTCATTCCCCGTAGGCTCTAACACATTTGCAGGATTTTAGTTTTTTGGGAGTGGGTACTTTTTTTTTTTACATATACCCACTTCAAATTACTCACTCCTCACTTAGGTGACAGTGACGTCAGTCTCCTAGGATACATTGCACATCCTAGGAGACTCTAGTACCAGTCTTACTGTACAGCTGTGCCTCAAAAATACATCATGAAGTTACAAACAGCTGCCAAAAAACGGTAGCACCAGAAAGCCGAAGCCTGGAGGAGAATCGGCTACAAGGAGGATAGGGCTGTACTCCATTGGGCTTGTGGTGTCTCTTAACAGGAGGCTGACCCAATGGTTTTAATATTTCTAACTTAATGTGACCTATCTCTAAGTTTAGGACAGCACAACTTGTAGCACAAAGTGGAATATGCTTCTCAGCAGGGGATTGCATGTGGAAGGAGGACGCTACGCCCTGAAGAAGCCCTGGTCAGTGTGAGGGGCGAAACATGTAGGCGGAAGGGATCACGTCCTCCTTCCACGTGCAATCCCCTACTGAGAAGCTGGAGTGCATGCTGGCTCTCTTGACCCGCTGTGTGCATATTGCCTTTTGTGCTGCAAGTTGTGCTGTCTCATCGCTACCTGGGACTGCATGGAAGTCCGGTTCACTTTGTCAGCATGGATGTCCTGAGATCCACATGGTAAGACTGTTCCATTTACCTACTGCATTGAGTGATGGATTTCTCTTACTGACTATGGACCTGTCAAGTGCCGATTATATGTCCTTCCTGAAGCTCTGTTTATGGTGATGTGAACACAGGAGGACTTGGGCATATCTTACACGGAGTTACATGTGAACTTTCATTGGCACCTTGTTGCTTCATTGCCTTCCTCTAATAATTTTGCGGAGTTGACACCATTGCTGGTTATCATTCTGGTCTTTAGCACACATTCAGCAGGGTCTATAGGGAGTTTCCACCAGCACAGTGAAGGAGGACAGGGAGAGGTGTGGAGGGCTGGCCTATGTCACCCGGATCCCTCCACTTCTAGGAGGGTAGGGGTGGATTGTAGGAGGGAGGGGGGGTCTCTCTTTGGGGGTTTGGGGTGACCTAGGGAGGGTGGGGATGGAGTGCTGGGGTGGGATCTCAATTGGAGGGGCTCTGGTGTTCTGGGGGGGGGGCTGTTTGGGTGTGGGTTGTGAGTGGGGAGGGGATGGATGGGTTTATGCACTGAACTGTTCATTATGTCCTACAATAAATATATTCTGTTCATTAGCCATTAAGGTACTTTGTCCTTTATTGTGAGGGGTTTTTACATTATGGCATAAACCTGCAGGGGGCCCTAATTTTTTTTGCTATTCAGCATTCCAGCAAGGGGGAGGGGGCCCACATTTGAAAAGCAGACCTTGCTTTTCAGGTGCAAGGTCTGTGTTAACACATTGTTGAATTGGAAATGTATGGCATAACAATGTATAATCTATGTGCTTTGGAATTCATTACCAATTATTCTCAAACACAGCCCAACCACTGACATAACTATAGCCATAGCAGCCCTTGCAGCTGCTATGGGGCTTGAGGATGGGAAGGGGGCCCCACTAGGGAAATTGTCTAATGTCGCCAATACCAGATAAACTGGCATCTAATGCACAGAACCATGCTTTTTAGGATCATGCTTTTGCTAGTCACATATCTTCTTTGCATCTACCACTCAGATTTATGGCTTTCAGAGCTTTTGGTCATCCTGGTGGCACTTTTGATATTAAGCTTGTATGCTTAAGGTGTTAATGGGCTGTGTGTTTACACAGCATGAGCCTCCAGCTGTTGCGTGCAGGCAGCCAATTCATGTCCACAGGGATGCAGTGGCTGCACAGCTACAGCCACTCATCCCAATCTCACAGGTGTGCAGGTGCAGGTACTGTAAGTGGACCAGAACACACACTACTGGCCTTACACTTTTTTGTTTTTTTAAGCCAGCGGGCTGAGTGAAAAAAACAAAAAACAAAAACGGATTCCTCCATCCACTCAAACAAGGTGGGTGGAAGAATAGCCCCTCAACCAAAACCTGTTATTTTGACAGCTGCAGCCACCACTGTCAGTATATGCTGATTGATTGGAAATTTTCCAACATGTCCCTTCTACAGAAGTCCATTAAATGGTCAACTCCTGTCAAGCAGGGGAGCACATACTGATCGAAATTCAGCCAGTCCCTGCTGGACCTGTCAAATTTTGATCAGTATATGGCCAGATTAACATAGTATTCGAGAGGATGAAGGTCCCAGAGTGTCTTCTGAGCTCAAAAGTGATGATATTTAAAATGGTTATATTTTCCCTAATACATTTCTAATGTATTTCTTGCATAAAGGTAAAGATTGTACCACTACTAGTATTGCCTCCACACCTCCTTAAATACGTGCCTATCTTGATCCTATCTTGATCCAGTGTTGTGCCCATCTGCAGTGGTGCTTGCCTGTCTTCCATCTTTCAAAGGACATAGAGGCAGCAGCAGGAGCTATTGGCTCCTGCTGCTGCCAATCAAATTCTGTGAGAAGGCAATGAGGGGGGGGGGCAAGCTGTGCTGTGTGTGTCTATGAATGCACACAGCCTGGCTTGGGAGCGAGCCCACACATCTGCCCCCATAGCAAGCAACTTGTTATGGAAGCAGACACACAAGAAGAGTGGACGGCGCCAGCAGTGGAACCCCAGCAGAGGAGGTTTGGGGCCACTTTGGACAATACCATTGCACAGAGCAAGTAAGTATAACATGTTTATTATTTTATTTAAAAATTAATCTTTACAACTGCTTCATTGTTTTTAATTCTGAAAAAAGCCATAGATTAAATAAGTTTGTATTAGGTTTATAGAGTAGATGTGCATAGGAGCACTGAGAATTATGTAAAATGTATATCAAGTTGAAATAATTTCGGCTTGGGACCACAAATGCTGTGGTGGATCATGGCTCTGTACATGACTCCTAGTGCTTTGGACCTGGAGCCGTTTCTTAGGACCGCCTGATCAAATCCAGATATCAGAAGGGTAACGGTAGGGCCTACTGAACACAAGCTATCAGCTTGTGCTGATGACATTATGTTTAACCTTACAGACCCACTTGTCTTGTTGCTTAACCTGACGCGGGAACCTCAGCTCTCTGGTAGAATATCTAATTTCAAGATCAATTGTGCTAAGTCTGAGGTTTTACCTATTACTCTACTTAAGATGCTAGCCTCTGCTTTATGTTAGGCCTTCCCTTTTACCTGGGCTAAGTCCTCCCCGAAATACTTGGGGGTCCAGCTTACTGATCGCTTTAAGACACTGTACTCTAGCAATTATCCTACTCTTTTAAATGTCATGCGTAAAGGCTGGGTCCTGTTAATATTATTAAAATGAATGTCCTTCCTTTACTACTCTTTCATATGCAAATGCTGCCTGTGCCCTTACCCAAAAACTTCTTTGCTCAGCTCCAAAACATGCTCATTGGCTTTGCGTGGAATGGGTGGAAACAACGACTAGTGATGACAGTGCTACAATGGTCTAAAAAGGTGGGGGGGTGTGGGACTTCTCGACATTCAGTGGTACTACAGGGCTATTGTCCTCCAGCGGATTTCAAATTGGCATTTTCATGCCTACACCAAACTATGGTCTCCTTGGAGAAATGTTTGGTGGGATGTAATTTATCTTATGTCCCATGGCTGCCCCGTGAGTACAGAGGACTGTCAGCGATCACGTCTCCATTAACAACTCATGCCTTGTGGGTTTGGAACCGAGTTAACCAAATTTTCTCTCTGGCCCCCTCTGTTTCCCCACTGGCTCCATTGGGAGGTTTCCTGTGGTTCCCCCTGGGGAATGAATGGCCTTTTTTGGATCATGGGCTATAAATGGTAACCCTAGCTGTCCTAAGTTCTTAGAGGGCGGTAGATTACTTCCACAAGAGACCCTTAGAGATAATTTTGGAAGCTTTTCAATGGATTTCTGGTGCTATAACCAGCTACACCACTTCATTGCTTTTCATGACTGCTCTATCAGGATGGTGTCTACCCTCACCACGTTTGAGCATCTGTTTATAGTAAAGGAGTCCTTACCCCACCTGGTATCGGAACTCTACAGACTGCTGAGTTTGGTTTCTGTCACTGTGAAACCTGCTTTTTGTCCAGGAGTGGGAATGTGACCTTGGATTGGAGTTCTCAACAGAAAAACTTGCACACCTTTATCAACTGACATATTTCAGTTCCATTGACTCCAAGACTCAGGAAACTAATTATAAGTTGCTGACACACTGGTATTATGTGCCTACAGCCTTGTCACATATTTACCCTTCAGTCTCAGATCTTTGCTGGGGGGCTTTGACGAGCGTGGTAAGTTCCTTCACCTGTGTGTCCCTTGATTCTCCCCTTCTGCACTGACATTGAAGCCCAGATAAAAGATGTTCTTGATGTAGATGTTCCGTTGTCTCCGGTTCACTTCCTGCTCCTCCCGCTTAGCCATTATAAGCTATTCTCCTTACCGCACCTCTTAAATGCAGCCAAGAGATTAATACATTTATATTGAAAATGGGCTCATGTCCCCAGCAGGGAGGATTGGATTAGGAAAGTGAACGAGATCATGGGAGCTGATTACTGGGTGGCAACGTGCATGGCCAAACTAGATCATTTTACGAGTATCTGGGTGACATGGCAAGATTGCACATCTAACCTTGACCAGGTCATGTCTAGCTTGGATGTTGCCCATTGCCTGCTTCTGGTGCCCTTTTATTTCTTTTTTTGGTGCGACCTTGGAGTCAACACTACCCCTTTTCTCTTTCAGCAGTACAGGTCAGTGGGTCAGTGTGGGCGAGTATGGTTCTTGTTATATTATATAGGCATCTGCCTGTTAATGAGATATGTTACAGCCCCCCCCCCCTTTTTCTTATTTAACTTTTTTTTTTTTGCTTTTGGGGTTTTATTTTCTTATTTCCTCAGCACTTCTTTTAATCTTGGGGTCTACAGTTTTAGTGCCTTATGCCCCTACAAGGTTGCAGTGCCCCGTGCTGGAAGGCGATCCCATTTTCCAGCAGACAGGCCCCTTTGTTATTTTAGTGCAAGTTCCTGCACTTTTGGGTACCCTAGTTCACTGTTACTATTGCAGTATTTTGTGACTCTTTGATTGTCTTAAGACTTTACATAGTGAATGGTGTTGCCTTGTTGCCGATTCTGAAGACTGCAATGCTTTGTTTGCAACTATTATTGTATTTTGTATGTTTCATCTTTGTATGAAAGATTGCATAAAAAATTTGAAATAATACATTTTAAAATTAAATGTTTTTGTTACTGATTACTAAATCCTACTGTTCAGAACTCCCTGACTGTTGTGTTAAAAGGAGAAGGTGGGCTTAGAATTTACACCGAAGCTCTAATAGTTTATATTTAAGGATCAGTTGACAAAGACCAATTGATCCTGAAAATGCTGGTGAGCTACTGTAGCTAAATGGAGAGAAAGGGTTAAGGTTAGGTTCATACTGGCAACAGTTTCACTGAATAGGGAACTGTGGTGGATCATTTTTCTGGAGGCGGTAGAGTAGTGGTTTCCAGATGATCATGCATTGATACCTCCTGAATGCCTGATTTTTTACTGAATGGTAGTTTTGCTTGGAACTAAAGCATGACAACCACACGTCAAGCATTTGGCTCCCAGTTGTGGCACAATCCCACTGACTTCAGTGGGTGAGTCTGACAGGTGGTGCTGCTAGCGCTTAGGCAGAACCCATGTCTGTGAATTAATAAAGGCAAAAGTGTTGTTCCAGCTGTACCACATTAGGATACAGTGCTCGGGTTTGATGCTGATCACAATTACTGATAAGATCAGGTTCATTAGGACACAAGTCTGAACCTATATCCCACCAGAAACCTGTCAAAGCAAACAGAAAATCATAGGTGGGAAATGCATTCCCCGTCACACAGCCGCATGTATACAAATACCTTTATAGCCTACCCTGTGAAAGGAAAATGCTTATACTTATCTATTCTCAGGGTGCTCAGGTCTGGTCATGTGATCTCTCCAGCAGCCAGCTTCAGGGGGGAGTAGAGTGCAATGGATAGAATTCCTGGGTGATGATGTCAAGAAGATGGTCAGGTTATGTGTAGGGGATTGCATGAAGCATGTACATGGGCGTATGCTTGGAATGCAGGCCATCTGCTTTCAGAACATATATCCATGTGGGTGCGTTACACAACTCCCGGCGCATAACTGTGTAGACCCACATCTTATAATTGCTGCCTATGAAAGGTCCCAGGAAAGTTTTTACAGAAGCTCTGGACACTCATGGCCATGGCCCCTTCTCCTGCTTGATCTTTGAAGTGCTCTGGTGAACAGAACCAGAGGAAGGTGGGGGGTCTCACATTTGTTTGCACTTTGGATTGTAAATAATCATATAATTTTTACAGATATGTATCATATATTATATTTCACACTTGCAGTCAGCAAAGCTCATGCTCCTTACTGATTGCTTGCTCTAGGTCTGGTTCATCAGAAGGTTTGCTGGAACTCTGCAGAGATACCACTGCTTGCCACAGAGAAGAATGGTCCCACTCTGAAGCATGTTGGCAGGACACATGTTTTTCTAACCAGGCTATGGCTGATTTTTAAAGAAAATGTATCCCCATAACATGGGCTGTCTACCACCCATCCACACTAAATTAGGGCAGGGTGACTACAAAGACAAACTGTAATGCCTAGTATACACAATGAGAATGTCAGACGAATGATCATCCAGTTTTTGCATGCTAGTCTCCATAATGATAATGAAGAGGTTACTCAACTTACGAAAATTCTCGTATGACAGAATAGAATTTTGGAAGTGCTGTCATGTATTGGATTTTTAGACGACTCCTGTATTGATTAAACCAAGAAATAGTCCGATCTCGTATCACACGGGAAAAATTTTCATGCTTGTCCCTTTGTCCCTTCGGTTATTGTCACATGAACTGTCGTGATTGGATCGAAAGCTGTATACTACCAATCACATTATCGTACGATTGCTCTTCATACAAACATTTTAGTGCAATTTTCTTATCGTGGTTATGGACCTTAAGGCTTTGCACAACTTTTGTTTTAATGCACCTGGAATGTATTTAGATGGACATTCAATTGGGCTTTAAGTGTCCCCCCCAGGAAGTAAAATCTCCAAACACCTCGGGTAGAGCCTGATTTTTACAGATCCCTCACAAAACCGCACTTAACAGACTGATCCATCTAACACCACTTAGCAAGACATTTCCCCCTGTAATGAAATAAAGATCATATGTATTCTATACTACGCCTGTGACGACTCTCATGGGAACCAGACTGAAGTGTTTTTTTAAAGGATCAAAAGAAAATTCTATATTTTGATTGGAAATGATGTACAACGAGCCTTGAATACTAAATGAGCTGTGGGAAATATACATATTTGCATTCACCTGATAGGAAAATATACTCCTTTCCAGCTGGGTCCATTTTTGCTTTATATTATTTTAGTATCACCAGCAACATCCAGTGCCAGGACAAGGTCATCTAGCACACAGGATGAAGATACCAAACGGCTCCCCTCCAAAATGTATGAGCATTATGTGTCCGCAAAAATCCCCTTCTCCCCCCAAAGAAAAAATCTGCATTCTTATCCCCAAGCAATCCCCTTGAAAATTCCCTTTGTAAGCCAGAATTCCGACCAAACAAAAACTCCCCATCTTCAAGTACCCCCCCCTCGGCTGAACCCCCGACCCAGCACAAATAATTGACCCCACCATACCCCCTCTTAGCACAAATCCTCTACCACTCAAATTTCCCCTCTAACCATAAATCCTCTCCTCCCTCCAAATATCCCCCCAGCACAAATGCTCCCCCCTATATTTCCCCTCCTAGCACAAATCCTCCCAATCATCCCTACTAACGCAAATCCCCCCCAAATCCCCCTTCATAACACAAATCCCCCTCTTAGCACAACAAATCCGCCCCAAATTTCCCTTCTAAAATAAATGGTATGCCACTGGCATCTCTGAATGTCCTCTTCCAGTACAGATACCCCCCCAAACCCCCTCCTAGCACAAATACTCTCAACCTCAGCACAAATGTTTTTTACTCTGACGCTGCTGTCATTAGTCCTGCCAGCTTGTAAGTAGGAACTCTCCGTGTAGCTGCCCCCCACCTCACATGATACCACTGCGCCCAGGGCAGCTACCCCTCCTGCCCACCCCTTCTTCTGGCCTTGGCAAAATCTATTATCCTATTTACTCTGATGGCAATATGTATGCTTTTCAGTATTCTCGCTGAATGATAGCATTAAATTGGAGCGTTGAAAACATCGGCCAGGTTGTAAACTCCGCCCTCTGTAGTCCTCAGGGTGAACAGTATAGTATATTTGAGCAAGAGGAAGAGAGTCTAATCAGAAGCACTGTGAACACCCTGCTGACTCAGACCACAATGCATTATTCAAGACTTTACTGCAATGTTTCTATTGCTCAAATTCTCACATTTTGCTTACTACCCAGCTAAACCATCATTCAAATTCTATTATCTTTTCTTCCTAATCTACAAAGTACTTTTTGTTGTACTGTGAGAATGTGGAGGCTACCATTGCTTCTGAAATGCCATTTGCCTGGAGGTTTCTGACTTCAGTACTTTCCAACAATGACCTGGGACCAGCAAGCAGATCACAAAAGTCGAAGTGAAGGTAGTGGTTTAGAAAGTACTGAAGCCTTTGGATTCACAAAGAAATAAAAAGAAGGACAAAGGTCAGCAAACACAGGCTCTATTTGTCCTTCTGTAAAGGGTCCTTTTAAAACAGAAAATTAAAATCTTTCACTTAGGTCACGCTTATTTCATATATTAAACACAACAGATGATCTACTGAGTCATGTGCTTACGTACAAAGCTGTCATCTGTCAAACTACCTCAAATAAACCACAAGTCTTATACACTCAAAAGCATGGCTGCTTTCCATGTACTGGGCTCTGATTTCTAAAGGGGGCCCTCAGCAGTCACACAGGCTGTCGCTAATCTAACTAAACCTACATAAAAAAAATTAAAATAATGAAGAATTCATGTCACTGCCTGCAGATATATCTCTATAAAGTTTACTTCCAAGTTTCATTTGCCCCCAATGCCTCCATAATGCCATGAAATAGGATGGGAAGCAATGCCTAGGTGATATGGATCCCAAAAATGGTTTTGTTTCCACCAAAATAGTGTGGAAATGATGAGGTGCAGTGTTTTGGCACTGTGTTGGTAGTTCTCACATATGGAAAGGATTCTAGTGCTGCCTTGAACTGAACCTTGTAGTTCATAGATTTCACAGTCTTTATCAAATCCTACATAGGTCTGCCAATTTGCATCTCATTGTGATGCCAACATCCACTACTCAAGCCCTGAGAAGGGGGAGGCTTTTCCCCTGAAACACATTGCCTGTATTTGATGCTCTTAACCAATAAACAATTCAAAATGACCTCTGAGCAATGTGAACTTTTATACTAGGTGCTCCTCAATACACCCCCCCCCCCGAGTTTGAAGTGAAACTGGAGGAAAAAGTGAAAAAAGGAGCACCACACCAGGAGAGTTGAAGTCCAGAAAAAGGTTCAAGCAAAAATCCTTATGTTGTTCCAACATGTTTCACAGGTTTCAAAGGACTCCTGCAATCAGGGCTTGATCTAAAAGTAAAACATCAAGTGATGAAGTATAGCAAGCTACAACAACCAGCTGCTGACTAGTGTAGATGTTTTTTTATTTTTTAGATGATATTTATAATTATGCCCGGAGCAAAGAAGGAAAGACATAGATGTAGGACCTATATACCTGGGTTAAAAAAGGGTTTTGCATAGGAGGGGTTTTAGAAGTTAAAAGAAAACATGGAGTCAGGGGTACTTGCGTGATTGGTGGGTCAAACAGAACATTAGGAACTTCAGGGTAGGCTTTGTAAGAAGGTAAAAGTAGGTCTTCAGTTGGAAGACAGCTGGTGTTAGCATGGTATTCTGCTGTGGACTGTTACAGGGTTTTTAGTTTAGATAGTCATAGCAGCTGGTGGGGGTATAAAGTCCTTGAAAGTGGTCATTTTGGTCAAATGTAAATTGGTGGGGACCTGTCTTAGATATGGTCCCCTTTATTTTGTATGGTTCAGTGACAGTGAACTGGGGTCATTCGTGGTTGTATCTGCAGTTACTGCTACAAGTGTCTCGGGGTCAGTGTTGTGCGGCTGGAGGTCTACCTTATGAGTAATCAGTTAATTAAAAATGCCTACAAGAACCTTGGGGCTTTATTCTTATTGCATTGAACATTAATCTGTTATTTATACATTTTGATAATAAAAGGCTGCTATGGTCATTACACTGCAATTTGTGTCTTTGTGTGGGATACTTATATAGTATATTGATGAATGGTGGTCAACCAGTGTGGGAGATAAATCATCTTTAATACCTTAGTTGTGAGTTTTAGTATGAAAATATATGAAAACATTGTGCATACATGACAGTATGCAGTACACTTACCACATCAGTCATTCATGTTACATGCACAACAAGAAATTAATAAAGAACTACACAGGCTTATGTACTTCATTTAGTGGTGAGTAATTTCAATAGTCATGGTGGTAACATTACATTTACATTGGTAAAGATAAAGCCATATATAGTAGTGAGTACAGTAGTGACTACAACAGTGTAGTCTCTCTGTATTTCCATTTGTGGGTTATGTTGTAGGAAGAGACCCCAATTTTTGTTAAACGTCTAGATAGTGTAAGTGGGGTGATAAAATGGAAGGGCCACATTTATAAAATTCTTCTATTCAGTTTGCAATGAGGAACATAGCCAGGTGAGTAGAATGAGATTTTTTTTGCATAAAAAATACAAGTCTTCAGTAATTGTTTGGCATATGAGGCAATTTGTAGTTCCTTCATGAGCCCCAGCAGATACACCTTGGGGCACTAGAGACTCTGTTTCATTTAAAAGACTAAGGCTGCATGCACACTAGCAGCCTAAAAATTGCTAAAGAAAACCTGATAAAAACGCTAATAGCGTTTTGATATGAAACGGGCGGCCGCTGGCATCCTTGATATCCAGGGAATAGCATCAACATGGGGACAAGGTGCTTTTGGGGGGGAGCCCTCCCTGCCCCAAAGCACACCCCCACGTTGAGGCTGCATGGTTGGATAAGGCTCTGGTATGGATTTTGTGGGGGACCCTCATGCCATTTAAAAAAAAATTGGCGTGGGGTTCCCCTCAAGATCCATACCAGACCTGAAGGGCTTGGCATGGATTGGGGTGACCCCCACGCTGTTTTTTTTTCAAGTTTGAATTGCCAGCTCTTTTTTTGTTTACATTCAGCTGTCAGCGGGGAAGCCCACTGACAGGTGATGAGTCATCCGTTGCCAAGGATGTGGCGGCTGGGTTGCCGGCCTGCTCCTTAACAACCAGCTATTCATTGGTTGTTAAGGATGTCAAAGGCCTCCCACTTACAAAAAAAAATGAACACTGGACATTGGCGCTTAGCAGAAGTTAGCAGAGTCGAAGCTTTCAGTGTTTTTTCTCCAGAAAAGCACTCCCAAACATGCAAGAAAAAAAAATGTTTCTGCTCCTAAACACTGAAACGTCAAAAAAGCCTCTAGACTACAATAGTGTGCATGGACACATAGGATAACACTATTTGCTTCTGGGGGCAGAAAAAAAATCTATAAGTAGCTGCTCGGAGCTTATTTTTAAGCTGTTGTGCATGGAGCCTAAACTGTATGCAGAATGACTGTACATGGGAACAGAACCAAAATGCATGAAATAAATCAGCCTCATGACCACAGACTAGTCATTCTACTCTACATTAATGCAGGCTGTACTACATGTACTTAAGAAGCTATTCTCATCAGCAGCAGCAATTTTATATCAAATCCTGATTGGAAGGACCCTTTTAAGTCTATGTAACCTGTTGGAAAAGCATAAGGATTTTGCTTTAACCTTTCTTTTTTTTTTGTTCAATGCTTTTGTCTCAATGCTCTGTCACTTTTACTGGAAGTAAGTTGGAAAAAAAAACAGATTTACTGCACTGGCCTGTAGAGATGAGCAAAGGTATCCTCCAAACTCATTTCTACTCGAACCAGGTCATTCCTGCCCCGCAGCCTGCTTTTTTGTTTATGTGAGCTGCAGGGTGGGAATGATCCAGCTTGCAATTGCAATTGGAGTAAAAAAAGAACACATGCTTGGAGTGCAGGTAGAGATTAGTTTGGCAGATGCATCTCTGCTTTCTGAAACAACAGGTGCAAATAAAGGACTAAAAAAAAGAAACTAATGTAGACACCACATATAAGAATTTTTGTTTTATAAGGGTTTAATATGGCTTTACACTTCCTTTTCATTTTTATAATCAACCAACATTTGAAGTTCAAGTCTTGGTATTCCACTTTTAGATTAAGTCCTGATGCAGAAAGCACTTTTGAGCCCCCTAAACATACTTGTAGCACTACCCCCTCAGGGGTCGCTGAGTAATTTTTTGGTTCTCTGTCTGGCCTGACTCCACTCTGACAGCCCAACCCCTGCTGACACCAACTTAAACCTCTGGTCAGGGGGACCCTCTGACTGCAACCACAAATTAAACTCAGAGACAGTTTAGAGTGAACTGATATCTTGGTTGTATTGAGATTAAATGTAAGCACAGTAAAACAACAGAAACATTTGTGCATGAAATAATAGCTATTACTTGGAGTAATTTCAAGCAAAAAAATCAGACACAGCAAAATCTCAATCAGTTATGAGTGTCCTGTAATTCAGAATTTAGCCAGTAACCCCAGTCCTGAGATGTCTTTCCCCAGTAAGCAAGAAAAAACTACCAAGCAGAGCAGCTAGCTCTGGTTCAATTCCGAGGTTAAGAAAAAAAAAGCTCTTGGACCAAGTAGGTCACTGTCCTATTAAACTGCAGTATATTCTGCGCGCTTGATAGGGTCCAAGTTGGTGCACTTTAAGAATCCCTCTGGCAGCAAGTTCTTTAATAAGGGGTGAATACAAAGGAAAGGAGGTGCCCCTTTAAGTGGTTAGTAGTTCTGACTGTGCCCCTTTAACACACACAGGGTAAGATGTAAATTTAGGTATGGATTAAAGAACGCACAGAAGCCCTTTCTGTAGGGAATAGTTCCACTTTCAACCCCTGTGGCAAACTGCAGCAATGCAGGAACTCTTTAGTGAATGTGGGCAGACTGCAATGGATGCAATGATGTGGCTGAACTTGAGGAGAGCAAGACACAGCAGTGGGCTCCTGTGACTGGATTATGCTGAAAGTGTAGTAACCGGTAGGCCGGGTGAACCAGGCCTGAAAGTGGTTGTAAAGGCTCAAGGTTTTTTACCTTTGTGCATTCTATGCACAAAGGTAAAAAACCTTCTGTGTGCAGCAGTGCCCCCAGGCCACTCAATACTTACCTGAGCCCCATCAAGATCCATCAAGATTTATGTGCACAACAGCCTTGGCTGTCTCGGGTCTCTGCTTCCTCACTGGCTGAAACAGCATGCGGGAGCAATTGGCTCCCGCTGCTGTCAATCACAGGCAGTCAGCCAATGAGGAGAGATAGAGGTTAAGCCGTGACTCTGTGTGTTAATGGAGACATGGACCAGCAGGTGCCCCCATAGCAAGCTGCTTGCTATGGGGGCACTCGACAGAAAGGAGGAGCCAGGAGGGCCTGAGGGGGACCTGAGAAGAAGAGGATCCAGGCTGCTCTGTGCAAAACCACTACACAAAGCAGGTAGGCATAGGCATATCACTTTAACATGTGTAAGTTGTGAGCAGTGTCAGTTAAACTAGGCAGAAAGCAGCAGACTTGAATAATGTCATTGGCAACTTGAACAGCTTGAGAATGGAACTCTCTCACCCGATCCGTGGCTCCAGTCAGGTAGCTGATGGTCTCTTTGTAGATGGGGGCCCCCAGTGTTTCTGTGGTTCCTCCTTCAGAAATCACTCTGGACAGCAACACTCCGGACCACCAGCCTGTGGGGCAGCTCACCAGACTTATCAGCAACTTCTCCTTCTCCCTTCTCTTTCTCTCTGCGGCCTAGCCTAGCCCGGTCTTCTGGTGCCCCACCTTCTCCTCCACACCTGTTCTTCAGCTCTCACCCTTCACTTCCTTTCCACTGATTCCTGGGCTCCTGTATTTATTTGCCCCTGCCCATTAGCTAGCCCTTCTGGGAAATGTTGTTGAAAAGCTCCCTGTCAAACAGTGAAATCCTGCAATTCAGCCTGCGAATCCCACAAACCTTTTCAACAAACTCTGTGCAACCGGGCTGCAGGACACTGCCATCTTGTGTCCATTTAGCATCCTGCAAACAGTATTTCTGCAGGGTATTACACACATATTTTGTTTGAATGTTTTATTGGGATAAACACTTATGGCCGTCAATATTCCAGTGTGGCACTCTCATATATGCTTTTTTCCCATACACTTTATGAGACTTTAGACCCATGTGGTGACCTGCACTGCAACCTCTGGCCAGGGACGAAAGAGGCTGCTGACATCACACATCACATGACTGATATAGCAAGAACTATGGAGAAACTAGGCTATACCAGAAGTCTGACATTGGTTGAATTCAGAGCTAAAAGAGGGATACAAAGAAGGCAGGGGCAGGTTTTTTATGACAAAGCATAACACAAGTAAATTTTACATATTTCAGCTACCTGTAAAATGCAGATTTTGCTGTTAGAATATATTTTCATGCAAAGTCAGCTTTAACAGCATGGCACAGTTGTCTTAGCACTCCGTGTTTCATGAAGAATGTTGCAGGTTTGCACATTCAACTTCAAATATAGATAATTGCCTCTGCAAAAGTCACAGCTGCAGCCCAGGTGTACCAGCAAGACACCAAATTTATCACAGGTACATCTTCTGATGCCGTTCTTCTGTCCAGTGTGCTATTATTAGCAAAATCATATGAAATATCTGACATCCAGACAACAGATATTGTAGTCCACAAAGCTCTGGTTGGATCTAAACTCATAGCATGGCACATACCTTATTTTAGAAAAACTACAATTGCAGTGTAAAACTACTTTTATATATATATACAGTATATCAGAGGTTTATTTAGGAACGTATATCATATTTACTTGTTTTAAAAATTTTTTTATGTTTCTTCACTTAATTCCCAGTTTCTTGCCTAGGCAAATGATGTCATACATCCCAGGAGTCTTCTGGTGGGGAGAAAGGGTTTTCCTATCTAAGCACACCCTCCTATTTCTATAGCTGAGCTAAGGGCAGATGGATTCCAGGAAGTCAATGCTACATGAATCATGGTGATCATGGCCAGAAATGCTAGGGGGTGTTTTTTAATGTGATTTCTCAGCAAAATAAAGCATGGAGACATGAATGGATGGGGGAGTTTGCTTTGAATATTAAAAATGAATTCAGTAGTATTTTTGCATTGGTGGTGCTCAGATGTAGTGTAGTTCTGCTTTAAATATACTCAAAGATCAGTCTCTTGGCTTTCCATTTCACCATGTAGTCACAACTACTTTTATGTTTGGCAAAACACACCTTTTTGACCTACCTAAGCCAGGCTGACAGGTGCTCTTTCCTTGTCAAACCTGGCACTCCCACAGTTGCCTACCACATCTGCACTGGCCTTCACAGGAAGGATAGATAGATAGATAGATAGATAGATAGATAGATAGATAGATAGATAGATAGATAGATAGATAGATAGATAGATAATGAAGAATTGGGAGAGATAGATAGATAGATAGATAGATAGATAGATAGATAGATAGATAGATAGATAGATAGATAGATAGATAGATAGATAGATAATGAAGAATTGGGAGAGATAGATAGATAGATAGATAGATAGATAGATAGATAGATAGATAGATAGATAGATAAAGAATTGGGAGATAGATAGAAAGATAGATAGATAGATAGATAGATAGATAGATAGATAGATAGATAGATAGATAGATAATTGGGATAGATAGATAGATAGATAGATAGATAGATAGATAGATAGATAGATAGATAGATAGATAGATAATTGGGATAGATAGATAGATAGATAGATAGATAGATAGATAGATAGATAGATAGATAGATAGATAGATAGATAATTGGGATAGATAGATAGATAGATAGATAGATAGATAGATAGATAGATAGATAATTGGGATAGATAGATAGATAGATAGATAGATAGATAGATAGATAGATAGATAGATAATGAAGAATTGGGAGAGATAGATAGATAGATAGATAGATAGATAGATACAGTTGTGTCCAAAATTATTCAACCCCCAATGCTGTAAAGGGGTTTAGGGACTATAGTGTACATTTGGAATTGTATTCAGAATCAAATCCTACAAGGACGTTGTAACTACCCAAATGCAACTAAAATGACATCAATTGTTTATGTAATACAGTAGTAAATGGTTCTTATGTGGTTTCTTCATTGCCACAATTATTCAACCCCTTAAAGACTACCACTCTGAAGAACAGAGGTTCATACAGGTGCTTTCCATCAGGTATTGAAAACACCTGTGGATGTCACCGAGCAGCAATCAAGCATAATAAGCACCAATTAGGCAGCTTTAAAATGACTGTGATACTCAGCTCCTTCTAGACATTTACTGGTGTGGTTACAAACATGGTGAAGGCAAGAGAATGGTCCAGGAAGACAAGAGAAGAGGTGATTTCTCTTCACAGGAAGGGCAATGGCTATAAGAAGATTGCAAAGATGTTAAACATACCAAGAGACACCTTAGGAAGCATCATTCGCAAATTCAAGGCAAAGGGCACTGTTGAAACGCTACCTGGTCGTGGCAGAAAGAAGATGCTGACTTCGACTGCTGTGCGCTACCTGAAGCGTAGAGTGGAGAGAAGTCCCCGTGTGACTGCTGAGGAACTGAGAAAAGATTTGTCAGATGTGGGTACAGAAGTTTCAGCCCAGACAATAAGACGCACACTGCGTAATGAAGGCCTCCGTGCCAGAACTCCCAGGCGTACCCCCTTGCTGTCTCCAAAGAATAAGAAGAGTCGACTGCAGTATGCCAAAAGCCATGTGGACAAACCACAAAAGTTGTGGGATAGTGTTCTGTGGACTGATGAAACAAAATTAGAACTGTTTGGGCCCATGGATCAACGCTATGTTTGGAGGAGGAAGAACAAGGCCTATGATGAAAAGAACACCTTGCCTACTGTGAAGCATGGTGGAGGGTCAATCATGCTTTGGGGCTGTTTTGCTTCTGCAGGTACAGGGAAGCTTCAGCGTGTGCAAGGTACCATGAATTCTCTTCAGTACCAGGAGATATTGGATGGAAACGTGATGCAGTCCGTCACACACCTGAGGCTTGGGAGACGTTGGACCTTTCAACAGGACAATGATCCCAAGCATACCTCCAAGTCCACTAGAGCATGGTTGCAGAGGAAAGGCTGGAACATTTTGGAGTGGCCATCGCAGTCACCAGACTTAAATCCGATTGAGAACCTCTGGTGGGACTTAAAGAAAGCAGTTGCAGTGCGCAAGCCTAAGAATGTGACTGAACTGGAGGCCTTTGCCCATGAAGAATGGGCGAAGATACCCGTAGATCGCTGCAAGACACTTGTGTCAAGCTATGCTTCACGTTTAAAAGCTGTTATAACTGTAAAAGGATGCTGTACTAAGTACTAAGATTGAATGTCACTTGGGGGTTGAATAAAACTGATAATGCTGTGAGCACAGAAAAGACATTTGTGGTTATTTCATTATAACTGTTATGTTATATTTGTCTGACCTACAAGTGCCTCTTTAATGTAAATGTAAGCAAGATGACTGAATGATCAAAAGCAATGTCAAACTGGCCAAAACACTCAATTTCAGTGGGGGTTGAATAATTTTGGACACAACTGTAGATAGATAGATAGATAGATAGATAATGAAGAATTGGGAGAGATAGATAGATAGATAGATAGATAGATAGATAGATAGATAGATAGATAGATAGATAGATAGATAATGAAGAATTGGGAGAGATAGATAGATAGATAGATAGATAGATAGATAGATAGATAAAGAATTGGGAGATAGATAGAAAGATAGATAGATAGATAGATAGATAGATAGATAGATAGATAGATAATTGGGATAGATAGATAGATAGATAGATAGATAGATAGATAGATAGATAGATAGATAGATAGATAGATAGATAGATAATTGGGATAGATAGATAGATAGATAGATAGATAGATAGATAGATAGATAGATAGATAGATAATGAAGAATTGGGAGAGATAGATAGATAGATAGATAGATAGATAGATAGATAGATAGATAGATAGATAATGAAGAATTGGGAGAGATAGATAGATAGATAGATAGATAGATAGATAGATAGATAGATAGATAGATAGATAGATAATGAAGAATTGGGAGAGATAGATAGATAGATAGATAGATAGATAGATAGATAATGAAGAATTGGGAGAGATAGATAGATAGATAGATAGATAGATAGATAGATAGATAGATAGATAATAAAGAATTAGGAGATAGATAGAAAGATAGATAGATAGATAGATAGATAGATAGATAGATAGATAATTGGGATAGATAGATAGATAGATAGATAGATAGATAGATAGATAGATAGATAGATAATTGGGATAGATAGATACATAGATAGATAGATAGATAATGAAGAATTGGGAGAGATAGATAGATAGATAGATAGATAGATAGATAGATAGATAGATAGATAGATAATGAAGAATTGGGAGAGATAGATAGATAGATAGATAGATAGATAGATAGATAGATAGATAGATAGATAGATAAAAAAGAATTGGGAGATAGATAGAAAGATAGAGAGATAGATAGATAGATAGATAGATAGATAATTGGGATAGATAGATAGATAGATAGATAGATAGATAGATAGATAGATAATTGGGATAGATAGATAGATAGGTAGATAATGAAGAATTGGGAGGGAGGGAGGGAGAGAGAGGGGGGGGGGAGAGAGAGAGAGAGAGGGGGAGGGAGGAGAGAGAGAGAGAGAGAGAGAGAGAGAGAGAGAGAGAGAGAGAGAGAGAGAGAGAGAGAGAGAGAGAGAGAGAGAGATCTGGGAGGTCCCTTTATACAGCAGGGAGGGATCATTGCTCCCTCCCTGCTAGAATTGACAGAGCACATGGAGCAAATCAGAGAAAATAAATGATTGGCTTCAGCTGCAGAATGGAATTATGCCCACTCAGAGCAACAAGGAGGAAGGACTCTGAATGGCTGCTGCCACAGCTGAATCTGGGGCCAGCCCGGTGCTTGGACAGAATGAGTCCAGGGACAGAACTTGCAGCAGGAATGAGCCCAGGGCTAATGGTCAAGGTGGAAATCGGTGGTCCTGGGAATGTGCAGAGCCCAGATAGAGTGTTTTCTGTGAATTGTGCTTACCTGAAGCTCAGAGAAGAGCAGATTAAGCTGTAGATTGATGGCTGCACATGTGGCTGCTGTGTGCTGTTCCAGTACTGCTGTGAATGCCAAGAGTTTGGAGCTGAGAGAGACTGTCTGCAGAAGACTACTGTGACAGAGAAACATAGGGCACAGTCACAAGAGGCGAGTTCTGTGAATAACCAGGAGGGGCAGGCCCGGAAGAGAGGTCAGGTCCAGAGACTTGAGAACTGCCTTTCACCTGAGCCCATTCAGTTGCTGCCATCGCAGAGGCCTTCATCCAGTTGGAAATTCTGTGATGGTTTTTACTACTATTCACTACTGTTAGGAGTTCTGCCAAAGGGGACTGTGTTGTTTACTTACTCTGTAAATTACAAAAGCTCCCATTGGAAAGTGAGTGTTCCACCAAGTGTTGGCCAGCAGGAGAGTAGCTAATCCTTCACTGGCCAGTGGCTTAAGTAGAACAATAGACAGGCCAATCTCCTGAAGGGTCAATTGTCTACTGAGCGGTTGTTGTTAACTGAAATTGCCTGTGCCAGTATTCATAATAAGTTATCATTATTATTTGCCTTGCATTTGTCTAAGTCCCCTTTCACACAAGTATTCTGATCAGGTCTGTAAGCAGGTTAGAACTAGCTAGTTAGGTGCTGCCCCAGACGGGAAGGCTGGGGTTAGCTTACTTCCTGGGGATTTTTTAGGATGAGATCTTTGGGTCCAACCCTCTGCTCCTTTTGTATTTAAAAAGGGACAATAGGCTGGGGCTGGGGGCTACCCCCTGTTGGAGTCCAAGAGCCTTGCTGCTGGTCCATCAGCTGAGATCTGTGAGGGGTACAGCCACTTTGGAGTCTGAAAGATGTGAGAGCCATCCAACCTGGAGTTTACCCAGAAGATACCAGCCACTGAGGAATGCCACTAATGAACCTTTATTCACATGGACTCTACCTTTGAAAGCATGCTGGGGCAGCACATAGTCTGATTAGGAGTAAGGACTAGAGACTTAGGGGTAATGACTGTTTTATTGAAATTCTGTTAGACTGCCCTGTCCTCTTTTGTACTGTGCATGATTTTCTACAGTAAAATGTTGAAATGTTACCTTTTGCCTGGTCTAAAGACTTGAAAAGAGTGCATTGCAAGTAACTGGCAAAATTCAACACTTAGTCTACAGCTTGGGTCACTAGTACACTATATTGCCAAAAGTATTGGGACGCCTGCCTTTACACACGCATGAACTTTAGTGGCATCCCAGTCTTAGTCCGTAGGGTTCAATATTGAGGTGGCCCCGCCCTTTTTAGCTGTAACAGCTTCAACTCTTCTGGGAAGGCTGTCCACAAGGTTTAGGAGTGTGTCTATGGGACTGTTTAACCATTTTTCCAGAAGTGCATTTGTGAGGTCAAGCACTGATGACGACGAGAAGGCCTGGCTCACAGTCTCTGCCCTAATTCATCCCAAAGGTATTCTATTGGGTTGAGGTCGGGACTCTATGCCGGCCAGTCAGGTTCCTCCACCCCAAACTCACTCATCCATGTCTTTATGGAGCTTGCTTTGTGCACTGGTGTGCAGTCATGAACAGGAAGGAGCCATCCCAAAACTGTTCCCACTTGGAAGCATGAAATTTTCCAAAATGTCTTGGTATGCTGACTCCTGAACAATTCTCTTCACTGGAACTAAGGAGCTAAGTCCAACCTCTGAAAAACAACCCCATGCCATAATCCCCCTCCACCAAACTTTACACTTGGCACAATGCAGTCAGGCAAGTATCGTCATCCTGGCAACTGCCAAATCCAGACACGTCCACTGGATTGCCAGAGAGAGAAGCATGATTTGTGACTCCAAAAAACACATCTCCACTGCTCTAGAGTCCAGTGGTGGCATGCTTTACACCACTGCATCCGACGCTTTGCATTGCACTTGGTGATGTAAGGCTTGGATGCAGCTGCTCGGCCATGGAAACCCATTCCATGAAGCTCTCTATGCCCTGTTGTTGTGCTAATCTAAAGGCCACATGAAGTTTGGAGGTCTTTAGCTATTGACTCTGCAGACAGTTGGCAACTTCCGCACACTGTGCACTTCAATATGCGCTGACCCCCTTCTGTCATTTTACATGGCCTACCACTTCATGGCTGAATTGCTGTTGTTCACAGTTGCTTCCACTTTGTTATAATACCACTAACAGTTGACCATGGAATATTTAGTACAAAGGAAATTTCATGATAGACTTATTGCACAGGTGTCAACCTATCATGGTACCACGCTTGAATTCACTGAGCTTCTGAGAGCAACCCATTCTTTCACAAATGTTTTTAGAAGCAGTCTGCATGCCTAGGCGCTTGATTTTATATACCTGCGGCCATGGAGATGATTGGAACACCTGAATCCAATAATTTGCAGGGCTGGCCCAATACTTTTGGAAATATAGCGTACATGGGTTATGAAGAGTCAGCATGTAAAGAGACATCATAGTGCAGTACTGTGGTTGTCATGGGCAACAGAGGTGCAGTCAGCAAGCAGCCTGTTGGAAATGTGTACCTGTTATAGATGTAACTGCCTCTAGCCGCAAGGGAGATGTTGTCGGCACTCCCTATGCCACATTCTGTCTCCCATAGCAACCGGAGCAGAGCTGCGGAGGTTCAAGAGTTAAAGTCAAGTGCACATTGGAGCTTTCGCTATGTGTACGGCGGGTTCCATGTTGCTACCGGGACCGGTAGTGAAAACCCTGGACAGGTGGGTGTGGTCTGTGTTTGGTGTGGCCCACCTAATTGCAAGTGCATTGGTGCATGATGCTGCAGATGTACATGATGTATGTTCATCTCTAAAAGAAAAGGCCCGCCTTAAGGTTGAGTATTCCTCCATGGTGGCCTCAGCCTTTTCCCTCGGCATTGGTGAAAATAGCACAAGAGAAAAAGTACCCCATATACAGTATGTGGGGCTCCAATTCAGCATGGGATCTGCATACAGATCCCCAGCTGATCAGAATGGACTCTGCAAGTGTCAAAGGAGCCTAACCCAAACTTCTCTTCTTCTAAAAGCTCATTCTACTGTTATTGGTGTGTCACTGATTTTCGGGTCCAGGCACAAAGTGGGTCATCACCAGATGCAGCAGGAGAACCCATTTATCCAGCAGCCTCTTTGGGTGTAGCGCTACATATAGATAAATTGATTGCTTTAAAGCTAAATTTCAGGCAGATGTAATATGCACAAGTTTTTTCCAACAAATACATTTCTACCAGTATATGCAGTTTTTGGTCGGCAAAGTCCATTTGTTCCAAAATTGAACGTTAAAAGCAAATACATTTTGAAGTACTTTCAAACAATTTTCATCAAGTCGTCAAGTCGTACTGAAGATTCTCATACAAAGTTTCATATGAATGTCCATTCAAAATCTACTAGTGTATGGCCAGCTTTACTTTTTTCTGTGCTGTCCAATCTTTTCTCATTTTTTTCCTCTGTTCTTATATAATGGATTTTGCTTAGAGAAATATTAAATGACGCACAAAAGGGGCATTGTATGGAACACAAATGTGGAAACACTGAACTGTATAGATGCTGTAATTGCATGGATCTCCAGCAGTTTTATGCAATGTGTCTTCAGTGTCTCCTGAAAAGTGTCCAGTCTCCAACAACTCCTACAGCATGTCCGCTGTTTCTGATAATCTCCTGTAGAATGTCTACAGTGTCTGACAGCTTTCTGTAGCATTAAATTTATAAAATATTTTGTGCAGCCTTCACAAACATTGGAGGGGGGATGTGAGATTGAGCCTCCCTATATCATAGTTATCAAGTGCTGACCACATGGCCCTAGGCAATTACAGCCTGTATTTCTCAAAATAGCAAATTGCATATAAATTTGTAATATTTGGTGACTATCTCGATAGTTGGTTGTGAGGATGTGGTGTATTGGAGAACTGTAAATTAGATTTTCGTCTTTTGCAAGAAACAGTAAATGTGATAATTGGTTATATTTGGTAATTTTAGCAACTCCGTAGTCTGCTCTCCTATTAGAATACATTTATCCTTTAAAGGAAAATGATTGACGTTTTTGAAATGTTTATGAAGATGGGTGTTGAAAAGTGAAAATCCGGCCTAAAAGTATGCCGTTTGTTAATATTTTTTATATATGAACAGTAAGGGTTAGATCCCCTGTCCATATTTAATTGCTGTCCATATTATAAAGAGTTTCCCAAATTTTCTGCTGTCACAAGGACAGGACGTGAAGGGAAAGGCAGCAATAAAAACCTGATAGAGGTTGCAGCCTTTCCCCACTGTATCTGAAACAACAAAAACACATAATGGAAGAGCTGCCTAATTAAAAAAATATTTTACCAATAAACAAAAAAACCCAATATCAATGAATTCATGTCCTCATATTGCCTTGTGCATAAGAATAGTGTAGTCTCATATTTGTGCTGATGTGCTGTTTTCCTTAAGTCCTCATGCACATGGGACGTTTTTACAGCAGCTGTTTTTGGCTTTTGACGTTTTCTTCTACAGCCAGTAAACCCCCCAGCATGTTATCCTATGTGTCCATGCACACATAGACTGTAATAAACGATTTTTGGCAGGGGCGTTTTTTGGCTGGAAAAAACCCCAGAACTAGTGGGTTTCTAGAGGAGATTTTTAGCTGTAAAAATGCTCTAACGCTGAAAAACGCGGTAAAACGGGGTAAATCGTGGCAAACCAGCGTTTTTGGAATTTTTGTTTGTAAAAAAAACCTCTAAAAAAACGCAAAAAATGCAGCAAAACGCTAATACAAAAACACTGAAAAACTCACATTTTTAACGTGCTTTACACAGCTAATGTTACCAGCGTTATTAAAATGCCCAGTGTGCATGGAGCCTAAATAAGGTGCAGTTTTGCGTGCTGTGCTCCCCGCCAGTGATCCCACTCACACATCAATTTCCGTGAACTCTTAGATGTGTTTAAAAGTCTAAATGGCTTATAAAAGAATCCTGATTTTGCTGGGGCTTGTAGTTCTCCTTAATGATGGTATCCTGTCTTGGTAATGTTGTACCTCCGATCAGTGTCAGCAGTCACATGAGTATAGGCTCTCCTGCATGTAGAAAGTAAGAGAGGGGGTGAAATTCCATTTTTTGACAAAACAAAATTGGTTGCACTTACATTAAAAAAGATGAGTTCCGAGTGAAATCGCCTGCAAGATGTGACACACTGATGTGCATTTCACTGGCCAGATATGATGTCACCAAAGGATTCTACTTACATGTTTCGCCCCTTCCAGTGGGCATCTTCAGAAGTTTTGCTTGGAACTGATCTTTTAAATGTAACTGCAACCAATTTTGTTTGCTTTATCAATAAATGGAATTTCACTATGTGGGTCTCTTACTTTCTACATATACTCCTGTGAGCGCTGACACTGATCAGAGGTACATCAGTACCAAGACAGGATACAATCATTAAGGAGAACTACAAGCCCCAGCAAAACCAGGATTCTTTTATAAGCGATTTAGACTCTTATACACATCTAAGAGTCCACGGAAGTTGGTGAGTGAGTGGGATCACTGATGGACAGCACAACATGTGTAGTGGGGCCATTGCTGTTCCCCTTTTAATCACTTCCAGTCCAGACACTTTTACCCCCTTCCTGTCCAGGGCAATTTTCAGCTTTCAGCGCTATCACACTTTGAATGACAAATGCGCAGTCATGCAACACTGTACCCATAGGAATTTTTTGCCATTTTTTTGAGACAGATAAAACTTTATTTTGGTGGTATTTTTTCACCGCTGGGATTTTTATTCTTTTTGCTATGTAAATGAAAATGTCCAACAATTTTGAAAAAAAGTGTTTTTCTTATAAAATTTTGCAAATAAATAATATGTCATTATAAATCTTGGCCAAAATTTATTCCGTTTTTTTTTAGTAAAAAAAAAAATAAGACAAATTAGTTTATAACCAAAAATTATAATTTTTAAACATTTTTTTTTACATTTTTATTTTTTTGTTTATATTATTATTTTTTTTTATTTTTTTACATACTGTCACCCTAGCAGTACAGTGTCACCATGGTGACACTGTGCTACTTTTGGGGGGGTGATGAAGATTTTTTATTTTTTTTTACACTGATTGCTTTTACACCCATATAGGATGTAAAAGCAATCATTTCTCTTTCTCTGTCTACATTCTGGCAGCCATTGAGAACTACTGAGTGAGCTGTGATTGGTCACACCTTGTCACATGGTACAAGGCTGTTGTGAATAGCCTTGTACCATGTGACCTCTGTGATCATTCACAGATTTCACACGTAGTAAGCAATGATGTCAGAAGTGACAGCTTGCTTACTACTTTGCATGTGATCACTGATTGGCCAATCAGTGATCACATGATCGGGACCTCGTACAGAGGTCCCGTCCAACGATCAGTATTTCACTGTGTCCGGAGGACACAGCGGGCACTGGATCGCGGTGCTGCGTGCTCCCGGGGAGCGCGCACAAGCAGGGTGCGGGGTGGCCATTTATAAATTTTATAAATTTATAAATGGCCACCCGGCCCTGCAGTGCCACCGTTCGGCCGTTTATATACAACGGCCAGTTGAGAAGTGGCTAAAGAACTGTTTCCCTTTTAAGACTGCATGTTGTCAGAAATTGTTTGATTGGCTCAGCTCTCTTATTTGCAAATTATGGTGGAAAATAATAACTTGGTCAATATGAGATATGGAGACTGGCTAGGCCACTCCAGGACCTTGAAATGCTTCTTACGAAGCCACTCCTTCATTGCCCAGGCGGTATGTTTGGGATCATTGTCATGTTGGAAGACCCAGCCACGTTTCATCTTCAATGCCCTTGCTGATGGAAGGAGGTTTGCACTCAAAATCTCACGATACATGGCCCCATTCATTCTGTCCTTACATGGATCAGTCGTCCTGGTCCCTTTGCGGAGAAACAGCCCCAAAGCATGATGTTGCCACCCCCATGCTTCACAGTAGGTATGGTGTTCTTTGGATGCAACTCAACATTCTCTCTCCTCCAAACATGACGAGTTGTGCTTCTACAAAACAGTTCTATTTTGGTTTCATCTGACCATATGACATTCTCTCAATCCTCTTCTGGATCATCCAAATGCTCTCTAGCAAACTTCAGACGGGCCCGGACATGTACTGGCTTAAGCAGGGGGACACGTCTGGCACTGCAGGATCTGAGTCCCTGGCGACGTAGTGTGTTACTGATGGTAGCCTTTGTTACGTTGGTCCCAGCTCTCTGCAGGTCATTCACTAGGTCCCCCCGTGTGGTCCTGGGATTTTTGCTTACTGTTCTTGTGATCATTTTGACCCCATGGGGTGAGATCTTGCATGGAGCCCCAGATCAAGGGAGATTATCAGTGGTCTTGTATGTCTTCCAGTTTCTACTTATTGCTCCCACAGTTGATTTGTTCACACTAAGCTGCTTGCCTATTGCAGATTCAGTCTTCCGAGCCTGGTGAAGGTCTACAATTTTGTTTCTGGTGTCCTTCGACAGCTCTTTGGTCTTCACCATAGTGGAGTTTGGAGTGTGACTGTTTGAGGTTATGGACATGTGTCTTTTATACTGATAACAAGTTCAAACAGGTGCCATTGATACAGGTAATGAGTGCAGAACAGAAGAGCATCTTAAAGAAGAAGGTACAGGTCTGTGAGAGCCAGAAATCTTGCTTGTTTGTAGGTGACCAAATACTTATTTTCCACCATAATTTGCAAATAAATTCTTTCCAAATCAGCCAATGTGATTGTCTAGATTTTTTTTTCTCATTTTGTCTCTCATAGTTGAGGTCTACCTATGATGCCAATTACAGGCCTCTCTCATCTTTTTAAGTGGGAGAACTTGCACAATTGGTGGCTGACTAAATACTTTTTTGCCCCACTGTACCTTTCAGAGGTCCAATATTGTTCTATGTACAATCCTTGTTTTATTGATTGCATGTGATATTCTAATTTTCTGAGATTGTGGAGATTACATTAAGTATTTATCAGCTGTGAGGGTTCAGAACTCTATGTAGGAGCAGCAACCAGTCATATATACAGTATTATTATTATTATTTGTTTCCGCAACACATTTATTATAGTACTAATATACAACTATTGATCATTTTTTATTATATCATTTTTGATTGTAAAGAAGAATTGGGTATATGGTATAGATCTTAGCATGGGTTAGAAGCCTTAAAACAAAAACACATGCTTTGGTTACAATTCCACTCTAATGGGGTGAGCTTATTATAAATAACCTTATCAATGTAATGTTTTGAAAAAAAAATATCTTTTTAGGCCCCATTCACACTGGGCTTTTAACCCCAGTGCACGAGGCTCCAGCGTCTAGGTGTGGGACCCACAAGCCCACCATTCAGCCCCGCTGTCGCCAGCAAGTTAAACTTTATGACAGGCTGAAGGCAGGCTCCTTGCATTTCGGGCATTCATCTCCGGGAGCATACTGCCATAATCGCTAGAAGCACCCAGTACACCACCCAGGGCTGCTGTTAGAAATCACAGGCCCCATACAGTCAACATGAAAGGGCCCTCCCAAATAAACAGAGATTACAAGGCTTAGTTATGACTGAACACAGTGAGTGATCGGTACCGATCACTCATTGTGTTCATTTAGGAAAGGAAGTAGCTGGTAAATGTGACATATTTACCCTTCCCACACTCTGAAAGGAACCTATTGTGTACTTGCAGCTGCCGGTGGGAAGTAGAGGAGGGAATCCGTCAGCACTTCAGGGGTAGGGGGGCACACAAGGGGGTCTGGGCAGCAAGGGGGAAACATGGTACACAGGGAGGGTGATTGAAATGGTGGGAGGGAGAGGAGAAGAAGCCAGCTTTCAGTTGCTGAGAGCAGGGGCAGACTGACAACTCATGGGGCCCCCGGGCAATAGGGGATCATGGGGCCCCTGTGTCCTTGCCCAAACTGAAAAAAAGCCTATAAAAAAAGGTACCAGGGGCATCTCATGGGGTCCCCTACTGACCCCAGGCCCTCAGGCAGTGCCCGAGTTTCCAAATGGTCAGTCCGCCCCTGGCTGAGAGTCATAAATGTGATCAGTTCCAGTAATTCCCCCCTCCTGCCAGCCGATCACCCTCCCTGCCCACATCCAATTTACCCAGCTTCCAGGGCTCCCCTGCTACAGGAGGACAGGTGGTACTCCCTTATCCACAGCCCTGACACCACCCAGCCCTGTCTAGCAGAGTTTAAAAGGCTGAAGGCACCAGGCTTGGATGGTGTGCTTGTGTTTCCCACCTGCACCTAAAAACTTGAGTCTCATGTACAGGGGCTAAATTCCCAGTGTGCATGGGCCCTTTTAGTTTCTAACAGTTAAAGTGGAACTACAGGCAGAAAATTAAAAATTGCAAACATGTAAGCTCTTCTGCAATAAAATATACATGCCTGCCTGTTTGCAATCCCTTGCATAATGAAAATGGAGCTGCTCATGCGCAGCTCAATTTACATTCTGGAACACTGCCAGTGTGCCAGGATGACTGCTCTCCCATGCTGGACAATCAAAATGGTGATGACCTGCACCCAGAAGAACCCAAAGAGAAGATGCCAGTGCCGGGGAGGGACCTTGCAGGCATCGGACCATTGGAGCATAGGTGAGTATCTTGCATGTAGTTCCACTTTAGGTGACCTTGCTGTACTACCTAACTGCAGTGGAGAACAGTGAGGTCAGCGATCTGGCTGTGCTGTGTAGCAGGTCTGTCTAGATAACAGGAGGCTGGCTGAACAAAATTTGCAAAAAATACTTTGTCAGATAAAACAGTTAATTTGTATGCATTTCAAATGTCTATTTAGCAGTTTGCAGGGTTCAACTTTATAAAGGAAAGTGCAAAGTCTCAATAATTCCATTTCAATAGAGCAATTTTCTTAGGCATCAAAGCTTTTCAAACCAAATGTGGGCCACGTCTAGTCCCAGCAAACCATTGAAAAGCAATGACTCCCTGAAGGATGCTGAAGAACACTGAATTAATTGGTTGCTCTGGCTAATTGGTGGATCAGTAGGGGTTCCACATAGAACCCCTCTGGCCAATAAGAGAGAAGTATAATGGGATCTTACTTTGAATACGTAGGAGAAAAGCCTCTTTTAATTCAATTTGATCAAGACGATGGTTAGTCCAAAATCAACTATGTTAGTGTAATTCTTATGGGAAGTTCCTGGAGATCAGGATTATATTTAAAGTAATATTAAACCCTCAGCGTTTTTTTAATTTATTTAGCACAATTAAATGCAACACACTGCATTAATATTAGTTGCAGAATGTTAATTAAACACGAGATGGCAGTGTTCTGCGATTCAGTTATCCAGACTTTTGAAGAAAAGCCTTGTTGAACTTTTATGCTGGTAGCAGGACTTCTGCTCTCAAGACAAGGAGTGAGCAGACTACATTTCCCAGAAGAGCTAGAAAATATATATTGAGAAGCCTGTGGAGAAGGCCTTGAGGGACTTTGGAGATCTGGGCTGGATCAGGCTGTTGAGTGGAGGAGGAAAGAGGGACTGCAGAGCTCATGTGTTGCTGACGAGCAGGACAGTCAATCATGCGGGCAGGTGGATTGTAGTACTGCCATCAGCATCACTCCTACTAACAGAGGGACCAAAACGCATGAACCCCCCCATCTGAGACACTATCTTTTATGCTGCAAATGTTACAGACCGGGTGAGAGGGTTCCATACCCAAATCATCACAAGTTGCAAGTGACTGTGTTAAATTTCAATTGTTCAATTCAGTACACCTTACACCACAGCTTATTAAACTTGAGACCCAGACTACCTAGCCCACTCTGTAATACGGCCTACTACTTACTGTCTCACTAGCATCCTGAAGCCACAGGACTCTGGCTACTGCACATGCCCCCAACAGAGAGGGTTACATTAGTAACTCATTTCAAGCCTCTTCCAACTCCAAAGGAACTTGCTTCACCAGACTAGTTCACTATCTTTAGGGGTTCATCCTCTGCTGAAGTTTGCATCCGCCCCTTTCTACAATTTTAGCTACTTAGCCTTCATCCTCTGTTTTAAAAAGCCCTTACCCAGTTCCAACATCACTCAAAGAGGGAATCTTTCTGTGACTATACCGTCTTAAAGTGTTACTAAACCCACAACAGTAAAATCAGTCTGTATATGCAGTAAAGCATGCTTGTTATACTCACTGTGGAACCTAAGAGGTTAATCCACTGCATTGTGTAAAAAGGCTGTTTGATCCTTTCTTCTCTGCCCCTCCTCTTATTGAAATGACCACCTGATACAGGCTGACTATGTAGTCACATGCACATACTCAGTTTGGTGTGTATTGCTAGAGAGGTTTTTGTCTTTTCTTGGGAGAGTGCATGTGAGCAGCACAGGGAAAATCAGCACCTAGAGGAAAAGAAAACTCCTCCTACAAGCTTTAAACCAGGTTCTGCTGAAGTCACAAGACAGCTCTAACTGCTGATGAGAAAAGCTATTTAGCAGTTTATATTTACTAAAATAATTGCATTTCCATGTTGTATGTACTGTTGGAGACCAGATAGAGTGAATGCAGGGTCCTGGGTTTAGTAACACTTTAAGGAAGGACCTTAATGTGCACCAATGAGGGCCCCATCAAGCGCAGAAAATTGGACACCTTTACTTATAAAGATACAAAAAAAGGGACGCTA
Source organism: Staurois parvus (assembly GCF_062004578.1). NCBI lineage: Eukaryota > Metazoa > Chordata > Amphibia > Anura > Ranidae > Staurois > Staurois parvus. The sequence continues at coordinate 16,742,293 of NW_028317950.1, read as the reverse complement.
TTGCTCATAACCAGAAGTATTCCTGTCCAGAGTTAAACCCAGTTGCCAGTGACTGAGAACCCAAAAATGAATTAGCTTGACTTCTTGATAGTTCACTCCAGCTCACTTGGGGAGAGATATCTCAGAATCTGGAATTGATGTTTAAATTCTAATCCTGCAGAACATTTGGGCATAATACTGTATTATGTTACCTTGTTGAACCATTTAAAGAGTTTAACTTTTCTTTTATGCACATCTACTGTCATTCTTGTGCTTGCACTCTTTATTTTCTGACCTCAATATAATCAGAATATTTGCTCACTTTAAACTGTGTGGGTTTATTTTATGCTTCAAAGCCAGGGAGTCCACCTGGTCAAAGGTTCACAGTTGTGTCAGCAGGGGGCGGTACTTCCAAAACAGACTTAAAACAGACAGAGAACCCAGAAAACTCAGCGGCCCTCAAGAGGGTAGTGCTACATAAATAAACATTCCCCAGTAAACCATGGTTTACATTTCTTATAACAGCACTTGCAGTTTACAGTTTTCAATAATGATGGGTCCTGCTGTCTCAGTGCTGCTTCCCTGAACGTCCAGTCTTCACAGAAAAGAGTTAGCAGTGGACAGTGCAGTGCTGTCTTGTTATACAGGAGGGTGTCAGTGTGTATGTCCTTTCTTGGCCAAGCTTCTCTTTTAATTGTGTTTTGTATATTTTTTTTTATTATTCAATAAAAGCATATTTGAGGAATGATATGTGGCAGTTATAATTTGAAAAACACTTTTCTCTTTTTTATAATTATAGTGGAGTTGAGGTTTTTTTTTAATTTTTTTTTTTGAACAGTGCAGTCTGCAGACAGTCTGTTAGCTTGGAGAATGGAGGGGGAGAAGCAGGAGAGTGTTATATCTTTTAATTATGTAATACAAGGATATTTGAGGATGGATATGTGGCAGTTATAATTTGTAAAACACTTTTCTCTTTTTTATAAGTATAGTGGAGTTGAGTTTTTTTGTTATTTTTCTTGAACAGTGCAGTCTCCAGACAGTCTATTAGCTTGGAAAATGGAGGGGGAGAAGCAGGAGAGTGCCTTGCCATCCTGGGTTACAGGCTGTGTGTGTCTATTGATGCACACAGTGTAGGGAAACCCAATTCTGGTTCCTGCATGCAGGGGTGGCTCCATAGGAATCTGCAAGAGAAAACAGCCACCCTGAAACAGGAAACCTGGGACAGTGGTCACAGCCCTGGCTTAAACAGAAACATAGACAAGTATTAAAAAATACTAAATTTAGTTATTTCATCAACTGCTAAAGTGCTTAAAAAATGAGGGCTTACTATCACTTTAACTTACCCTTTGAAATTATGCAGGCACTCTTACATCTGGTCAATAATGCCCCAATGTTACCCCCTTGTGTTATTGTTTACTGTTTTAAGAAAACAAAAATATTAAAAAATATTGAAAATAAACTAAAACCTCATGTTGTGCATACTGCAAGACTAAAACAAAATCAACCTGCATTTTGAATGTAGTGCCCTTGATGTACCGACATCACACTGCCTGCAGGCAATGCTTGAGGGTGATTACCAGAGCTCAGCATGCTGGGAAAGGCACAGCTTTTTCCACTGGCCATCCTAAAGGTAAAATTGAGCATTGTTCGTAACGCTTGCTGACTCATCTGGTCACGGAGGGGTTAAAAGTCCTTCCACGGCTAATTCTGTTTGCTCGGTAAGCAAAAAAAAAATAAAGGGACAGGGAAAAGGTGGTGGTGGGGGGGAAAAAGCCTTCTTTGCGAAGAAGCTATTTCCTGCCTACTGGTAAGAAAACTCTGAGCTGAGATAAATTATTCACGCGGCGGAAATGGGGCCCTTGTTTCGGAGAGTTTCTAAATCTGGATGCTTAATGTGCTCACTCGCTCTCTGTTTGTGGGTTTATTGATTCCTGCAGCTCGCTGGCATCTGCCTACACCCAACACACACTCCCTCTATAGTTTATTGCAAGGTCACCACCAAGCATAGGTGACTCCGTCCAATGACATCTGTTCATGTTAGATTAAAGTCATCATGTCATAATCCTGAGCTATTCCAACAAAGCATAAAAAATACATAAGCAGAGGTTACATCTAGTGAAAACCACATGTCAAAATGATCAATAGATCTAGAAATATGGGCAGCTGAAGTTAGATACAAATCTCATTTTCTCTAATTTTCCTTCGACAAATCAAGCTTGGACCCCCACTATCTATATACACGTATCATCTGTATTAAGCTACATGTCTGACGCATTATAAACCCTCCTACCTACATCTCTGGTTTTCACCTGCCGCAGATGTACATTGATCATGTATTTTCATAGCCTCATTTGTTGTTCTGTATACACAGTCTATATTGTAGTAAAGTAAACATTCACATTCCTGTGTCAGAAGTTTCTGTTTTGTGTTCAGACATACCCATATGGAAGAAAAATATATTTAAAATATATTTTAAAAATATTCTTCCCAAATATAATGACATATATTTGAAATACTACAATTTTGGCCATATTCAAAATATTTCAAAATATATTTTTATATATATATATATATATATATATATATATATGTGTGTGTGTGTGTGTGTGTATATGTATGTATGTATATATATATATATATATATATATATATATACATATATGTGTGTGTGTATGTGTATATGTATGTATATATATATATATTTGTGTGTTTGTGTGTGTATATGTATGTATATATATATATATATATCTGTGTGTGTGTATATATACATATATATATATACTGTATGTTGAAATGCGTTTTTATTCCAAAATATATGAAAAATATTTTTTTAAATACATTTTCAAATATACTGTATGTCTTTAAAAGTAAAAATCTTCATTTTTAGAATGCATTTACAAATATATGTAAAAATATATGTTAAAATTACTTTTTTATATGTTAAAAAAATCTGAATATATTTAAAAATATATATTTTTAAAAAATATATTTTTTTTAAATATATTTTTCTTATTTTTTTTTAACATATAAAAAAATTATTTTAACATATATTTTTACATATATTTGTAAATGCATTCTAAAAATGGAGATTTGTATTTTTAAAGACATACAGTATATTTGAAATGTATTTTTAAAAATATTTTTCATATATTTTGGAAGAAAAAGGCATTTCAACATACAGTACATATACAGTATATATATATATATATGGCCAAAATTGTAGTATTTCAAATATATGTCAATGTATTTGGGAAGAATATTTTTAAAATATATTTCAAATATATTTCTCTTCCATATGGGTAGGGCATGCAGCATGGCAGTTCACAGGCAATGCATGAATTCTGTCTGCAGTGTGAGAACTGACACTTCCTGTGAAGAAACTACATATCCCACAATCCCTGGGTCTCTCAGCACATGGTTCTGGTGAGAGCTACACAGGAATTAGATCTAACACAGACACAAACAGGCAGAGCTTGTAACAGAGAGCTCATCATGCTGGAAGAGATGTGTTTCATCATATTCGTACATTTGTGATGTAACACAGAGGAGCTAGCAAAGCATGGATTGGACGCTGTGTGACCCAGTGCAAGCAGTTGTCAGTCCCTTTGGTAAACTAGGGACAAACTAGATGAATGAATACATGGACATAGGGGAATTGATCAGCCATGACACTACAAATTGTAGCCACAACATGTGAGCCCATCATTATAAGGTAAGACAAACAACACAGGGAATATATCTACATTAATACTTAGTTAAAACAATGAAAATTGAAAAGTGTAAAATGCCTTTAATCGCACTCCCGCCACCCTATATCAGACATACTGCTACAGGGAGGCAGGGGGTGCAAAATCACGCATATATCAGTGATTTTGCGCACCCCTGCTGCCCTGTACCCACACCACCATTCATAGCTGTGGCTGTCAATCATCGGGTCCCAGCCGGTGATTACTCGTCGGCGTCGGATGATTGCTGAGCATCACGGACGGGAGGGGGGAGAACTGTTTGTAAACAAAACAGTTCTCTCCTCTGTCAGCTCCTGCACACTGCTTTGCATGGCTCTGCATAGCACAGCCATACAAAGCAGTGTGCTTACAGTGAAGCACACACACACAGCCCCTAGTAAAACAGCACACGGTTAACCCTTAGATCGTCTCACATGTTAACTCCTTCCTGCCCAGTGTCATTAGTACAGAGTCAGTGCTTTTTATTAGCACTGATCACTGTATTGGAGTCACTGGGGATGGCAGTGACACCAAGTCAGTTCCCCCCCAGTGTCAGAATGCCCTCCGCAGTCCCGCTATAAGTTGCTGATCACCGCCATTACTAGTTTAAAAAAAAAATCCCAGTATATATACCGCCGTTTGTAAACGCTATAACTTTCACATAAACTGATTCATTTTCATGTACTGGGATTTTTTTTAGCAAATACATGTAGCAGAATACATTTTGGACTACATTTATGGCAAAATTAGATTTTTTATTTTTTTTTTACTGAACATGTTTAACTAGTTGCCGCCCTATAGCCAGATTGTGGCCGAGCAAACACCTCGTTCCTCCGGGTGGATGCCATATGGCGTCCCTTTCGGAGCGCGCATTGCGCATGCCCGCAGGGTCGCACTGTGACACGATCTGTCACCGGCCGTGTACCTCAGACATGGCCGATGACAAATCTGTGTACCGACCCCGTTGCCAGTACCATGTGACCTGCTGTGACCAATCACAACAGGTCACATGACAGTTGTATACAATGGATGGCGTCCTTTCATGCAATCCATTGTATACAAGTCTGTCTAGATGTGAAAGGTCACAGCAATCACATGCACAAGCTTGGCCAATCACAGCCCAGCTGTGTCATGTGATTAGCCATGGCCAACTCACAGCTAATCACAAGAAAAAAAAACCCTGAATGAATTGATGTCATTCAGGTAAATGCTTGCTTATAGGAAAGTAGTTTTTTGCTATAAGCAAATTGTGTAAAAAAAAAAAAGAAATACTGATCACTTCCCCAAAGTAGTACAATGTTACTATGGTAACTTTATACTACTTTGGTCATAGTGAAATATGAAAAAAAATCTTAAAAAAGAGAAAAAAGTAATAAAAAATAATAAAAAAAAATAAAAAAAATTATCAATTTTTGTTTTTTGTACTGTCACCAGTCAGTGTCCCTGATCATCGCCATGCCAGTTATATGATGATGCTGTACTGCACTGGTGACAGTATGCAAAAAACAAATTGTGAAAATCATTTTTTTAATTTCTTCATTTTCCGAAAAATTATGACAAAATAATTACAACTTCAAAAAACTCGCCATGCCTTATTATGAAGTACGTCGGACTGTCTACTTTGCAAAAAGGGGTCATTTGGGATATATCTGTACTGTTCTGACATTCTTGGACCTCAAGAAATTAGATTGGCTGTCAGTACTTCAGGATTGATCAATATTCAGATTTATACCATAGTTTGTGAACTCTATAACTTTCCTACAGATTAAATCATAAATACTAATTTGGGTTATTTTCACCAAAGACATGTAGCAGAATACATCTCGGCCTAAATTTATGAAGAACAATTCTTTATTTGCAAACTTTTATAACAGAAACAAAGAAATGTGGTTTTTTTTCAAAATTTTCGGTCTTTTTTTTTAATTTAGCAAATAATAAAAACCCCAGCGGTGATTAAATACCACCAAAACAAAGCTCTAGTTGTGTGAAGAAAATTATAACATTTTAGTTTGGGTACAATGTTGCATGATCGTGCAATTGTCATTCAAAGTGTGAGAGCGCTGAAACCTGAAAATTGGCCTGGGCAGGAAGGGTATAAAAGTGCCCTGTATGGATGTGGTTAATAGCAAAAAGACAAAAATATGTTTTGTTTCTGAAAATTGTCGGTCTTTTTTTTTTATAGTGCATCTGATGGGGACTACAAGTGACCTTGCTATGCCAAATAAAAGCCTGTAATAAATAAAAATACCATTATGATCCTGCCATGAAGGTCCTTGTTTAGGGACTTCTTGTTATGGGGTGACAACTGTCAACCTACTGTGCTCCCTTGTTATCACCCCATATCTGTGCCTTTGATGGGGACTAAAAGTGGCCTTGCTATGCTAAATGAAAACCTGTAATAAATAAATAAATAAATAAAAATACCATTATGATCCTGCCATGAAGGTCCTTGTTTAGGGACTTCTTGTTATGGGGTGACAACTGTCAACCTACTGTTTTCCCTTGTTATCACCCCATCACATGTGCCGCTGATGGGGACTACAAGTGGCCTTGCTATGCTAAATGAAAACCTGTAATAAATAAATAAAAATACCATTATAATCCTGCCATGAAGATCCTTGTTTAGGGACTTCTTGTTATGGGGTGACCACTGTCAACCTACTGTGCTCTCTTGTTATCACCCCATCACATGTGCCTCTGATGGGGACTACAAGTGGCTTTGCTTTGCTAAATAAATACCTGTAATATATCAAAAAAATACTATATGATCCTGCCATGAAGATCCTTGTTTAGGGACTTCCTGTTATGGGGTGACAACTATCGCCCTACTGTGCTCCCTTGTTATCACCCCATCAGATGTGCCCATGGTGCAGACTACAAGTGGCCATGCAGAACACACATTACACAATTATGGTCCACTGTTGTCACTATCAGGGCAATGATGTATGGTGAACACTGGAGAAAGTGCATATAGACAGGAAGTGGCTGAAAAGGGGTGAAGTAGATCAGCATCACTGAGATGCCAGAAAATGTTAAAAAAAAAGTGGAAATAATATTTTACTTTAAAAATGTCAGTTGTTTATGACACGCAGTGCTTTTGGCAAACTTCATGTCCTTCAGCTGGGTTTCCATCCGGTTTAACTCCTTCCTTCTCTCCGCCGTCAGCCTTCAGAATTTCCAGCTGTCAGCTCAGCACAAAGACAAATTTCCAGTAATCCCACAAATCTAAATTCAAAAGTGATTTTGCAGATTTTTCTGTAAATGAACTAAAGAGATCTATCGATATAGAGGGAAGTAAGCCGGTCCCTCTTTCTCCCGGCGCTGTCCGTGTTCAGACAGCTGTATACAGGGAGACGGCTGATGCTGAATTTGGTGCTTAAAGACGGTGGAGCTCTTTAATAAGGCCGCAGGGGATTTGTGATCCTCTTACACAGTTATTACAATTTTATCACTAATCCTGCATAGGAGGACACGCCGGGCCACTACAAAGCCAGGGACCTCCACGGGAGCCACAGAATGTCATTGTACACAAACAGCAGATGGGATCCACTCACCGCTCCCTGACATCACTAAAGCCGGCCACACACCTCTTATGCAGGCCAAAGACGGGTCGAAAATCGGCCAATTTTTTCGGGCGAAAAAAATCGGCCGATTTTCACACCGTTAGTGGGTTAATTGGTCGGCCGTTTTTCGGGATTTTGGCACATTTTTTTTTTTATCGGTAAAGTTGGAAAAAAATCGGCCGATTTTTGCAGCAATGATGGGCAAATCGGCTGATCTTTTTACTGATAAAAAATCTGCGCATGAGCCGTGACCTGCAAAAAGAAAAAGAAGAAAAAGAATTCCAGTTCGCTATTATATTTGACATGAAAAAGTATAGCGGTTGCAACAATGTATCTATTTGTATCCGAATAAAAATATCTGTATCCGAAATGGATACAAATAGATACATTGTTGCACCCGCAATACTTTTTCATGTCAAATATAATAGCGGAGCTCTCTGCAGGGACAGAAGTAATTAATTGCCGGCCGTAGACGGGACGAAAATCGGCTGATTTTTTTTTTTACCGTTGGTGGTAACATCGGCCTATTGAACGACCGATTTTTCGGGTTTTTTTTGTGCAAAACGGCCGGGTTTTCGACCCATCTATGGCCTGCATTAGAATAGCCCTACATATGATCTAGTAGATTCCCCAAATTATACCCTATAGTGCCAGGGTCTACCGAACGGTATAGAAATTCTGTAGGCAGGCACTTGCAATATCGAGTTACAGATCTAACAGATCCGGTCTAAGGCTAGGCTCACACCTATGCAGGTTGTGTTTGACCCCTTTCTGCACATGCGTTTTAATGTTTTTTTTTTTTTTTTTTAATTTTCCTTGTTGCTAGGCAGATTTAAAACACACAATGCATCAAAAATGCACTACATGCGTTTATGCAGCGTTTCCATTGCAGTCTATAAAACCAAAAATGCAACTTTTTTGTGATCAAAAAACTCCCTGACCCTTTCCAAAATACGCACCAGGAGATGTGAACATGTCACAAAATCATGTTAAATGGACTGTACTGCGTTTCTCCAAAACACTGCAGAAATCACTTATGCCTTGTACACACGATAAGAAAATCGTTTGAAAAATTTTGTGGAACCACTGATCAAATGATTTTCTCTTTGATGATGAGCAGGATGTTTTAATCGTTAACGATATTGTGAACAAAAAAATCCGGTTGAACAACAGTGAAAAATGTTGTCGTTTCGCATACGAACGACCGATTTTCTATGCGGTGGTATGACGGTCGTACGAAAAAAAATCTGTCAAGCGCTATCACGCTTGAGCGGAAACAGAAGATGACTACGATGTTTATGTACAAGGAATCTTCGTAAACACGAATGAAAAATCCAAATGGTAAAAGTAGATTGGCCTAATGAGATCATGAAACCAGAATTCTGCATACTATATTTTATGAATCACGATTTATGTATATAGGTAATGAAATAAACTATATTATACTCATTGCTGACAATTGTGTATATCGCTCGATCTGGCCGCAAGGGCGTGGCTACAAGGTTACACGCACACTGCATCACTTCCACTTGCACGGAAGACGTCAACACTACGTATTGCCCGACAAACGATTTTTTTGGATCGGTTAATGTGAGCCACGATTTCGACCAACGAATGCCTCTTGGTCGTTGGATGAGTGATCGGTCGATTTTCTAATGTGTATTCCCACCAGGGGTGGACTGACCATTTGGAAACTCGGGCACTGCCCGAGGGCCTGGGGTCAGTAGGGGGCCCCATGAGATGCCCCTGGTACCTTTCATAGGCTTTTTTAAGTTTGGGCAAGGACACAGGTGCCCCATGATCCCCTATTGCCCGGGGGCCCCATGAGTTGTGAGTCTGCCCCTGATTCCCACCTTTAGATGTGAACCTAGGGTAAGAACTGACACCTGAAGCTTTTTTCAATTAAAGTGACCCTAATAATATTCCATACGCATTCACTATTTATTGGCCCTGTAAAATATTTTTCAATAAATTGTGTTTTTTTTTGCCTTCTTGTATTGTCCTTCGTGAGCTCCTGACCTTTACCCCCCTCACTTCCATTTGAAGCAGTGCATGTTAGTTGTAGTCATGTGCACTGCTCTTTGCACACTACACATCCCAGTCTATAGTCCCTAGTCCATCTCAGGAGAGAGCAAGAGAGGGTGGCTACGTTTCTACATACTGTAAGTCCATGGAGTTCGGCTGTAGCCACTCTCTAACACAGCGGTTCTCAACCTGGGGGTCGCGACCCCTTTGGGGGTCGAACGACCATTTCACAGGGGTCGCCTAAGACCATCGGAAAACACATATTTCCGATGGTCTTAGGAACCGAGACACCGCTCCTGTCTCAGGCGATCTGTGGGCGGGATGATATGCTGCCCCTGTCACCTGGCCACACCTCCGGGATCACGCAACAGCTCCGCCTCCTCGCCGCTGATTGGCCACCGGAACTGTAGCTCAGGAGAGGCACACAGGCGGCCAATCACCGGCGAGGAGGTGGAGCTTGGAGAGGAGGAGCCGAGCGGCAGCGCGCGGAGATCGAAGAAGATCGAGGGAGCTGCAGGAGCGAGTGAAGAGAGCGGCCAGAGAAGGAAGACAGCTGACAGGTAAGTGCAAATTTTGCTGCTGCAGCCAGGTATGCAGGCTGTAGATGGGTGAGGGAGAGAGAGAGCCCAGGCTGGAGCAGGGGTCAGCAAGGTAAGTATCATTGGTGTCAGTGGGAGGGATAGTGCCCCATCATTTGTGTCACTAATACCAACGATGGGGCACTATTCCTCCCCCCACTGACACCGACGATGGGGCACTATTCCTCCCCCCACTGACACCAACGATGGGGCACTATTCCTCCCCCCACTGACACCAACGATGGGGCACTATTCCTCTCCCCACTGACACCAACGATGGGGCACTATTCCTCCCCCCACTGACACCAACGATGGGGCACTGTTCCTCCCCTCACTGACACCAATGATGGGGCACTATTCCTCCCCTCACTGACACCAATGATGGGGCACTATTCCTCCCCCCACTGACACCAACGATGGGGCACTATACCTCCCCCCACTGACACCAATGATGGGGCACTATACCTCCCCCCACTGACACCAACGATGGGGCACTATACCTCCCCCCACTGACACCAACGATGGGGCACTATTCCTCCCACTGACACCAACGATGGGGCACTATTCCTCCCACTGACACCAACGATGGGGCACTATTCCTCCCACTGACACCAACGAAGGTGGGAATTTTCCTCCCACTGACACCAATGATGGGGCACTATTCCTCCCACTGACACCAATGATGGGGCACTATTCTTCCCACTGACACCAATGATAAGGCACTATTCCTCCCAATGACACCCACAATGGGGCACTATTCCCCCCACTGACACCCACAATGGGGCACTATTCCTCCCACTGACACCAATGATGAGGCACTATTCCTCCCAATGACACCCACAATGGGGCACTATTCCTCCCACTGACACCCACAATGGGGCACTATTCCTCCCACTGACACCCACAATGGGGCACTATTCCTCCCACTGACACCCACAATGGGGCACTATTCCCCCCACTGACACCAATGATGGGGCACTATTCCTCCCACTGACACCAATGATGGGGCACTATTCCTCCCAATGACACCCACGATGGGGCACTATTCCTCCCAATGACACCCACGATGGGGCACTATTCCTCCCACTGACACCCATGATGGGGCACTATTCCTCCCACTGACACCCACGATGGGGCACTATTCCTCCCACTGACACCCACGATGGGGCACTATTCCTCCCACTGACACCCACGATGGGGCACTATTCCTCCCACTGACACCAACGATGGGGCACTATTCCTCCCACTGACACCAATGATGGGGCACTATTCCTCCCACTGATACCAATGATGGGGCACTATTCCTCCCACTGACACCAATGATGGGGCACTATTCCTCCCACTGACACCAATGATGGGGCACTATTCCTCCCACTGACACCAATGATGAGGCACTATTCCTCCCAATGACACCCACAATGGGGCACTATTCCTCCCACTGACACCCACAATGGGGCACTATTCCTCCCACTGACACCAATGATGGGGCACTATTCCTCCCACTGATACCAATGATGGGGCACTATTCCTCCCACAGACACCAATGATGGGGCACTATTCCTCCCACTGACACCAATCATGAGGCACTATTCCTCCCAATGACACCCACAATGAGGCACTATTCCTCCCACTGACACCCACAATGGGGCACTATTCCTCCCACTGACACCCACAATGGGGCACTATTCCTCCCACTGACACCCACAATGGGGCACTATTCCTCCCACTGACACCCACAATGGGGCACTATTCCTCCCACTGACGCCAAAGATTGGGCACTATTCCTCTCACTGACGCCAATAATTGGGCACTATTCCTCCCACTGACGCCAATGATTGTACACTATTCCTCCCACTGACACCAATGATGGGGCAGTATTCCCCCCACTGACACCAATGATGGGGCACTATTCCTCCCACTGACACCAATCATGAGGCACTATTCCTCCCAATGACACCCACAATGAGGCACTATTCCTCCCACTGACACCCACAATGGGGCACTATTCCTCCCACTGACACCCACAATGGGGCACTATTCCTCCCACTGACACCCACAATGGGGCACTATTCCTCCCACTGACGCCAAAGATTGGGCACTATTCCTCTCACTGACGCCAATAATTGGGCACTATTCCTCCCACTGACGCCAATGATTGTACACTATTCCTCCCACTGACACCAATGATGGGGCAGTATTCCCCCCACTGACACCAATGATGGGGCACTATTCCTTCCACTGACACCAATGATGGGGCACTATTCCTCCCACTGATACCAATGATGGGGCACTATTCCTCCCACTGATACCAATGATGGGGCACTATTCCTCCCACTGATACCAATGATGGGGCACTATTACTGCAAAATTACAGTTATGAAGTAGCAACGAAAATAATTTTATGGTTGGGGGTCACCACAACATGAGGAACTGTATTAAGGGGTCGCGGCATTAGAAAGGTTGAGAACCACTGCTCTAACAGGAAGTCAGATCACAGCAGAACTAGCAGCAGCAATAGAAGGGACTTTTTAAAATTAGGATTACATACTAGAATAGATTTCTTTAAAACCAGAGTTTAGGCTCACTTTATAGCTGGTCCCATGCAAAGATTCCGGTAGATTTATCGTAAGATTAATTTTTAAGTGGTTGAGCGGAAAATTGTAAATGATTGCTTGCAGCAGGAGCAAGTCTCAGAGCCCAGTATAAGTCCAAGCAATTTTGTTTGCTCAAGGCCAGTGGTCTCCAAACTGCAGATCAGGGAATGATGCAGCTATTCACTTGTATTTTTCCAGCCCTTGGGGTGCTATTCCTCCAACTGACACTAATGGGATACTATTCCCTCTACTGACACCATCAATGGGGCACTATTCCTCCTACTAACACCATCAATGGGACACTATTCCTCCTACTAACACCATCAATGGGACACTATTCCTCCTACTAACACCATCAATGGGGCACTATTCCTCCTACTAACACCATCAATGGGGCACTATTCCTCCTACTAACACCATCAATGGGGCACTATTCCTTCCACTGACACCATCAATGGGGCACTATTCCTCCCACTGACACCATCAATGGGGCACTATTCCTCCTACTAACACCATCAATGGGGCACTATTCCTCCCACTGACACCATCAATAGGGTGCTATTTCTCCCACTGACACCATCAATTGCTCACTATTCCTCCCACTGACACCATCAATGGGGCGCTATTCCTAACAGTAACATCATTGATGGGGCCCTATTCCTCCCACTGTCATCATCCATGGGGCACTATTCCTCCCACTGACACCATTGATGGGACACTATTCCTTCCAGTAATGCCAATGATGGGGCACTATTCTTCCCAATTATACCAAGGATAGGACACCATTCCTCCGACTGACACCATCCATTGGACACTACTCCTTACCACTGACACCATCAATGGGGCATTATTCATCCCAGTAATGCCACTGATGGGGCACTATTCTTCCCACTGATACCAATAATGGGCACTATTCCCCCCACTCATACCAATGATGGGGCACTATTCCTCCCACTGATACCAATAATGGGCACTATTCCCCCCACTCATACCAATGACGGGGCACTATTCTTCCCACTGATACCAATAATGGGCACTATTCCCCCCACTCATACCAATGATGGGGCACTATTCTTCCCACTGATACCAATAATGGGCACTATTCCCCCCACTCATACCAATGATGGGGCACTATTCCTCCCACTGACACCAATGATTGGACACTATTCCTCCCACTGATACCATCAATGGGGCGCTATTCCTCCCACTGGCACCAACAATGAGGCACTATTCCTCTACTATCAACACTAACAATGGGGCACCATTTCTCCTACTGACACCATCAATAGGACACTATTGCTTCCACTGACACCAATGATGGGGCACTATTGCTCCTTCTGACACCACTGACGAGGCACGATTTTTCCTACTGACACCATCGATGGGAATACAATCTTATTCACGAACGACGTATCTCAATGCTGTTGATCGGCACAGAACGACTGACAATTTTTGATTAAGTTTGAGGCTGCTTTCCCACTGATCAGTTTTTCTTTCGCTTTTGAGCTAAAAAAAAGCAGAAGAGAAACATGTAACCATATATTCCGTTGCAGGACCGGTGCAGTAAAAAAAATTCTGCTTGCTGCATTGTTGGTGCAGGTTTGGTGTGGTAAAAAAAAAAAAAAAAAACACACACACACCAAAAACGCACCTCCCCATTAAAATCAATGGAAAACAAGGCAAAAATGTGCCTGTGTTGCGTGTTGGTGCGTTTTTTGATTCACATGTCCTGTAAGGAACACAGACGGTAAATACTCCATGCGGTTTTGCTACGGATCAGTCTGAAAGCAGCCTTAATCCTAATAAGTTACCGGAAGGCTTCACTCCTGCTAAAATGCTGCGCTCGTAGAATCCTCAATTGCAGAGCAAATATTACATTTCTAGTCATGTGATCAATGTTGGCTTTTCATTGGCTGAAAACATGCCAATAGCAGCTTTTCAGTCTTTAATGAGGGCAAAGATCCACAATTCACCTGGAAACCAGTGATATGATGTCTCTCAGAGCTGCTTTCTCTTTTATTTCTGGCAGAAAATAACTTTTTTTTTTAATTCATAAGACAATTTGGTAATGTTGTTATGTTGCTTCTGACTCATGCTGTTTGATTTTTTAATAATTGGTCCACTCTAAGAAGCCAGCAGATGATTACTGCACCAGCCAGCAACCACAGAAAAACTGTCATCACTTTTGGCTCAGTGTCCTTATGACTAATATTGGTTTCCTTTACATGAACACATTGGATATTCTTCAAGGCTCAGTCCATTAAAGAATTACGGTACATGGGACGGTATCATCTTCCTGCATCATGCTCTGTATCTTTATGGAGCACCCTGATCCCACTCACCTTCTCAGCGATCCTTCTGTTAGACTAGGTTCAAAGCTGTGCGTGTCGGGAATGTGCGCAAAATTGCGCACTTTTTCTGACACGCAGAAAAGCGCCAGTGCCATGTGGTTTGATGCACGTACAATTTTGAAAAAGCATTAGGGACTTCTTTTGCATGTTTCTCATGTTTAGGGCAGCCCCTTGAAATGAATGCTGCCTTACATACGATGTGCGGGAATGTGTAGAAAATGCGCAGAAATGCACATGTGCTCCAGTGCACCTGCATGGTGTGAACAGAGCCTTACGCTAATGTCACACGTATGAGGATTTTAGTGCGTTTTCCAGTTTGCAGAAACGCACTACACTCCTTTTAACACTGCTCCAAAAAATTAAAGGAACGCTTTTTAATCTGAGTATAGCATCAAGTCAATTAAACTCCTGGGATGTTGATCTGGTCAGTTAAGTAGCAGAGGGGGTTGTTAATCAGTTTCAGCTGCTTTGGTGTTAATGAAATTAACAACAGGTGCACTAGATGGGCAACAATAAGATGACCCCCAAAACAGGAATGGTTTTACAGGCGGAGGCCACTGACATTATTTTCCCTACTTATCTTTTCTGACTGTTTTTCACTAGTTTGCATTTGGCTAGGGTCAGTGTCACTACTGGTAGCATGAGGCGATACTTGGACCCTACAGAGATTGCACAGGCACCCCAACCCCTATAGGATGGCACATCAATACGTACCATTGCCAGAAGGTTTGCTGTGTCTCCCAGCACAGTCTCAAGAGCGTGGAGGAGATTCCTGGAGACAGGCAGTTACTCTAGGAGAGCTGGACAGGACCCTAGAAGGTCCTTAACCCATCAGCAGGACCGGTATCAGCTCCTTTGTGCAAGGAGGAACAGGATGAGCACTGCCAGAGCCCTACAAAATGACCTCCAGCAGGCCACTGGTGTGAATGTCTCTGACCAAACAATCAGAAACAGACTTCATGATAATTGCCTGAGGGCCTATGCTCGACTGGCATTTGCCATTGAACAGCAGAATTGGCAGGTCCGCCATTGGCGCCCTGTGCTTTTCACAGATGAGAGCAGGTTCACCCTGAGCAGATGTGACAGACTTGAAAGGGTCTGAAGAAGCCGTGGAGAACATTATGCTGCTTGTAACATCGTTCAGAATTACCATTTTGGTGGTGGGTCACTGGTGGTCTGGGGAGGCATATCCATGGAGGGATGCACAGACCTCTACAGGCTAGACAATGGCACCCTGACTGCCATTAGGTATCGGGATGAAATCCTTGGATCCATTGTCAGACCCTACGCTGGTGCAGTGGGTCCTGGGTTCCTCCTGGTGCATGGCAATGCCCAGCCTCATGTGGCGAGGGAATGCAGGCAGTTCCTGGAGGATGAAGGAATTGATATCATTGAATGGCCCCAAGGCTCGCCTGACCTAAATCCAATAGAACACTACTGGGATATCATGTTTTGGTCCATCCGACGCCACCAGGTTGCACCTCAGACCGTCTAGGAGCTCAGTGATGCCCTGGTCCAGATCTGGTAGGAAATACCCCAGGACACCACCCGTTGTCTCATTAGGAGCATGCCCCGACGTTGTCAGGCATGCATACAAGCACGTGGGGGCCATACAAACTACTCAGTACCATTTTGAGTTGCTGCAATGAAATTTCAGCAAAATGGACTAGCCTTCTGCATAATTTTTTCACTTTGATTTTTGGGGTGTCTTTGAATTCAGTCCTCTGTAGGTTGATAATTTTAAATTCCATCGAACGATGGGACATCCTTACATTCCTAACACATTACCCAGCCCACATCAGTATAGATATCCAGCATGAGATTTTTCCCCATTGAGATCTGGTGTGTTTTCAAAGTGTTCCTTTAATTTTTTTGAGCAGTGTAATTTCCTATGGATCTAGTTCAAATCTGTGCGTTTTGAGACGTGTTTTTTTTTAATAGGTTAGGGACTTTTTTTTCCCACAGGAGATTGTGTTTTGCGTGTAATAGACTTCAATGGACCCGCACCAAAAATGCAAGTATTGTGTTTTTTATGCATTTTGGGGTTCTTTTTGCCAATAGGAAAAGTATTGACTTTGATGTGACTTTGGATGGGCGTGAGTTTGATGCGACTTTACATTCTCTGGCACTCAAGTAGCATGAAAGTAACATCAAAGTAGCCCTACATGAACAGAGCTATCATACTTTCCTATTGGAAAAAAAGTTGCATCGAAGTCAATACTTTCTTAATGGCAAAAAAAAAAAACGCAAAATGTGTTTTCAAAACCCCAGTGCAAAACGAGGCATAAAAACGCATCAATCGCAATGCGCAGAGGTGTGAACTTAGCCTCAAGCTGACCATCAATTGAAATTCAGCTAGTTCAGCAGGGATTGCTGGAATTTCAATCCACGTATGGACAGGGAGGTTGCACGGAAGTCAAACTACCAATTGACTTTTGTACCACCGGTGTATTGGAAATGTTCCGCACAATCAGTATTCTGATGGTGGCAAGTCTTCCTACTGTCAGAACACAATAGCTCAATGGAAGTGATTCCCTCATCTACCTCGAATATATGGATGGGGGAATAGGATAATTTATTTTTTCATTCAACCTACTGGTTGAACAAAAAAAAAAAAGGACTAATGTATGGACTGTCTCAGGGTCACCATACATTTGGTTTGCCAAAATGATGTATTATGGGGACCTACCTAATCTATCCAATCAAATTGCATCGGATCAGGCAGGCCCTTGCACCACATAGTCATTGGTAGGTATTTTCAAACAAGAGAATCTTGGTAAAACATTGATGGAAAAGTCCCGGTGGGTTTAACTGGCACATAAATTAGGGTGCATTTTTTGTGCTTTTGGCCCTAAAAAGTGCCCCTCTTTCCATTATCAGAAAGCCGGGAGACATTCTCCCTGAGAAACAACGTTGTGCGGAGAACTAGGCTTGCGGTCTTCTCAGGGTTAATCGCTGTGTGTTTTCTATAGCAGGGATAATCTGTGTGTTTGGGCTGAGTGCTAGATGAGCTTGCAGGTCAAAGCTCCCCCCCCCCCCATCCATCTGTAATCCAGGCATCAGCTGATTGTGTAGGAGACTCCACATTGTCCTGAGCTCTCGGCTCCCATCTGCTAGGAGGTGAGCCAACTCTGGAGTGCAAGCCTGGGGGAACACAGGCTGCCATGCCCAGGTATTAACCCCTTGTGCTAAACTCTACAGCTGCCCATACCCTGATTGAAATTCAGCAGGGACCAGCAAAATCTCGATCAATGTACGGCTGTTCCTCCTTGATCATTTGATCAACTTCTGCCGAAGGGACGCGTTGGAAAACTGTTATCGATCAAGGATGCCCCTTGTTGGCTGGAACATGCTGTGTGATTCCTGTGCGACTCAGTGTGCAATTTTCTTTTTTATTGGCATGGTCTAAAATTAGACTGGATCGCAAAAATGCACTGCACAAATCGCACAGTACTGCGATGGCACTGCATTTGCGATCTGCGTTTGGGGTGTCGGTAGCAATATATAGACCCCAGCAGCAGATCACACTCCCAGTGCGTTTCAAACAGTGCTGGAAACTCGCACAAAACTGCCTTCAGGTGTGAACGAGCTGTAAAGTAGATATAAAATCCTAATTAAATTTAATTTCATCTGTAAAAGCATTGTCTATCATTAATAACCGTCATTGCTGTTAAAATGGTACAAAAGACCAAAAAAATGGGGGGGAAATAGGCAAAGGGAAAAAATGGACTTTAGAGGCACAGAAACCATAAACACATATCAGTAAAATACCTGCTCCCCAAAAGGTGCCAAAAATGGCAGTGGAGGGGGAGAGCAGGCAAACAAGCAGAGCCTCCATTTTTGGGTGGCACTCCGCTTTAAAGTGTTACTAAACCCAGGAGTGTACATTCATTATATCATTTCTTCCACAGTACAAAGAACATAGCTGAGCTCCGAGGAAGGGGGCTTGTCTCCTGAAACGCGTCAGTCTATCCTGAGGACACATTATTGCATTGACTGTCATTGCGGACCACTCATTCTGTTTTTAATTTCCATTGGTTTGTGAGTATATATCCATTTTTCTACACAATAAATACGTGGTGTAGCACGGTAATGCACAATGAGAGTGCTCCCTTGTCTGCTTTTGTTCACTAAGGTACAGGGGTCAGTATCATGAAACATGGAGGGTGAAGAAATCAGTAGCATGTAACGTGCAGGGGTAAGGATTACTTAAAACACACGGTGCATCAGTCAGTAGTCTGTAACATGCAGAGTGCAGGGGTTAGTAGTAAGTAAAGTGAAGGGGTCAGGAGTATGTAATGTACAAGGTGCATGTGGATCTGAGTGCAGGGGTCAAGAGTATGTAATGTACAAGGTGCATGTGGATCTGAGTGCAGGGGTCAAGAGCATGTATCCCTACCTCCACGCACAAATCCTTCACCCCTAACAAAACCACACCCTCAGCTTCCTAAAAATCAGAACAGCATCAAGAAAACCACTCCTCACCTCTCTCAGCAAACCCCTCCCCTTAAGAAAACTCTGTTTCACCCTAGTCTGCAAACATTACCCACTCAATGTGCCAAAATCTCCCCTGCAGCATAAGGATTCCCCCAGCTCAAACATACATGCCCACCAAAACATCTCTTCTTTCCCAAACTAAAATCCCCACTGGCCAGTACTGACCCCCCCCCCCTATTCTCCACAATAGATACCCCCAGTCACAGGTGCTAGCAACACCCATGATCTTTTTAGGCTCCATGCACACTAACGTTTAGCATTTTGTGAGTTTCAGCGTTTAGGAGCAGAAAAAATTTTTTTTTTTGTAGGTTTTTGGGGAGTTTTTCCAGCAGAAAAAAACGCTAAATGCTCTTAAATGTTGCTAAACACTATGAAAACGCTCCTGATAGCTTTTTCACTGACGGGGGAGAGACCTGTATGTAAACAATACAGTTCTCTCCCCTGTCAGCTCCTGTACACTGCTTTGTATGGCTCTGCATAGCAGAGTGGAAAGCACATACACAGCATACTGTGAAACCGCACACAATTAACCCTTTGATCAACCCACATGTTAACCCCTTCCTGTCCAGTGCCAGTGCTTTTTATTAGCACTGATCACTGTATTGGTGTCACTGTGGATGTCAGTGACACCAAGTCAGTTCCCCCCCAGTGTCAGAATGCTCGCTGCAGTCCCGCTATAAGTCGCTGATCATTGCCATTACTAGTAAAAAAAAAATTAATTCTAGTATATATACCGCCACTTGTAAATGCTATAACTTTCACGTAAACCAAGTAATTTACACATATTGGGGGGGTTTTATTAGCAAAGACATGTAGCAGAATAAATTTTGGCCTAAATTTATGATGAAATTTGATTTTTTGTTATTTTTTTACTGGACATGTTTAATAGCAAAAAAGTCAAAAATATTGTTGTTTTTCTCAAAATTGTCCGTCTTTTTTTGTTTATAGTGCATAAAATAAAAAAAGCACAGGCGATCAAATGCCACTGAAAGAAAGCTCCATTTGTGGGTAAAAAAGGACATAAATTTAATTTGGGTCAGTGTTGCACGACCGCGCAATTGTCAGTTAAAGTAACTCAGCGCCGTATAGCAAAAAATGGCCTGGTCAGGAAGGGGGGTAAATCCTCTGGAGGGCAAGTGGCTAAAGAAATACTAGTGTGTATGGAGCCTTAAGGTGTAAACAAATCCTCCCCGGTCATTTGCATTAACTATAGGAATCTAAGTAGATATCATTGCAGACGTCCACAAGCTGCCATTTGTATCGAAGCTCACACATGAATCCACTTGCTTCCTACTTCCGGAGCCCTGCACGGGAGGCTCTTCCTTCTATAACCACGTCAGTCTCAGAGTTATAATAAGAGAAATGCTGCTGGGAACAGCAATGAGCTATTCACATGAGTATGAACTGAAATTTCTACAGGAGCTCTGTATGCCTAAAGCATACAAAAGCCCAGAGGCGGACTGACAACTCATGGGGCCCCTGGGCAATAGGGGATCATGGGGCCCCTGTGTCCTTGCCCACACTCAAAAAAGCCTATAAAAAGGTACCAGGGGCATCTCATGGGGCCCCCTACTGACCCCGGGCCCTCGGGCAGTGCCCGAGTGCTCGATTGGTCAGTCCGCCCCTGCAAAAGCCCCTATACAAGAAATAAATATTTTATTTTTTTCCCCTTTCACAAAATCATATCTACAGGCTGATTTAAAATCCCATTATTATTATTATTATTATTATTACCACCAAAAAAAATACAAAAAGATTTGTGTAGCTGTTATACAGTAGATCCATAAAAAGAAGAGCTGTCCTTAAAGATTATGTATACCGAACATTTCATATTTCTGATATGTGCCTTCTGTAACATGTATTTGTAAATAAAACTCCTCTTCCCTTTGTATTGCTTCCCTGGTATGAAATCCCTGGTGTTCCAGCCAGTCCCTTTGCTTTCCTATTAAAAACTGACCACATCAGGCAGGAAAGCAAAGCATTGTCAGTTCTCTCAGGGCTGTCTTAATGCTTGGGCGCCCTTAGGCACTATCCAAGGGCCCCAGGTGCATGAGGTCCCCATGATAATTCTGCATTACATCATACTTGCCAACTGTCCCGAATTTTCCAGGACAGTCATGGTTTTTACTAAGCTGTCCCAGGTTGGTGGGTATTAGTCTTTGATTTATGGTACATTTTATTATTGTTTAAAATTGATTTTATTAAAAGTACTGATAAATATATGTTTAGTTCTATCAACTATTTATAATTTAATTCTTGAGAACAGGTGCATAAATTGGAGCATGCTGGTAAGGACTCCAGTGCATTACTTTACCCAGGGGCCCATGATGCTATTAAGACGTCCCTGAGTTCTCTAACTGTGCCTGCTCTTCTCCAATGAACAATGTGTGCTGACATGCCCCCTGCACAGTCATTCACTGGGAAGACCAATGTTCTGCTGTTTCTCATCCCTCACCTCTCTATGCAGATGAGAACAGATCACTTATTAAAAAAAGGGGGGGGAGTGTTTATAATGTTTTTTATATCTATACACAAATGTTTTACCTTTCATTCCTATTTTAAACTGTATGGGTTCTTTTACAAGGTGAGGATTTCCATATACTTTAAATACTGGTGCTTATAATTATAATTTTCCCAGTAAATGAACAGTAGACATACAGTATCTGCTGGAATTGTACTGCTTGTATTTATAGTTCAGCATAGCATACACTTTTTCTTGCAATGATTTTTAATGAATCAAGAGCTAATTAGCATGAAATGCTGAGCGATAATTACAGCGGGAATACAGCTCGGTTTAACACAATCTGATGCATCAAGCCCCATGGGTCATAATCAGGACATTTTTTTTTTTTACTTAATAGAGAAAGTGGAAAACCCCTTTAACTTAATCAAATGTTTAATTCTACTCCCACTCTCCCAACTCCCAAAGGAGCAACATAGTAAAATGATGGAATTTTTATATTTGTCTTTTTTTTACATTTTACTTGGGGAGCAGCCCCTGGCCAGTGGTCTGGCTCTTCTGCATATAAGCTACAATCGGCCCTAAGTGCATTATTGATTGGAATTTCTACAAAGTAGGAAAAGTGTTGTGATGTTTAAAAGCTTGCTCAGGATAAGAGCTGGATGGAGAGACTACTGAGAGAGGACATTGCAGCTAGCGCATCAATATTTTATCGTGGAAAATAAAGATCAGCTCATTTGAATGACATTATTGAAGAGGGATACTGAATACAAGGGATAATTGTGGAAAGCTTAGTATGGCAGAATTCTTGTTGTCAGGAAATCATCAGCATTAAGATATCTGCAGAGTGGACAAGGTTATCTGATACATTCTTAAAGGAAACCTGTATCGAGAAAAAAAGAGGCTTTCGCTCCATATTTCCCTTCTGAAAATGCTTGTTAGCTGGCTGTCAATGGCTTTGCAAGTACTGACCCTGTGTACCATATATATGCTGCTGTTCCAGGTGGGTCCGCCACTGCAATCCTCTATACCTCGGGTGTCAGCTCCGTTCATCCAGCCATACATAGCAAACACAAATGGGATCCAAATAGCTGCACTTACAAAAAAATCATCCACTTTAGTACAAACATAAAAATGCCCAAAAAACCCAGCAAACCAGACACTGTGGGAGCAGGGGATAAAGTCAACACATTTTTTCATGTTGTGTGTAAGTGCTAGTTAGCATGAAATGCATCGACTTTATCCCTTGCTCCCACAATGTCTGATTTGCTGTTTTTTGGCATTTTTACCTTTGTAATAAAGTGAATGATTTTTTTTCAGAAGAACTGATCCATTGTAGTGAGTGCACCTTATGATTATTGTGGCTCAGAATCAGTGACTTAAAGTGTTACTAAACCAAGAACCTGGCCTTCACTATATCTGGTCTCCCACAGTACACAGAACGTGGAAATGCAATTATTGTAGTAAATATAAACTGCTAAATACCTTTTCTCATCAGCAGTTAGAGCAGTCTTGTGACTTCTATCAGTGTTCAGCAGAGCACTGGTTAAAGCTTGTAGGAGGAGTTTTCTTTATGCTCTAGGTCACAGGGGTGGGCAACTGTGGCCCTCCAGCTGTTGGTGAACTATAAGTCCCATCATGTTTCTGCCTTTGGGAGTCATGCTTGTAACTGTCAGTTTTGCAATGCCTAATGGGACTTGTAGTTCTAAGACAGCTGGAGGGCCACAGTTGCACACCACTGCTCTAGGAGGATGCAAAACCCCTATTTTAGTAAATTTAAACTGCTAAATAGCTTTTCTCATCAGCAGTTAGAGCAGTCTTGTGACTTCTATCAATGTTCAGCAGAGCACTGGTTAAAGCTTGTAGGAGGAGTTTTCTTTCTGCTCTAGAAGGATGCAATACCCCTAATTTAGTAAATTTACTCTGCTAAATAGCTTTTATCATCAGCAGTTAAAGTAGTCTTGTGACTTCAGCAGAGCACTGGCTAAAGCTTGTAGGAGTTTTCTTTCTGCTCTAAGAGGATGTGAAAGTCCTGACCCTCTTTCTGGACAGTGCTGATTGGCCCTGTGCTGATCACATGCACTCTCCAAAGTAAAAAAAAAAAAACCTCTTTAGCAATACACACTAAACTGAGCATGTGCAGAATGGCTACGGGTTCAGTCTGTCTTATCAGGAGATAAGACATGGATATTTAAACAAGAGGAGGGGCCGAGAAGTCAGGATCAAATGGCCTTTTTAACCCTTTACGTCACCTTAGATTGTACACCCCTTGAGGGTTAGGGACTGATGTGAATGTACAATATATATGTGTAAAGCACTGCGTAAATTGACAGCGCTATATAAGTACCTGAAATAAATACATAGGTTCCACAGTGAGTATAACAAGCATGCTTTACTGCATATACAGACTGATTTTACTGTTGTGAGTTTAGTAACACTTTAAAAGCATACTGAAGCCACTGGATTAGCATGACAGCCAGGAAACAGGTACAAAATGGCAGCATCCATTAAAATATGACAAATAGGAAATTAGTATTTTCAGAGGCAAAGGTCAGCAGTGACAGCATTGATCATTTTCAGCTACAGGCTCCCACTGTCACAGCTCTGTTCTGTGTAGTATCTAATCTACTATGGGCATGTCTTCTGCATTGCAGGGCGCACTGCCTTAGGTGTTATGCCCCAGCACTGTCATTTTGGCAATGGGGAAGGTATAAAAACTGGGCCTTCAGAAAGTTGCTACTTACATAGGATTTTCATAGGACTCCAGTGGTGCTTGAAAGACAAAGCCGATGTATGAAATGGAGAGAAAAGACAAAAAAGTGTTTTTTTTTTCCAGCAACCAGTCATGTGTCGGCTTTTATTCCCCAACCTGCACTGGGAAACACCTACAATCTTAATAGTACAATATTCCATAATATGTCACTTTGAATTGGTGTTTTATGAAACATCACCTGCATCAGGACTGAGTTGTACCAGCAACAATGTGACAGCTTTAGGGACTAGGTAGGATGGCGGTAAACCTTACATGGAATATATTATTGTTTTGTATTTATGTTCTTTTGTATTTGGCAGGTAAAAATGAAACATTGCATATGAATATTTTAAATTTTTTTATATCCAGCCAGCAGGTGTAGCTTTAGGCTCTTTTTTTTATATATTTTCCATGCTATCCTTATCCCCGGTTAAAAAGCCAGATGTTCACATAACTCAGTAACTCAAACTGAAGGCCTCAATAGCTCAAACTGAAGCAGCCTACAGCCACAGCCTACAGCCGCAAACGCTTTTAGGTGAATCAAGTGTTTGGGTATTCATTCATTCCATTGGCCAGGATATTCTGGCCATTTGAATCAATGAATGCTCAGGCGCTAAACGCACCTACTGTTTAGGCACGTTTACAGGTGTTTAGGCGCACTCAGTGTTTTTTCCTCTGAAAGGCTCCTCTCTTGAATGTGAAAGTGATGTTTTTTTCTTCTACCTCTAACACTTCTACAAACATCTGTAAACACCTATTTGTGCATGAACAAATAGGCTAACACAGAGGGGTGTTTAAAGGCAGGAAGAAAAATCAAAGTGCCTGTAAAAGCACCGTTTTTGATGCCCAGTCTGCATGAGCCCAAAATAATCACACACAAGTTTATGAGATATCAATGAGAGACTGAATGTCTGAAAGCAAACATCCTTTGCTGTGCTCTCTTTAAAAGCCCATTGTGCTCCCATGCCATGGGTGTTATGGTATATTATATTGTGTACTGTATATATATATACAATATACAGTATATTATAAAGATATGTATATATTGTACATATACTGTGTATATCTATATATTTTATATAAAGATTTTATATACAGTATATTGTCTCTTATTTTGTGAACTGGACAATCCTTGAACTATTTGAGCCCACAAAAAGTCTGCAATTTATGTACACCATATGCACTTAACCAGAAACAAAATATGGCAGGTACTTACATGGGTGCAAAAATACTCTGCTGGATCCCCACATGTTATTCCAGGTGGGTCCACCTTAATTATGGCATACTCTTTCATAACAATCGGCTTTGGTTGGCAGGCGTAATATTCCCAGGATGGGCCGTCATCAGACGTTACCCAGGATTTACAGATGTCATAATGTCCCAGTGCCAGAGGCAGGTAGTGTACGAGAAGGGCAAGCAATGGCAGCATAGTAACTGGCAGGGGCGAAAGCGTCCTCCAGGAGTGGAGAAGCCTAGGAGACTTGAAGGGGAATCTTTAGGGGACTCAGCTACTACTGTCAGGATCAGCATGGAAACACCTCATTGACAAATATGCAGAGACTTTCAGGTTGCTCCACCTCTAAAGGACAAGGTTCGTGCTTTGTACATTCGAAGATCCGGAGAACTCAGACCTTCATGGAAAAGTCCATGTGTTGCATATAATTTTTCCAAATTTCCAGTTCTCTTTTTGTCTGCATTGAAACATCTATTGCTTAACAAAGTAATGATCAACACTTTGATTGTCCACTCCTAGACACAACAAGAGATCGCCAAATTTGTCCATTATTCTTGATGCAACTCCAGAAGAAGACATATTTTATTTTTGAACAATTTTAGCAAGAAAGGATTACCAGATTTAAAAAAAAAATCTATTTTCTTAGGTGGTAACGTTGAGAAGTATAGGTTCAAAGAACTAAGTTGTACTCTTCCAATCTTACATCCAAACAAGAAACTCAGAGGTTGTCCTCAACTTTTTCCTGAACTGTCCACTTATTCATCTCGATGAACATTGTGAAATGTTCTCAACCAGCTATTCCTGCAAGAATATAACAAACAAGTTTACATGTTAGGAGAAAAGAAAAAAATGGGCTTGGGAACACAATTTTCATCCATTGTATCTGCCAACTGAATCCACACAACAGATGCTTAGTCTTTCCTATCTAGACATCTTTTTCTCTCTCAAAGTCACTGTATTTAGTTCATAACAAAATATATATTTATATATGTTTTTCACAAAAGGAATACATGCACAGGAAATATCAATTAGAAGAATTTGTTTAATATATTCTCTCCTACTCGCCATAATGCTGACACTGCTATGGTACATGCAGCTTAGTGACATAATTCCATAAGTGTGCATCCATATATTTTGAATGGCATTTCTGTGAATTAAAAGTCCTCTAGTAACCTTTGTGAATAGGATTCACTAATGACCTTGGCAAGCTCAGGCAAAAGGAGGTCTCACAACCCCAGGCAGAGATAGACAACTGGCGTTACTATTCTGGACCACCCGGACATAGGCCCAGTACATACTATAAGGAAATCGGATGAACGGTTGTCCAGTTTTCTTTGATGTTTTACAGCAGGTGGAAATCAAGGATGGTACTAACTGTAAGTAAATTTTCCTACAAAAATTGTTGTTTATTGTTTCTGATCATGCAAAGTCTTTCGTATCTGATTTTTCTTGTACGAAAACAGCACACATTAAAACGAAAATTGTTAGTTCTGTTAACAAAAGAGAAACATTTTGGAGTTTGTCCCTTCAAAAATTTTGGAAAGTCTGAATCAGATGTCGAAAGCTTTGTACACACTATACGAAAATCAAACGATCGTTCCTCGTCATTTTTCTTCTTATTTTCCCATAGTGTGTGCCCCACTTTAGACCTGTGTGCTGCACTGTCTATGACCGATATGCTTTTACCACTGTTTTAGACACTCAACAGGAGGAAGTACACCAATGGGACTATACAGAATTTGTTCATTATTCATTTCTCTATTTGACCAATTCCTTATTCCTCTTACAATTCTACTTCTGTTGAGAAAAGCAAACCATCTGGGGAATCTACTGTATATACATTGTACTTATGTAAACAGATATATATCCAAAATGCTATATATCTATGTTGTACCAGCCAATTAGTTCAATATATACATTAGTAAATCATAATTAAAACATGAAAATAAAATCTTATGATCCCCGAGCTTCTATATTCACTGTTTCAAATTCAACCAAATGTTGTTATATCAAAAACACAACTCTTATAATTCAAATAAAGTTCCAATATATCTATTATGTTCGCACGGGTGCAGCTTGTTTCTTCAACTTAATCAAACTCAATTCAGAGAGTCCAATCACCACTTTGCCAATGTACTCACCTCCAACTTTGGACCTTTACAAACCAGGTCAATAACACCTTCCCCCACTGGGAGTCACTCCAGGTTTTGTTGTATGACTCTCTTTAAAGGTGTACCATACAAAAAGCAGAATTCTGAACTTGCATGTATTTATGCTCTGCCATCAAGCTCATGGACATAAGGTGGGGAACATAGTGTAGTATCTTAAAATCACTTTATTTGCATTGAAATAGCATTTACATTTAACAAAAACTTCAAGGCACTTGTTACTATACATTCAGTTCATTATAACCACCTGAACAAGCTTTCTGTGTGCTAGCGTTAAAACTGCAGTGCCTGCATCTCTTCAGTAGATAAGCCTTAGGGAATATCCCATCAAAAATGAAACTCATTTTCCAAGGGATGCCGTTTCCCGGGATTTTTTAAACTGGTATTCCTGCCAGTAACACAGTTCCTGTCCTAGAGTGACAACGCTCATTTTTGGCAAGAAAGATGGTATTATATACTGTATATATACTGTATATAGAGCAGCAGGGTTATCACCCTAGGACAGCACTACAAAACACTGAAAAAAGAAAGTCTAAAAAAAAAAACTAATGCAGCCATTACATCTAAGAACTGGAAAACTGATATATAATAGATGTATATACAAAAAAGAGAGAGTGCAGCGCTAATGTGAGTACCATAAATATTGATAAATGTTTATAATATAAAAAAACTGGTGAAATGCGTGATCATATTATAAGTGTGTATATAAATAACCAATAAAATCCAAAAATAATCACAAAAAATATATAGTGTCCAAAAGTGTTGAAAAATGGAGTGACATCAAGTGGTAAGTGAATCCGTGACAATTCTTCCTCCTAATGCACTCACCAGCAATAAAGGATAAATGAGCATTCGAAGAGAAAATCCTCCAAAAGGTGAAAACCCTTCCACAGCCAGAATGGATATATGACAGATGCAGCTGGGCTCAATGTGGAAATCCCTCTAGAAGAATATGTGATTTCTCCACAGCATAGCTTGGTCCCCGATCCAATAAGGCAATAAGAGTGGAGGAATATTCCCAGGAAGAAGAGAAGTAAAACGGTGATGAGGATAACCAGAAGAGGCTCTTCTCTCTCCTCCGATGGACTTCAGTGTCTTGTATGGAGATGTCTCTGGCTCCTTCATTCCTGTTCCAGTGACAAATGTTGGACTCCCCCGCACGTCTTAACTCTCAGAGTGACCGGGAATGTGGATCTCTCCAGCGGGCACACACACCACAATTTCTTCCCAAACTCAGTTCTCCTCCTCCTGGCCCAGAGCTGTACCGGAAGCACAGGGGTCCTTCTATATGTGTCCGTTCTCTGCCTCTGCTTATAATATGATCATGCATGTCACCAGTTTTTTCATATTATAATCATTTACTGATATTTATGGTACTCACATTATTGCTGCACTCTCTCTTTTTAGTATATGTTTTTTGTGGATGAAGTGGTTGTCCTTTTGTGCTAGCTG
Source organism: Staurois parvus (assembly GCF_062004578.1). NCBI lineage: Eukaryota > Metazoa > Chordata > Amphibia > Anura > Ranidae > Staurois > Staurois parvus. The sequence continues at coordinate 16,712,914 of NW_028317950.1, read as the reverse complement.
CTTGTGAAAATGTCTTCTTTTTGCGCTCACTACTTTCTTTCCACATATAATAGATGTATGCTTTTGGGTTTAATACTGCTTTAACCTGCCCTTCTGAAACTGCTCACATCTGTTCCAAGAAGTAAATCACAGCGCTGAGTCACAGTCAAAATTCCTAAGCTCTGATGAAAGAGGAGTGTTTGGCCCCTGAAACGCATTGCATTTTTCTGCTGTGAATCAACTTTATCATTAAGATTTTTGGACTGTTGAGCATTTTTTAATCGCTCTCATTGAATGGTATGTATGAAATATTTTCACCTGACAGGTGTATTTCAAAGGAACCTTTTCCGCTGACAACATTTAAAGAAGCTGCTATTACATGCCAAACTATTCATCTTGTAAAATACTTGTTGTGCATCATCAGTAAACCAAAAAGCCCTGCTCCAGAGATCCAGCTATTCCTTCACTGCGAGCATCATTGCCTTTCGCATAATATAAAGAAGGTGAAATCAGGATGTCAATCACACTGAAAGATACCTCTGCCATCCAAGTGAAACCCCACGCCTGCTCTCTGCATATGTCACAGAGATGGAGATAACGATCTGGTTACAAACTTTGAGAAAAAGTCTGATTTGTATGTCTGTTCTGTCAGTATGATTTCTGTGCACGCTGCATGGCGCGTTTAATAATGCTGATAAAGTAGAATATGGAGGCACCATTATGTTTACATGCTTGAGGAATGCTTACTCTAAGGGCTACTGATAGGTGTCATTAGTCATTAGCCTTGTTTAAAAGTTATTGTTTCCAGTAGGGATGCACTGATACCAGTAGCGGTACTGATACTGAGTATTTTCATGAGCATTGGCTCCCCTTTACATAGGCTATGCCCCCTCCAGTCCATCATGAATACTGCTGCCAGGCTCATCCACCTTACCAACCATTCAGTGTCTGCTACCCCTCTCTGCCAATCCCTCCAGTGGCTTTCACGCTCCCAACAAATAAAATTCAAAATACTAAGTATAACTTACAAAGCCATCCACAACTCTACCCTCAGCTACATCACCAACCTGGTCTCAAGATATCAACCAAACCACTCTCTTCGATCCTCCCAAGACCTTCTTTTCTCTAGTTCCTATGTCGCCTCCTCCCATGCTCGCCTCCAGGACTTCTCCCAAGCTTATCCATCCTATGGAACTCCCTACCCCAATCTGTCCGGCTAACTCCTAATCTATCCACCTTTAGACGATCCCTGAAAACCATTCTCTTTAAAGAAGCCTATCCTGCTTCTACGTAGTAAACTGCCATTTATTTCCTCCATTAGCACATCCCCCCACAGCTATTATCTTTTGTATCACTTAACCCTTCCTCCTAGATTGTAAGCTCTAACTAGCAGGGCCCTCTGTTTCCTCTTCTACCAAATTGTATTTTAACTGTTATGTCTACCTTCATTTTGTAAAGCGCTGTGCAAACTGTTGGCGCTATATAAATCCTGTATAATAATAATAATGAGTACAAATACTGGAAACTGATACTTTGCAGTGCCATTTGATTCAATAAAGATTAGAATGTGATATGAACAGGAATGAGATTCCTGTCCAAATCGTATGCGGTTTCCCCACTGCTCCTGTGTGAACCCAAGCTTGTCCTAGCCTGAATTCATACAGGAGCGATGTGGGAAACCTCCCTTCAGGGATCCTATGCTGAGTGGAACATGGGCATGTGGGGATGTATACTATGGAGGAAGATGCTCCATATTCTCATCTCCATGCCGAGATGACAGTTCGGGCAAGAGGGCTTCTGATTGGTCAGCACTATCACATGGACGGTGCTGACCAATCAGATGCTGTCTAGCCCCTACTGTCATCGCTGCAAGAAGAGGAGAGAAAGCCGTGGGGATTTAAAATCTCCAGCCCTTTGCTCTCAGGCAGTGGGTTGAATGGCACTGGGTGTTTGCCACCTGGAAGAATACCATAGCTAAATGACTAGAGTGGTGAGTCTGCCAGGGACAGCGTGGGAGAGAAAGTAAAATACAAAATAAGGTTGGATAGGCGATCTGAACTCACAGCATACACTTCATTTTATAACATTAGCATTGTAAGGCCTCATTCACATGAGATCTGAGACCCATAGTCCATATCCATTATGGTTAAGAGGCTGGATTCACCAGGTGCTGCATGCATGAAGCCCCTTCAAGTATAGACTTGATTAGGGATGCAGTGGCTGCACCGACAGACAAGCATTGCCTGTATTCAGGGATACTCACTCACACAGCTGTCAAATTGAGACAAGCACCTGTGTCCATGCAGTTGCTGCATCCCCATACACTTGAATGGGTTGCCTGAATGCAGCTCCTGGTGGCTCCAGCTGCTGAAACACATGGCCCATTTATGGACTACTGGTCTCAGCGCCCGTATGAGGCCTAATAACAATACAAATAACAGTTATTTTTGACAGTCCAATATAAGCTTTCTTGAAATATTGCCTTTCATGTTGTGAGTGCTGCCTATCTGCTGCCCATCTCTTTCTCCTTTAACAAACCATAGTTTCCAAGGACTCCATATGCCATGGTTCCTCACTGCCTGCAAGATAATTTGTGCTTCCTGTAGTTCAGAAAGTAGGCTCTGGGAAATGTGTGACCCAAGCCATGTATAATTACAAGGCTTGACATATGTGTCACTGCATTCAACAAATTAAATGTGTGGGATTTTTCAAAATGTACGTTTCCGAACTTCAAGATTCTTTAGATTAATAGCAGTAGGCTAGAAATTCAATGAAGAAATGAATATATGATTTTAAATTTTGACTTTGACTTAAAGTCAATTTGGGATAACACCTGCTTTATATTTATTATATGTCTCCATTCACATAGCATAACCTAAAAAAAAATAAAACATTACCCTTTTAGATGCACTATTATGGACCATCCAGCAAGGAAAAATCCTAAGTACTTCTAATTGTTTATGAGGGGGCTGGCCAGCTATGTTTAACATGATTAGTTCTGTTTTTACTGACGGGTCTTCATTATCAATTGTAACTAGATTTGAATGCTGTCTGTCCTAACATAGGGTTCGAGGTGTAGAGACTGAGCTTCTTGCATTGTATGTTAACCCCTTCGTGCCTAAGGGTAAAACAAATGTTAATGCCTAAGCACAATTTTGCAATTTTGACACAACCGCTTTGTGCATCCAGGTGGATTATACCTTATTTTTTCAGGGCAAATTGGCATCTTTCATTTGGTGGTAAATGGTTAATGGATATCTGCTGATTTATTTATTTTTTTATCAAAGGAAAACTGGCCCAAAATAGTAAAAACAATAATTTTTTTAGTTGTATATTTCTTGCTACCACCATGACCTTCCATCAAAGAACAACCCAAAAAAATTCTCCTCCTCTTGACGATTGCAGCAATGCCATATACGTATGTATATGTAGTTGTTGTTTGTACCCGAAGTACAGCCCAGAAACAATAGTACACATTTTTATTTTTTATCCTATCTAAAACACACTGACACTAACTGATACTAAATAAAAAAAAAATTAAATCCTGCCCAAAAAAATACTGACCCTGACCTTGACCCTTGGACTTTACCCAAACACTAATCCTGGCAGTGATCTTGATCTAGCAATTGTTTTTTTAATTAATTTACTTATTTTTTTACACACTTTTTTTTTTTACAATGTATCTTTCTCCTCCATTCAGAGAGAGAAAACACACGGTGGGCTTCACAGCAGGGGCAGACTGACCATTTGGAAACTCGGGCACTGCCCGAGGGCCCGGGGTCAGTAGGGGGCCCCATGAGATGCCCCTGGTACCTTTTTCATAGGCTTTTTTGAGTTTGGGCAAGGACACAGGGGCCCCATGAGCCCCTATTGCCCGGGGGCCCCATGATTTGTCAGCCCGCCTCTGCTTCACAGTGACTAGTCACTGTGATAGACAATCAGAGGCTATCACAGCAATCAGGTGACCCAGAATCAGGACTTCCGGTTCCCGATCATTAGTACAGGTCCCGAAGCTCTCAGTGAGACCCTGTTCTCTGTGCTGGGAGCACGCTGTGCTGCGCACTCTCAGCATAAAGACTGATATGCAAATATGTGGCCCCATGGGAAAAAACCGAGACCAGTGGGGCAGCATGCTTGGCACCAAAGAGTTAAGGGCTAACAGAGGACAAATATAGAACAGGCTCACTCTAACATTGTTCAAAAAACTTTTCAGTCAGCCATGACACCCTCTCTTGAGAAAGGAGAAGGCTAAAGAGAAAGCATCTAAAGTAAGAATTAAGAAAAAATTAGGCATGCTGTATTAATGGGAGCACATAACCAACATATAGTGGGGTTTTCTCAAAATTGACAGAAAAGTGGAAATGCGCTTTAAGACATTAAGCAGTAATGAGTAATCCAAGTAACACATGCAGCTAGCACCTCCAGCACCCTATAATACATTAGCAATGCCAGTATACTTCTCAAATGAGCCCCAAAAGCCCTATCTAGCATTCTATGCAAATACCAACTTTCTGAAAGCCCGGGGACTAGCCATAACTCTATGACTGTGATCTGGGCTAGGGGATTGGTGGCTCACTTTGTTGTGGGAGTCAGGGAGGAAGTATTCAGGTTTTATATGCAGTGTATGTGTGTGTGATATATATTTAATATCTTTGTATATACTGTATATATATGGGCAGCACAGTGGCTAAATGGTTAGCACTTCCACCTGGCAGTACTAGGGTCGTTGGTTCGAATCCGAACCACAGCACCACCTGCCTGGAGTTTGCATGTTCTCCCTTTGCCTGCGTGGGTGTCTTCCGGGTACTCCAGTTTCCTCCCACACTCCAAAGACATGCTGGTAGGTTAATTGGATCCTGTCTAAATTGGCCCATGTATGTATGAATGTAAGTTAGGGACCTTAGGTTGTACACCCCTTGAGGGTTAGGGATTGATGTGAATGTACAATACATATGTAAAGCGCTGCGTAAATTGACGGCGCTATATAAGTACCTGAAATAAATACATATATATATCTTTATTTAAAAACTGTAATAAACATTATAGTCCCCATAATAAAGCAGCATGATCCAGCATTCTACATTTATGTATAGCTTCCAAATATTACCATTCCATATTTATGCATTATTGTATATTTATATATACAGTTTATATAAACTTTGTAACAGCAGAGGCCTGGTATTATCTCTCTTTTACGTCCGAAGCCATTAAAGTGGTAAACATCCATAACATACTAAGCAAACAGGCAAAGTGTAACAAGGGAAATATTGCAATTAAAATCTATAAAACTAATATAAAAGACACAGTTGTACTAGAGGACTCGGACAGTGGTTATTAACACATTTTAAATATTTTACAACACAGAGCAATTTAGATCATAACAGAAGTGAATTAAAAATGTAATTTTCTGTTTTATATATATATATATATATATATATATATATATATATATATATATATATATATTAAAGGAGTATATTAAAACAGAAAAGAAGAACAAAAGACACTGCCATCTATTGAAGCAGTGAAACATTTTTCTCCACAAGGACATATACTGTATATTATATGAGGCAGTGGCTGGTGGGATTGTGGATGCTGTGTATGTGTCACCTACGTTTCACATATGCATGATGAGAGACTCCAGGGTTTATGGCTATAAAACAAACTTTTTTTTTCTTAGATCTTAATAATTTGTGTTTTGAGTCCTGAAGCCTGGAAGCTTTGTAGGGCTTTAATTGGGATAAATCCTCCATTCCTAGGTTCATATTTTACCTTGTAGTCTCAGCCGTGTACAGGCCTTTTATATGCAAGCTAAGAGATGCTCAAGGCAAGACAAATCTGCTTGTACTGTTTTTGAGTTTCCCTCTGTTATGCATCTTCTAACCTTGCCCATACCACGTGAAGCTGCCCCCCTTACAACTCGGATCTTAAATGCAGGCAGCACTTTAAAGAGACAGACACCTATTGCTGAACAAAATGGCGGAGCTTGTAAAACAATTAATATTGGCAAACGCTATCCAGCAGGAAGCAAACCGCTAAATCACACAGCAGATTCAACAGCTGACTAAAGCCCACCAAATCACCTTCGAGGCACAGCACAAGTAGACCTGTTTATAAAGCAGGGAATAAATGCAATGTTAGAAAGGCAGATGGTGGTGTAAGGGCCAACTTCTACATCTCAACAGGATTTTGGGGAAAATGTCCTTGGAACATGATGTTAAAGCGTACCTTGGCTCCAATAGGCCTACTTTGACTTACAATCTCAGATTGCCATTGCGTATCCTAAACTCAAAAAATAAATCCTATTCAGGCTCTGGGTTACCAAGGCCATCAGAGTGCAGCATCAATGTACACCTGAATAAGCCTGTGAGGTCCATATGTATTGTTTGTTCCATTTAACAGACAATTGGTTGCAATCAGAGGTGCTCAAGCATGCTTAGACTGTGGAGTGACTGGTCTGTATCCATTACATCAGAGCCTTGCCTGATAGGCTGCAGCATCACATTAGGCACATAGACCTTCAAAGTCTGGAAGAGTTGGTGTCCTGTGTGAAGAGTCATACTGCTACTAAGGGCTGGCTCTGGTATATGCATTCCAAACTTCTAACCACTGGAAAAAGGAAAATATAAACCTCAGGCAAAACTGTCTCAATTTATCAAAGGTGTAAACAGGCTCTTAAGGAGGGGTTGAGACACCCCTGGGCTTCAGATATTCATGTTCTTCTAGCCTCCACTTTGAGAAATACATGATATATACTATATATAGATTCTATTTGTAATGCTGGATTTAAAAAAAATGCACTAAAGGGCTGGAAGAAGCCTTGTATCTAACCTACAGCATTGGACAGGAGGTTAGAAAGGTTCTAGTAGACATGGCTGAAGCAATTAAAAGTTGTCTCCAGTCAGTGCCAAAAACAGGTTAGCGCCTTTTGAGGGATTGTAGGATACTAATAAATGTTTGAGCCCAATTTTGCTACTATAGCAGCTCCACTTACTGATCTCACTAAAAAGGAGCAAGTCCACCATGGTGAAATGAAGAGGCAGAGAGAGATTTTTAAGAGCTGAAGGCAGTATCATGTAAGGAACCAGTGTTACCCCTCGCGCACTTAGTCAAGAATTTCTTGTACAAAAAGGTGCCTCTGACATTGGCCTGGGAGCTGCCTTGTCCATAGCAATAATGGGGAAGAAACTTCAGTAACATACCTCAGCCAGAAACTAGGCCCTGCTGAGAGGAAACACGGGGGTTATATAAAAAACAGAAACACTACATGATTTGCAAGTGTGAAAGTGATGACAAGTTCCCATTGAAAGCAGAAGTAATGTAACATTCTTTTCCTTCCGCTGTGTGATGAGACACCTAGCTAACATAGTTACATAGTCAGTCTGGCTGAAAAAAGACAAAAGTCCATTCAGCTCAACCACCAAAAAAAATAGAAGTTTTAATCCTATACCCACAGTTGATCCAGAGGCAGGGGCGGACTGACCATTTGGAAACTTGGGCACTGCCCGAGGGCCTGGGGTCAGTAGGGGGCCCCATGAGATGCCCCTGGTACCTTTTTCATAGGCTTTTTAGAGTTTGGGCAAGGACACAGGGGCCCCATGATCCCCTATTGCCCATGAGTTGTCATTCTGCCCCTGTCCAGAGGAAGGCAAAAAAAAAACCTAGCAAAGCATGATCCAATTTGCTCCTGCGGGGAAAAAAATTCCTTCCTGATCCCCCAAGAGGCAATTGGATATTCCCTGGATCAACTTTACCTATACATGTTAGTATCCAGTTATATTCTGTGTATTTAAAGTGGAGCTCCACTCACCTGTCAAAAAATAAAAATCCGCAGCTACAAAAACTGTAGCTGCTGACTTTTAAAAAACGGTGCCCCCTTGTCCTCTGTGATGACCTCAAGGTGAATAGCTCTACACCGAGTTCACTATATGAACCACTGATGTATTTATACATGTTGATCATATCCCCCCTTAATCTCCTCTCCTCCTCTTCTCAAGAGAGAATACATTCAGTTCCTCTAATCTTTCCTCATAGCTGAGCTCCCCCATGCCTGTTATCAGTTTGGTTGCCCTTCTCTGTACTTTCTCCAGTTCCCCAATGTTCTTTTTTGAATTGGTGCCGAAAACTGATCTGCATATTCCAGATGATGTCTTACTAATGATTTGTTCAGGGGTAAAATTATATCTCTCTCTGGAGTCTATACCTCTTTTAATACAAGAGAGCATTTTGCTCGCTTTAGAAACCACAGCTTGGCATTGCATGCCATTATTAAGCTTGTGATCTACCAGATCCTTCTCCACCATTGATTCCCCCAGTTGTACTCCCCCTAGTATGTATGATGCATGCATATTCTTAACCCCCAAGTGCAAAACCTTACATTTATCAACATTAAATCTCATTTGCCACATAGTTGCCCAATTAAACAGTGCATTGAGGTCGGCTTGTAAAGTGAAGACATCCTGTAAGGACATTATTCCACTGCACAGCTTGGTGTCATCTGCAAAGACTGAAATGGGATTTTAATCCCAGACCCAATATCATTTATAAATATATTAAAAAGTAAGGGTCCCAACACTGAACCCTGGGGTACACCACTGACAACCCTAGACCATTCAGAGTATGAATCATTAACCACTACTCTCTGAATACAATCTTTTAGCCAGTTTTCTATCCATTTATATACAGATTTTTCCAAGCCTGTAGACCTTACATATTAACCATGTGTGGGGAACTGTGTCAAACGCTTTAGCAAAATACAAGTATACCACGTCCACCACAACCCCTCTGTCCAAGTATACCACGTCCACCACCACCCCTCAAACAGGTCAGGTAGGAAATCTCACTTTCGTCATTCACTACGTGTGCTGCCAGTAATACAGAGTCACGTCAGAGCTTACTGAGCTTCAAAGAGGGCAAATTGTTGATGCCTGCTTAGCTGGTGCCTCTGTAACTGAAGTTGGCAATTTATTTGCTGTGTCGTGAGGTACAGTATCTAAGGTTATGATGGCATATATGGTTTCTGGGAAAACGTCATCTAATAAGCATACATGTGGTCGCCATGGTCTACTGACCGAAAGAGACAAAAGGACATTGCACAGGCTTGTGACCCAGAATATAAAAACAATTGCTGCAAAAGTGACTGCAGAACTCAATCTCAGTCTTCATGGGACCCAATCTTCAAGGAACTGAGATTGAGCTCTTGGGTGTTTACCACTGCTACCATTTGAGAATTTCACCCTTATAGCTTACATCTAGAGAGAGAGCCTAGGCAAAAAATGGAGAGAGCCTACGCAAAAAGTGGAGAGAGCCTACGCAAAAAGAGGAATCGGTAGTGCCTTGGGCCAGATTTTCACCAGTCTAACACACAAGTTTTGATGCTATTTTATAAAGGACATTTCCTGGTCCTATTCTGCCTTAGAAATTTGTGATAAAACGGAATATCCAATAGGCAGCAGAGTTAGAACCACACTTTACTTTGTAATCTATCTGACCAGGTTAGACAAGCCCCCTCTCTTTCTCCATTTTGATTAGAAGTGGGGCCATTACTAAACAAAGCCATTATAGAACATCGGTGTGGGAAGACAGGAAGAACATTTCCAATAAGATAAAAATGTATTTTAGGTCAATTCCAAGTTAAACCTGTAAAAAAGAATTAAAACCTATTGCAGGGCAGTATTATAAAGATGCAACATGGGATTTTCTCTTTTTGCAAAAGGGGCAAGATTATCAAAAAAACAGAAGCCAATGGGAATGGTAGACTGAGCTACCCACTGAAGCTATATGACCACCACGTGGTTGCTGTTTTGTTTATGATGGTGGTTTCAGTGGGTTCAGTACTCCAGGGCTCACAAAGCAGAATGGCACATGTCATGCTAGTCTTCCTGTGTCAGCAGTATAGGATCGTGGTCCTCTTCACTGAATCCTTCTTGTGCTCGTGAATGTCTTTTAATTTAACTGGAGGTCATCATAAACCTTCCAATAAACATCAAGGACAATGAAGAAACTCCTTGCCCATTTGTGCCAAAGTGCGGCTGTTTTAGGCTACGTGGGCAGTATGGATAGCAACCTCAACAGGAGGAAATGACGCCAGGTTAAATAACCGAATGGCTCTTCAATTCTTTCTCGGATTCTTGTGCCTAATCATTATCCCTTAGTTTTCGACTCCTCACTAGCTTTCTGAAAGCAAGCACTACATTAAAGATTTGTTACTGCTTACCAACACAACGTTAACCTCTTCTTGGCCAATGCCTTGTACACACTAAAATCAAATTCTTGCAAAATCAGATGACAGTCAACAAATTATTAATTTCATCATTTTATGCAATTAAGCAACCCCAATAGAGTTAAAGCCACTAAGAGAATCTGACATGGAGAATGAGATCCCCTGGTAATGACAACTGGACAGTGCTGGGAAATCAGGTAGTGGATATTCCTGAGATCAGCTTTTGGTGATGGTACCCTTTAAGAACTGGGAAGCTGGAAGTCTATTATTAAACAACAGCCGAGCTTGTAAAGGGAGTCACACCGGTGACACACAAGAAATCGAGAGTAAATATTAGGCTTTGCAGCCTTGGTGCTATGGGAATAGTATGCACACATTGATCTGACTTATAGCATTCATATATCCACGTTAAGGTCTCTTTCACCCCCTCGCAAAGATGAAGGCCATTTGATTGAGACAAATGACTGGAACAGGCAAAAATCCATCTCTCATACTGGAGGATCTGAATGTTATCAAGATTGCGTTAGGCCCCACACCTCATCCTCATCACCCAAACAAATCCCCCCTTCGCTCCCTCCCTGTAATAATGCCCATAGAAGCTTATTGCAAAGAGATCTCTGTCCACCAGTTCATCTGCACAACCCTGTCCCATGTGGTTCCCAATTAATGGAGGAGACTTTTCATCTACAAGTGTTACTTGTACCGAAGCAAAACCGTCAGGCCGAAAGAGAAAACCTCATTAAATCTACGATAATAGAATAATTAACCCCCAAAGAGCCAACAGGACAAGACACTGTGTTTTATGGTCAATTCATTTATTCATGACAGATTAGTTGATGCAGATGACTTAATTAAGTTCCTGAAATGCAAATTTCCAAATATCCCCTGATTAGTCAAAACACTAGAAAGATGTGGGATTATACAAAATAAAATGACAATTCATTTATAGACATGGTTCACAGCTAAAAGGTGTCTTTTGCTGCACAAAAGCCATCTTTGCTATAGGCACCCTGTCAACTGCGCATATGCAGATGCTTGCCACTTTTCAGAATAGCACATATATATATAAATATATATATATATATATATATATATATATATAAAGGGTTATTCTACCCAAGGAGTCATTTTAAATGTTTTAACTTTAGCTTTTAAAAAGTTTATTTGTTCTTAAACTGATGTTTTATATCTAAATTTGTTTACTAAAAAAAAAACAATTTTGTTTTGGGTATCACACTATTGGTTTTTTCAAAGAAAAAGGGCAGCAGAGATTGTTAGCCTTCAGATTCTCGGGGGTTGATTTACTAAATGCAAATAGGCTGTTCACTGTGCAAGGGAGTTTTCCACAGAGTTTAGTGCAATTTCACTTTGCAAAGAATACCCAATCACGTGCAAGGAAAAAAAAAAACAGCACTTTTGCTTGCACATGCCTGGATGGCAGAATTCAAAAGAGCTTCTCCTCATTAAGCTCCTGGGAAAATTTTCTTGCAAAATGCAGTTTTCCTTGCACAGTGAACAGATTAAATCTGTTAAACCGAATTGCCCTATGGTCTTGTTGGAATAAAGCAAGCATGTATAGGAAGGGAGGAGGTAGGGAAAAGGTCGAGAACGGAAAGAGGAAGGAGTCTCTCCTCCGATTCATTTAACTCTGTGTTTAAAATATGAAGCGATAGTAAACCTTCACATTTAAAAAAAAATAAATAAACATGGCATATTTACTGTTCTTGCTCTGTGCAATTTTGCACAGAGCAGCAACAATCCTCCTCTTCTGGGGTCCCCCACTGAATTTCCTGGCTCAACCTTTTCAGCAAGTCCCCCCATAGGAAGCTGCTTTCTTGTCTGCATCTATAGACACAGAGAACAAATCTCAGCCTCGCCCCCTTTTTCGTCACAGGATTTGAATTACAGCATCAGGAGCCAATGGTTTCTTCTGCTATCAATCTGCCCAGTGAGGAGAGAGAGGGCAGAGAGAGCCGCGGGCACAGCACTGGATTGAGATCAGGCTCAGGTAAGTATAAGGGGGGATCATGTGGCACTGAAGTTTTTTTTTTAATCTTAATGCAGAGAATGCATTAAGGAAAGAACCTTAAGTCTTTACAACCACTTTGACCTTGAAATAGTTTCACAGTAAAGCTGCTACAGAGGGGTAAACATGCAAAAACGTGTATAGGACTCCACCTGTTGGCTGGAAATGAAAATGGTATATGTTTTTATGCAATAAATTATATCTAATCTAACCAAATACAGATTTGTAATATTTGTGCTGACCATAATAATAAAAAATAAAATTACACACACACACACATATATATATATATATATACACACACACACAAACACACACACAAGACTACTATACATTCCCATTTGTTTTATGCAATTACATTACTAAACCCAGGACCCTGTATTGACTATACCTGGTCTCCCACAGTACACAGAACATGGAAATGGAATTATTTTAGTAAATATAAACTGCTAAATACCTTTTCTCATCAGCAGTATATAGCAGTTATGTGACTTCTATCAGTGTTCAGCTGAGCACTGCTTAAAGCTTATAGGAGGAGTTTTCATTCTCATCTGACTCTCCTATGAGGCTAAATATCCCCTGACCCTCTGTCTGGACAGTTCTGATTGTCCCTCTGCTGATCACATGCACCCTCCCAAAGAAAAAAAAAAGCTCTCTAGCCATATTCACTAAACTGAGCATGTGCAGAGTAACTCTTGGAGCTCTGTACTATCAGCAGATGGATTGGGGATTTTTAGAAGATTGCAGAATCAGAGAAGACAGGATCAAACAGACTTTTTACACAATGTGGAGGATTAACCCCTTAGGTTCAACAGTGAGTATAACAAGCATGCTTTCATGCATACACAGACTGATTTTACTGTTGTGGGTTTAGTAACAGGTTATGTTACGCCCGGCTGCACTTGCAAGGTAAGCTGTAAGTATTATCCTATTGGTTATTTGTGAAAAAGGCACAAGAAGTTCATTAGGTGTCACCCCTATGTAAGCACATTTACAGTATTATTACTTTTCATTTACAAAGGCCAGGTGCAGTCTATGGTACTCCAGAATGAAAGTATTGATTTGTTAACCTTTATTCCCTCTAGGTTTACACAAAAAAGAAATGTGATAAGTTAACAAATGAAGGGACAACTGCCACTTCCATAAGTGTTGTCTTCCTAGGCCAGGGTCTACTTTGCCCTTATAAACCCAGTCTGGCTTCCAGTCCAAGAATCTGTACCGGCTCGGAGCATTGCAGGACCACAACACTTAAGAGAAAAAAATGGAAGGTTGAGGTACAAAAGCTAATTTGTTTTCACTTGAGTATGTACTTTTAACAGCCGCTTATAGACTATATATATATATATATATATATATATATAAAATAAAATAATAGTAATAATTCATGGTAATTATGATATTATAATACACACATCACAATAACACCTATAATTTTCTGGTGCCAGTTTTATTTTTTTTTCCTAAGCAATAGGTGCATTTTACTTAGCACGTCTTAGAAAACCCAAATTTGTTCACAGGTTTAACATTTACCCCTGGAATACTATAGACATTCAAGTAAATAACCTCTGTAGCTGTAGGTACTATGGACACTAAAATTTCACAATGAAAGTTCTTCTCTCAGCAGTTCAGCACACAGCGGTCACCCCTGCTCCCAGCAGAGGCTCAAATCTCTAAAGTACACAAAGAAAAAGGGCTCAAGGATGAAGATTTGAGCCTCTGAGAAAACAATGTAAACAGTTTCAGAACTGCTGCTGTGAAATTTGAGGATGAATTGCTCCAAGGTAACTTGAGCTACAGAGGACAGTGAGGCATCTTTGAATTCGCCTTCTCTTTTAAGTATATGTAAACATTTAAAGGTACCAAGACTGATCACAGTTACACTTTAAAATGTATCTAACCCTAAACCAAAAACTGAATATATTGTATCTGTAGATGTGGTGGTTGCATTTGTTTTCCTTTTTTTTAGGATTCTATTTTGTTTTTTCACCTGGTAATCTGATCAACAACACAGTTTCTGTCTAAGGATGGCTACACTTACTCTTCTACTGTTTCTTTGGAGGAACAACATAGCCACCCTTGGACAGTAGCATTGTTGACCTGTGGCGAGTGCGGGGTGTTAGACTGATTTGTGGACTGATTTGTAGAAGTAGATTGGCTTTACATAAATGACTCAAATATTAAAGACAAACACCAGCTAACACTTTTTAGGCAGTTAGATGAACAGTTTTTCTCTTTGGATAAAAGTTTTACAGAAATTAATAAAAGCTGACTGACCATTGTAAGCATCCCTGTCAATGTTAAATAAAGTGTGTGTCTTAACTCTGTGTCACTTTTGTTGGACTTTGGCTGGAATAACTGATCACCAGGTGAAAATAAAGGAAAAAAAGATGAAAAAAGGAAAACTAATAGAGCCACCACATCTAAGAATTGGTAAGCTGCAATAAATGTAATATTTGTTATTGGGTTTAGATATGCTTTACGTTAATCAACCCAAGGCTATGATGAGGACTAAGAATAAGAAGCAAAATATAGGACTGAGAAGATGCCATAGTTCACAGCAAAAACAAGGACATTTTCAAGGACAAAGACTAATTGTTTACTATGTGGTAATAGAAACATTCAGGGGTGTCTGACCCATCCCTTCCTATGTCCTTATTGGGTGACCTCACTGACCAGTAAGATGTATGAAGGATTGTTGGCAGTCATTGACTTTCTAGATGAAGTCAATATTTGCATATAACAGCCACTGCATTCTTGGGTGCTTTAGTACTCCCAGGGAACTTTAGAAGAAGGATGGAACTGCATTCAGATGCCTGCCAGTATAGGTAAATAAGAGATTACTCAGTTTTCAACCCATACAGGTTACATGTGCTCTTAGCAATCATAGGCATTTGTAAAATTAAAAAAAAATATTAGGAGCATACCCCATACCTGTCAAAAGAGGCGGCAGGCACAGACACAGCATGGTGCCCACTGAAACTGTTTAAAACAAGGTGGGGGCAAACAACATATTATACTGAAATTTAGGGGATTGGTTAATTTTTAAATAAGCAGCACCAGAAACCGAGGGCCATTTCATATCTGGGTATTTTTCTGAGATGTAATGAATAATTGTTTTGCAATTAAAAGCAGGAGCTGCAAAAAATGAAGTCTATGTAGCCAGTTCAGATCATGTGCTGTATTGCACAATGATGAAACAGCCTAATTTTTCTGCTGCTAATGCGCATTTCCAGGACTCACAGGAATATATGATAGTATGATAACGTCTGTTAACACATGTTAGAAGCCTCTACTATTGGGTGCATGGGAAAATGTCATTTTTAAAAATTATATTGCAGTTGTTTACAAATATTTACAGAAATCCTGCAAATATTGTACAATAACATGATATAAAAATGCACATCTACAAACAAAAGCATAAGCATAATATATATCACTGGGATATATAACACAATTGGACAATATTAGACATATTAGAACATTGCTAATATATATATATATAATATATATATAGAGAGAGAGAGAGAGAGAGACAAAATGCAGTAATTGACAACCGCCAATTAGAAATAATCTTTCACTGTCCTGTTTTGAAAGGTGAAAGTTGATTGGCTAATAGTCATCACTGTTAATTATCACTAGAGTTCTCTGCAATGCCTTTTAAAATACGCCTACACCCCTGGAAATGACAGAATATGGGGTCACTACATTTTAGGAGAACTTGTTAAAACAGATATATGGAAGCGGCCACTGCTAATATGATTTTTTTTAAAGTATAGGCTCTGATTTCACTACTCATGTCACTATTCATGACTTTTTAGACTTCACTGCCTGCATGCTTGTTCCAGAGGATCAGCATAAAAGCCCCAAAGACTGCACCTTTTAATGACCAAATTTATGACAACTCTCATGTTTCTATCCTCACAGCTTGTCCTTGAAATATGATTTATCTCAAATAAATATAACAATTGAGTTTATATATTTTTATATATCTTATACCTGGACTTTCATTATATTTAATTATTTATATGATATTAATAAATGCTGAGGAGAGTGCATCCAACTGGATAATGCTGCCTGCCATCTCAGGCTGGGGAGAGACTGATGTCATGTTCTCAACTGATCTCCCGGACAGGAAGTCAACTATGCATAAAATAGATCTATACAATAATAATATTATAATTATTGGTATTTCAGTATTATTATTGTTTATATCTGTTTTCTGCAAAGATTAAAAAACAAATCTTCTCTGAATGCAAACACAAATCTAAATAAGTAAGTTTTTGTTTTTGTTTTTTTCTGCAAGTAACTCATTTCAAGCTATTTTAACATATTCCTGAATGTAATTATAGAGGAAGGTTCACAATTTAATTTCCTTGTCATGACATAGTTTAATGATCAGATATCACATAAATATGTTTAGGTGCCCTCTCTAGCAACTAGTTATATGTCAGACAGTGCAACCAGCCTGTTTGAATGACTGCTATGCAAAAAAAAATCTATTATTCAAATGCTAACCAAAAAGCAAAATGTATAATGTTTTTCTAACAGTTGTTAGAAAAGTGTTTGTAACAAGTGTCTGTAAATCCAGAAAATTAGTAACTCTTATTTGCTCTTTTTTTTGGTCTGTAAAAGAGTAACTCCACTTTTATTGAGCAAAAAAAATATTTGTACATTGCAGGCATTTTACCAAACTTTGTTGCAGAGTCCTACCTTTTGTTATTCTGAAGAAATAGCTGTTTGTTTGGCTGTGTCCATGTGCAGAGTGAATCTGTATGGGAGTGATATCATAAGTAACAATCAGCTGCCGAACCAGCAAGGCTCTACTGAGGAAAGTGGCAGGGTCTGCATCCCTTTAGACGTGTTTTCCCCTTGGAAGTATCTAACCAAAAAGGATATGTTGTTGCAGGGGATGCCCAAAATCTGACTTGTATTTAGGTACAGACTTCTGGGAAAATCAGTAAGTCAATCACGCAACCAGGAAATTACATATCGGGGTGGGGGTGGGGGGGGCGTTCTGTACACCATCTGTATAAAAAAGCCTCCAAGTAGCCATACTGCATTGAATTTTACGGAAAATTGCTGCAGATTGAAGAGGAAAGGTAATTTGTGTAGCAATTGTATACGCTATATTATGCTATGTACGAAAGTGGAGTTGCCCTTTAAATATACTAATGAAAGTGTTATGTTATGTTATGTCTGTTTGATAGGTGTGAAAAATATCTACTGATCATATCTAAAATCTAGTAAGCTGATAACTTCCTTTACTGCCTGTGCTGTTAGCAGGTATCATTGTTTTCAACTATTCCTTTTCACTACAGAAGACCCCCCCTTTATGTTATAGAGAAGAAAAGAGGTGATATGTTCTTTAGTCCCATCATAGGATGACAATGCTGCTCCTCTATAGGTAGCCACCACATCTAAGGACTGATAACCTGCACTGTATTATAGTTTTGTTTTTGGGTTTACATACACTTTAAGGGCAATTGATGTCTGTGTTATATATAACAAAGCTGGAATGTACAGACCCTGGTACGAACTTATAAAGTATGACGTATATAATTGCAACTAACAGAACCCATTTAAAAAAACATTAAATATCTATCTATCTATCTATCTATCTATTTTTTTTATAGATACTGTATACTGTAACAGTATATGGATTCTGAAAGAGTCATCTGAAAATCCTATATGACATTTGTTTCTGATAGTTAATTCTTTGGAACAAATACTTTTCTATCCACATATCTAGCAGTCATATTTCTCTGGCCCTGAACAATGGATTTACTATTTGTATCCATTTTTATTGCTGTGAACGTCCAGACCCTAGTTATGACCCAGTGAGAGCACAGAGTGGGTTATAGCTCATAAAATAATGATTGTATATAGGGGATGGAGCCAGGGAGTGGAGGCTGTAAGTGAAAATGTAAGAGAGTGTACAATGCATTATTTATTGTAAAGCTTGGTGTACAAATATCCCTTTAAGGAAAGGAAGGGCAACCAGCGGTGAAGGAACTGGAAGTTTCAGCATGTTCTACCAGTTCATGCTTGGTGGCTATATAAGATTCTACTTTGCGGTGATCAGTAAATACATTTCTTTTATTGTTTTTGGTTCCAGTAGATAATATCTATACATCTCCCAAGGGGGGGTATGGCAAACACATTACTGCTCAATCTTAACCCCTTTACTACCAGACCTGGAACAAGATTCATTCTACAAGCATAGTGTAAACAATAAATATGTGTACAGTATATTAAAAAATATTGTGTGTATATCTATCTCTCCATATAT
This sequence comes from Staurois parvus, assembly GCF_062004578.1. Taxonomy (NCBI): domain Eukaryota; kingdom Metazoa; phylum Chordata; class Amphibia; order Anura; family Ranidae; genus Staurois; species Staurois parvus. The sequence continues at coordinate 16,694,398 of NW_028317950.1, read as the reverse complement.
CTATTAATTTCATATATATATATACCGTATCTATCCATTATCTATTTATCCATCCGCCCATGTATTGTAGTAGTTTCTAATTATTTACATTGGCTTTATAGTATTTGTGGTTCCTTTTATGACTGTGAATATCCATCTATCCATCCATGCATCCATTATCTATCTATCTATCTATCTATCTATCTATCTATTTTTGTTATAACGTATTATTTACATTGGCCCTATAGAATTTATGGGAAGTTTTATAACTCTATCTGTTTTTCAATTATCTATCTATTTTAGTAATAAATATCTCATTGTTTACATGGGCCTTATAGCATTTGAGAACATTTTTATGACTGAGTATCCATCCATCCATTCATCATCTATCAATCAGCAATGACTTTCTATTACATTTCTATCTTATTTACCGTACATTGGCCTTATACCATTTGTGGTTACTTTTATCACAGTGCATATCCATCCATGCCTCCATCATCTATCTATCTATCTATCTATCTATCTATCTATCTATCTATCTATCTATCTATCTATCTATCTATCTTTCTTTCTACCTGTCCATCGTAGTATTAACTATCTAATTATTTACATGGGCCTTATAGCTTTTAAGAGAACTTTTATGACTGAGTATCCATCTATACATTCTTCCATCATCTGTCAGACAGTAAGAACATTCTAATTATTTATATTGGCCTTAATACATTTGTGTTTGTTTTTATGACTGTCAGTATATATTTACATATCCATCCATTCACCATCTATCAATGATCTACCTATCTATCCTTCTAACCTCATCCATCCATTCCTTTATCTTTCTATCTATCTATCTATCTATCTATCTATCTATCTATCTATCTATCTATCTATCATCGATCTATCTACCCTACCTACACAGATATCCAAGCTTTGTCTATTTTCTGAGTATCTATCTATATATTTCACTGGCCATGAATTTACTTCCCATCCATTATCATTCATTGCAGCATATTTTTTAAGGCCCAATTCTTTTTTTTTTTATTGCAAGCATTTTTTTCTATTCTGTAATCCCACATGAGGTGTAATCACCCCTTTTCGTCTCTCTGGCACATAGCTATACTGAGCCTGATTCAATCTGTTGTAGCGTTTTGTAAATAATAGCGCACAAATGACGCCGCTGGTCAGCAGCGTCAGGAGTCATTGTGACAGCGGAGAAAGTTTAGCTTTTGCTGCCCTCTCTCCCTCCGAGCTCCATTTATCAGGCTGAATTTTGCCGGTGACATATAAATTTTCAGCAGGCATTATTAGATGCCAGCCAGGCATACACTGGAAGCAGAGGATCGATCCCTGTTCCCTCCTTTTAGGAGAACTTACTCACCACTGGGGACTGATAAGCAAAGTATTGTGAACACAAAATTAGATTGTAACCCGAGTCTCCTTCTATGTTTTTTTTTTCACTCTTCCTTGTATTGACTGAATATTTTTTGTAGACATCTCTTCTTCCATTAACCATTTCCTGCCATCAAACACCAGTTAGAGTCACTTAAAATGAATCTTTTACATATGAGGCAAGATTGCAGTAATGGAAACAATGTAAAAATTGGGTTTATTTCTTTAAATGCATACTGCAGTTGCTGAGGGGTCAGCAGTGGAAAACAGTTTTAATATCTTCCTGATGATGATTAAAAAAGAGAATTAAAAAGATATCTTTGTGATATATATGTGTGTTGCACAGTAAGCTAACACTTAAAACTGTCAGTTTTCCATACAGTGATCAGATGTATGATAGATATGTCATAAATCTTGGAAGAATGTAACATTCCTACCATTTGATGGATTGTTAATGTTTTTTGACATATATGCATATTTGGATATGTATTTGTTAGCATATGGCAATAAAAAACGCTTTAAAAAAAAACTGTCAGTTGACAGAATTTCTCTAGGAATTTGCTGGACAGATTACTGTGCGCCAGAAACATGATTCCAAACTAATAAAGATCTTTCATAGAAACCATTATTTAAATTTTACACTGCCTTTTAGGCCTTGAAAGGGACATATCCAGGGGAGGAATTATTTGATGGCACAGTATAGAATGTTCTTTAGGTATAAGCTGTTCTTTTTAGCGTACTATTTTGAATTTATTTTTGCCTTAAGTTTATGGTTTTTATGCAGGGGACTAGCAGACGCAGGACGTTCGCCTGCCTTGAGTTTTATAGGGAAGATGATGCTGGAAGTACCGGTTCCTGAAAAGTTCTGTGCCTTCCAGACTCTGTTCTTGCACACTGAGCTGAGAGATTCATTCCCCCTCAGCCGGGAGCCTGATTACAGAGTTAAATCATATAAATATTTTAAATGTGACACACATTCCTGGAGGAGTGATTTATTATTATGCAGAAGAATTAGGTAGTATTTTAGGAATTGGACAGACTTATGAAACCTAAAAAATTATCCATTTGCATTATTATCTCTGCATCACTCTATTTATATATCTAGCTGCTCAGTCTATATATATATCTGTCTATCTATCTATCTATCTATCTATCTATCTATCTATCTATCTATCTATCCCAATTATTCATTATCTATCTATCTATCTATCTATCTATCTATCTATCTATCTATCTATCCCAATTATTCATTATCTATCTATCTATCTATCTATCTATCTATTGATCTATTTTCCCTAATATCTATTTACAACTTATCTATCTATTCCATGATCTATCTATCTATCTATCTATCTATCTATCTATCTATCTATCCCAATTATTCATTATCTATCTATCTATCTATCTATCTATCTATCTATCTATCCCAATTATTATCTATCTATCTATCTATCTATCTATCTATCTATCTATCTATTGATCTATTTTCCCTAATATCTATCTATTTACAACTTATCTATCTATTCCAGTATCTATGTATCTATGTATCTATGTATCTATCTATGTATCTATCTATCTATCTATCTATCTATCTATCAATCATGTCTATCTGCCCTACCTATAGATATCCAACCAATATTTATTTACCCCATTATCTATCTATCTATCTATCTATCTATCTATCTATCTATCTACAACATATCTATCTAGTCCATTATCTATCTATCTATCTATCTATCTATCTATCTATCTATCTATCTATCTACCCTACCTATACAGATATCAAACCAATATCTATCTATCTATCTATCTATCTATCTATCTATCTATCTATCTATCTATCTATCTCTTTATTTATGTATCTTTATATCTATCTTTCTATCTATTGATCTATTTTCCCTAATATCTATCTATTTACAACTTATCTATCTATTCCATTATCTATGTATGTATGTATGTATGTATGTATGTATGTATGTATGTATCTATCTATCTATCTGTCTATCAATCTATCATCTGTCTATCTACCCTACCTATAGATCTCAACCAATATTTATTTACCCCATTATCTATCTATCTATCTATCTATCTATCTATCTATCTATCTATCTATCTATCTATCTATCTATCTACCCTACCTATACAAATAACCAACCAATATCTATCTATCTACCCCATTATCTATCTATCTATCTAGCCTTATAGTAATCGTGAGAAGCTGTGGTGGGAGTGTGTGGTATACAGAGGGTGCTGCTAATAGTTAAGAAAACTCAGAGAGCAGCAGAAATGACTGTACTGGAAGGAGGAATGCAAATCAGAATATGTAATAAAATAGCTTAATATGCAGATCAAGTAGCAGAGCCGCTGTTTATTTGTCAATCTGGAGAGAATCTGCTTGCACTGCAAATGTTTCTATGAACTGATCCACTAGCAGTAGGAGAGCTCCCATACAAACTAATCTGACATTACAGCTATATCTAGGCTGCATGTCTGTAATGTTGAGACTACAATCCCCTCATTACAATGTCTCCTGTTTATATCCTGAGCCCCATTCACATCACATTTCTCCAAATCAGGTGCAGGTACCCTATGCCTGCCACGGAAGGGGCAGCTTGCAGTTCTAGGTTGGTGTAGATGTCTTAGTGACTAAAGAGTTAAAATACAAATTTAAGGGCCCTTTGAGTTGCCAATTTTATTATGACTGGTGGGGAGTACATAGATATTTAACTCATTATCTCATTATCTATGTATCTATCTATCTATCTCTATCTGCGGTATTTATCTAACTCATTTCTGCCTATCCATGGTATTTGATTTTTACAGCTTACACTCTGTACACGGGACCCAGTGAACAAGCTCCAGAAACTTAACGATATATTCAGAACTGCACAGTGCTTATTAATCTGAAATGAACTCTAGATAGCAGTTATGAAATAAAGACTGCTGTATACTATTGCTTTTTTACTCCTTTTCCTAATACACCTACCTGCTAATGCATTTAAATAAACAGGCGAATGTATATGAATGTATATGAATTTCAATACACAGCACTCTGAAACATCGCCAGAAGTTTTAATATAGAAAATGTTGTGCTTTGGATATAACTTTTAAAACTTTACACACTGATGAAAAATGTATGTCTTCAGTTTAGGGCAAGTCTATATTACATAAATATATTTTAGATATTCAGTCAGTTTTGTTCTGTCTATTTAATATGTATACAACCAAGCTGTGATAGAGATAGATAGATAGATAGATAGATAGATAGATAGATAGATAGATAGATAGATAGATAGATAGACAGATATGCAACTGGAATTAACTGACAGATAGACAATTATGAGACAGATGGACAAATATGTAAGATCTACAGAGATGTATTCCTAGCTATCACTTTAAAAACTGTATATTCAAAGTTTATTACATGCAGATGTACAGATATTTAATCAGTTTTGTGCTACCTATTTAATTCTTTATACAACCAAGGGGCATGGAGAGATAGATAGATAGATAGATAGATAGATAGATAGATGCAAATGAAAAGGATGCATGTCAGATAGACAGGTAGGAGATAAATGAACATTAGTGTAAGACCTAGACTTCAAAGATTCTCAATTCCATTGATACAGTGCTCACTGCAGCATGTGCACCAAACTCACATTACTTACTGAAAGCCCCTTCAAAAAGTTGGAGAAAAGGAGACTCTAGTCAATGAATTGGTTAAACCAACAGAGAGAAGATTAATCTCAGATTACTATAAATACAGTAATCCAAGTACATGTAAATGTAGTTTTCTGCTATGAGAAGAGGATGTGTGATGGGGGCAAATGACTCACCAGACGGTACCTGGTGGACTATAGGAGGATGTTTGGATGTGAGCTCCCCAGTGCCAGGGAGTGATTGACCTATGCCTTCCATGTCATGTGCCTATTTTCATGTTCTCTTCCCTCCTTTACGCCTAGTGCCCATTTTCATGCTCTGTGCCCACCATGATCTGTGTCCATCTTCATGTCCTTTGCTCACCTTCATATGTTGTGTCCTCCTTCATGCCCTGTGCCCATCATGTCAAGTGCCCACCATGTCCTGTACCCTCATCCATGCCCTGTGCCTGCCATGTCCTGTACCCTCATTTATGTCCTGTGCCCACCATGTCCAGTGCCCTTATTCATGTCCCATGCTCACCATGTCCTGTACCCTAATTCTTGTTCTGTGCCTTCCTCCATGTCCTGTACCATTGTTCATGTCCTGTACCCACCATGTCCTGTACCCTCATCCATGCCCTGTGCCTGCCATGTCCTGTACCCTCATTTATGTCCTGTGCCCACCATGTCCAGTGCCCTTATTCATGTCCCATGCCCACCATGTCCTGTACCCTAATTCTTGTTCTGTGCCTTCCTCCATGTCCTGTACCATTGTTCATGTCCTGTACCCACCATGTCCTGTGCCCACCTTTATGTCCTGTGCCCACCATGTCCTGTTCCCTTCTTTATGTCCTTTGCCCACCATCTTCTGTACCCTCCTTCATGTCCCATGCCCTCCTTCTTGTCCTGTACTCTCCTTCATGTCCTGTAACATCATTCATGTCCTGTTCTCACCATGACATGTACCCTCCTTCATGTCCTGTGCCTACCATGTCCTGCATCCACCTTCATGCCTCCTATGCCTACATGTCCTGTGTCCACCTTCACGGCTCATTTGCCCACTTCCATGTACCCTCATTTGTATCCTGTGCCTACCTTTGTGTCCTGTACCCTCGTTCATGTTCTATTCCCACCATCACCTGTACCCTCCTTTATGTCCTGTACCCTCCTTCATCACATGTACTCACCATGACCTGTACCCTCCTTCCTGTCCTGTGCCTTCCTTCATGTCCTGTACCTACCATGTCCCGAGTACACCTTTTTGCCCAGCATCCAACTTTATACCTCCTTTGCCCAACTTTATGTCCTCTGCCCAAGTTAATGTCTTATGCCCACCATGTTCAGTGTCCACCTTCATGCCTCCCTTGCCCACTTCCGTGTCCTGTGCCCATCTTTATGCCCTGAGCCCTCTTTAATGTACTGGGCTCATATTCAAGTCCTATGCCAACGTTCATGTCCTGCACCTTCCTTCATGTCTTGCACCCACCTTCCGTCCTTTTTCCATGTTTATGTCTTGTGACTACTGTCCTGTGTCCACCTTCATATCCAGTGTCCACCTTCATGCCTCCTTTTGCCTTCTTCCATGTTCTGCACCCTCCTTCATGCCTCCTTTGCCCACTTCCATGTCCTGCACCCTCCTATATGTCCTGCACCCTCCTATATGTCCTTTACGCTCCTATATCTCCTGCACTGGTCTTCATGTCCTGCACCTGCACCCACTTTCATGTCCTGCACCTGCCTATATGTCCTGCACCCAATTTCATGTCCTGCACCCTCCTATATGCCCTGCACTCTCCTATATGTCCTGCACCCTCCTATATGTCCTGCACCCACCTATATGTCCTGCACCCACCTTCATGTCCTGCACCCTCCTATATGTCCTGCACCCACCTTCATGTCCTGCACCCTCCTATATGTCCTGCACCCTCTTATATGTCCTGCACCCACCTTCATGTCCTGCACCCTCCTATATGTCCTGAACCCACCTTCATATCCTGCACCCTCCTATATGTCCTGCACCCTTCTATATGTCCTGCATGCACCCTCTTATATGTCCTGCATCCACCTTAATTTCCCACACCCTCCTATATGTCCTACACCCACCTTCCTGTCCTGCACCCTCCTACATGTCCCGCACCCTCCTATATGTCCTGCGCCCTCCTATATGTCCTGCACCCTCCTATATGTCCTGCACCCTCCTATATGTCCTACACCCACCTTCATGTCCTGCACCCTCCTACATGTCCTACACCCACCTTCATGTCCTGCACCCTCTTATATGACCTACACCCACCTTCATGTCCTGCACCCTCCTATATGTCCAGCAGCCTCCTATATGTCCTGCACCCTCCTATATGTCCTGCACCCAACTTCATGTCCTGCACCCTCCTATATGTCCTACACCCACCTTCATGTCCTGCACCCTCCTATATGTCCAGCACCCACCTTCATGTCCTACACCCACCTTCATGTCCTGTACCCTCCTATATGTCCTGCACCCTCCTATATGTCCAGCACCCTCCTATATGTCCAGCACCCACCTTCATGTCCTGCACCCTCCTATATGTCCTGCACCCACCTTCATGTCCTGCACCCTCCTATATGTCCTGCACCCTCTTATATATCCTGCACCCTCCTATATGTCCAGCACCCACCTTCATGTCCTGCACCCTCCTATATGTCCTGCACCCTCCTATATGTCCTGCACCCTCCTATATGTCCAGCACCCTCCTATATGTCCAGCACCCACCTTCATGTCCTGCACCCTCCTATATGTCCTGCACCCACCTTCATGTCCTGCACCCTCCTATATGTCCTGCACCCTCCTATATGTCCTGCACCCTCTTATTTGTCCTGCACCCTCCTATATGTCCAGCACCCACCTTCATGTCCTGCACCCTCCTATATGTCCTGCACCGACCTTCATGTCCTGCACCCTCCTATATGTCCTGCGCCCACCTTCTTGCCTCCTTCGCCCCCTCCATGCCTAGCACCCCCTATCCCCGGCTCACCTGAGGATGGCAGGTCCGGAGGGGTCCCATTGCCGGGCTCACATTCAGCTCACATCCACAGACCGGCGGGTCCCCGGCAGCTACAAGTAAACTTTTAGTGGGTTTCCAGTGTAAAGTCCAACTCCGGGCAGGACGGCTGAGCTCCCCTCCCCAGCCAGAGCCCCGGGCAGATGGCGAGAGGCTTTGTGAAATCTCCGTGGCGCTCCAAGTTAATGCTGGAAGATAAATCCCTCAGCCATCACTTCCAATCACGGGAACACGCTCCTCCGCCGGCCCCGCGCACACCAATCTGCTTCTTCCCTTAAAGGGGCTGCCGGCCGGCTGAGCGAAGGGGGAGCCGCGAGCCGGAGTCAGGAGGATCGGCGTCTGCGATCAGCACCACGCTGTGCGGACAGCTCCCGGGACGCCACGCCCCCCGCCACACCCCGCACTGACAGCAGGGCGTGGCCTCCCCTCCCCGAGAAGACTCTTCGTTCCTTCATCAGATCGCAGCGCACACAGGGGACCGTCCGCCGGAGAGACTCATCAATCCCGGCCTGGAGAGCGAGCTGTGTGCCGGAGATTGATGAAGTTTGTTTTATTTGCATTTTGTTTTTGCTGAATCCAGATGAAAGCAAACCTTTCCATAGACACACATGAGGGGGGGGGGAGGGGTAGATATACTAAAGGCAACTAGGCTGTGCACTTTGCTGGGAGAAGCTGCACTTTGCATACAGTTTACTCAATGAGATGATTTCATTGTGCACACGATACCCATCAAACAAAAAAAAAAGGAAACAGCGTTTTTTTGCTTCATGCGATTGGATGATGGACATCAGCGGAGCGTCGCCTCATTCACTGAGGCCCAATTCACGCCAAGCGTAATGAGAACATGCGGGGTTCTTTGCACGCTTTTTGCACAATACGCACAGGGCAGCCCATTCAAGAGCCTCTACACGTGACAAATGAGCCATAGACGCTCCTGCACCTTTTTAGGCACGCTTTTTTTACCGCGCATTTTGTCTTGCACAAAAACATGCATCTACTGGCCACGTTTGGGGCGCAGGAAACGCACACATTCATGAAATTCACAGATGTGAATGCAGCCTAACCTATGGAGGAAACCTCCTGCTAGAGTGCACAGTTTATTTACCTTCGGTAAATCACCCTCCATGGTGTCTGTCTTTACCAACCTACACTTACATAGTTACATAGTTAGTCTGGCTGAAAAAAGACAAAAGTCCATCCAGTTCAACCAAAAAAAGTTATAATCCTATGCCCACAGTTGATCCAGGCAAAAATAAAACCAGAAAAGCACGATCCAATTTGCTCCTCCAGGGGAAAAAAATCCTTCTTGATCCCCCCCAGAGGCAATCTGATATTCCCTGGATCAACTTTACCTATAAATGTTAGTATCCAGTTAGTATTCTGTGTATCCAAGAAAGAATCCAGACCTTTTTTACTTGGAAATGCTAGTTGCCTGGCTAGCAATCTGGCCAAGAGGGTCCAATAAGGTTTGAGTCACTGCAACAAGTGTGCATTTCTGTAAAGTCAGACATTGTTATTTATATACTGTATATACTCTATAAATTCTGATGCCAGACTCGTCCAACTTACCAGCGTCCACCACACCTCCACTGGCTTCCAATCACCACAAATAAAGTGTTACCACTTGCCGTTGGGGGCATTTTTGACATACATGTTAAAATCAGGATTTGTTTTAATGTCACAGCCCCCCCCCCCCAATATCACAGCCCCCCGGTGCATCCATTGCAATCATAGATGCTCCCTCATAAAACAGTGTCCTCCTTCCTCACATCACAGTCCTCCTTTGCAAAAATAATCCCCTCCTTACATCACAGACCCACTTACATCACAGCCCCCTTGCAATCATAGCTTCCCCCATCCTCAAATCACAGCCCCCCTTGCAATCACAGACATCCTCACATCACAGCCCCCCCACAATTTCACAGCTCCCCCTCTGCATGTCACAGCCCCCTTGTAATCACAGATGCCCCCCACCTCCATAAAATGGCTTCCCCCTTCCTCACATCACATCCTCCTTATATCACAGCCCCCTGAAATCACAGATTCCCCCCCTCTTCAAATCACAGCCCCCCCTTGCAATCACAGACCCCACTCACATCACAACCCTCCCCTTATATCACATTTCGCCTCCTGACATCACAGTCTCCTTCCTTACATCACAGCCCCGACATCGCAATCCCCCTTGAAATTACAACCCCCCTCCTGACATCACAAGTCCGCCCCTCTCGATCACAGCTCCCCCTCTTATATCCTAGCCCCCCTTACATAACAGTCTCTTTTGCAATCACGGACCCCCGCCCCCTCAATCATAGCTCCCCCCTCTTACATCATAGCCCATCTTACATCACAGTCTCTTTTGCAATCACTGACCCCCCCCATCACAGCTTCCCTCCCCCTTACATCATAAGCTCCCCTTACATCACAGCCCCTTTTGCAATCACTGACCCCCCCCCCCCGTCACAGTTCCCCCCTCATACATCATAGCCCCCCTTACATCACAGTCTCTTTTGCAATCACTGACCACCCCCCCCCAATCACAGCTCCCCCCACTTACATCATAGCCCCCTTACATCACAGCCCCTTTTGCAATCATTGACCCCTCTCCCCTCAATCACAGCTCCCCCTTCTTACATCATAGCCCCCCTTACATCACAGTCTCTTTTGCAATTACTGACCCCCCTCACAATACAGCTCCCTCCTGCCATCAAAGTCCCCCATTAAACTACAGCCCCCATTGCAGCTACAGCTGTCCCCCTTTACAGTCCTACATTAACACGACAGGGCAGAGAGTGGAAGGTACGGCAGGGCAGACTCCTCTTCTGTGTGTGTACTCACAGCTGGGCAGAGGATGAGAGGAATGGCAGGTCTTCATGGAAGGCAGAGGCTGCCCAACTCTTCTTGTTAACAAGCCAGTGATTGGTTGCTAGGATTTCTTTGCGTCCTAGCAACCCAGCACCCGCTTGTTAATTTGAAAAGTTAGAAAGCTCCCACCCTCCATGCAGACCTTCTGTTCCTCCTTCCCTCTTCTCTTCTGTGTGTTTAGCAGAGCATCAGGCAAGCGAGTAGACACAGAAGATGAGGCTACCCAGGCTGCTAAGCAGTGAGGCCTTGGTGTGGACAGGACTGTCACTTGGTTGGTGTCTGGAATGCAGACCGCAATTTAGTGACTCCTGTTTTACAGGTTATTAGTTTAGCGGTAACTGTGAACCCTGGTGTTAGAATGAATTGATGTTCATGGCAATACCTCACATGTGTGGTGTGATCACTGCTTACATGTATTCTAAACCTACATTTGCATTTGTATTTGCACATCAGCTTGCTTTAAAATTCTTTCTTTATGTATACTATGGCAATGTATTTTTTTACATATTTAAATTTTTTTTTATTCAACTTTATTACTAAAATGAGGTGTGAAGAACACCCCATGGAATACCTTTGGGCAGTGACAGGTACACTTTATGGAGGGATCAAGGGTCTATTAGAAATCTGTTTAATCAGCTTCTTCCCTGGCTGTACTGGCCACAGAAACACAGCACTGAAACCGGAAGCGATGAAACCCTCATTGCTTCCAGCTTCATTCCTCATAGAGGAGATCAGGGAATGGCTGTTCCTCCATCTCCTCTGTGGGCAGCTGACCTGACTGTTTACAGTTGTCCTGGGCTCCCCAGTGGAATTGGAATGGTGAGCCTGAGTCAGCTGCCCACAGAGGATATGGAGGATGCTAGCCGAAAAGAAACACCAGGGTCACGGCTGCAGCTGATTGGTTTCTATGCAGAGCTGCACCAGTTTTAGCAAATCAACCCTATTGTATCTGGACAGTGAGGATTCCTCCGCTGCCAGAATACGCTGATAAGTAATGCAGCCCATTGGCTGCAGTGCTGATCGAGCAACAATTTTCCAACACTTCTCAGAAACAGAAACGGCCATAGATCCGGTCCCCGATGAACTGGCCAAATTTCAATCCATTTATGGCCAGCTTTACCCTCTTATGTTGAATTTTATTGTAACTGTACTGTCTCTCTTTATATTGTGAAGCGCTGCTGAAAAAGTTAGCGCTATATAAATCCTTTACAATAATAATGTATGCTCTCTCCAGGAGCAAGGGGCACCTGGCATTTGGAGAATGGGTACTAACAATGGCAACCTCCATTCTGCATATATTTTATGTGGTGCCGCTGATTTTTTTTTTTCGGATACCTTGTGTACTGCTTTCAAATTCTATGTTCTGCCATGTCAACTGTTTTTCTATTCTACTGTTATGTGCAATACCTTTCTTTAATAAAGAACTCCTGATTGTTAAAAAAACAAAGGCAACCTCCACATCCCTCTCTGGAAAGGTTTCCTTTGATGCCTTTGTCAAATGATGGGTACCATTAACACCCTTTTTTTAAGGCAGTACACCACAACTTATGCCACGTTCATTGGAGCACACTTTTGTGCAATGGCCACGACTGTACAGCACGTTGAGGTGCCATTTACAATGAATAGTACTGCAACCCATTGCACGTGTGAATAAAGTTTACCACATGGTACTGTAACATACCAATCTCAATGGTCTTTAAAAGAGACCTGTCAAGAGATGCAGGGGCTTCTCTGACTGAGCATGTTAGTTGCCTAACTTTGAATTGCAAGCCTGGATGGTCCTAAAAATCTCTGACCTCTCAAGGTGCACTCACACTGGCAGTTTTACCCGTGCCCAAGCACAGACATCCCGCACGGGCAAGCAGATATTCTGACAGGTCTGCAGGAGACCTGCATGGCACCAGTGATCTGCTGATCACTAGTGCAATACTTTACAGGCTCCTGCAACCAAAAATAATAACTGCATGTTTTTTTACCTGCAAAAACATGTGCATTTATTATTTTTGGTCAAAAGGTGAACTTAAACTTTAAGGTTAAAAATTTTTTTTTTTAATTATTTTGTTAAAAATTTCAAGAGTACAGGTAGGTATTACAGTAGGCAAGGATAAACAAAGGTGTGCAACATACACACTCTCACTCAGCCTTGGAGGATGTCCTGGCCTGGCAACATTGGGAGGGCCACCACTGAACAAAACATAAGAACAATCATCCTGTAGCTTTCCAATTTGCTATACAGAGCGCAACAAGGGAGTAGGTGCATCACCTGTAAACTGCAAAAGATTCTGTAGCCCCTACCAATTTGAGATCGCCCCGTATGCACAAACATGGAACCCAAGGAGTCCAAAACAGGGCTTTGACCCCCCCCCCCAAAAAAAGGTAAAGTTTAAAATCATTTTAGCTTGAGAGCCCCTTTGGGTACTCCCTCATTACTTACTCCCAGTCCTGTTGCTCTGTGCACAGCACAGTTCAGACTGCAGACAGACTGAAATTAAACAAAGCAATGTTTGCACCTACCAGAATTTTGTTGGAACTCAAATGGAAAGAAATCCAGCTACTGAAATGTCTGACCTGTGTCCAGAGATGCAAATTTCAAGACTGCTTGCTCTGCTACCTGCCAGGTCCCTGACCCAAAGCATGCATGCAGCTTTTGTAGTCCGAATGTCCATCCTGCATACTTGCTCTAGGTCAGGGACTTTTTAGGTTCTTCAAGCAAGGAAGAGAATGAAGTTGTCATGGATGACAGCTTGGTTTCTTTAGGTTTTACACATGAAGATTACAGACACCTCGGTTGTGTGAGTCACACCAATATGTTGTTCTGTACTAATGTGCTTTCCATCACTGAGCTTTGTCTTTAGTCAGCAAATAATAGCAATATAAATGCTATAAAGCTTTGTGTATTACTGTTTTTTTTTGCTTCTGTATGCTGTTATGCTTTTGTGTAAGAACATTTTCGTCATCTGCTCTACTGCCCAATGTCCCTTGTTACGTTAATATGAAAGATCAAGTTTACCATAATTACACATTCCGCTTGTACCATATTTACTGTATTTTCTCTATTACATCTAACAGAAGCTTGTTGGTCTGATAAGCAACTAAAGTATCATACAATCATTACCAAGTGCAACACCTGACAATGCATGGAAATATGTGTTAATACTTGTGGCAGATGTAATCCCTAACTGGATGAGAGTTATTGCTCAAGGCCGGTTTCCTGATGGAGACAATTGCAAAACATGCCTGCCCAACGAGCATAAGCACAATGGCCTATAGTCTCCCATATATGCTCCTGCCTTCTTACACGTCACATGTGCCCTTGGTAAAAACTATAAGTGGATGTGCTGACACATTGCACAAGTTCCGCCATTGTCGCTATCAGGAAACCCTCACTGAGCAATGATCAGCAGCCAGTGACGGTGCACATATAAAAAGTGGCTAAAGGAGCTACAGTAGATCAACAGCACTGATATAAAAAGTCTGTAAAAGAAGAATTCTAGGTTCACCATGTTTAGATTGTTACACTGGTCCAGCTTGGATCAATGTAACTGTGCATATACCATACTTGTGTGCGACCTCTAGAAGCTGGAAATCATTGTAGGGCGGTGATGTCACACTCTCGCCTCATCCAATCGGAAAGTGCTTTGCATTCACAGAGAAAATACAAAGCAATCTCTGAAAGGCGACCGACTGAGCAGCAGGACAGCTGCTTGGCACAGGACCTAGAAGCTAGAGGAGATCACTGGAGTAATGGTGCCTTCTGTAGTCATTTTCAGCTTCCAGGTCCAAGCTGGACCAATGTAAAAATATCATACCTGGAATTCCTCTTTTAAAAAATGGCAAGCATTTATGATACACGGTGCTTCAGCAACCTAAATTTTGTCCATTTAGAGCTTAGATCTACTTGAAAGGAAAAAAACATTTTCCTTTTAAAAATACTATACGGTCTGCAATTGCTCAAAAAGTAATATTGTAACCTAAAATAGAAGTCTCATGAGCAATAAAAAAAAATTAGATTATTGGTCTATAGTTCATGTTGAAATAATTGAATGTTCCTAGATTGGACGCTCGAAAGAGCAGGGCCCTTGACCCCCTCGTGTTTTGTTTTGTTACTGTATTGTCTCATGTACTGTCCCCCACTATATTGTACAGCGCTAAGCAAACCTTTAAGCGCTATATAAATACTGTATAATAATAATAATAATAATAATGTTAAAATGTTAAGTGATTGTTAGTAAATCCTTTGTTTTTTTCTCTTCCATTGCAGCCCAGTAACTCCTTCCCTGTCAGGAGCCTTATTTGTGAGTGGCAACAGTCCACTGTATACAGTTGTGTTCAAAATAATAGCAGTGTGTTGAAAAAAGTCAATAAAGCTAAAAATCCTTCTAATAGCTTTTATTTCCATACACACAAATGCATTGGGAACACTACACATTCTATTCCAAATCAAAACATAAAGAAACATATATAAAATTTGTGTTGTTCCTCTAAAACAAATTGAAGAAAAGTGAATATTAGACTGTTCAAAAAAATAGCAGTGTTTGTATTCTTCTTTACAAACTCAAACATTCACTATATAAACTGAAAAATGTTTGAAGATTTTGCTTTCCTTTGAATCACTTAATGAATATTTAGTTGTATAAGCACTGTTTCTGAGAACTGCTGTACATCTGTGTTGCATGGAGTCAACCAACTTCTGGCACCTGTGAACAGGTATCCCAGCCCAGGATGATTGGACAACATTCTACAGTTCTTCTCTATTTCTTGGTTTTGCCTCAGAAACTGCATTTTTGATGTCACCCCACAAGTTTTCTATTGGATTAAGATCCGGGGATTGGGCTGGCCACTCCATAACGTCAATCTTGTTGGTCTGGAACCAAGATGTTGCACGTTTACTGGTGTGTTTGGGGTCGTTGTCTTGTTGGAACACCCATTTCAAGGGCATTTCCTCTTCAGCATAAGACAGCATGACCTCTTCAAGTATTCTGATGTATTCAAACTGATCCATGATCCCTGGTATGCGATAAATAGGCCCAACACCGTAGTAGGAGAAACATCCCCATATCATGATGCTTGCGCAACCATGCTTCACTGTCTTCACAGTGTACTGTGGCTTGAATTCAGTGTTTGGAGGTCGTCTGACAAACTGTCTCCGGCCACTAGACCCAAAAAGAACAATCTTACTTTCATCAGTCCACAAAATGTTGCGCCATTTCTCTTTAGACCAGTCAATGTGCTCTTTGGCAAATTGTAACCCCTTCAGCACGTCTTTTTTTCAACAGTGGGACGTTGCGGGGGCTTCTTGCAGATAGCTTGGCTTCACATAGGCGTCTTCTAATTGTAACAATACTCACAGGTAACTTTAGACCTTCTTTGATCTTCCTGGAGCTGATTGTTGGCTGAGTCCTTGCCATTTTGGCTGTTCTATCCATTCGAATGGTAGTTTTTCGCTTTCTTCCATGTCTTTCAGGTTTTGGTTGCCAGTTTAAAACATTTGCGATCATTTTAGCTGAGCAGCCTATCATTTTCTGCACTTCTTTATATGTTTTCCCCTCTCCAATCAACTTTTTAATCAAGGTACGCTGTTCTTCTGAACAATGTCTGGAACGACCCATTTTCCTCAGAATTTCAGAGAGAAATGCACTGAACATTTGCTGCCTTCCTTCCTTAAATAAGGGCAATAATTGCCATCTGTTTTTCAAAGAATGAATGACCTCACTAATAGAACTCCACACTGCTATTATTTTGAACATGCCCCTTTCAATTAGTGATTCAATTACACAGAATCAGCAGCATGCATGTCATGACTGTTGGGTCTGTTGGATTTCTATTACTCTACTACACCTGCTAGTAAATTATTTGCCATGTAGAAATATAATTTCTACCAAAAACAGTGATTGATCAGGTTAGTGATGTCTGA
Source organism: Staurois parvus (assembly GCF_062004578.1). NCBI lineage: Eukaryota > Metazoa > Chordata > Amphibia > Anura > Ranidae > Staurois > Staurois parvus. The sequence continues at coordinate 16,677,578 of NW_028317950.1, read as the reverse complement.
CTGCTATTATTTTGAACACAACTGTATGTTCCACTGGGAAACATACACTGACCTGACATGCCCCTCCCCCTGCATTCCTATTAGGGAGCTCATACTGAGCTTGTTTGCTTTCACCCCCTTTGGTGTGGTATGCTCCCTCCCTCTGCATTTGTTGTGACAAGGCTAGTCTCAAACAGCTATATGATATCAACAACCTCCTGTGCACAAGTGTGATGTTTGGATCCGGGTGTTACTTGGTCATCCACTTCTCCAGGTGTTAAAAAAAACCAGCATGCTTCACTTCCCTCTTAGTTCTAAGGAACCCCCAACAACATAGCACTACAAAAGCAAAAACAGAGGGGGCACCAGCCTAGTGCATTATTTTTTTCAAACCATTTATTGGTAAAAGCAAAATAGAATTATACTCACAAACAACTGTGAAATACAAGCTCATCAAAATCATCCAAAGACAATGTAGTCCAATGGAATGCACAGGGTCCTTTACTCGGGAAGATGTCATCTGGACCAAATTTGGCTTGAGTTTCAAGAAGGGTCCCATCTTCATTAGAGCCAAAAAAACTGCCTCTTTTTGTTGTTTTTTTTTTTGGCTCTGATGAAAACGGGACCCCTCTTGAAACTCATAAGCCAAATTTGGTCCAGATGGCATCTTCCCGAACTAGGAAGCAAGTGCAGTTGATTGGACTATATTGTCTGGATGATTTTGATGAGCTTGTGTTTCACAGTTGTTTGTGAGTATACATCTATTTTGTTTTTTATCAATAAATGGTTTAAAAAAGGATTAATTTACTTAATTCAGCCCCCTGTTTTAATAACGTGTGCTGTGCCTGCTCCAAAGTAGGAATGTACTCAAGTGTGTTCTAAACCTATTCTGCACCCCCTGATCTATCCTACTTGCTGTCACTGCTAACTGCCGGTCATAAGCAGCTGAGACATTCCTTGCCCGGCAGCTGGACATACACTGATTAGACACAAATTTTTGACCACAGACAGGTTAAGTCAAGAACATTGAATATCTCCTTTCAATGGCATCTGAAAGTTGTTGTGATATGTTAGGCAGCAATTAAACATGTTGCCCCTGAAGTTAATGTGTTGAAAGCAGAAAAAATGGCCATCACAGTTTGTTGTGTATGGGGCTGTGTAGCTGCAGACTGGTCAGGGTGCCCATGCTGACCCATGTTCAAAGCAAAAAGTGCCTACAAGAAGCACATGAGTATCAGAACTGGGCCATGGAGCAATGGAAGAAGGTGGCCTGGTCTGATGAATCAATTTTTCTTTAATATCATGCGGTCTGTGGGCATTGATTACCTGAGGAAGAGATAGTAGCAGAATGTACTATGGGAAGAAGGCAGGGGCTGTGTGATGCCTTGAGCAATGTTCTCCTGGGAAGCTTTTGGTCCTTCCATTCATGTGGATGTTACTTGACATGTACCACCTCCCTAAAGATTGCTGCTGACCAAGTACACCCCTTCATTGCAACGGTATTCCCTGATAGCAATACCAGATAAAGCACCGTGCCACACTGCAAAAATGGTTCAGGAACGGTTTGAGGCACACAAAAATGAGTTCAGTGTGTTGACTTGACTTTCAAATTCTCTATATCACAATGCAATTGATCATCTGTGGGATGTGCTGGAAAAACTAGTCCAATCCATGGGGGGCCCAGCTCACAACTTACAGAACGTAAAGGATCTGCTACTGACGACTTAGTGGCAGATACCACAGCATACCTTTAGATATCTAGTGGAGTCCATGCCTCTATGGGTAAGGGCTGTTTTGATGGCAAAAGGGGGACCTACTCAATATTAGGTTGGTGGTAATAAAGTTGTGACTGATCGGTATATGATTGGTAAAGAGCATAGCTCAAGCAGATTCAGGCTAGAATCCGAACATACCTGAGCTTATCCCTTCTCTACAGGATAGGTTAGCACACATGCAGGTGTTTTCCAGTGATTACTTTGCACAGGTGCACTTTAAGCCACCATCATCTGTCCACAACTGAAATAATTAATGCCATGCTACTCTGTAGCAGAATACTGTATGCATATTATATCTATCTATCTATCTATCTATCTATCTATCTATCTATCTATCTATCTATCTGTCTGTCTGTCTGTCTGTCTGTCTGTCTGTCTGTCTGTCTGTCTGTCTGTCTATCTATCTACATACTATTAAACAGAATGAAAGTAAATGTCTTCATACATCTTTTTCAGCAGTACTCTGTTTCTAGATGGGTTAAGCAAGGTTGTAAAAATTGTGTTTGTCTTTAAGACTGTGATATATATTGATGTATCCGTGTTTCAGGGTCTACATCTCCAAATGCTGCTTCTGGTTTGTGGAGAACACTGTGCTAATACAGAGATTATGTGTGGGTGAGCCAGCCGTAATAAGTGTATTAACTATTTGCTTATTAGAAGCTTCACCATAATGAAAAAAGTCTTATGATGAATTCATGGGGGAGGGTTGTGCTGTATGCCCCACATTACAGATCACAATATTGTATATATATATATATATATATATATATATATATATATATATATATTGTACTTTGTGCATACCCACTTTGAAAGTTTTGAAATGTCTTTTTGTGCACACACCTGCGCATTTTAGTTATGCACATTAACCCAAAGCACTCTTACCTTAGGCTGGTATTATATGGTGTGCTGTATTAAAAATAGGGATCATGTGTGATTTTCAGGTCATTGCCATATGTTGGCAGCCTGTTCTATATGAATAAGCTGTCTTAAAGTAGAATTCCTGGCTTTTACTAACTATGCTTAAAAACACTCTCTCTCGTAACTCCTATACTAACTTACCTATGTAAAAAAAAATGTATATATTTACCTATTCTCAGGCTACTCCTGTCCAGTCATATGATCTAACCTGTGTCAACCAGCTACAGCTACAGTGGAGAGGAGAGAGCACTGGACAATGGCTGGTAATGCCTGAGAAATTATGCCACTCTTAAGTTTATTATGGCCCATCCATTTTCAGTGCTCCTTCCTCTCCCCTGCAGCGGTCTCTGCCTGACACAGGGGAGCCAAACACATGAGCTCACTGGAGGGGCCTCTGAATAGGTAAGTATAGATATCTTGTTTACTCAGGACATTTAGTATAGGTGTAAGAAGGAGGGAGCGTTTTAAATATAGCTAGTAAAAGCCCCAAAAATTTCTTTAACACAGCACACATTAACATGTCAGAATGGCCCAGACAAATGTGTGTAGAAGGGGCCACTGATCAGATGCCACTCCCGAGCAACAAGTGGGAACTGTGTGTAGCCCTGAAGGGGCTGCTGATAATATACCCAAGTCTCCCAATGCAGTACAGAGGCTGCCAGTCACACAGACACAGTCCCTTGCACACCAGCACTTCAGGCTCCCTCTAGGGGATGTCTCTTTAGTATTTATTGCTGATGAACATTAACAGGAGAGGGTTTAGGGTCACAGGATGCTCCAAAATACTAATAGCAATCAATGGGAGGGCATACATCCTAGTAGAAAAACCTTAAAGAAGCAGCATGCACTACAGTCCCAAATCAGGTCTTACTCACAATGTCCCATAAGCTGTCTGCCACCCGGCATCCAAAGGTAGATCCTCTATGAGGGAGATAAAAGATCCTTCTCCACACCAGGAACAGCGGTCTCCAGCAAAAGGTCCATTGGCAATCTCCTCCAGACCCTCAGCCCAGCTCCTGCTGAGGCCCAGACTGCAATCTCTTGTCTCAGGAACTCTCCCCTAGGGACAGCAGCCCCAAGAGAACTGGGGCTCCCTCCCAGGAGAGGAAAGAACACTCTGCTCAGGCCTCCCAACCATTTATCACTTCCCACCTTCTGGATACCTCCTTCCTGATATTGGCTGGAGCATGATCAATATTCATGCTGGCTATTTGAACCTCCCTGCCCTTTATTCTGGAATCTTCCTCCAGAAGCAGGTAAGAGAAATCAAACCTCACCTCCTGAAAACCTTCAACAGACAAACAATCAATCACTTAACTTAGCAGCTAACTAGAGGAAGGAGCTCCATGTGCTGTACATACCTCCTGTCCTAGTACTATAAAGGTAATAAATGTGTAAGTTGCCACTTGCAAATAACCATTTGCTAGGTCATTCTGTCGGACCCCACACCAGAAAGACCGCTTATCTTACTCAGACGTTAGTCTGTTTCTACTGGTCTCAGCACCAGACTACAGGTCCAGTTTGAGGCTAACAGTGCAGAGCGCTAAATACCTACCACTGGTTCTCCAGCACAGTATACTTGTCTTGCTCCATCCCATAGGTTTAGAAGGGGAACACCATTATAGCGTGAGACCCCGCTTTTGCATGTTTCAGGCCCTGTCCCTAGGAAATTTCCGTACTGCAGTGGCCCTAGAATAGGGACCCACTGCTGACAAGGGCATGTTTAGACATACACCAAGCCACTCTTCTGACTAGAAACCTCTGTTACTGGCCACCACCATCCCCATCCCAAACTGGCTGCTCTTGCTTGTACATTGATGTTACACAAGCCCTTGGAACACAACTGAAATTTAATTACACATCCTTCCCCTCTTTGAACACACTGTAAGTGTACACATGAGCTTTTCTGCATTAGGTGACCAGACCAGACTTTGTAGAATAAACAGACTTCTTTGCTGAGTTAAGTTCACAATGTTGGTACAGAAATGTTAAATTGCTCTGCAGATGGGATATCATTTACCCACTCATTCTCAGAGAAATAAAGAAACACATAGTGCAACACTAAAAAACATGAAATAGCGGGAAAAAAACCTTATTATATAGACAAAGAATAAAGTCAAAAGTTCTATATATATAAGTGACTTCCACCAAGTGAATGAAAATTAAACTGCCAAACAAAGGAAGCAATCCCTCTCTTGAGTTCAATGTTGTGTGCATCCAAAACACCTCATGTGCTTCTCCAACCACTCCGAGGCTTACCAGAGAGACTGTGACCCTCACATGAAATGTCAGAAAATGCTTGTATGTTACTCAAAAGATTGGTCACCATCAGGCTTGACACCATCCTAGGAGCTTATCTCTCTCTCACATAAACAGCATTAATGCATTATACATAAGAAAAGGCAAAAAGACAGTTCCAATAGTGTACTGTAATTTTAATTCTCTTGGTGGGGCTCATTTATATATAGGACTTTTGACTTTTTTTTTGTTGTACATAATAAAACTGTTTTTTTAGGGGGGGGGGGGGTTTTATGGTTTTTAGCTCTGCACTATTTGTTTCTTTATTATGGTTATTTACAGTATCTTATGTATGGTGCTAGCAGCTTTTTTTAAAGTTTTTTTACTTTAGCGCTGCCTTTTTACAAGGGTTCTGAAGAGGTCTAGGTTTCCTCCAGAGGTTGCTAAGGGTTTCTTAAGCCGAGATTGATTGACCTCTCACCTGATAGTTCCTGCATAGTTCCAAGGCCAACATCACTGAGCATTACACCAAACCATTGTTTTTAGCTGTCTGTAAGGTTGGCAGTCTGACCGTGACCGTAATGGGGGCATCCTTCTGTCTGCCACACCAATATAAGTGGCGCTTTCCTCACTGAATTGGTTTTAGCAGAGGTTCCCCAAGACCTGAAAATTATTTCAACAGTTCCTCTGCATCATTTCCATTACAATGGAATTGTTCAGCAATGAACTGAGTTGAACACAAGTCACTTAAATTCTCTGTGGTATAGACAATATTAATAATGACAGTTCCCTTGAGATAAATCAGACTGAAGCAATGGTGAAGGCTGTACTAAGGTGTACATACCTTTGGTTCAAGCACTTCCCACACAAATGACTGGCAACTTTACACTTACTGACTCCAGATCCTGTTACTGATGGACTCCCTTCTCAGCTAACAATCACATTGCAGAATGCGTGGCTTCCCTGGCTTTCCCATAGAACCAAAAAAAAAGAACTACGCCCTGGGGAAAAATCCCCTTTTTACCCCCACAACGGGAAGTAACCTCTCCTCCAGCCACTGCACCACTGCATGGAATTAACCCCCCATTAATGCTTGGGCATTCATTTTTTATTTTTTTCTGTAAATTCTTTTTATTCAATTTCTGCATAAAAACAGATACAGAAACTTAACATTGTGCCTCAAATAGCGCCAACCGTAAAACATAAAAGAGACCTTGCAAGGTCCCGAACAATTGCAAAAAGAACAGTAAAACCAACTTGCATTGTTATCCAATAACAGAGACCGACTAATAGGGCGAAGAGAAACCTAGATCCCCCTTTCCCTGTTACACCACCCCCCCTCTCGTCCAATCCAATTATTATTATCCAGGGAGAACCCTCCAACAGTGTAATTCCCTCCAACCATCGACTAATAGTAACACAGGAGTAATTCAGGTAAAATCCCTCATTCAGGCCATCACAGACATCACTATAAGAGAGCGTGAATTATATTTTAAATGGCTAACAGGTATTAGAAATTTGTAGGAGACCTCGATATAATATGCAATGTGGCCTACCCTGTTGTAGCAGAGGAGGAAAGTCACGCTTTTCAGACTTTATTAAACTTCTTAACACAACCCCTAGGCAGGTAAGTGGCCATGTAGTAGGGATCATTGTATTTAGTAGACCTTTCCAGAAGGAAACCGTGTGGGGCAGTGGGTTTCTTCCAGTGCAATATAATAGCCTTACGAGTATAGAATAATAAGGTGTTGAGAAAGGTTCTATGAGCATTAGTCAGAACCACCTCATCCACCATACCCAACCCACATGGAAGAAAAATATATTTGAAATATATTTTTAAAATATTCTTCCCAAATATATTGCCATATATTTGAAATACTACAATTTTGGCCATATTCAATATATTTCAATATATATTTCAATAAAATTACCTTTTATCTGTTAAAAAAAAATCTGAAGATTATATTTAAAAAAAATAATTTTAAAAATATTTTTTATATATATTTGTAAATGCATTCCAAAAATGTAGATTTGTATTTTTAAAGACATACAGTATATTTGAAATTTATTTTTAAAATAAATTTTCATATATTTTGTAATAAAAATGCATTTCAACATACAGTATATATATATATATCTATATATAGATATATATAGATATACAGTTGTGTTCAAAATAATAGCAGTGTGTTGAAAAAAGTGAAAAAGCTCAAAATCTTTCTAAGTAGCTTTTATTTCCATACACACAAATGCATTGGGAACACTACACATTCTATTCCAAATCAAAACATGAAGAAAAATATATCAAATTTGTGTTGTTCTAAAAAAATTGAAGAAAAGTGAATATTAGACTGTTCAAAAAAATAGCAGTGTTTGTATTCTTCTTTACATACTCAAACATTCACTATATAAACTGAAAAATGTTTGAAGATTTTGCTTTCCTTTGAATCACTTAATGAATATTTAGTTGTATAAGCACTGTTTCTGAGAACTGCTGTACATCTGTGTTGCATGGAGTCAACCAACTTCTGGCACCTGTGAACAGGTATCCCAGCCCAGGATGATTGGACTACATTCCACAGTTCTTCTCTATTTCTTGGTTTTGCCTCAGAAACTGCATTTTTGATGTCACCCCACAAGTTTTCTATTGGATTAAGATCCGGGGATTGGGCTGGCCACTCCTTAAAGTCAATCTTGTTGGTCTGGAACCAAGATGTTGCACATTTACTGGTGTGTTTGGGGTCGTTGTCTCCTTGGAACATCCATTTCAAGGTCATTTCCTCTTCAGCATAAGGCAGCATGATCTCTTCCAAGTATTCTGATGTATTCAAACTGATCCATGATCCCTGGTATGCGATAAATAGGCCCAACACCGTAGTATGAGAGACATCCCCATATCATGATGCTTGTGCAACCATGCTTCACTGTCTTCACAGTGTACTGTGGCTTGAATTCAGTGTTTGGGGGTCGTCTGACAAACTGTCTCCGGCCACTAGACCCAAAAAGAACAATCTTACTTTCATCAGTCCACAAAATGTTGCGCCATTTCTCTTTAGACCAGTCAATGTGCTCTTTGGCAAATTGTAACCTCTTCAGCACGTCTTTTTTTCAACAGTGGGACTTTGCGGGGGCTTCTTGCAGATAGCTTGGCTTCACATAGCCGTCTTCTAATTGTAACAGTACTCACAGGTAACTTTACACCATCTTTGATCTTCCTGGAGCTGATTGTTGGCTGAGTCCTTGTCATTTTGTCTATTCTTCTATCCATTCGAATGGTAGTTTTTCGCTTTCTTCAACATCTTTCAGGTTTTGGTTGCAATTTTAAAGCATTTGCGATCATTTTAGCTGAGCAGCCTATCATTTTCTGCACTTCTTTATATGTTTTCCCCTCTCCATCAACTTTTTAATCAAGGTACGCTGTTCTTCTGAACAATGTCTGGAACGACCCATTTTCCTCAGAATTTCAGAGAGAAATGCACTGTAAGCAGCATGTACAACATTTGCTGCCTTCCTTCCTTAAATAAGGGCAATAATTGCCACCTGTTTTTCAAAGAATGAATGACCTCACTAATAGAACTCCACACTGCTATTATTTTGAACATGCCCCTTTCAATTAGTGATTCAATGACACAGAATCAGCAGCATGCATGTCATGACTGTTGTGTCTGTTGGATTTCTATTACTCTACTACACCTGCTAGTAAATTATTTGCCATGTAGAAATATCATTTCTACCAAAAACAGTGATTGATCAGGTTAGTGATGTCTGACTGCTATTATTTTGAACACAACTGTATATATATATATGGGAAGAGGCATACAGAGACAGTCAGAGAAACAAGGGCAGTGAGAACCTTCTGTGATACACAATGTAACTTCCTTCCAGAAGACAGTAACAGGTTGGCAGTTACAGAATATACTGGGCATTAATTTACACATAACATGGAATGGGCCTTGAGACTTCATGCGGACAGGGTGTTTAGCCCAGATGCATGCGGCTCTGGTGTTTACGCCCAAAAGCAAACATTTATTATATTGCAGCTTACCAATGAGATGTGATAGCTGCATTAGTTTTCTTTTTTAAGCTTTCTTTCTTCTATTTTCATCTGGCGATCCAGCCAGTAACTGTTTTTTCTTTAAAAGAACAAACTCTCTTCTAGATGTATCAGTTTACAGGAATATGACAAACCATTCAACACTGGCAAGGATGTTTACAATGATCAGCTTTGATCAGACAAAAAGGAAAAATAACTGGTACTGTAACTGAATATAAAGTGTGAACTGGCTTTTGGTCTTAATTTGTTAGTGTATTTAAATCTGCTAGTACATTTAAAGCTCACCTCCACTGAGACTGACAATGCTGCTATTCAAAGGTGCTCCTTCATCCAGAATGGAGGCACTCAAATACAGGAGGTGTGTTACTGGCCAGAGCACAAGGTAAAAACAGAAGGGAAAAAGGTCTACAAAAAGAAAACTAATGTAGCCAACACATCTAATGATTGGTAAGCTGCAATATTTAACATTTTCGATTTTAGGTTTAATACCGATTTTAGGTGCATGTGGAAGCTTAAGGTGCAGTGTCCAGTGCCACTGCTGGCAGTCTGTAAACATTATGAGGCTGACAGCTGCTGTGGTTGTATAGGGCTTGATCAGGGGCGGACTGACCATTTGGAAACTCGGGCACTGCCCGAGGGCCCGGGGTCAGTAGTGGGCCCCATGAGATGCCCCTGGTACCTTTTTCATAGGCTTTTTTGAGTTTGGGCAAGGACACAGGGGCCCCATGATCCCCTATTGCCCGGGGGCCCCATGAGTTGTCAGTCCGCTCCTGGGCTGGATAGTACATTGAGTGCTATTTATATTTAAGACAGTATGTGCCCAGGGATGAATGCTCGGTACGCAAGCAGTCTGCACCGTCCAGACCCACCAAGCCACAGCAACTGTCAGCCTCTCATAAACTTTTATGGGCTGCCGGTGGCAGGGCTGGATGTTGAAGCTGTGCCTTCCACCCATACTGGAGCCTATTCACCAGAGCTAAATACCCAGTGTGCTTGAGGCCTAAAAAGAACTTACTTTTTTTCTGGAGCAAGCAGACTTGGTTTACTTTATAAGAATACCTAATATATAAACTTCAGGAGAAACCCCAAACAATATGCAGCTGAACTACATCTATGTGAACTGCAGGTCAGTCTTGTACATTGCATTCATAAAGGATTCAGACCCACTTCACTTTTTTTCAATTTTGTTATGTTGCAGCCTGTAACCTCAGTCATTTAAATTCTTTTTTTTTCTCATTAATCTACACGCTGTACCTCATAATGACAAAGTGAAAACAGAATTTTAGAAATGTTTGCAAATGTATGAAAAAGGAAAAACTGAAATATCACATTGGCATAAGTATTCAGACTCTTTGGAACAACACTTGAAATTTAGCTCAGGTGCCTCCTGTTTCTCTTGATCATTGCTGAGATGTCTCTACACTTTGATTGGTGTCCACCCGTGGTAAATTAAATTGATTGGACATGATTTGCAAAGGCACACACCTTTCTATAAAAGGCCTCACAGCTGACAATGCATACTGTAGCAGAGCAAAGCCATGAGGTCAAAGGAGCTGCCTACAGAGCTCAGAGACAGGATTATTGCAAGGCACAGATCTGGAGAAGGCTACAAAAAATTCAGCTGCACTGAAGGTTACCAAGCAGGGGCGAATTGAGCATTGGGGAACTCGGGCACTGCCCGAGGGCCCGGGGTCAGTAGGGGGCCCCATGAGATGTCCCTGGTACCTTTCATAGGCTTTTTTGGGTGTGGTTTGAGTGTGGGCGAGGACACAGGGGCCCCATGATCCCCTATTGCCCAGGGGCCCCATGAGTTGTCAGTCCGCCCCTGTTCCCAAGAGTACAATGGCCTCCATTTTTCTCAAATGGAAGAAGTTTGTCACAACTGCGGCTCTACCAAGAGCTGGTTGCCTGGCCAAACTGAGCAATCAGGGGAGAAGGGTCTTTGTAAGAGAGGTGACCAAGAACCCAATGGTCACTCTGGCTGAGCTCCAGAGATCCTGTGTGGAGATAAGACAATGTTCCAGAAAGACAACCATCACTGCAGCCCTCCACCGATCTGAGCTTTATGGTAGATTGGCTAGATGGAAGCCTCTCCAAAGTGCAAAACACATGAAAGCCCTCTTGGAGTTTTCAAAAAAAGCTGTTTCTCATCTGTGTCTCATTAGGGAGATTTTCCTTAACTTCTTGTCCCAACCAAGTGAGGAAACCCCTGATTGTCACGAGAACTAGTGTTTCCTTTGAAAGACTTCCTCTTCCTGTTCTGGTGACAACTCAACATTTGGTATTTCCTTTTATTTTCACTCTTGGTGCTAACAGTCACCAGGACATATAAAGAGGGTGAATCCTCCTACCGGGGACACAGACAGCAAAAAAATGTAACAGAGATTCTAATCCCTCTTTACTCTATTCAAAGCTATAAAAAAAAGTTTTTCCTTTAAGCTATGCTTTAAGCAGGTCAGGTGCATATATTTATAGAAAATCTGTAGGCTATCATTGTTAAATTCGTTTACAAAATGATAGTTTCCTGGTTGTCTAGATAGTGGCCCAGAACAAGCAGCTAGAGTCAGAACTCCTGGGTAAATGTCTGTCTTTTGTAATATATATTCCTAGTGCTGCCAAAGCAGCCTATTTCATGTTTTAGCTTAGTATTAAAAATTAGATTAAATATTACAGTGATATAGAGTGGGTAATTTTTGCAATCTGTTTTCCGGCTATTGCTCAAAATAAAACCTGTAGTCTGTATAAATTTCTGGATAAATACACAGACATGAAAAGATGCAGAATTTACATATCAGATCCAACTTGGTGAAAGGTGACTGATACATTCTATTCAGTCATGGATGGTCTATGTGCATTTGATCAACAACCTCAAAAGCACTGAAGCCTTAGGAAAATAATGAGAGTCAGGCAGCTAGTATTTTCAAGTGATCAAAGTGGCAACCAACCAGGGGCGGACTGACCATTTTGAAATGCGGGCACTGCCCAGGGGCCCGGGGTCAGTATGGGGCCCCATGAGATGCCCCTGGTACCTTTTTCATAGGCTTTTTTGAGTTTGGGCAAGGATACAGCGACCCCATGATCCCCTATTGCCCGGGGCCCCATGAGTTGTCAGTCCGCCCCTGCAACCAACATATTTCTGTTGTTAATATCAGCCACAGTCTGGTTTGCTATTCGAAGCTGAATAGGTTCAGTTTTACAACTCTAGAACTGTGCAACTTGGAAATCAGAAAGAGGTTGCATTGATTTTTTTCCATTTTGCTTCATGTGAAACCAATTGGTGAACTACTGATGTTAGCAAACCCTGCAGCTGTGATGCAGTCAAAAATTAATTTACTTTACCTTAATCTGAATGTTATGTAATTCTAAGATTTATGCAAAAATCTAAGATTCATGCAAGCTGTCACATGTGCTCTCACAGGTGGAACACCTGCCTCTTGTCACTTGTTTCTGTACTATTCATTTGTCTCCGAGACACCAAAATGGATGACAGCAACAAGGCAACTTTAAAGAGGGACCTGGCATACTAGTGGCAATATCTCTTTATTCAAGGCCCTCTGTCTCCTCATCCTCCATAAAATGTTAGTTAAAAGTGGAAAAACACCTGCAGGGGGGAAAAAAATTAGGCCCCTTTCACACAGATATTCCATATGCCTGTTTTTCTTCTGTCCGTTTACGGATGAAAAACAGACCCCCATGTGTTTCTATGGACTTGCGGGTGTAAACGGATGAACATCTTTTTACATCCGTTAATGTCCGCATCCATTAACATCTGTTTTTTTGAACAGAAGAAAAACCTATTTTTCCCAGAACGGACGAAAAACAGATGTCAACGGATTGTATGCAGCCCAGCCAGTCAGGAAAGGGGGGGGGGTGAGCGAGCACCCCCCAAACCATACAAGGCCAGCCCCCAGATCCCGGGGCCCCCCCATGTGAATGAGTATGGGGTACATGGACCCGCTACTCATTCACAAAAAAAGTGTAGTGTGAAAAAAGACAGGAGGCAGTCTTTGACAAGTCCTTTATTAAAAGAAGAGAAATAAAGGAATGTCCCCCGAAGTAGATCCAACATTAATCACGATGCCCGCAGCCTCCCTGAAAAAAGAAAAAAAAAATCAAAGGCTCCGCTGCCAATGCTGGCTCTTGCCGTCTGACTGTTCTGCTGGTTTGACAGTTGTTAAATATGTAGGGGCATGGCTACCCGGTGACATCACCTGTGTGAACCCGTCATCAACCGGGACATGCTGGGTCATTGATGTCACACGGGGGGGGCACATACATGATATTTAAGAACTGTCAAACCAGCGGAGCAGTCAGGAGGCCGGGAGTCAGGGTAGGGAGTGAAGCCTTTGTTTTTTCTCTTCGGTGTTGGGCATCATGATTGACGTTGGATATACTTTGGGGGATATTATTTTATTTTTCTTCTTTTAATAAAGGACTAAGTAGCGATACCATGTACTCCATACTCATTCACATAGGGGGGAGCCGGGATCTGGGGGCCCCCTTGCTAAAGGCAGCTTCCATATTCCGATAAGCCTCCCACCCGCAGACCCCCACAACCACAGCCCAGGGTTCAACATGGGGACAAGGTGCTTTGGGGGGAGCCCCCCGCCCCAAATAACCCTCCCATGTTGAGGGCATGTGGCCTGGTATGGTTCGGGGGGGGCGCTCGCTTGTCCCCCCTTTCCTGACCTTCCGGGCTGCATGCTTGAATAAGGGTCTGGTATGGATTTTGGGAGGGACCCCACGCCATTTTTTAAATTATTTTTTAATTGCCGTCAATTTTTTTTTTACATTCATCTGTCAGTGCGGAACCCCGCTGACAGCTGATGACTAAAAACGGATGAAGAAACGGATGTAAACTCACCTGTTTTTTCTTTGGAAAAACGTGACTGAACTGATGAAAAAAACAGAACGCCCGTGTGAAAGGACCCAAAGACTCACCTTTCCCCTAGTTTCCTCCCATGGGACCTAGTCAAAAATGATGTCATCTCCTTCTGGTGAGATCCTGGGGAATATTGAGTAGCCCAAAGCTCATGAAAGGAGAATCCTGCACTGTAATGCAATTCTTGAGCGATTTGGGCTACTCAGCATTTCCCAGGATCTTGTTGGCAGGAGCTCCTACACTACAGAAATTGAGTAAAAGGCGAGTAAAATGTTTTCACTAGAGTTCCACTTTAGGTAGTGGGAGTGCCTTGGGTATTACAGCTATGGCTCGAGTAAGATGAGAAATACAGTATTTGGCACTCTATTGTCCTTTTTCCAAGTTTTAATTTGTAATTTTGACCAACTGTAAGTGTCTGCAACTGAGCAGGCTGTAGAGCAGGTTTGGATAACATGGGGCCCATTTGCTTAGGAGGAGCTCAATTCCATTTCGGTGTAGGGGTGTGGTCACACCCAGCGGTATAAGGAAAGTATGGGATTTCACATGCTATTCCTTTGTAGGTCATCTGTCAGGCTTCTGAAGCAATGGGAAGCTTCCACAGGAACAAACCTACCAATTTTCTGGGACATTAGAGCATACATTATAGCACACTGTATGAGAATAGACCCCCTACAACACCACCATTACACTAGCTACGAAGAATGAATGTACAAATAATGATTGCTTAAACTGGTAAGTGCTTTTTTCATCACTACTTTTCCTGTGGGGTCCGTTCAGACTACATTTTGCATTGATGCACCAGAGTTTTGGTGTACTAGATTAAGACAGCCCATCCATTTTTCATACCTGAACATCTCAAAAATCATCTATTTTTAAAAATATATTCATACACCAGCAGTATGAAACATTACATCTGAACCAAAAACTTGACAATTACATCCACGTACAAATAAGATGATTAAAAGTAACAAGCCATATTCTAAATGTGCGCTACCACAAATCCACAATGGATACCACGTTGGTATAGGTACAGAATAATGTTGTGTCACATAGTACAAAATTATACAGGCATATACCGCAAAACACTTGCAGGCAGGTGCAGTCTGTATTCTCCACTGCAGGTGGCACTGGACCGCAGAAGCAATGCAGGGGAGGAAGAGGAGGGAAACAGAATTTCTCTATGATTTCAATGACTTCCTCGGTTACACAGAACAGTGATCTGGTTGGATGCTCTGGTCTCATGTGACCTGGGAGGCCATTTTGGGTCAAGCAGAGTCTGTTTAAGACTCTGGCCCTGGGTTTTGGCGCACCTTATGCGAGTGGCTAGAGTAGAGACAGTGCCAGCGATAGAGAAATGCCTAGAGGCAATAGGAAAAGGTTCCCGGAGGAGTAGGGAAAAAGCAGGGACTACGTCTACATCCCCTTTTGGGTTGGACCGACCAGGCCACACTTCGCTGGTCATGGCAGATGCTGTTGGTATCACTGGGTCCTCCTACTGCTGTTGCTGCATTGCACTCCTGTGAGTGTTCCCGGTTTGGTGAGCCTCCCTGCTGGGACTTTTTGTATTGTTGAATTACTTTTGCAAATCAGGACTCTGTGGAGTTGATTTACTAAAACTTGAGTTTGCAAAATTTGTTGCAACTCTGCAAAGAAACCAATCAGCTTCCAGCTTTTCTGGCAAAGCCTAATTGAGCAAGCTGAAGTTAGATGCTGATTGGTTACCATGCACAGCTGCACCAGATTTTGCACTCTTCAGTTTTAGTCAATCAACCCCTGTTTGCTTACTGCTTTCCACAACATGTTGCACCTACTCAACACACTGGAGGGTGATAACAAGCAGTGTACAGATTTTTATAAAATAATACAAAGGAGCAATGTAGAGGAAGAAGAGAATAAGGTAAGTAGAAAAAAAGAGAGGAAGGAGAGGTAAGGACAGAAGGAATACAGTGCAGGCAGTGTAAGATGGAACCTATCTTCCAACTAACTTCCAGTGTACAATGGCCCTACAAGAAGGGCTTACCTTGCATTGCCTAAAAGGGCCAAATACATAGACTACTGAAAAAGTCAATACCGTAAAACCAAGTCCACCAAGCTGTATCAATACTGGAAGATACAAGGTCTTCCATGCATTTGATCTAATTTACTTTTGCAAACCACAATGCTAATGATGGTGTGTGGGCCTGATTCCACAAGTATGGGATATAACTTCGGGCTGCAATGAGTAAATGCAGGAGTATAGTTTTCTTGTAAATTTTCCTTGGGATAGAATTATAGTGAAGAAGGAAAAAGACTGGGTCATCTGGCATTACAAAATTCATACATTTCTGAAATATACACTGCACTTCTCCCCAAAAATGTATAATTTTTAATGAAGCAGACTGCAACACACATTAAGTGTGTTGTAGCACTGCAGTGTGTTGTCCTTTTGGCCAGTATTGTGCAGAGTGTCGGGGTGCTATTCAAAATGAATGGCACTGCAACACAATGCACCACAGTGGACATGTTGCAGTCATGTGTAGTAAAACTATCTGAACGGGTCCTTATTTTAATTTTTCAAAATACAATAACAGAGCGGCAATTATACCGGAGGTTTCTAGGGGTTCCTTGATGAGTGGCAGATTGATCTTCAACCTGATGGTGCCTGCATAGTGCCAGGCCCATTGTCACTTAATCAATGGCATGAAACCAATGATCTTTGTAGCTCTCTGTAATGTTGGAATTTTTCCCACTGAGCACAAATGTAAAGATCATTCTTCTCTCTGACCACCAGTGTAAGGGATATTCTTCTCACCAACCTCCAATACAAGGAGCATGTTCCTACAGACCACCGGTGTAAGGAGTAATCTTCTCTTTGACCACTAGTAGAAGAAGCTTTCTTTCCACTGAACTCAGCAGGTCATGTAAAGAGCATTCTTCCCTCTTTCTGACCCCCAATGAAAAGGGCATCCTTCCTTCTGACTACTAATGTAAAGAGCATTCCTCCCACTGACCCCCAATGAAATGGTGCATTTTTTCCACTGACTACCAATGTAAGGGACATTCTTCCTCTCACTCAACAAAGATGTAGGGAAAGGTCTCTCTTACTGACCACCAATTTATGGGACCCTTCATGGACCACTAATGTAAGGAGATATTTTTCTACTGATCACCAATGTGAAGCAGTCTGTTTGTGTTTCTTTTCTGGACATTGTTATTATATTTCATTTTAATTTTGTGACTATAAAGCCAGCTTTATATGAGTCGAATTCTGAAATTCTAAGAATTTTCATTAAAATTTCACACTATTAGTGGGCCTCAGATATAACCAATTTTCGTGCAACCATTGAATTTAAGTAATTGGGCATGTTGGAAATTTTTTGAAAAACTAATTAATTTCTAATCAATAATGGGAGAATCACGTGAGAAATATAACTGAAAAAGAAATGAGCATGAGCTCTTGTCTGGAAACACACAAAATTTGATTTTCTAAAGAAAATTCATTCAGAATTTGACCCATGTATGGCCTGCATAAGGCTGATTCACACAGGTGCACTGTTCCATACACCAATGCAAAGGGCCATCTTCACCAGCACAGGAGGCACAGGTATTCCTTACAGCTGCGTGCAAGCAGCCGGTAAAATCAATGACAAGTGGATAGCTGTGCGGATCTACATGGATCTCCAAGTGCAGCCCCCAGTGCACATCCATGCTAGACTGTATGGATCAGAATACAGTTTGCCTGCCTTCTGATCCTGGCTTCGGTCCCACACGGATCAACATAAAACTGTACTTGCAGTGGCATCAGTTGTCTGAAGCAACTGCAAGAATGGTGAATTTGAAAATTATGAACAAATAAATACGTTAAACTTTCATGAAGGTATTGGCAATGTTTAGCCTATTTTTTTCATCCAGACACTAGAATTTGTGCCATGATTGCATCTCGTCACCTTGGATTAGGACCTCAACACTGACACTCCCTGTAACCTTCATCTACCATATGTCCTTGCAACTGACAATTAAAATTGATGTACACATTTCTGCTATTTGAAAAATAGAAACCCATTATACTAATTGTTTTGACAAGGAATGTGCATGTTCAGTGATTAGACAAGTCAGAGGATGGCCCTTTAAATTGAAATATCATTTATACTAAGGGCTTATTCACATGGGAGCTTGACCCTGCACAGTGTGAATAACTGTTTGTTTAGCTTTTTGTCCTAACACTTAGCAGCATGCAGGCAGCCTATATAAGTAAATTGATGTGCACCAGCTGTGTAGACTCATCTGCTTAGCTGAGTTTTTTTTAGGTACACTACACAGGGGCAGTTGCACATTCCTGAACCCACAGGCTCTATATGTTTTAAAAGAATAATACTAAATAAAAATGTAATACAGGGTGTGTAATAAATGTGTGCTTTTGTTTGGTTGTAGAGAGCACAGCAGAGGAGTCACTTACTCTGACCCATTCACTTGTGCATGCAAATTTCAGCTTGAGTTATTGAGCTTTGTAAACAACAGACCTTTGTAACAGAAGAGGTATGGAAAGCCTGGAAAGCATGTGAATGGGAACCAAGAGCTCCACCTCCTTTACTGCATATGAACATTCTAAATAATACTATCCAATATTCTTTTTCTGTCCTGACCAGGGGCGGACTGACCATTTGGAAACTCGGGCACTGCCCAAGGGGCCCTGGGTCAGTAGTGGGCCCCATGAGATGCCCCTGGTACCTTTTTCATAGGCTGTTTTGAGTTTGGGCAAGGACACAGGGGCCCCATGATCCCCTATTGCCCGGGGGCCCCATGAGTTGTCAGTCCGCCCCTGGTCCTGACAATTAACAAAATAAATATTCACATATACATCCACTATGCCTGCTATGGCTAGCTTACAGCACAACAGTATAGGTCCAGTGTTGGTAGCACTGAAATAGGTAAAAATCTCAGAAGAGAACAGATATGCAGAGTGTTGGAATCAAAACGGGAATTTTTAAATATGTGATATTGGAATACTTCATGGTGGTGTAGTAATTAGTATATTTATATTTAGAACCAAAGGACACCTAGAATTGGCTTCAAATAGTTAATTAATATATTTTCACTGCATAAAGATCTTTCTTTTATGCTTTGTGATTAGTCATGTTCAGGTGTATTCAAAACCATCAGGACTAGACCAAACTTTAGACTAGATTTACACTATGCATTTTATCTCCCAATGTGTTTTCCTTTGAAATCAATGAAAACACATGTTAGTGTGCATTGGCATGCTTTGTTGTGCATTTTCTATTTCAATAACTGTTTTTATTAAAGTTATTTCAAAAAGCACGAGTACATACGTAGAGAAATCATTTTGTTTCACAGAAATATTAATTATAATGTATAATCAAGACATGAAGATCAGGAACACAAAAAATAACAAAATTCCAATTCCAAAAAAGTTGGAACACTTTGTATAATCTTTATATAATAACAGAACAGAATGATTTGCAAATCTCATAAACCCATATTTTACTCACAATGTAAAAGAGAAAACATATCAAATGTTTAAACCATTTTAGGAAAAAAATAGGTCATTTTGAATCTGGTGGCAGCAACATGTCTCAAAAAAGTTGGGACAGGACCATGTGTACTACAATGTAGTATCCCCTGTTCATTTACAATACTCTGTAAACATCTGGGAAATAAGGAGTTCAGTTGTTGAAGTTTTAAGATGAATGTTGTCCCATCCTTGCCTGATATAGGATGCTAACTGCCCAACCGCCTTGGGTTGTCTTTGTTGTATTTTTGATTAGAAGATTTTCAATTGGTAAAAGGTCTGCACTGCAGGCAGGCCAGTTAAGCACATTAATTCTTCTACTACGAAGCCATGCTGTTGTCATAGATGCAGTATGCAGTTTAGCATTGTCCTGCTGAAATATACAAGGCCTTCTCTGAAAAAGATATTGTTTGGATGGGAACATATGCTGCTCTAAAACCTGGATAAACATGTAAAACAAATGCAGTTTTACTACTCAATTACCCTTTTTCTGCCTCCTTGTAATGTCCTCTGTGAGCTTGAGAACCTCTCCTTTCCCCCTCAGTTCCACTTGTTTTGAATGAGCAGTTCATGTTAGCTGTAGTCATGTATACTGCTCTAAGCACACTGCAAATCCCCTAGTCCATAGGCCTTCTCAGGAGTGAGCAAGAGGGGGTGGTATGTCCTACACACAGTGGTACCATGGAAAATGAATGTAGTCACCCTCTAACAGGAAGTCACATCACAAAAAAAGAATTGTTCTTCTACCACTGGCATGTGTGGGGATTTCTAGGATGCAATAGGTGTTTTTGTACATGCATACTTTCTAACTTTGTGTAAGTATGTTCACGTGCAGGGGCGGACTGACCACTTGGAAACTCGGGCACTGCACGAGGGCCCGGGGTCAGTAGGGGGCCCCATGAGATGCCCCTGGTACCTTTTTCATAGGCTTTTTTGAGTTTGGGCAAGGACACAGGGGCCCCATGATCCCCTATTGCCCGGGGGCCCCATGAGCTGTCAGTCCGCCCCTGTTCACGTGTGTAGGTTGCATAGTTGGATGGAGTAACTTTTAATTTGTAATTTGTTATATTAATTTATTTTATTTATATACACTATATTGCCAAAAGTATTGGGATGCCTGTCTTTACACGCACATGAACTTTAATGGCATGCCAGTCTTAGTCTGTAGGGTTCAGTGTAGAGTTGGCCCACCCTTTGCAGCTATAACAGCTTCCACTCTTCTGGGAAGGCTGTCCACAAGGTTTAGGAGGGTGTCTATGGGAATCATTGGATTCAGGTGTTCCAATCACCTCCATGGCCACAGGTGTATAAAATCAAGCACCTAGGCATCCAGACTGCTTCTACAAACATTTGTGAAAGAATGGGTCACTCTCAGGAGCTCAGTGAATTCAAGCGTGGTACCGTGATAGGTTGCCACCTGTGCTATAAGTCCATCCGTGAAATTTCCTTGCTACTAAATATTCCACGGTCATCTGTTAGTGGTATTATAACAAAGTGGAAGCAACTGGGAACAACAGCAACTTAGCCACCAAGTGGTAGGCCACGTAAAATGACAGAGCGGGGACAGAGCATGCTGAATCGCACAGTGCGCAGAAGTCGCCAACTGTCTGCAGAGTCAATAGCTAAAGACCTCCAAACTTCGTGTGGCCTTCAGATTAGCACAACAACAGTGCGTAGAGAGCTTCATGGAATGGGTTTTAATGGCCGAGCAGCTGCATCCAAGCCTTACATCACCAAGTGCAATGCAAAGCGTCGGATGTAGTGGTGAAAAGCACCACTGGACTCTAGAGCACTGGCGATGTGTTTCTCAACCGTTTTTCATTCAAGACACCTTTTAAAATCTTACACATTCTCGAGGCACCCATTCTAAGATGTAAGAAACTAAACTAATAGTTATACATAATGCAGCAACATCCACACGTGTAGAACACCCAACGTTAGAGGGGATTTATTCTTCCAAAGCAAAAACACCTTTGCACCCTGGCACTGACTATTATTCCAATGTTTCTCTGTTCCCTCACCCCAGTGCTGATGGAGAGGGGCAGGGGAGAGGCAAACAAGGATGCTGTGCAGGTACCCAACATCCTCCTTACCAACCAATGAAGCCATTTGTTGTAAGGATGCTGGTGACTGGAAGATTGTAATAGTGTACAATGAAAACCCATGGCTTTTTGGAATTAAAAGGCAGGCTTGAGCCACCTGCTGGCTTGTATATGATTTTTGGGCAATGTTTAAGCATTTTGCCAAGGCACCCCTCAAGAAACCTAAGGCACCCCGGTTGAAAAAGGCTTCTCTGGAGTGACGAATCATGCTTCTCTGTCTGGCAATCCGATGGATGTGCCAGGGTTTGGTGGTTTCCAGGAGAATGGTACTTGCCTGACTGCATTATGCCAAGGGTAAAGTTTGGTGGAGGGGGGATTATGGCGTGGCATTGTTGTTCAGGAGTTGGGCTTGACCCCTTAGTTCTAGTGAACTAAGGGGAACTCTTAAGGCATCAGTATACCAAGACATTTTGGACAATTTCATGTTCCAAACATTGTGGGAACAGTTTGGGGATGACCCCTTCCTTTTCCAAAATGACTGTGCACCAGTGCATGAAGCAAGGTCCATAAAGACATGGATGAGAAAGTTAGGGGTGGAGGAACTTGACTGGCCTGACCTCAACCCAATAGAGCACCTTTGGGATGAATTAGAGCGGAGACTGTGAGTCAGATCTCGCAAATGTACTTTTGGAAGAATGGTCAAATATTCCCATAGACACAATCCTAAACCTTGTGGACAGCTATCCCAGAAGAGTGGAAGCTGTTGTAGTTGCAAAGGCTGGGCCAACTGTACACTGAACCCTACAGACTAAGACTGGCATGCCATTAAAGTTCATGTGTGTGTAAAGACAGGCATCCCAATACTTTTGGCAATATAGTGTGTGTATATATATATATATATATATATATATATATATACTGTATATATATATTTTATTTATTGTATTTTTTTTTTTACTTTACTAATATCACAGAAGGACTGATTTAGCCAGACCAGTACCAGTTCACTTTAATGTATAAATAATGGTATTATCCCAAGTATGCTGGGGAAAATGTTGGAGCTATATATAAAAAAATAAGACTGATGATAATGAAATCATACACACACATACATTGACATCTTCTGCAGTTTTGTTTTACAGGGTAGCACACATCTTCATCATCAGGAGGGGGTGGATTGCCACCTTGAGTAACCTGACACAGGGGGGGTCCCAGTATCCTGGCTGCCTTTTTTTTCTCATTGGATGCTTTTGACACCAACAGCTCAGTTTGACACCATTATGATGCGACTTAGGAGTGACAAGCTTCTTTGATGACAGTGTCTGCTGTCAGATCGCAGCCCCCTGAAGCCGTACTGCAGTGAATATGCAAATCTGGATCAGTGCGTTGCAGCTGTGCAAAATCTGCAGCCCTGCAGAGTGACAGCTCAATGACAGGCTCCATGGATTGTTGTTTTATTGCTTACTGCTAAATTCTTTTAATATAATACACTATATATAGCCTGTGCTTCAAAAGCTTTTTTTTTGTTTTGTTTTTGTTTTTTTAGGGAGGTGCAGAAAATTAAATAGACAAGATTCTTTGACTGTTAATGTACTTTTTATTCTGTATCATTTTGGTTTTAGCTTTTGTATAGCCGGAGGCTAGTAAATTCAAAGCATAGGTATACCAAAAATTGAGATGTCTACCGAGATCGATGTTGGAGGGCTGAATTGGCCATTGGTACCTGATGTCTAATGTTTGTCGTACACTACTTGAACTTTGTCCAAATTTTTTTATTTCAAGAACACTCATTTGATTTTATTAATCATTAGTAGGATCAAATCAACGTTTGTTTTTGACCACAGTGACAAGAAAGTTTGAAGAAGCAGAATGGAAACATTTTCAAACAAATTCATTCATTCCAAAATCAATGATAATAGCAGATGAAATTGAAGTACCTTCGAAAGACATTTGTCAAGTCATTAAATGTACTAAGACTTTGTGTATGAATTTGTACGAATGTTCCTTTGACAATCTACTAGGGTATGGCAAGCTTAATACTCCATCAACAAGAGCACTGTATCTGTGTTCTCAGCAACTCCAATCTACCAAGGGTCTAACACTCTGCAGTTTTCCTAAAGGGAACTGAGACTCTGGGTTGGTGGAAAGGTCCTGGAGTCTCAGTGAGATAGAACTGTAGTTGCAAGATACTGGGCCAATCCTTCTATTCACAACCCACAGATATCAAGAGGGGGTCTGTTTTTTCCAGCTGAACACTGAACATTTTGATACAGTATAAGCCTAGGTTCACACTACTGCCTTGCAGCCCATGTTTTCTCAGGCATGGCAGCCCATTTATTTGAAGGGGCTGCTTTGCCTGGGTATCCTGTAGTAAAGGTGCTTGCTCCTTTTTAAAAAAACGCAGCCACAGGAAAACTGCATGATCTTTTTGACCATGCTGTTTCACTGCAGTTATGGAACCCGCAAACATAGTTCAGGCTGAGATGCATGGGGGTGCCATTCAGAATGAAAGGCAGCCATGCGTGTATCGTAAAAGAACAGCACGATTTGCGGGTGGTTTCGTGTGCGGGAACAGTTGCTATTTCTGCACCCGCAACCAGCCTATAGACTGGAGGCTTGTGTGAACTTAGCATAATGGAGGATTATGTAGGAGTCTTCATAGGGCACCACTGCAAACTTCCCACCATTGGAATCAATGCAAGAAGTCAAGATAAAGAAAGATTTAAATCACAACATCATTTTACATCAAGGAATACAAAGTAGCTTTACTAATATAGCAAATTAATTTTGCCTATTTTCCCTGTGTTATGAGAGCTGCCATCAAAGGTGCAGGCTAGAGCAGTGGTTGTCAACTTATGAGCTAAAGCGGGCCTAAAATGTGGCCTCAGACATCACCAAAGGGCCGCACATAATTTTAATATTTTAGAGGACATGTAATATTTTAGAGGACATGTAATATTTTAGAGGACTGAAGACCTAATAGAGGAAAGGAGGGTCAGAGAGTGTGGAAATGCTACATTTTTGGCTGGAGATACCCTGAAGAAGACAATAGGAAATTGGGAACATATTACGTGAGGGTAGTAGGGATCAATGCTTTACCCTAATCGATGTTCCCACTACATTCTGCTGAGGTCCAAGGGCTGCACTCCACATACCAAAGGGTCTTATGTTACATAGTTACATAGTTAGTCTGGCTGAAAAAAGACAAACGTCCATCCAGTTCAACCAGAAAAAAAAAGGTTATAATCCTATACCCACAGTTGATCCAGAGGAAGGCAAAAAAACCCAGCAAAGCATGATCCAATTTGCTCCTGCAGGGGAGAAAATTCCTTCCTGATCCCCCGAGAGGCAATTGGATATTCCCTGGATCAACTTTACCTATAAATGTTAGTATCCTGTTATATTCTGTGTATCTAGGAAATAATCCAAGCCTTTTTTAAAGCAATTCACTGAGCTGGCCAGAGCCAACTCTTGAGGGAGTCTATTCCACATTTTCACAGCTCTTACTGTGAAGAAACCTTTCCGTATTTGGAGATTAAATTTCTTTTCCTCCAGATGTAAAGAGTGCCCCCTTGTCCTCTGTGATGACCTCAGGGTGAATAACTCTACACCGAGTTCACTATATGAACCACTGATGTATTTATACATGTTGATCATATCCCCCCCTAATCTCCTCTTATCAAGAAAGAATAAATTCAGTTCCTCTAATCTTTCCTCATAGCTGAGCTCCTCCTTGCCTCTTATCAGTTTGGTTGCCCTTCTCTGTACTTTCTCCAGTTCCCCAATGTTCTTTTTGTGAATTGGTGCCCAAAACTGAACTGCATATTCCAGATGAGGTCTTACTAATGATTTTTACAGGGGTAATATGATATCTCTCTCTCTGGAGTCTATACCTCTTTTAATACAAGAGAAGATTTTGCTTGCTTTAGAAGCCGCAGTTTGGCATTGCATGCCATTATTAAGCTTGTGATCTACCAGAACCCCCAGATCCTTCTCCACCATTGATTCCCGCAGTTGTGCTCCCCCTAATATGTATGATGCATGCATATTCTTAGCCCCCAAGTGCATAACCTTACATTTATCAACATTAAACCTCATTTGCCACATAGTTGCCCAATTAAACAGTGCATTGAGGTCGGGTTGTAAGTTGGAGACAACCTGTAAGGACGTTATTCCACTGCACAGCTTGGTGTCATCTGCAAAGACTGAAATGGGATTTGTAATCTCAGACCCTATATTGTTTATAAATATATTAAAAAGTAAGGGTCCCAACACTGAACCTTGGGGTACACTACTGACAACCCTAGACCATTCAGAGTATGAATCATTAATCACTACTCTCTGAATACGATCTTTTAGCCAGTGTTCTAACTATTTACATACAGATTTTTCCAAGCCTGTAGACTTTACCTTACACATTAGCCGTGTGGGGAACTGTGTCAAATGCTTTTGCAAAATCCAAGTATACCACGTCCACCGCCACCCCTCTGTCCAAGTATACCACATCTACCGCCACCCCTCTGTCCAAGTGTACCACGTCCACAGCCACCTCTCTGTCCAAGTATACCACGTCCACAGCCACCTCTCTTTCCAAGTATACCACGTCCACAGCCACCTCTCTGTCCAAGGTTTTGCTCAGCTCCTCATAAAAATAAATCTGATTTGTTTGACAATTTCTGTCTTTCATGAATCCATGCTGTCTGTTGCTTTAAATATTTTTTTCCAGCAAGAACTCATCTATGTGGTCTTTTATTAAACTCTCCAGTATCTTCCCAACTATGGAAGTTAAACTAACAGGTCTATAATTACTTGGTAAAGATTTTGACCCCTTTTAAAATATAGGCACCACATCCGCCTTATGCCAATCCAGCGGTACTATGCCAATCATTAAAGAGTCCCTAAAAATGAGAAACAATGGCTTTGAAATGACTCATGTGACCCTTGAGGCACAGGTTGGGCAACAGGGGGCTAGAGTAACTATTGTTTTGTTTATATTTAACCAGTCTGCATGTAAGCAGGTGTAGTTAACTAGTCTGCAAAAAAGGTGACTCTATTCCAAAATAGTGTATGGTAGCAGTGAATATTGTAATTAGGTGTTAGGTACCTTTTAAACAAAGCCTGTCTGTGATGTAATGGGTGTAGTTAGTGTCCATATAAAAGCAAGGTTGGGAGGAGATTAATTGCAGATGGGGCATGGAAACCAATTGCCCCACACCTCTGCAGATGTAGCCAGCACAGCCAAGGCCCTGCTCAGGGCAGACGTACCAGGAGAAGAGTGCAGAGTTCAGTAGGAGCAGGTCTTAGCTCTGGAATGACTAGAGTTGAGTCGTGAGCTGGATGCCGAAAGCCCAGTGGGCAAGAGAAAGTCCTGTCATGACTACTAATGACTCTGGAATAAGGAAAGGAAGACTAGGAACATATCCAGAGAGAAAAGGTTTCCAGAGACAACTTTCTACAATATGGAACTTGTCCTTGTAAATTGGGAACAGTAGGCAAGCATAGCACTGATAGGGAAAATGATGAACTTGCTGTTGGTGACAGGGAAGCATGACTGTTCAACGCTGCAATCTGTATTTCCTTAATAAATTATGTATCTTTCCAAATCAGTTTTAATAAGCAAAGATGACCAGACCCATCTACCATCTCCTTGTGACGACATCCTAGTGCACACCAGAGATTCATATAGAAAGCTGTGACAGCAGGGAGCATACCCAGCTGGTTAGAGCTACGGAGTAGGACTTGATAGGAGAGACTGGTATCCATGGCGGAACTACCAGGGTCGCAAAGGTCACACTTGAAAACAAACCCTGGTATTCTGTCACAGTGGGGGGCCCCAAGACAGCAGGAAGGGTGCCCACTGCAGAACATGTGAAAAGGACCCAATGCAGAACCCAATTAAAGGGTCCCACGAGGGAGTAAAGGGCTCAAGCCGGGGTTCAGGGGGGCCCTTCATGGTTTCTTGCAACAGGGTCCTGAATGTTCTAGTTATGCCTATGACTGGTATACTATAGATCGAGCCTTTTTAATCTCAGCTGACAGAGGAGAATGCTTCATCTTGAGAATCTCAGTTTGATTAGAGCAGAATGCTGCAGATAGAGTGTACAGGGAGATGGGTCCCAACACTGTGCTGTTCCCAAGGAGAGAAAGACTATACAAAAGGGAAGATGGCTTAACAGAGCTGAGTAATGTGCTGCTTTCACATAATGACTGCTACGATACTTCCACCATATGTGTTGGCAAAGTAATGCCAGCGACCCCGATAATATGTCTGTGTGATAAGGTGTGTCAAATGCCATCTTCTGAAGAACACCAGTAAAGTGCTGAAACTATATTTTTTGCGAAGGCATTCTTTTCTTTGAATATAAAGGTCTAATGGCTGGGGATGCTGTGGGAAGGCCTCTGGTAAGGAGATGGCATAATATGGCAGAGGTAGAGGACTACAAGCAGGTGACTTGTTGTATCCTAGAAGAAGTGGGAGAGGGGGGACTTGCACCTGTTGCCACCAATACCCAGCCAATCAAAAGCCTCCTTTCTCTATAACTGCAGGCAAGGAGTGAGAACATGCAAGGTATCAAATCTACATACAGTACCTGTTTAATTCAGTATGCTCACTGCCATAGCCATAAATCCATAAATTATACTTTCTTTGCTGCAATGTACTCTTGAGATCGCTTGGAGCAAGTGAGTATGCAAATGAGTTTAGCTACAATGTAATGAGGAAATGTATCTACTGGACTGAGAACAAGCAAGGCATGCATTAATGGAAATGCAAATGGTAGCCACTAAAGATCTTTCATGACAGGTGCAGTTTTGGTTATAGAAACTTTTAGGGTCCTTTCACACGGGCGTTCTGTTTTTTTCATCAGTTCAGTCATGTTTTTTCCAAGAAAAACAGATCAGTTCACATCAGTTATTCATCAGTTTACATCAGTTTTTCATCAGTTCACAAGCAGTTTTTCATCAGTTTACATCCGTATTTCATCCATTTTTCATCAGTTTACATCCGTTTTTGTCCATTTACATCTGTTTTTGTCTGTTTACATCTGATTATATCTGTTTTTCATCCGTTTACATACCTTTTTTCCAATTACATCCATTTTTTTCCGTTTACATCCATTTTTGTCAGTTTACATCCCTTTTCTCCAATTACATCCATTTTGTCCGTGTACATCTGTTTTTCATCAGTTTACATCTGATTACATCTGTTTTTCATCAGTTTACATCCGTTTACATCCTTTTTTGTCCATTTACATTCATTTTTCGTCTATATCCATTCCATTTTTTTTTAATGGAAGAAAAATAGGGTTTTCGGATGTAGACATTAACAGATGTAAACAGATGATCTTCCTTGTTCATCCGCTAGTCCAAATAAATACATGGGTGTCCGTTTTTCATCTGTAAACGGACAGATGGAAAGCGGACATATGGAACGCCCGTGTGAAAGGGGCCTTAAGGTAATTTTTAAATCTTGGTCTCATTCAACCTCCGCACCCTCTTTTGTTCTTTCATATCTTCCTTCTTCACCTGTCAGATTCATTGTTGTATAGAGTGAATAAGTATATATATGTAGTATATTTTTCCTCTGTATCAGTCCTTACAGTTTGGCAATCTTCCACTTGTAGGTAAGGGTTATGACCTTTGTCAGGATTTACTTCTCTCTGTGTCTCCACTGGGCAGATTTCCCTTAATATCCCATGGTGTCACCAGATAAGTAAGTGAGCAGAAATCTATTTAACAGAAATAAAGACAACAATATAAACCTAACAGTGCTCTTAATCCATCTGTGTTCTTTCAAAAAAAAATATCTTGGCTGTATTTGCACTTTAAAGCTAAGAAGATATCCAGAGAGAAAAGGTTTCCAGAGACAACTTTCTACAATATGGAACTTGTCCTTGTAAATTGGGAACAGTAGGCATAGGCAAGCATAGCACTGATAAGGATAATGATGAACTTGCTGTTGGTGACAGGGAAGCATGACTGTTCAATGCTGCAATCTGTATTTCCTTAATAAATTATGTATCTTTCCATATCAGTTTTAATAAGCAAAGATGATCAGACCCATCTACCATCTCCTTGTGACGGCATCCTAGTGCCACCAGAGACTCGTATATAAAGCTGTGACAATAACATTGAATAATTTAACATTAAGCAAAATTCTGGTCGCAGAAAACATTATGAATGGCCCACTCAGACGTGTGACTATGACACAAAATACCCAGCAGATATGAATCACAGTCTTATTATTTCTGTTACTGTAACACTATCCAAGTGCACAACTGTGGTCTTATGATCTATAAATATTTAGGTAGAACTCCAGCCAAAATATTTTTCTTTAATTTTGGGTTGAGCAAGAGTTTAAGGGATTTTCAGGGAAATTGTGATTTTACAGAAAAGAACACCAATCTTCTACAGCCCTTTTGTAAAATTATCATTGGCCCTTTAATGAATTTCCAGAGAACAAAGTTCTTGGTGAGCTGTATATAAGTACCACATTTTCAACAGCAGGTGGCGGCACAGGTGAGAGCTGAAATCGCAGCTCAAGGTGTCACTAAAACCCAGAAGCGGTAGTCACAAGCCATGAAGGGTTTACATGTTTCATAAAAATGGCCTTTAAATGTGTTATTGTTTAAAGGCTTGATCCACCCAGAATTTATTTCAGCTATAGACTGACTCCCATTTACCAATGCCTGATGTGAATGTAAAAAAAAGTTCTGATGGATATATTGTAAGGTGAGTTTTCCTTCAAAGAAGCAGATCAGTGATGAAAATATAGTTCGGATAGACCCTGTTTTGGTCCTAGCTGCTACCTCACTGATAGCAACAAAGTGAGCGCTCATCAAATGGTAAATTCTTGGATGTATACGGAGGAACACCTGGTACAAATGTTCATCTCACTTAAATTGGAACTAAACCTATCTTATAAAAAAAGAAACTGCAAGCCAGCCGGTCTTTATTGCAGAAGAGACATGTTATTTCTCTTCTGAAATAGCACACACTTACCTGCCTGCTTGCCGTCTTCTATTGAATATTCATTCCACTAGGTCAGAATGACTGATTCCCATGCATATGTGCGGGATGATGTCATCCGTACCGACTAAACCAGAGGCTAAAAACCCAACACCCAGAAGAAGCCCGAAGAGAAGGTGACAACAGCTGGTGAGGGATGTTTGGGAGTTTAGTTCTGCTTTAAAATACATTTTAAAACATTTACTTGTTAAGAGCAATAAAGGCATCCAATCCATTTTGGGGGAAAATAGCCTCCTCTTTCTTCAGGCCTTAAGCAGTTGATTTTATCAGCATCATTAGAATGCACTAAGGATCTTGTGTCAAGGCCAGCCCTCTTTAGTGCCATCAAGAGACACTAGTCTTCATCAAGCCTTAACAAAGGTCCCTTAGTGCATTCTGTTGTCATTCTATTAACATGGACTTCCAAGCCATGAAGCAAGGGGAGGCTATTTTCCCCCGAAATGAGTTGGTTGTATTTGATAGATTAACACTGTAAAGTGAATTCTGTTTTCATTATATTAACATTGACTGCTCAAGCCATGAAGAAAGGGGAGGCTACCCCCCCCCCTGAAATGCGTTGGCTGTATTTAAGGGATTGACTCTTTAAAGGGTTTTTACCCCCTGCTGTGCCCTTTATGAAGGATTCCCACTTTCCCCATTGAGTTTTTCATTTTTTTTATAACATGGACAATGTAATAGGAGTAGATGGAACAGAAAACGTTGGAACACCCAAAACTCCCAGGTGGACGGGTGAGCCAGAGACTATGGTTGGACTATTTTCAAGACATACAAGAAAATGAGGACTGACTTGGCTCACCAGATTCCTCTTAAAATTAAGAGTGTAACAAAAGTAGCTTGAACAAAAAAAGATAGACAGGAACACCCAAAACTCCCGGCTGCACAGGTGAGCCAGGAATTATAGCAGTTAATAATGCTGTTGGACTACAAGCGTACTTCTGTTTACGAATGTCTCGGTTAGCGTAATTTTCGGTTTACGAATGAAAATCCATTGAACATAATGGCTTGGTTTACAAATTTTTTTCGCAATACGATGGATTAATTGGTCTTCAATGCATTTACAATTTTTTTTAAATTGTGTCTCTGTACAGTATTTATGCCTTTAAAGTGCACTTTATAAAGAGTTTTGAACAGATAGACTTTTTTTTACTTTTTTCTGACCTCTTAAACGGATTTATTGGTTTTCAATGCATTTACAATTTTTTTTTAATCATGTCCTTTTATGCCTTTAAAGTGCACTGTATAAAGAGTTTTGAACAGATAAAACTTTTTTGACTTTTTTCTGACCTTCGGAATGGATTAATTGGTTTTCAATGCATTTACGAATATATTTTTAATCATGTCCCTGTACCGTATTTATGCCTTTAAAGTGCACTTTATTAAGAGTTTTGAACAGATAAAAGCCTTTTTTTTAACTTTTTTCTGACCTCCGGAATGGATTAGTTGGTTTTCAATGCATTCCTATGGGAAACCACATTTCGGTTTATGAATTTTTCACAATATGAAAAGTCCTGCGGAACTAATTAAATTCGTAAACCGAGGTATGCCTGTATATTCAAGACATATGAGAAAATGAGGTTCCTCTTAAAGTTTAAATATCACTTTTGGCTGGACTGGCTCTTTAAATCATAGACCCAGAGCTGTTTCCTAATTGCATCTAACTTTTGGCTGGACTGGCTCTTTAAATCATAGACCCAGAGCTGTTTCTTAATTGCATCTAACAGTAGCAACTCAAGAACAACAGATCCATCTGCGGAGAAGAATTTTCCCATGCAAGGAAAATAGGATTGTTATATAAATGTCAGATTTGACGAGTATATATATAGGGAGAATATGAAAATTTGCTATAGGGTAGAAGGTCGGAGCTCCCATGTGAGAATCCCAGGCTCGTCCCTGAGCAGATTACAAGAACAGAGTAAGAGGATAAATGAATTAGTAATAATATATCACACTTCCAGCTCAAGGACAGGGGCTGACAAATGTGTGCATTCATTGTGTGTGAACAGATATTGAGGCATCGTGTTCTGGATGTGTTTGGGAGCACAATCAACACTCATGCTTTGTGCAGAGTGAGCACTTTATGCAGCGATATTACTGATGATTGTTAGAGAGTATAGCATTGAATCTCCTGCCTTACCATGTTAAGGACGATTCTAGGGCAAACGGAAACTGTAAAAAAGTGCCTTTTTGGGGGCCAATTCAACATACAACTCCAAGAGGGCACCAGACACCAAACAGATAGAGAAATGGACAGATGGCCAGTACATTCCTTAGGAACATTTCATCATTCATATCAGATGCTGCACCTAGCGGCACACCACTGACCACTGTTATACCTCTATGACGACTCTTTTTATATTGGATGGTGTTAAAAATGGCTCTTTTATTAAATTTCAGATCAGCACAGAAATTTTCCTTTTAGTACAATGGTGGTCATTAAAATGTGCCCCCTGTTAAAAACTGATGGTCAGTGCAAATGCCCTATTATGCTTTGGTGGACAGTGCAATCACAGCCAGGTTATACATTGGTATCTAGTGAAAATACTCAACTGTCATACATTGGTGGTCAGTGCAAACATAGGAAAACATGCCTTGGCATTAAAAGCCAGTGAGAAGAAAAATGCCACACATTGATGGTCAGTAGCAGGAAATAATATCTTGATATTGACTGTTTATAAGAGAGAAACTTACCGCAGAGTTGTGGTGAGGAGAAATAAGATTGCCCCAGTGTCAGTGGTCAGTGGGAGTGAGAATGCCCTGGTGTTTGGTGGTCAGTGGGAGGAATTACCATTTTACATAGGTAGAAGGAAAAATACCCTAATGTTGGAGTCAGTAGGAGGAAATTTTATATTGGGCTTTGAGGTGCACTAGGGGCCCTGGATTGGGGTGGGGGCTCTGTGGGTGGCTGGATGGATCTGGCTTGGACTGGGTGTTATTATGGGGGTTTTGAAGATGGTTAGAGTTCAGCAGACTGGGTGGTCTGTGAAGAATAAGGGTTTCTGGAGAGGGCTGGAGGGAACTATGGGGGCTCTAGAATGGCTGTAGGTCTCTCCAGGAAGCACTACAGGGGTGTTTTGCAGGGGCTCTGTAGGAGGTTTAGTGACATTTCAGTCCACTATCAGAGGTTAGGGGCCTATGACAGCTGAGGGGCACTATGGGAGAGCTGAGGGGGCACTGCTGCAGGGTATCTACAGATGGCTGGAGGATCTCATGGGGCTAGGAGGGCACAGGGGAGGCTGCATGAAGCAAATATTCCAACCTCACTCTGATCAAAGTTTCCTCCAATCCACAGTCATGTAATGGGTCACATGACCAGGGAGAGTAAGGATGGGACTTCACTCGCTTCCATCCACATTAATTGTGGGTCTGCTGCTGCTGTATTTCAACTGAGGCATTGATCTATAATGGCTCCTTGTGATGCCTAATAGAGCTGTGCAAGGTGCTCAAATGCTGAGTGTTCCAGCATGGAGCACTCAGCATTCCAGCACAAAGGACCCACTGCCACCTGCAACCCTTGCATAAGGGAGGGGACACTGCAGCTATTCCATGAAAGTCTATACCAAATGGGTGTCCATAGCAGCAGCAAAGACAGCTATGGTGGTAGTTACGCCACTCTTTACTTGAAAATGTAGGTTCAGTCTACCTTAAGATCCATTTCTCCTATTCAAAAGCATTCAGAGAAAGGCATAGAAAATAACTGAATGAAACAATTTGATAAGTATTGCTCTGACTCCTACTGGGCTCTCCTAAGTGAGGGTGACACTATTGGGCCTTCTCACGGAATCTTGGGAAATCTGGGAACAATGTGCTTCTGCATAGCGCTAGAGCACCTTATGATAAGATTTGTGATCCTCAACTTTCATAATGAGCCCCATTGACATCAGCAGTGTTTGCAGGAAGCAACTGGAAGCTTGGTGCATTTTGAACATTTGTTTCATTTATTTCTTCTTTTATGCTTTTCACTGAGAGTTTTTAATCAGGGGTGGGGGGATTTTTAGATAAGTGGATATCTCATTTTTATGCATGTCTGCTTTAAATGAAAAGAAATATGGACTATAAATAAAGTAAAGTGCAATGCAAGTAAAAAATAAGTAAGAATACCATTATAACAGGATTGATCTTATAGAATAAACCCAGGGCCAGTGGTCCCTTGGGGCCCAAGCTAATGCCTTCGCTTTCAATTGCCATGCAAACCGCACTACACTGTAATGGTAACAGCTGCACTGCAAAGGTGCGTGGGAACACAAAGATTTTTCTTTTGACCTTAATTGAGCTGAATTGATCATATGGATGAAGTCTTAATACACAAAGTATTTTCTCTCTTGCAGCATTTGATTGATAGGGCTGTTTGTGAAATGTGATGCGTTCTGCAGAGGTACCGCTTTCCTTCATCGTACAGAATTAACTCTGTAAGCTACAACAGGATCTGCTCTGCATCAGCACAGCAAGGCTCCCTTGTAAATTAACTACTCAGTGTGTTAAGCTGAAAGCCGTGAATCAAGGCTCATTTCTGCCTTCTTATTGGATTTGGTTGCTTCGTTATTCAGCATTATTCTTTCCTCTTGTAGTAACCTGAAGTAACCCATCTTTGCACCTGCTATCAGCTTCTGTGCTGTACAAGAGCTTCATTTGCTGGCTGATACACAGTTCACAGAGTCACAGGGATAATTAGAGTTTCTGCTGTAGAGAATCAAATCTAAGACGGGAATGCAGCCTTTGAAATAGGTTCCAAGGGGGTCACAAGACCTACGCTTCTTAGGACAGTGGGGCAGAGAGCAGGCACTGTCTTTGGCAGTTTAATGAGACTCTGCATAAGGGGATAATAAAGAATTTTTTAGGCTTTATTAACACTGTGCTGTAGAAAGGTACCCAGAGACATAAACTTGTAATAACCTGAAACTCAATACCTTTCTTGTATCTGGATATGACATTCAGAGGGGGTGGCGATGGGAGAAGCTGCACCCCTGAACATAAACTTGTTTTAATTCCAGCCTGCCGTGAAGGGACCTTTGTTGTCCATTGCCCATTCATAGTCTTCAGACCATGATTTCAGTGTGCTCCATAGAATATGTTTTGGCCTTTGTATGACCCACCATGCCTCACCTTCAAATACTTATCATTCTTGAGTCTACTGTGGTAACACCCTTGCAGCACTCATAATACCTAATGAAACCCTCTTCCTGTTCACCATGGAAAAGGCTGTCTGTTGCATCCCAAACACACACACAAAACATGAGTCTCATCTTCTAAAATGTAAAAAAGAAGGGTCCACCTTTAGGTGCCTACATCCCTTCACTGAGAAGAACAGCAGGGCACTATCTGAGAGCGCTACCCTCTTAAGAGCCGCTGGCTTTGGGTCCCCCTTTATTTCCTGCACAGCCAGGCATCACTCATTTTACAACTTGTATCCAGACACAAGAAACAGTCTGTGGGCTTGTTTTTTTGTATTTATTAGGAATTTAACTTGGATGGGGTAAAGGGGTTATGGGATGCCCAATTTGATTGAAGAATAGCAAAGTGAGGACAATTTCCTTCTCTAAAATACTACAAAAATGGCAGATAATTGACTGTGTTCCAGCCAGAACCATGACAGTCTTTAGCAATGTGTCAGCTTACAGGAGCTCTGAGTCCTCTAAGTCAGGGCTTGAAATTTCCACTCGCCTGCTTGCCAATGGCGAGTGGAAATTATGGTGGGGGCCAATGTGTCCCCCAGGGCCGTCT
Organism: Staurois parvus; assembly: GCF_062004578.1. Classification (NCBI taxonomy): domain Eukaryota; kingdom Metazoa; phylum Chordata; class Amphibia; order Anura; family Ranidae; genus Staurois; species Staurois parvus. The sequence goes on along the minus strand of NW_028317950.1, from coordinate 16,641,433 downwards.
TGCTGAGCAGGCTCGGAGCTCAGGCCATATCTGTCATTGGCACTGGGAGCCGTCAGACTGCTCAATAGCTGAGCACAGTGAAAGCAAAGCAAGGAGTGTATGCTGTGCTCTCTGCCTCCCCCTAGAGTGCAGTAACCGGATCTGTGAGTGAACAACGAAGTACTGCAACTTTTTATGGAGGGGGGGGGGTGGTGGTGTGTGTGTGTGTGTACGTGTGTGTGTGTTTGTGTGTGTCTGTGTATGCATTTACAATTGTACATGTGTCTGTGTGTATGTACATGTATATATCTGTACATGTGTCTGCGTGTATGTACATGTATGTGTGTGTGTACATGTGTCTGTGTGTGTACATGTGTCTGTGTGTGTGTGCATGTACGTGTGTGTTTGTGTGTATGTACGTACATGTGTCTGTGTGTACATGTGTCTGTGTATGTATGTACATGTGTCTGTGTGTATGTACATGTGTCTGTGCATGTGTATTTCTGTGTATGTACATGTATCTGTGTGTATGCGTGTCTGTACGTGCCTGTGTGTGTATACATGTGTCTGTATGTGTGTGTGTGTACATGTGTCTCTGTGCATGTGTGTAAATGTTTCTGTGTGTATGTACATATCTGTGTGTGTGTACAGGTGTCTCTGTTTGTGTGTGTTTGTTGGTGGCAAGTAGCTCTAAGGCCTGGCTAGTAGCTCAGGACTTGAAATTTTAAGCCCTGCCCTAAGTGAACAAAATATCAGCCAACCTGGCTATGATATCTGATCCCAGGACAAGGGATTGGGTAAGCTATAAATTGTCCCCTGAAGACTTGCCAAGAACTTGCATTCATCAGACATCTTCCTAATAGGCCCGGGGGGGGGGGGGGGGGGTGTAGAGGTACTCCTACTGTCCTTGTCCTGCAGCTGTGGAAAGAACAGCTTTCAGGCCTTCCACTGGGCTGATTTCTCTCCAAGCTATGCAGGCTGTCCTTCCCTAGTGGACTGCAGGGCAGTGACGCTCCCTCCTTCAACTTTCCTCTTTTCTCCAGCTTGGTGGCAGAACCCCCCCTTCTCTGGGGTCCCCTCCCGGGTTACACTGCAGCACCTCTTAGCACTCCATCTTCCACCTGATCCCCCTGCTGGCCAGGTTCTGTCATATTTATACGCTGTCCTGCCCCACTGCCAGGCCTCCTGGATTCCTGGATGCCCCACCAGGATTGCCTGGTGTCAGGGAAAACTGTCTACAACGATCCATACAGATAGCAGAAGAAGGAAAGAGCAGACAGGCTTCACAGTAGATGCTATGCACTGAGGCAAGAATATACTATATATTTTGTTCCTTTTTTATTTCAGAAGTTTAAAACCACTTTAACTCAAAAAAATACCTTCTATTGCTAATGGCCTCCTACAAGTTCTTTTTTTTTGCTGCTGTGATCTGATTTTTTGTTAAAGGGTGGCTACATTTGTTCTCCATGGTACTACTGTATGGAGTAACGTAGCTCACTTTCTCACTCCTGAGACGGACTAGAGACTATGGGCTATGTGATGTGTAGTGTGCATAGAATACAGTGTATATGACCACAGCTAACTTGCACTGCTCATTCCAAACACACAGAAATGAGAGGGAAAAAGGGAAGGTTTGTGAGCTTACAGACGTCATTACAAAAGAGCAGAAAAACACAGCAAGAAAAATGTTTCTGAAAAATAGATGAAAAGGCCAATAAAGTAGACCTTCACCCTAAAGGACATGTCATGTTGCCTTGCCTCCTCCCCCCTCTCTCTCGTACAATTAGACATATATTTTTTTAACTAATGTCTTTTATTTTTCTGCAAAGCAGCACTTCCATGTGCTTCACCTAGGTGAGAATTGCATTTTTTCCCTGGTCTCCTGAGCGTCCACAGGACTTTGGGTCCCAAGCAAGCCCTGAGGTACAGCTGCATACACGTGGTATTTTCCAACGATCTGCACACGTGGGTTTTTCATGCAAGTACAATGATGGCCATTAGAGAACACCCAGGCCTTTACGATCTTTGCAAATGGTTGGAAACTCCTGCATGTGTCCAGATGTGCGGAACTGCTCTGCCACAACCCAAATGCCAGACAGAGGCAAGTGCCAATATGGCGGCACTAGAGAAGGGGGTGGAGCCACCTGAGAGATGGACTGTAGGTCTGCTTTAAGTAGTGGATATGTATTGATTATTTTTGGATAGTAAGGATATTGTTTAGTGTCACTTTAAAGGACATACTGTATATGCTGAACTACAGTATGTAGACTACCATTGCCAACCTCCTTATAAAATTCTATTCTAATGGTTGTCATTCTAATCTGATCCATTGGCTTCATTAATTTCTAAACCAGAATACACATGCACTCACTGATACTAGACTGAAGTCAGACCACTCCATCTGCATACTTGTTAGGGATTGGTACATCAGTGCATGACTGCAACTGAATCAGCATGGCAGCCAGGCAGTTAGCATTTTCAGAAGGTGTTCATCAACAGTGAATCATGTTTCTTTCACCTTGAGTTTAAAGCAGAACTCCGGGCAAAAACTTCTTTACATGTCCTTGATGCTGATTTCCTACCTTCACTGAATATGTTATCCATCTTCTGGTTCACTCAGTAGTTGCTCTGAAGTAACCTATTAGTTTTTAAATCACACTGTTAATTCTCTTTGGTTTTCTGTTTGTAAGACCGGTGGCTGCTTTGCCTTCTATCCCCCCAGCCACTGGTCTTGGCACATCCCTTCTGTAGTTCTTTCTCCCGGGAGCAGTGATGTCATTTTGCCCCACTTGTAGTGGTGGGTGGACCGAGACACTCAGACACATTCAGCATGCACAGGCCTAGTGTACCCACCCAAATTCACTACAATTCCCTGTGGTTGATAGGAATTGTAGTTTCCTTTTACTGCACAGAGAGAGAGGAGAGGATATGATGTAATCCCTGCTATTACACATCCTCCTTGGCAGAGTAGATGCCATTATCTTTTGAATTACAGAGATGAGGTCATGAATATTCAATTAGACTTTTCTCCTAAATATTAAGAATTTTCAAAATTTTATTAACTGTTTAGTGTTTTGTGTAGAGGGGTGTACTAAAAATTTGCTTATCCTGGAGTTCTTCTTTAATATGTTTCTCCAGCAAGTTATTTTCAGACACGTAAGAGTGAATTTTTATTGGGGGCAGAATGGTCTGTGCATCCGGCTTTTTCTTCTTCGGAAAGACGTAAAAAAGTCTTGTGAAGTACTTTGAAATATTTAATAATCCAATAATCATGTTCTGACCCTCACCGGGTTTAAATATAATTGATGGGTTGTAAAGCAGGCAGAGATCCATCAACCACCTGCATAGCTTCTTGTGTTATTCTCATCCTGCAATTTTATTTCTATTGATCTGCAGGAAGTCAAACAACAACCCCAGCTAAGCAATTGCCAATTATGAGCAAGATAAATAAATAAATACATAAATAAATACATAGATGTCACAGAGTCTTTCTCCAGCAGCCTCTGCAGCATGAATTTTGTTTGTTCGCAGTATAGTTCTATATTTCTTCATGTGTAAATGTTCATTGTGAAAAGATGGAAGACACTTCCCAAAACAACCATTCAGCTGCTTTCTTCAAAGTTGTCATCTTTCCTAGAAAACTGATAGCTAAAATCTAGCTACTATTAGTGACAACCTTCAAAGCTTCATAAGGTAGTTGTAGAACAGGGTCTAGGTCAGCAAAGTTTTGGAGCATAGGGAAAGGGGCATGCCTCAAAATGTACACTTTGATTTGCATTTATAAAAAACAAAATTCTCAAGACTGTTGGTCCAACAGAACTGCATGTAAATTTGTCCTGTGTGAATGGGGCAAAATCAAATGTTCTTAGGCTGTGTTCTCTGCAGATCAAATGTTATTCTTTAAAAAAAATTGTATGCATGAGGAAAACACCATATTATGGCCACTAGATGGTGCTGAGTATCATAAGAAATAAGTATGCTCCTCAGCTTCATCTAGTGGCCATAATGTGGTATTTTCTCCTTTCCCACAGTTTTTCTGAATGAACATTTCATGGCTTTCTATGGTCACAGCATACCTAGTGTTGGGACAAGGTCATCTAGCGCCCAGGGGGAAGATGATAAACTGTGCACCCCCCCATTGTGTGAGCATCATGTCCCAGTACAAATGTTTGCCCCCAATCCTGCTTCCTATTTCAAATCCCCCCACTTCCTCCCTCCTAGCACAAATTCCCCCCCCATTCGTCACCTAGCATATATTCCTCCCCAAATCACCCTTCCTAGCATAAATCCACTCCCCCCAAAAAAAATTATCAGCGCAAATTAACCCAGCCAAAATTTCCCCTCCTAGAACAAATCTTCCCCCCCAGCTGAACTCCCCTCCCCGAATCCCCCTCCTAGCATAAATCGCCCCCAAATCCCCCTCCTAGCACAAATCCTCTCCTCCCCCAACCCCCAATCTGGCTTCTTTAGGAGTTTATGAGCACCGCACTTGATCTCACTATTAAACATACCGTAATGAATTTCTTGTAGGGTGCCATACCTTAGAATCCAAGGGGATCACACTGCAAAGTTTTTCATATTTTAAAGGTTTCCGTAGCAATACAGGGGACCAAACTGGGGCGATATCATTGGCCATAAAGGGGAACAGGTTATCTCACATTTCTTCCTACAAACATAGGTAAAATTCTGATTGAAAATCACATAAATACTACATACAGTATATATATTAATTAAATACAAATTTTCTTTAGAGGAGCATCCCCTTTCCTCTACCCCAGAGTATTAAAGGGACAAAAAGTCCACCCACTAAAGGAATGGAAAAAGAAGAGGGAGGGATTAACATTTTATGGGAATGTGGCAAAATACAGGTACAATATTCAACCTCCCCAATAGCATTCACTCATTAAGCGTCTTACCGATCAAGAGAAAAAGCCAGGTCACCATATAGTCTCAATGTTCCGCAAGGAACATATGCTGCAATCACAGCAAATGCGGCTGATAGGGCCCTTTAATATCCCTCCCACCTTGCCCGGTGTATAACATCACCAGCAAGGTGCGGATGCCATTGGCACCAATGAACACGCACTGCCATCCTGTTGACATCATGGTGCACTCTGGGTTGCACAACGTCATCACACACATGCGCAGGAATCCACCCATGCCATCTTGGATAATCCAGCCAGTCCACCCACTAGAGCCAGAGAGGCCCAGCCAATCCCACACCAGCAGGATGACCAGTTAGATCACCCAGGGGTTTAGGCCCAATGGAGAGGGGCCCACAGGAGGGCAGCAACACACAACACAGGAACCTCATTGGTGCCCATCCCAAGGACCGGACATGAAGTGCCTTCCCCGAGAGGGATGCCCCGGGCTTCCGTATGGCCACCCATCAAACCCCATGGTCACCTAATACAGTCACAAGCCATAATTTCCAATCATAACATTCAGTTGTGTTGTGTTTCACTATAAACTTGGGTACATCCCAACCTAAAGTCAGGTAATAATAATAAAGGAAAACAATTCCCAGCTACATATAATAACACTTAAATACCTGTCACCATAAATACCCTTGGCAGTTCACAGGGACAAATAACACCCCACAAGGAAATCATGAACAATAAGTCAAAAAGCTGATGTCATACATCAAAAGTGATTGCACAAAACTTACAATATACCAATTAAATAGCCTCCTTATGTCTAGTTTACAGCTGGACCAAGCCATCATTTCTATTAAAGAAAGGGCTTGAAACTTAAAAAATAATTTAGCCCGGAGATTTCATAGCTGCTAAGCTATGAATCCAATGAGTTATCTTTTAGCTGCTAAGCTGTGAATCCAATGAGCTTCTTGCTGTAATACCAGTTTATCTACATCCCCACCACTCTCATGTTGGGGTATGTGTTCCAGGGCAAAAAAATGCATTTTAGTTGAGTCAAATGCGTGATAAAGACCCATATGCCGACTAAACAGAGTCTCTAGTTTTTTTTTTTAGAAACCAGAGAAACATGATCCCTAATTCTTTGAAAAAATGCTCTCTTAGTTTTGCCAACGTAGAAGGCACCACAATCACATTTCATGTAATATACAATCCCCACTGATTGACAATCCACATTGTAGGTGTAACCATTTGGTCATTCTATTTGTTCCACCCTCCAAATGAAGTTGCAGAAATTATATCTCCCACAGGGGTTCATCCCCATTTTTTATATACTAGTTTGTCTAATTTTGGTATAGTGGCTGTGAATCAATCCATCTTTCAAACACTGTGATCTTCTAAATGTAATCTCTGGGCAAGTAAAAACTTATTTGGAGACAGTATCATCCGCTAAAAGGAGATACCAAAATTTCCCAATAATGTGGCAGATTTGTCTTTGTTGTCCTGAGTATCTTGTAATAAGTCTGAGTGTTTGACACAGTTTACTGTAGCGTCTGGCAGCAAGTCTTGTTTGTAGGGTCTTAGCCTCTATTTCAAAATCCTCCATTCTGCTACAATTTCTTTTAATATGTAGATATTGATTATATGGAATACTTGACATCAAAGGTGCCAGATGGGAACTGGTCACATGTAAAATAATGTTCCCAAGGGGAGGAGGGCTTCCTAAAAAGAGTTGACCCTAAACTGCCATCGCTATTTACAAAGATCTGTACGTCCAAAAAACAAATGAATTGTTGGTGATAATTCATAGTAAATTTCAGATTAAAGTCTTTACATTTGAAAACCTTCACAAAATTGTGCAACTCCTCTAAGGAGCCAGTCTAAATCAGAAACACATTGTCAATAAATCTACGCCAGGTTAATAAATTACTTAATGTCTCCTCTAAGTCCTCACTAAAAATGAGGTTGAGCTCCCCCCCCCCCAGGTACATTTATGGTGTACGACGGTGCGCACTTAGGTCCCATTGCAACTCCCTGTACCTGGGGGTAGTGTGAGCGAGCAAACATGAATATGTTGTTAGTCAAAATGAACCGTAGTACATCCAAGACAGATTGGTTATCTCCTTATAGCGGATGATACTGTCTCCAAATATGTTTTTACTTGCCCAGAGAATACATTTAGAAGAACACAGTCTTTGAAAGATTGTTTGGTTCACAGCCACTATACCAGGAATAGACAAACTAGTATATCAAAGATGGGGATGAACCCCTGTGGGAGATGTCATTTTTGCAACTTCATTTGGAAAGCAGAACAGATAAAATTACTTAATGGTTACACCTACAAACCACGTTTTTATGTGGATTGTAAATCAGTGGGAATTGTATAGTACATGAAATATGATTGTGGTCCGCACCTCGTCAGTGATGTCAAACGCTGGCGAGGTGGGGGGTATTAAGGGCCCTGTCAGCTGCATTTGCTGTGATTGCGGCACATGTTCCTTGCAGAAACGTGAGACCACTGGTGACCTGACTTTTTGTCTTGATCGGTAAGATGCTTAATGAGTAAATAATATTGGGGAGGTTGAATACTGTACCTGTTTTTTGCCACATTCCCATCAAATGTTAATTCCCCTCTTTTCTTTTTCCATTCCTTTAGTGGGTGGACTTTTTGTCTCTTTAATGCTCTGGGGTAGAGGAAAGGGGAATGCTCTTTTAAAGAAAATTTATGTTTATACAGCAACTGACTGACCCAGGTTTGATGAGGTGTGGGGGATTACCGTTTTCATCCTTAAAAGGTAACTTATGAACAAAGGGCCTGGTTTGGTCCATTTTCATTTTTATATACATGTAGTATTTATGTGATTTACAATCAGAGTATTACCTATATTTGTAGGAAGAAATTTGGGATAACCTTTTCCCCCTATGATATTGCCCCAGTTTGGTCCCCTGTATTGCTATGGAAGCCTTTAAAATATGATAAAGTTTGCAGTGTGATCCCCTTGGACTCTTAGGTATGGCACCCTACAAGGAATTCATTATGGTACTAAATATGTGTTTAATGTTTACGTATCATTTTATATAATGTGTAATGTTTCTTGCTTATATACAGTATATCTTTGTTTAATAGTGACATCAAGTGCAGTGCTCATAAAATCCTGAAGAAGCCAGATTATGGTGAAACATGTTGAGTAGAAGCTACTGTAAAAATGTTCAGAGTCATCTTGACCTCATTCGTAATTAAGTCATGATTTTACCAATAATACCATATCTTTGATGTCTGTTTTTATATGTTGTCATTCAATAAAATTGGTATATTATAATATTCTGGTGTTGGGTTATGTTATTAAAAATCCTCTTTATTTGTTAATATTTGCCATATCTATATTTGGGATTGGGTGCCTTTGGTTTCTAGACACCTGACTATCTAGCTAATAAACAATAGTTATATTTGACAATCCAATATAACGTCACTTGAAAAATGTATTTTCATGTTGTGAGTTATGCCTGTCTGCTGGCCATCTCTTTCCACAACTTACTGGATTCTCTGCATGCTGTGCAGCGTCTTCTCTACTGTTTACTTTCCATTTCTAAGGACTACATATCCCATGGTACCTTGCTACCTTCAAGCAGTGATTTCTGATTACAAACTTTAAGATCATTCAAAGTAATAGGAGTATGCTAGAAATATGTAGCGCCATCTAGTATACATCGTTTTTGTGAGTAGTTAGAGGCTTGCTAGAAGCCTAGGTTAAGACAGAGGGTTATTTCAGGTTAAGCTGGAGGGCTCTACAGTTCAGTCTTCTGGTACTTTCCCCTGCTCTAGAAGCTTGGAGAAGCTTCTATAAGTCAGTAGGCAGAGGTGAGGAGGGGCTGGTCTGCCTATTTATGGAAGTCTGACCAATCCCAGGCAGGGGCAGGAGGCCTGGCAGTGTGGCAGACCAGTCCATAAATATGACAGAGCCTGGCCAGCAGGGGAGTTGGGTGGGAGATGGAGTGCTGAGAAGTGCTGCTGTGTAGCCTGGGAGGGAGCCCTGGAGAAGAGGGGGGTTCTACCTCAAGGCTTGAGGTTGGAGGAAAGAGGAAAGCTGAAGAAGGGAGCTCCACTGCCCTGCAATCCTCCAGGGAAGGACAGTCTGCATAGCTTGGAGAGGAACCAGCCCAGTAGAATGCCTGAAAGCAGTTCTATCCACAGCTACAGGACAAGGACAGTGTGAGTACCTCTGCACCCTCAGGGTCTAGAAGGCAGAAGTCTGATGGATGCAAGTTCTTGGCAAGTCTTCAGGGGACAATTTGTAGCTTACCTAATCCGTTGTCCTATGATCAGATACCATAGCCAGGTGGGCTGATATTTCATTCACTTAGGGGACTAAGAGCTGCTACAAGTTGGAACTTTGCTGAAAATCCACTCAAGAGGACTCAGAGCTCCTGCAAGCTGACACTTTGCTACAGGCTGTCATAGTTACAGCCTGAACAGTCAAATATCATCCATTTTGTAGTAGTTTAGATTAGGAATTTGTCCTCATTTGTAATTCTTCAATTAAGTTGAGCATCCTATAACCTCTTTACCCTATCCCAGTTAAATTTCCTAATTAATAAAAAAAACAAGTGCATGGACTGTTTCTTGTGTCTGGAAAATGTGTGTTGCCTGGCTGTGCAGGAATTAAGGAGGGACCCAAAACCAATGGCTCTCAAGGAAGCGATACAAATAATTGAAACACAGTATGGAATTGAATGTATGATTTTATATTTTGGCCATAGATATGCTTTAATCTGTGAAATATTTAGCCTGAGAATATTCAATTTTGTTCCATTTTCATAGGAATAAGGAAACTCACTAGTTCAAAAAATATAACACCATCTCTCCTTCTCTGGCTCGGTGGCTTGTACAGTTTTTGTAGTTCAGTATTTAAAGCTAAACTCTGGACATTTGCTGTTTAAAAATAAACACTAATGAATGGGGTGTAATGGGCAGCCACTGCTGCGTTATGTAATACTTTTGCTTTCATTCCCTCCATACAGTACAGACAGTGCCAAACGTCCAGCACTGTATCTTACAGACCTGTCTGGAGTATACAGATCACAGTGGGGTATTCACTCTGCAGCTCATCCATTCTAAATGCAAGGCGTTCTGTGATTGAAGGAGGTGCGAATGAACAGCACAATCTCCCTCCTCCAATCACAAAACACCTTGCATGTGTCGAAAGAAGTGAAAAGCGTTTTCAGAATGGATGAGTTGCAGAGTGAGCAGCCTGCAGTGATTTGTGTAGTCTAGCTAGAACTGTAAGATTCAGCGCTGCCTGTACATCATGGGAGAAAATGAAACTAAGAGTATTAAGGCAGCCATAAATAGATCAAAAATCATTCACTTCATCAGGGAGTGGCTGAATTTTGATCCATACTGCTTGGACAAAAGTCAGTCTACCAATCGACTTACATACAACCAGCATGTATGGTTTTTCCAGACTTATAGCCAGCAACACTGATCAGTGGAAGGTAGGAAGGACAGTTTCCTGCTATCAAAATACAAAGCCTAAGTGGGAGTGATTCCCTCATCCACCTTGAATATGTGGATGGGGAAATTGGAGAATTTTCTTTCATTCAGTCCCCTGGCTGAATGAAAAAAATGATAAATGTATGGCCAGCTTAACATAATACAGCAAAAGCTGCGCACTGCACACATTTCATTAATATTACTTTATTTCTACAGTGCTAATGGCCAACCAACCATTCTATCCCTACCAGTGCCATGTCTTGCTCCTCATTTCCTGGGTCTGCTGTCTTATTGCTAGACATGTGCGATTCATTTAGTTACAAATCGAAATTCGGATGACATTTTTATTATTCAGAGATTTGGATGTATCTGAATTTCCAAATCACAATCATAACGAATTTCAACAAATACGAAATAGATTATAATGAAACAAATTATCTGAATTTGCAAATGAATTTGAATTAAAAAATGAATTAAAATTTGAAATGGAAACATATTGCAATAAATACAGTAAAATAAAAGAAGATGAAGATTCCTACTTAGGCTGCTTTATAGAATAGAATAGGATAGGAGAGAAGAGAAGAGAAAAGAATATTAAAGAAAAAAATAGAATAACAGAGAATAGAATATAAAGGAGTAAAAAGAATAGAATAAAACAAAACAAAATAGAATAGAAAATAGTAGAATAAAATAGAACAGAACATAATATAATGGAGTATAAATAAATTGTAATTAAATAGAATAGAGTAGAATAGAAAAGAATAGAGTAAAATAGAAAAAAATAGAATAGAATAGAACAGCATAAAATAAAATAGAATTAATATAGCCATCTTCTGAATTCAAATTCAAATGTTAAATTTCACATTTCGAGTTTTGAATCGATTTGAAAATACCAAATATACAAAATGAATCCGAATATACAAAATTAATTCCAAAAACAAATCATTCTAGCATAACGAATATGATGAAGCAAAATGATTATCTTAATGATTGAATCTGAAATTAAACAAATTTTTCCGTCGTCTACATCCCTACTTATTTCATCTATTGGGCAGGCGCTGATGATGTAACTCCTGTGGATGTGTGATGGCGTTATGTTATCTTGCCACCTGGCTCTATTCCCGGCATCTATAAAATGCAATGCCTGCACACTGTACTGTACTTGCTCAGCAGTCATCATACAGATTTTTTGAAATTTGCTGGGAGGACAAAGCATAGTGACCTATCTCTTGGGCCATAGTAATGATCAGGTTATGTGATTTCTGTGACAGCCAATCACAGTGGTCATACAATTAGCTGATCTTTGCAGCCATCCCAGGCATACCGACCCTATTAAATGCACCCCAGGGCGGGCGAGAAGGGAAAAAGATATGGGTACAGGATTTTTTCATTTTTGCAGGGAAAGAAAATTTGAAAAAATGGAATTGGTCTATATTTATCAGCTTGTACACTACTTTCCATAAGCTTGGCACCCTCAACAATCTGGCAGATTTTACAACTTTTTCCCAGTTTAGAGTGACCAATGGATGGAAACTGGCACAGAAATCAATCCAAAATGCCCTTCACCTGGCACTGAAGTGGTTTTGATCAATTTCCACAAAATTTTGATTGTTTGGTTGTTTAAAACTTGGAAGCAAACGAAACTGTGGGTGGCAGATTGCTACAGATGAAAGCTAATGAAAAGCTCCAAAACTGCCAAGTGTATGGGCAGCATTAGAGAACAACGCTAATCTTGTCATTAGTCCGTCTCTGAAGAGAGATGAAAAACAAGCACTGCATGACTGGCATTGAGCAACACCAGCTTAGACCTTTTATTAGTCTTTTAAAGAAGGACAGTCTGCATTGTATGGCTTACTCTATAAGTGATTTTATCTCAGCAGCCATTATACATGACTGTATAATATATAGACAACCAGTGCATGGATAAACAAATTGGTACGTTAGGGGAAATGTAGACATTTTTTCAATGTTTATTTAGATAATCTTGTAGGAGACGTCAAGATGATGTACAGTGTATGATCTTATCAATATGTGTTACTGTTTTAAGAATTGACAAAGCCAAAGGTGCAAAATTCAAGCAATTGAGATTTGCTATCATTCACCCTCCCTTCTGTATCATAGAATTATTGATAGGTAGGCTATTATGGTTTTATAACAAAAACATATATAATCCCTGCAAATCAAGGGCATAATAACTGCATATATAAAGTGCTCAAACAATACTTTGCTCCATAAAAGTGCAAGTCCAAAGAGAAAACACACAGTCGTTTAAAAGGGAAGTAGGGCCACAGCTTTTTTCGGCCATATCTCTCTTGTGGGTCACAGGAGTGTACTTACCTTTATACTCTTGTGACCCAGAGTTGGGTGCCAGTGGATTATTGTCCACTATCAGCTGACATGGGAGAGCTGCTCCAGGCTCTGGAAGAATCCTGACAATATTGTCTGGATCCAGCCAGCTGCCTGATTGACAGCTGGCTCCACCTCTCAGTGCTTGTTTGAGAGCTTGATCCAGCTGTGCCCACCTCCTCTCCTGCCTGGTACTCCAGTGAGCACTGAAAGAGCAGAGAGCTAGTGACTGACAGCCCCCTCTCTCTGCACTGGGAAGACCTAGAACTGAGCGGTCAGCAGTCGTGTGATCTCTCAGTTCTCGGGCCTAGAGCTGAGGTGGGGCAGCTTTGTGGTTAGGTGCAAGTGACAGGCAGAAACCACACAGAGTCCTGGAGCAATTTCAAGAATATATTATAACAAAGTCCAATATAAACAAAAGTGAAAAGGCAACCTGAACGAGAGCACTCAAGTTGTAATAGCAAAGCGGCAGTAGAGTGGTGGACCAGAGGTGCCAGCAGCTGTTGTCACAAGGAGTGGAATGTGGCCTGGCCGGTCTGCACTCAAATGGGAAGGCTTCCAGGAAGGATGGCTTGTCCCTGCATTTTCTCTACTCCTCCAGAACCTTTCCCTGACGCTATACACAGTCCCTGACAGATTGGTGACTTTTGCCATCTCTAGCCACTTGCAAAATGCATGATAAACCCAGGAGCCAAGGTCTAAAATAGACTTGGCCTGCCCCAAGATGACCGCTGAAGTCACATGGGTTGCTGGCATACATTTAGATAGCTGCGTTCTTGTGACCGAGGAAACCATATAGGAACTAGGTTCCTCTCGACTTCCTTCTCCACTTACATTGCTGCTGTGGATGAGCATCACCTGCAGTGGATAAAGTAGACTGCACTTGCCTACATACCCCCAGCCCCCCCCTCCTTTGACAGATCATGTCCTGGGCATCGCAACACAGTAAAGAACAACATGGAAACTGCAATAAGCATGATTAAGGCAATAGCAACAGCATTTCAAACAACATAATTAGAGTATTTTGCAGGCAGTTGTCCACAGTTGTGGGAAAGAACAGCTGCATGTCCATTAAGTTATCCTGGTTTGTAGAAATTCTTACAGTTAAACTGGGCGACCCACCTTTTGTTCTAAGACCCCCAGTTTGGCTGTTTCGAACTAAGCAAGGTGATTGTTGTCTGTAAAAACCTCAATCTCCACCCCTGAGAGCTATTCAGCAAACTTCTCAGTAATGGTTTGCATTAGAGCCAGTAACTCTAGTTTGATGGAGCTAAAGGTTATGAGTAGAGATGAGCGAATCGAACATGACGAAGTGGAATTCGTTTCGAAGATTAGGAAAAATTCGATTCGCGCCGAATTCGAAAATTAGCAAACTTCGGATGCACGAATCGAATTTTCCCAAAAATGGCGGCGACATGTGTGGCGACGGAGCGGGGATCTCTGGGAAGGCGCGCAGACAAGGCGCGCTGACCCATAATGCATTCATTCATGACATGTGATCGCATTAGCCAATCAGCAGCCAGCCAGCCAGCACTGTGTAATGGTGGAGCTATAAATCGCGGCCATCTTAGAATTCTCCATTAGCCTCCGGTCATTCAAGAGAGACAGACCTGTCTGTATTAGGGACAGAGTTAGGGCCAGAGAGACTTTAGGGCCACAGAATCGTTACTCAGGGACACAGAATCGTTACTCAGGGACACAGAATTGTTACTCAGGGACACAGAATTGTTACTCAGGGACACAGAATCGTTACTCAGGGACAGACACAGAATTGTTACTCAGGGATACAGAATTGTTACTCAGGGACACAGAATCGTTACTCAGGGACACAGAATTGTTACTCAGGGACACAGAATTGTTACTCAGGGACACAGAATCGTTACTCAGGGACACAGAATCGTTACTCAGGGACACAGAATTGTTACTCGGGGACACAGAATCGTTACTCAGGGACAGACACAGAATCGTTACTCAGGGACACAGAATCGTTACTCAGGGACACAGAATTGTTACTCAGGGACACAGAATTGTTACTCAGGGACACAGAATCGTTACTGAGGGACACAGAATCGTTACTGAGGGACACAGAATCGTTACTCAGGGACACAGAATCGTTACTCAGGGACACAGAATTGTTACTCAGGGACACAGAATCGTTACTCAGGGACACAGAATCGTTACTCAGGGACACAGAAACGTTACTGAGGGACACAGAATCGTTACTGAGGGACACAGAATCGTTACTCAGGGACACAGAATCGTTACTCAGGGACAGACACAGAATTGTTACTCAGGGACACAGAATTGTTACTCAGGGACACAGAATCGTTACTCAGGGACACAGAATTGTTACTCAGGGACACAGAATCGTTACTCAGGGACACAGAATCGTTACTCGGGGACACAGAATCGTTACTCGGGGACACAGAATCGTTACTCGGGGACACAGAATCGTTACTCGGGGACACAGAATCGTTACTCGGGGACACAGAATTGTTACTCAGGGACACAGAATCGTTACTCAGGGACACAGAATCGTTACTCAGGGACACAGAATTGTTACTCAGGGACACAGAATCGTTACTTTCTGCTTCACAACCACTATTGAATTAAAGAGTATGTCAGACAACACGCAGAGGAGTGGCAGAGGAGGCAATGTTTCAGGAGCGAGCAGATGTGGCAGCAGAGGAAGGGGTCGAGGCAGCACTAGTCGCAGCCAGAGGCCAGTGCTCCCGGTGTCATACAGCGGTCGTGTCTCCACCGACAACCCTGCCGTCATCGATTGGTTGACTCGGTCGTCTTCCTCTTCCCAGGTCACCTCTGACACCTACAGCCAACGGTCGGTGGGTACGTCAGACACAACCGTTAGTTGGCATGGCCCGGGAGCAAGCCCACTGAAATCACGTGTCCTCGACCTGCCCCTGTCCTTTGGTGTTCCCTCACCAAGCGAAGTATCGCATGCTGTGGGCTCAGCCCCACTGTACAGTGAGGAAGAGCTAACAGAGGGCGGTCAGGAACGGGGGGAGACATCCGCCTCTTCAGCAGCCAGGCGAAGAAGTACTGGCGAGGAGAGTGGCTCGGTAGCCGGTCTAGAGACAGGTCTGTCTCCTAACCCACACGCAGCCGAGGGGGCTAGTAGTGACGCGGAGACCCTAATTGATGATGATGAGGCTGATCGCACTTGGCAGCCTCGTCGTCATCAGGCTATTGCTTCCGCATCATCAGGAGAAGAGGGTGCCAGCTTGCCAGCGAGCAAAACAGTCGGTGGGTTGCCCAGGAGGCAGCAGGGTCGCAGCAGTGTCAGTGGAGGCAAACGGCCACGGAGTAGAGCACCAGCTCCACTGCAGCCTACCACCACGGCCAGTAGTGGTGCCGGTGTGCACGGAGGAAGTAGCAGTCAGCCAGTGAGGAGTAGCGGGGGCAAAGTTTCCTACTCGGCGGTGTGGCAATTTTTCGTCAAGCCGCCCGAGGAAGTAAACGTAGCCGTATGTCGACTATGTGGCCAGAAAGTCAAGCGTGGCCAGGGGGCCCATGTTGGGACTACAGCGTTGCGTCAGCATATGCAGCGTCGCCATTCGGTGGCCTGGGAAAACCGTGATAAAGATACAGCGGTTCTGCCTGCCCCAGCCCCCACTCCATCACCCGCTCCGTTACTTGCTCCGTCACCCGACGTCAATCGCCCTCTATCAGCCAGTCAAGGCTCCAACACCTCTGCTGAGGGGAGTTGTCGCTCGTTGGCATCTTCCGCTCGTTCAGATGCTCCTTCTCCTGCTACTCCTCTTCACGGATTCCGTCAGCAGTCTTTCTTGGAATCCGTTTCCAAGAGACAACAGTTTGCGAGCACGCACCCGACGGTGCAGAAGCTGAACGTCCTCCTGTCCAAGTTGCTGGTGCTGCAGTCCCTCCCTTTCCAAGTGGTGGACTCAGCACCTATCCGAGAAAGGATGGCTTGTGCCGAGCCGCGGTGGAGAGTGCCAAACCGGCATTTCTTCGCCAAAAAGGCAGTGCCAGCCCTGCATTCACATGTAGAAGAGATGGTGGGCCAGTCTTTGAGCATGTCGGTCTCTGCCAAAGTGCACGGCAGCGCCGACGTGTGGAGCTGTAACTACGGTCAGGGACAGTACATGTCATTTACGGCCCACTGGGTGAACGTGGTGCCGGCACAGCCGCACCAGCAACTTGGACAGGTCACGCCACTTTTGCCTCCATGTTTGCACGTCCTTGGTCCAGCAAAGATGTCCGCCTCTACCACCTCTTCTTCCGCCGTGTCCTCAGCCGCCACCCCCGTGCCAAGTCCCATTACCCGACCGGCATATCACATGTGCAGGGCGCAACGGTGTCACGCTGTGCTGCACCTGGTATGCCTTGGCGAACGTAGTCACACAGGGGAGGAACTTCTGAGTGTAATGAACAGAGAAATCGACAGATGGCTGTCTCCGCGCAAACTGAAAATCGGAACCATGTTGACCGACAACGGAAAGAACATGGTGTCTGCTCTGCGTCAAGGAAGGTTGTGCCATGCGCCATGCATGGCTCACGTGTAAAATCTGGTTGTCAAGCGGTTCCTAAAATCCACCATCCCACTGCAAGACATCCTTAAAATGTCACGTAAACTTTGCATGCATTTCAGCCATTCCTACACCGCAAAGCACACCCTCCTTGAGCTGCAGCGGCAGATTGGAATTCCACAGCATCGCCTGATCTGCGACGTTGCAACAAGGTGGAATTCAACCCTACATATGTTAGACCGCCTTTACGAACAGCGAAAGGCCATCACCGATTTCCTGATGTTACAAGCGGATAAAGGTACTCCCCTGTGTAACTTAGATGTCAGCCATTGGCAGCTCATGCGTGACACCTGCTGCTTGCTCAGGCCCTTTGAGGAGGCCACGCTATTCGTGAGTCGGCAGGACTATGGGATGAACGACGTCATTCCTCTGTTGCACGTCCTGGAACAAATGCTGTTAACAATGGCTGGTCAGGGTGCGGTAGACGTGGCGCACAGATCTCAACGCCACATGACCCCTGTGGTGGCAGGACAGGAAGAAGAGGAGGAGGTAGAGGAGGACATTGGTGCTCAGGAATTATTGAGTGAAATGGGTGGTTTTTCCACTCAGCGGACAGGAGTGGAGGAGCAGGAGCATCTGGTAGAGGAGGAGGAGGAGACAGAGGACCCAGACGCACCGTGGCAGTATGCTGTGGAGATGGAGGCAGGGAGTCCCTCGCATTCCTTGGCACAAATGGCCCATAGCATGCTCGGTTGCTTGCGTAGCGACAGCCGAATAATAACCATCAGACAGAGGGATGACTTTTGGCTGTCCACCTTGTTGGACCCTCGCTACCGTTCAAAAATGGTGGCCTTTTTCACACCTGCTGAGAGGGAGGCCAAAATAAAGTACTATAAAAACCACCTATGTAGTCAGTTGGTCTCTGCCTTTCTGCGCCAACGTCCATCCTCAGACACTGTGGGCCCTGTGCGCTCGCGTACCGCTGCCATGGCAGCAGGGGAGGGGTGGGGTGGTAGGAGCAGTGGCAGGTCCACCAGCAGCGGCTGCCTCAGTCTGCAGTCGATGATGAGTAGCTTTCTTCACCAGCGCAGTGAGGAAACTACTAACCAGCCGCAGCAGCAGCAGCATCAGGTGGACCTGGAGCAGGACCTCAAACAACAGGCTCGGGCCTACTTGGACAGCACCCTGCCAACCGAGGTAGACAATCCCCTTGACTACTGGGCAACGAAACTTGACCTTTGGCCCCAACTAGCTGAATTTGCCCTTGAAAGGCTCTCATGCCCGGCCAGTAGCGTGGCATCGGAGCGCGTGTTTAGTGCGGCAGGAGGTATTGTAACTCGGCGGAGGACACGACTGTCCACCCAAAGTGTGGAGAGACTCACGTTTGTGAAAATGAATCAGGCGTGGATTAGTCTGGATTTCAAACCACCAGTTCCTGACACAACTGACTAAATCCGCCATGAATCATGCCCCAAACATGTTATTATTTTTAACATAGGCCTCTGTATGGCCTTCAATTTAAGCTGCTTACGCTTCGCCACTCTGCCATGGGCCCCTGTACCGCCTCCTGTTGCTGCTGCCAGGTCCAGAGTGTGTCATGGGTCCCTGTACGGCCTCCCATTGCTGCTGACTTCATCGCCAGACTCTGCCATGTGCCACTTTCAGGTCTCCTTACACTGTTGGTGGGTTCCATTTTGTGATAGGGTGCTGTATGGCCTTCCATTGCTGCTGCCTCCACCGCCACCCTGCCCCATGTGCCTCTGTCGTCTGCTCACGCTGCTGCTGGGGGGACTTTTTAACATAGGCCTCTGTATGGCCTTCAATTTTAGCTGCTTACGCTCCGCCACTCTGCCATGGGCCCCTGTACCGCCTCCTCATGCTGCTGCCAGGCCCGTAATCTGCCATGGGCCCCCGTACCGACTCCTCATGCTGCTGCCAGGCCCGTAATCTGTCATGGGCCCCTGTACCGCCTCCTCATGCTGCTGCCAGGTCCAGAGTGTGTCATGGGTCCCTGTACGGCCTCCCATTGCTGCTGTCTCCATCGCCACACTCTGCCATGTGCCACTTTCAGGTCTCCTCACACTGCTGGTGGGTTCCATTTTGTCATAGGGTGCTGTATGGCCTCCCATTGCTGCTGCCTCCACCGCCACCCTGCGCCATGTGCCTGTCGTCTGCTCACGCTGCTGACGGCTTCAGCTTTTTAACCGAGGCCTGTGTTTGGCTTCCGAATACTGCTGCATCCACCGCCACCCTGCGCCATGTGCCTCTGTCGTCTGCTCACGCTGCTGACGGCTTCCGCTTTTTAACCTAGTCCTGTGTATGTCTTCCGAATACTGCTGCCTCCACCGCCACCCTGCGCCATGTGCCACTTTCAGGTCTCCTTACACTGTTGGTGGGTTCCATTTTGTGATAGGGTGCTGTATGGCCTCCCATTGCTGCTGCCTCCACCGCCACCCTGCGCCATGTGCCTCTGTCGTCTGCTCACGCTGCTGACGGCTTCCGCTTTTTAACCTAGTCCTGTGTATGTCTTCCGAATACTGCTGCCTCCACCGCCACCCTGCGCCATGTGCCACTTTCAGGTCTCCTTACACTGTTGGTGGGTTCCATTTTGTGATAGGGTGCTGTATGGCCTTCCATTGCTGCTGCCTCCACCGCCACCCTGCGCCATGTGCCTCTGTCGTCTGCTCACGCTGCTGACGGCTTCCGCTTTTTAACCGAGGCCTGTGTTTGGCTTCCGAATACTGCTGCATCCACCGCCACCCTGCGCCATGTGTCTCTGTCGTCTGCTCACGCTGCTGACGGCTTCCGCTTTTTAACCTAGGCCTGTGTATGGCTTCCGAATACTGCTGCCTCCACCGCCACCCTGCGCCATGTGCCTCTGTCGTCTGCTCACGCTGCTGACGGCTTCCGCTTTTTAACCGAGGCCTGTGTTTGGCTTCCGAATACTGCTGCCTCCACCGCCACCCTGCGCCATGTGTCTCTGTCGTCTGCTCACGCTGCTGACGGCTTCCGCTTTTTAACCTAGGCCTGTGTATGGCTTCCGAATACTGCTGCCTCCACCGCCACCCTGCGCCATGTGCCACTTTCAGGTCTCCTTACACTGTTGGTGGGTTCCATTTTGTGATAGGGTGCTGTATGGCCTTCCATTGCTGCTGCCTCCACCGCCACCCTGCGCCATGTGCCTCTGTCGTCTGCTCACGCTGCTGACGGCTTCCGCTTTTTAACCGAGGCCTGTGTTTGGCTTCCGAATACTGCTGCATCCACCGCCACCCTGCGCCATGTGTTTCTGTCGTCTGCTCACGCTGCTGATGGCTTCCGCTTTTTAACCTAGGCCTGTGTATGGCTTCCGAATACTGCTGCCTCCACCGCCACCCTGCGCCATGTGTCTCTGTCGTCTGCTCACGCTGCTGACGGCTTCCGCTTTTTAACCTAGGCCTGTGTATGGCTTCCGAATACTGCTGCCTCCACCGCCACCCTGCGCCATGTGCCTCTGTCGTCTGCTCACGCTGCTGACGGCTTCCGCTTTTTAAACTAGTCCTGTGTATGTCTTCCGAATACTGCTGCCTCCACCGCCACCCTGCGCCATGTGCCACTTTCAGGTCTCCTTACACTGTTGGTGGGTTCCATTTTGTGATAGGGTGCTGTATGGCCTTCCATTGCTGCTGCCTCCACCGCCACCCTGCGCCATGTGCCTCTGTCGTCTGCTCACGCTGCTGACGGCTTCCGCTTTTTAACCGAGGCCTGTGTTTGGCTTCCGAATACTGCTGCATCCACCGCCACCCTGCGCCATGTGTTTCTGTCGTCTGCTCACGCTGCTGACGGCTTCCGCTTTTTAACCGAGGCCTGTGTTTGGCTTCCGAATACTGCTGCATCCACCGCCACCCTGCGCCATGTGTCTCTGTCGTCTGCTCACGCTGCTGACGGCTTCCGCTTTTTAACCTAGGCCTGTGTATGGCTTCCGAATACTGCTGCCTCCACTGCCACCCTGCGCCATGTGCCACTTTCAGGTCTCCTTACACTGTTGGTGGGTTCCATTTTGTGATAGGGTGCTGTATGGCCTTCCATTGCTGCTGCCTCCACCGCCACCCTGCGCCATGTGCCTCTGTCGTCTGCTCACGCTGCTGACGGCTTCCGCTTTTTAACCGAGGCCTGTGTTTGGCTTCCGAATACTGCTGCATCCACCGCCACCCTGCGCCATGTGCCTCTGTCGTCTGCTCACGCTGCTGACGGCTTCCGCTTTTTAACCTAGTCCTGTGTATGTCTTCCGAATACTGCTGCCTCCACCGCCACCCTGCGCCATGTGCCACTTTCAGGTCTCCTTACACTGTTGGTGGGTTCCATTTTGTGATAGGGTGCTGTATGGCCTCCCATTGCTGCTGCCTCCACCGCCACCCTGCGCCATGTGCCTCTGTCGTCTGCTCACGCTGCTGACGGCTTCCGCTTTTTAACCTAGTCCTGTGTATGTCTTCCGAATACTGCTGCCTCCACCGCCACCCTGCGCCATGTGCCATGTGCCACTTTCAGGTCTCCTTACACTGTTGGTGGGTTCCATTTTGTGATAGGGTGCTGTATGGCCTTCCATTGCTGCTGCCTCCACCGCCACCCTGCGCCATGTGCCTCTGTCGTCTGCTCACGCTGCTGACGGCTTCCGCTTTTTAACCGAGGCCTGTGTTTGGCTTCCGAATACTGCTGCATCCACCGCCACCCTGCGCCATGTGTCTCTGTCGTCTGCTCACGCTGCTGACGGCTTCCGCTTTTTAACCTAGGCCTGTGTATGGCTTCCGAATACTGCTGCCTCCACCGCCACCCTGCGCCATGTGCCTCTGTCGTCTGCTCACGCTGCTGACGGCTTCCGCTTTTTAACCGAGGCCTGTGTTTGGCTTCCGAATACTGCTGCCTCCACCGCCACCCTGCGCCATGTGTCTCTGTCGTCTGCTCACGCTGCTGACGGCTTCCGCTTTTTAACCTAGGCCTGTGTATGGCTTCCGAATACTGCTGCCTCCACCGCCACCCTGCGCCATGTGCCACTTTCAGGTCTCCTTACACTGTTGGTGGGTTCCATTTTGTGATAGGGTGCTGTATGGCCTTCCATTGCTGCTGCCTCCACCGCCACCCTGCGCCATGTGCCTCTGTCGTCTGCTCACGCTGCTGACGGCTTCCGCTTTTTAACCGAGGCCTGTGTTTGGCTTCCGAATACTGCTGCATCCACCGCCACCCTGCGCCATGTGTTTCTGTCGTCTGCTCACGCTGCTGATGGCTTCCGCTTTTTAACCTAGGCCTGTGTATGGCTTCCGAATACTGCTGCCTCCACCGCCACCCTGCGCCATGTGTCTCTGTCGTCTGCTCACGCTGCTGACGGCTTCCGCTTTTTAACCTAGGCCTGTGTATGGCTTCCGAATACTGCTGCCTCCACCGCCACCCTGCGCCATGTGCCTCTGTCGTCTGCTCACGCTGCTGACGGCTTCCGCTTTTTAAACTAGTCCTGTGTATGTCTTCCGAATACTGCTGCCTCCACCGCCACCCTGCGCCATGTGCCACTTTCAGGTCTCCTTACACTGTTGGTGGGTTCCATTTTGTGATAGGGTGCTGTATGGCCTTCCATTGCTGCTGCCTCCACCGCCACCCTGCGCCATGTGCCTCTGTCGTCTGCTCACGCTGCTGACGGCTTCCGCTTTTTAACCGAGGCCTGTGTTTGGCTTCCGAATACTGCTGCATCCACCGCCACCCTGCGCCATGTGTTTCTGTCGTCTGCTCACGCTGCTGACGGCTTCCGCTTTTTAACCGAGGCCTGTGTTTGGCTTCCGAATACTGCTGCATCCACCGCCACCCTGCGCCATGTGTCTCTGTCGTCTGCTCACGCTGCTGACGGCTTCCGCTTTTTAACCTAGGCCTGTGTATGGCTTCCGAATACTGCTGCCTCCACTGCCACCCTGCGCCATGTGCCACTTTCAGGTCTCCTTACACTGTTGGTGGGTTCCATTTTGTGATAGGGTGCTGTATGGCCTTCCATTGCTGCTGCCTCCACCGCCACCCTGCGCCATGTGCCTCTGTCGTCTGCTCACGCTGCTGACGGCTTCCGCTTTTTAACCGAGGCCTGTGTTTGGCTTCCGAATACTGCTGCATCCACCGCCACCCTGCGCCATGTGTCTCTGTCGTCTGCTCACGCTGCTGACGGCTTCCGCTTTTTAACCTAGGCCTGTGTATGGCTTCCGAATACTGCTGCCTCCACCGCCACCCTGCGCCATGTGTCTCTGTCGTCTGCTCACGCTGCTGACGGCTTCCGCTTTTTAACCTAGGCCTGTGTATGGCTTCCGAATACTGCTGCCTCCACCGCCACCCTGCGCCATGTGCCTCTGTTGTCTGCTCACGCTGCTGACGGCTTCTGCTTTTTAAACTAGTCCTGTGTATGTCTTCCGAATACTGCTGCCTCCACCGCCACCCTGCGCCATGTGCCACTTTCAGGTCTCCTTACACTGTTGGTGGGTTCCATTTTGTGATAGGGTGCTGTATGGCCTTCCATTGCTGCTGCCTCCACCGCCACCCTGCGCCATGTGCCTCTGTCGTCTGCTCACGCTGCTGACGGCTTCCGCTTTTTAACCGAGGCCTGTGTTTGGCTTCCGAATACTGCTGCATCCACCGCCACCCTGCGCCATGTGTCTCTGTCGTCTGCTCACGCTGCTGACGGCTTCCGCTTTTTAACCTAGGCCTGTGTATGGCTTCCGAATACTGCTGCCTCCACCGCCACCCTGCGCCATGTGCCACTTTCAGGTCTCCTTACACTGTTGGTGGGTTCCATTTTGTGATAGGGTGCTGTATGGCCTTCCATTGCTGCTGCCTCCACCGCCACCCTGCGCCATGTGCCTCTGTCGTCTGCTCACGCTGCTGACGGCTTCCGCTTTTTAACCAAGGCCTGTGTTTGGCTTCCGAATACTGCTGCATCCACCGCCACCCTGCGCCATGTGTTTCTGTCGTCTGCTCACGCTGCTGACGGCTTACGCTTTTTAACCGAGGCCTGTGTTTGGCTTCCGAATACTGCTGCATCCACCGCCACCCTGCGCCATGTGTCTCTGTCGTCTGCTCACGCTGCTGACGGCTTCCACTTTTTAACCTAGGCCTGTGTATGGCTTCCGAATACTGCTGCCTCCACCGCCACCCTGCGCCATGTGCCACTTTCAGGTCTCCTTACACTGTTGGTGGGTTCCATTTTGTGATAGGGTGCTGTATGGCCTTCCATTGCTGCTGCCTCCACCGCCACCCTGCGCCATGTGCCTCTGTCGTCTGCTCACGCTGCTGACGGCTTCCGCTTTTTAACCGAGGCCTGTGTTTGGCTTCCGAATACTGCTGCATCCACCGCCACCCTGCGCCATGTGTCTCTGTCGTCTGCTCACGCTGCTGACGGCTTCCGCTTTTTAACCTAGGCCTGTGTATGGCTTCCGAATACTGCTGCCTCCACCGCCACCCTGCGCCATGTGTCTCTGTCGTCTGCTCACGCTGCTGACGGCTTCCGCTTTTTAACCTAGGCCTGTGTATGGCTTCCGAATACTGCTGCCTCCACCGCCACCCTGCGCCATGTGCCTCTGTCATCTGCTCACGCTGCTGATGGCTTCCGCTTTTTAACCGAGGCCTGTGTTTGGCTTCCGAATACTGCTGCATCCACCGCCACCCTGCGCCATGTGTCTCTGTCGTCTGCTCACGCTGCTGACGGCTTCCGCTTTTTAACCTAGGCCTGTGTATGGCTTCCGAATACTGCTGCCTCCACCGCCACCCTGCGCCATGTGTCTCTGTCGTCTGCTCACGCTGCTGACGGCTTCCGCTTTTTAACCTAGGCCTGTGTATGGCTTCCGAATACTGCTGCCTCCACCGCCACCCTGCGCCATGTGCCTCTGTTGTCTGCTCACGCTGCTGACGGCTTCCGCTTTTTAAACTAGTCCTGTGTATGTCTTCCGAATACTGCTGCCTCCACCACCACCCTGCGCCATGTACCACTTTCAGGTCTCCTTACACTGTTGGTGGGTTCCATTTTGTGATAGGGTGCTGTATGGCCTTCCATTGCTGCTGCCTCCACCGCCACCCTGCGCCATGTGCCTCTGTCGTCTGCTCACGCTGCTGACGGCTTCCGCTTTTTAACCGAGGCCTGTTTTTGGCTTCCGAATACTGCTGCATCCACCGCCACCCTGCGCCATGTGTCTCTGTCGTCTGCTCACGCTGCTGACGGCTTCCGCTTTTTAACCTAGGCCTGTGTATGGCTTCCGAATACTGCTGCCTCCACCGCCACCCTGCGCCATGTGCCTCTGTCGTCTGCTCACGCTGCTGACGGCTTCCGCTTTTTAACCGAGGACTGTGTATGACTTCCGAATACTGCTGCATCCACCGCCCGCCCTCTGCTGCTGCCAGGCCCGTAATCTGTCATGGGCCCCTGTACCGCCTCCTCATGCTGCTGCCAGGTCCAGAGTGTGTCATGGGTCCCTGTACGGCCTCCCATTGCTGCTGTCTCCATCGCCACACTCTGCCATGTGCCACTTTCAGGTCTCCTCACACTGCTGGTGGGTTCCATTTTGTCATAGGGTGCTGTATGGCCTCCCATTGCTGCTGCCTCCACCGCCACACTGTGGCTCCACACTCTGGTTTTGGCCCCGTGACTGCCCAAATGAGTGAAGTGTGCGGTGATTCTAAGATCGACGGCACTCATCTGCATGTCATACTGACTGACAGTATTATTTCTCTTCCCCAGCAGACTCCAAGGGCATTTAAATTAAAGGTACAGTGTTCTGCACTAATATAAAGGCTCTCTGAAGCCTAGAAACACCCTTTTTATAAGTTAAATTCGCAGCGAATATATTCGCCTCGAATCGAATTTATTCTGCGAATTCGGCGAATCAGCCGAATCGAATTTTTGAATAATTCGCTCATTTCTAGTTATGAGGATGCCTCTTAGGGGTCCATAGACTGTGGCTCACGAAGGCAACTGTGCGCTTGCACCCGTCCTGCTTCTTGGTCAGTGCAGCCCCCAATCCTTGTAAACTCCCATTTCTATACACCCTGAAGGGCTTTGAGTAGTCCACATAGGCCAATAAAGGGGCTCATGTCAGCTTTTATTTTAGAGCTTCAAAGGCATGTTGTTGAGGTTCTTTTCACTGGGACTGTAAAGAAGGTGACAGCCCCCTTTTTTTGGATGGAAAGGCTGCTCAGTAGCTGAGTGAGAGAGGTGGCAATTTGTACAAACTTAGGGATGAATTGTCGATAGTATCCCATCAGACCAAGGAAGGAGCACAGGTCAGTAATAGTCATTGGGAGTGTGCCAACCCTGCACTGCCTGGACTTTGGCCAGGTTTGGAAAGACGACTCCAGCTTCCACAATATGGCCCAGGTACTGGATTATTGTATGGTTAGGTATTTGTTAGAGATCATAGAAGTCCCCATATTGATATGTTGAATCAACACCTTCCCCTTGTGGACCTTAGATAAGGTGTGGACAATCAACCACTCTCCTGGAATTGCCAAGTTTTTATGCTGCTCCACCCTGGATGTGGCCCCTTGAAATCTCTTGTAAACCCCAATGGGCAGAGACCACACTACCTCTTGGAGGGGTGCCAAGAGTAATCTTTGTTTGGGGGGGTGTATGGACAACCACCACTTACTCAGGCTTCTTCTCCACTGCCTTCTGGTAGGCTTCATAGGCCCGGTTCAAATTGAGCTAGACAGCTCCCATATCACACCTGCCCCACACCCGCTGACCTGAATGCTTGAACTTGTCCAGCAAGCAGAGTAAGTCCAAGTCTTTCAAACATTCATGCCCAGAATGATAGGTACTGCTAAGCTAACTGGGCTGTTAGTTACCACGACTCCTTCTTGCTCCACTACCTGGTTGTCTGTTTGTATGTTCACCCAGGTAACACCTTCCACCAGGATGGGCATGTTGTTGGTCACCCTGAGGGACAGCCAAGAAGGGTCCAGCTGGTCCCACATGCCAATTCACTGTGTAGAATTCGTACTTCATGACAGTGACCTCCGATCCCACGTCGATCAGGCAAGGGACCTCCTGTCCATTGACAAGGGCATTCATCACTAGACTTGGCACGATCATAGCCTCTGATCTGATGGGACTTTGTGTTGACAGTCCCAGGGGTTACCCCTCTGCCCCAAGGGCCACTAGTTTAATGGTGGCCTACGGGAGCTTTTGATTTCAGACCAACCACAGTTCCGGGCTACATGTCCAAAGCAGCCACACCACCAGCACTTCCGGTCTTCATCTGGTCTTCATCCCTATGAAAAAGATTCTCAACCTTAGAGGTGTGGGCAAAATTGTGTTTGAATGTGGACATCTCTTGCTTCAAGGAAGTGATGTTCTGGGTAAGCTCTCTTATGGCCATCTGTACGGCCGACAGGGGTGAAGGAGCCAATGCCTCCTCTTTCAGGTGTAGTGGTTCATGCCTTTTTGTCACTGCCACGGTTGCTTCTGCATCTTCCTGTTCCCATGCAACCCCCTCCACTACAGTGTCGTTAAATGGAAGGGTGAGCTGCGCTTTAATTCGCTCCTGTAGGGCTCTCCTTCATGCACACCACAAACCGATCCCTCAGTACTCTGTCTGAAGCGATTATATCAGCATATCCTTCTCTACGGGCTTCCACAGGTTTTGGACTGCTACCACGAAGTAGGTGAGGCTTTTGTCCTCCTGTTGACTTCGAATGAAGACCCGCTTAACTCTGGAACTGTGATGTTCTCTCTGAACAGGTCCTCCAGGTGCACTACAATTTGTTTCACGCAGGACCTTCTTCCAGTAGCACCATCACAGCTCGGCGGTCGTCATCCTCCAGGAATTGATAGCCAGCTCCGTGATCAGCCGGGTGGGAACCTGATAGAGACACACAGCACTCTCCAGCCTCTCCCACTCAGCAAGGGAGATATTGGACCTGTTAAACTTCAGCACCAATGCTGCTCCTATTGATGCCATAATGGTCCCCACTCCTCTGTTCACTCCCGATGCAAAAAGGGTCATATCCTGTCGACTGCTGCCAAGTTTGGGTAGGTGCAGTGTGGTGTAATGGGCAGAAGCCACACAGGGTCCAGGTGCAATTTCAAGAATATATTATAGCAAAATCCAATATAAACAAACAGGCCCGGCATCAAGCAACCCAACGAAGAGCACTCACAAGTTGTAACAGCAAAGCGGCAGTAGACAAGACGTGCTAACAGCGCCTGTCTTGAGGTGTGGAATGTGACCTGCACCTAAATGGGGATGCTTCCAGGAAAGATGCTGTGTTCCTGCACTTTCCCCTACTCTTCCGGAACCTTTTCGTGACACCATGGCCGAATCTAGGGGGATGCTGGGGTGGGCTATGCTCTCCCTCCCCAGATTTCAGCTGTCTTCCCCCCCCCCCAGATTTCAGCTGTCTTCCCCCACCTCTTCCCCCAAAAGCCAACCACCCCATCCACCCCGGACACTGTACCTGGCCGCTGAACCATGTAGACAGCAGCACTTTTTCTGTCCTTGCAGCTTTGTAAACCTAGTAAATATACTGCCCATCTAAGTTGATGATCGGGTCAGGGACCCAGTGGGGTGGGGGAAGCTGTCTGTAACACTCCCCTGCCATATAATTATGTGAGGTTGACCCTCAGGGATCTTCAATATATCCTGAGGCAGAAGGAGTTGGTAGATGGGCCAGGGGTGTGTCTGCCTCTTCCACTCCTCTCCCAGACTCCTGCACTCAGACTGAAGACGGAGTCAGCCCGGGGAGTCTTCATCTCCAGTCATGCTGTAAGTGACTAAGCACGCTGTCACTACACACTACCCTAGCCTTCCACAACCTGCCACTATACTGCCCTAACCCTCCACTATATTACCCTGACCCACTGCATTACTGCACTAACCCTCCACTATACTGCCCTAACCCTCCACTATACTGTCCTAACCCTCCACTATACTGTCCTAACCCTCCACTATACTGTCCTAACCCTCCACTATACTGCCTTAACCCTCCACTATATTACCCTGACCCACTGCACTACTGCACTAACCCTCCACTATACTGCCCTAACCCTCCACTATACTGCCCTAGTTTGCCACTATACTGCCCCAACCCACCACTATACTGCACTAACCCTCCATATACTTCCCTTACCCACCACTATACTGCCTTAGCCTGCCACTATACTGCCCTAACCCTCCACTATATTACCCTGATCCACTGCATTACTGCACCAACCCTCCATTATACTGCCCTAACCCTCCACTATACTGTCCTAACCCTCCACTATACTGTCCTAACCCTCCACTATACTGCCTTAACCCTCCACTATATTACCCTGACCCACTGCACTACTGCACTAACCCTCCACTATACTGCCCTAACCCTCCACTATACTGCCCTAGTTTGCCACTATACTGCCCCAACCCACCACTATACTGCACTAACCCTCCATATACTTCCCTTACCCACCACAATACTGCCTTAGCCTGCCACTATACTGCCCTAACCCTCCACTATATTACCCTGATCCACTGCATTACTGCACTAACCCTCCATTATACTGCCCTAACCCTCCACTATACTGCCCTAGCTTGCCACTATACTGCCCCAACCCACCACTATACTGCACTAACCCTCCATATACTTCCCTTACCCACCACTATACTGCCTTAGCCTGCCATTATACTGTCCTAACCCACAACTATACTGACCTAACCCTCTACTATACTGCCTTTGCCTGCCTCTTTACTGCCCTTACCCTCCACTATACTGTCCTAACCCTCCACTATATTGTCCTAACCCTCCAGGATACTGCTCTAACCCTCCACTCTATTGCCTTAGCCTGCCTCTATACTGCCCTCACCCACCACTATACTGCCCTTACCCACTGCTATACTACCCTAACTCTCTACTATACCGCCACTATATTGCTCTAACCTGCCACTATACTGCTCAAACCTGCCACTATACTGCCCAAACAGAGGCGGACTGACCATTTGGAAACTCGGGCACTGCCTGAGGGCCCAGGGTCAGTAGGGGGCCCCATGAGATGCCTCTGGTACCTTTTTCATAGGCTTTTTTGGGTTTGGGCAAGGACACAGTGGCCCCATGATCCCCTATTGCCTGGGGGCCCCATGAGTTGTCAGTCCGCCCCTGTGCCCAAACCTGCAATTATATTGCCTGGAAATGTTTTTAAAACATGTCCTCTTCCCTTCCAGCAATGACCCCTGTCCTCTGCCCTGACAGCAGTGGCCCCTGTCCTCTGCCCTGACATCAGTGCCGCTGTCCTTTGCCCTGACATAAGTGATTCCTGTCCTCTGCCCTGACATCAGTGACTCCTGTCCTCTGCCCTGACAGCAGTGACCCCTGTCTTCTGCCCTGACAGATGTGACTCCTGTCGTTTGCCTTGCCAGCAGTGACCCCTGTCCTCTGCCCTGCAAGAAGTTACCCCTGTCCTCTGCCCTGCCAAAAATGACTCCAGTCCTTTGCCTTGCCAGCAGTGACCCCTGTCCTCTGCCCTGCAAGAAGTTACCCCTGTCCTCTGCCCTGCCAAAAATGACTCCAGTCCTTTGCCTTGCCAGCAGTGACCCCTCTCCTCTGCCCTGCAAGCAGTTACTCCTGTCTACCTTCCTGCTAACTCATTTTCTCCACCCTGATGACTCCTGTTCTCAGTTCTGCTGACCCCTATCTTCAGCTCTGTTGACTCCTGTACACTGCTCTTCTGACCCCTGTCCTCTGCCCTGTGGACCCCTGTACACAGCCCTACAAACTAATGTCCCCTGTCCACTGCCTTACAGATTGCTTACCCTATTCTCTGACCTGCTGACCCCCTGTGCACTTCCCTGTTAACCTCCCATCCTCTGCCCCCCCTGACATTTTTTACTGCCTCTTCCACATCAGACAGGCTAGATACAGCTCTGCCTGACACTATGCACTGTCCCTGACAGATGGATGACCTGTCAATACTCTAGCTACTCTCAAAATGCACTCCAAACCCAGGACTAGACTCTGCCTGACCCAAGATGTCCGCCAAGTCACATGGGGAGCCAGCATCCAATCGATAACTGCCTCTCTGTGACTGAGCAAACCACAGAGGAACTAGGTTCATCCTGCACCAGTATTGCCGCTTCAGCCAAACACGACCTGCAATGGAGAAAGTAGACTGCACCTGCCTACACCTGCAGCATTGCCTACACATTATAGTGCATGAAAAAAACATCACACTCATCTCCAAAAAAGGTTTTGGAATTTCCTTGGAGTGTTTACAGTGTGTAGGGCAGTCTATTCAAGTGATTAGGCTCCCCTATGTGTGATGAGCAGATATGCTCCAAAATGCGCAAAAGAGTGTGTTTCCGCTAAGCTCGGGTGTGAACCCAGACTTAGATAGTGATACCTCTGCACTGGGTGACGCTGAGAGTGCAATCACATTCTGGTGACAGTGGTGGAATTGAAAACTGCCACCGTCACACATAGGTCCCTTCATTCACATTGTCACACACAGCTTGCCACTTTGTGTAAGCGGCAGGAGGCCTCTTCTCTGCAGTACATGTATTAAATGTGGGATGGAGAGCAGTCTGTCCACATACTGGCATGGCATCGCTTTATGGAATAGAAAGCGCACTGTAATAATGAAGTAACACACTTGCATATCAGATCACTACAGTTAATTAGCTTTTTCTGGCTGCTGAAAGGCAAGTTATTGTGTTGGGGCAGAATGCCTCTCTTATCAGTGACAAAGAAGAATATATATGTGGCAGAGTGGAGAAGTACAATATAATGCAACCACCTTTGCTTTTCCAAATCACCTCGGACCACGGGGAGTCCAGCAAAACTACATATTAACCATTTGAACTCCAGAGGATTTACCCCCCTTAATGACCAGGCCTCTTTTTGCTACTCGGCGCTGCACTAATTCAACTGATAATTGCGCGGTCATGCAAAGCCGCACCCAAACGAAATTTACGACCTTTTTTTCACACAAATAGAGATTTCTTTTGGTGTAATTTGATCACCTGTGCGCTTTTTATTTTTCACGCTATAAACAAAAAAAGGCCAAAAATTTTGAAGAAAAACAATATTTTTTACTTTCAGCTATAAAAAATACATAGTAAACTCAAAGTTGGTTATAAATTTAGGCCAAAATGTATTCTGCTACATGTTTTTGGTAAAAAAAATCCCAATAAGTGTATATTGATTGCTTTGTGTGGAAGTTGTAGCGTCTACAAACTATGGTATAAATATTGCAATTTACGCCATTTTTCTGCTATACAGCGCTGCGCTAGTTTAACGGACAATTGCGCGGTCATGCAATACGGTACATAAATGAAATTTACATCCTTTTTTTCCCCACAAATTGAGATTTCTTTCGGTGGTATTTGATCGCCTGTGCGGTTTTTATTTTTTGCGCTATAAAAAAAAGGCTGACAATTTTGAGGTAAAAAAAACAATATTTTGGACTTTTTGCTATAAAACATGTCCAGTAAAAAAAAATGCAAAAATCAAATTTAGTCATAAATTTCTGCCAAAATGCATTCTGCGACATGTCTTTGCTAAAAAAAAAACCCCAATACGTGTAAATTAATTGGTTGACGTGAAAGTTATAGCGTTTACAAATGGCGGGAAAGATACTGGGATTTTTAGTTTTTTTTTAATACTAATAATGGCGGCGATCAGCGAATTATGGCGGCGATCAGGGACTTATGGCAGCGACCAGCGACTTATGGCGGAACTGCGGGACTGCGGAGGACATTCTGACATTGGGGGGTACTGACTTGGGGTCACTGACATCTCCAAAACACTAATGCAGTGATCAGTGCAAAAAAAAAAAAACTGACACTGTACTAATGGCAATGGGGAGGAAGGGGTTAACTTTATTTTGCAGGGAAGGGTTATAGGAGTGAGGGAAGTGTTTTACTAGGGGGCGGGGGTGTGTACTGCACGGGACAAGGCTGATCGAGAAAGAGAAACTGTTCTTTCTCGATCAGCTCATCCTCGAGCTGACAGGGAAGTGACAGACAGCACAGCTACTGCAGCTGTGCTGTCTGTCACTGTTTGCCGCCGATCGCCGGGACATAGCCGCTAAGGACCGGCTGTGACCCGGCGACTCACATCTGCAGCGGTGATCGGCGGGACAGATAGGGCGGCGGTGCGCCTCGCGCGCGCCCCCTATTTGTTTACAAAACACACATTTTAAAACGTGGTTTTGCCTGCGAGTGTCGCCCTGCCACCGTATATCTACAGTGGCTGGGCGGCAAGCAGTTAAAGTGTATCTACACCCAGGGGTTAAAAACCTTGCCAGGTGCCTTTTATCTGATTCTTGCAAGCCATTGGGGAAATTTTCGCTACACTTCCTGTCCCAGAAACACAACAGGAAATTAGAGGAAATACCAAAATGTGAGGAGAATCTCCCACTTAAATAGTTTTCCCCAGAACAGAAGTCCCTACTTGAAGATTTCCCTTTACCTCTCGTACCTAGGACAGCTCTAAAATTGTGGATTTCCCCTCATTTTTTCCGTGATAATGGTCACTACTACAAATAGAGCGTTGAATCTCTTCAATAAGAACACAGACAGCAATCAAAACTTGAAAATGGTTTAATCCTTTCCCACTCTATACAAAACTGTATTAAAAAAACTTGTATTGCCAAATTGATGTGGTATTAAAGTCTTCTGCCTGATGGTTATTGTGTTTCCATTACAGCTAGATTGCCAATAGCCAAATATAATATGTATAGTGGTCATATGATTATAATTCCCTCTGTCTTTAAAAGAGAAGTGTGGGATTAAAAAAAAAAACATTCATGTCCACCTAGGTGGATGCAGAATTTGGCTGATGCTGCATCTGTCTCCCACCACCTATAAGACCAAGAACTGAGCAAGCAAAGACTGCTGATTGCTCAGTTCTTGATCTTTAGTGAGCAGAGAGATGGTGACTGTCTGTCACCAGCTCTCTGCTCTGCCCCCCCAGTGTGCAATGGACCGGCAGGCTGTAGAGGGGCTGGCTCAGCAGGTCAGGCATCTGGGTGGATACTAGCTGCAGGTCAGGCATCTGGGTGGATCTTGACATTAAAGTCAGGATCCCTCCA
This sequence comes from Staurois parvus, assembly GCF_062004578.1. Classification (NCBI taxonomy): domain Eukaryota; kingdom Metazoa; phylum Chordata; class Amphibia; order Anura; family Ranidae; genus Staurois; species Staurois parvus. Next base: position 16,607,182 of record NW_028317950.1, on the reverse strand, counting down.
GAGACTGGACCTGCTCTGTGACATCAGCCAACAGTTGATTTTAGCTTGTTGTCAGCTGAGTACGGGTCACAGGAAAAGTAGGGCAAAAAGAGCTTTGGCCCTACTTCTCCCTTAAATTCTAGAAACAGTCCTTGATTTTGAAGGCTTGTCTCTAGAAATGTCCTGACCACTGACTTGTTTTATAAGGTGCAAGCTCTAAAGCTGGCATTCCTGTCTTTGCTTGTCTGCTTATTGAGTTCTAATACTTGATATGCACATGCATGTTCCAGGTCACTGATGCACCCAGGGCTTTATATTTAGGCAAAACACAGAGAAATTCCATCCCGCCACCTTCAGCAGCCCTGTCCTCTTCAGCCTATCACTGTAAACACAGAAGCCATTAGAGGAACTAACTTTCTCTACCAGCTTCTGTGTTCACAGTGACAGCATGGCTCTTCGAGCAGCTCAGGTGTTCTGCTGAGGCACCGGCCTTGCTGATCCTTCTGAGGACTTCTCCCTGGCACTCTAAGATGAGTAGTGGGAGCACTCTGTACTGTGTGTGTGGGGCGGGGAGGTCTGTACTGTGTATAGGGGGGAGCTTGGTACTGTGTAGGGGGGAAAGGTCTGTACTTAGTGGGGGAGCTCTGTACTGTGTGTGTGTGTGTGTGGGGGGGGAGCAATCTGTACTGTGTAGGGGTACAGGTCTGTACTGTGTGTAGGGGAAGCTCTGTACTGTTTGGGGGGCTCTGTACTATTTGGGTGGGAAGAATTATTAAGGTGGAATTAAATTTCCCTATCCTTTACAGCAAAGGAAGCTGCCAACGTAGCCTTTGATCTGCATTTGTGATGGTTCTGAACATGTGATCAGTTATGACACTAAACATTTGGGGGCTTAGAGTGTCATTAGACCCACATCATTAAAAACTATCAATAAATGCTGTATTCCATGCTGTTCATCCTCCGTCACTATGGGATTTATTTTCTGTATTCTGAAAAAAAACCTGGCTGATTCTGCTTTTCTCTGTCTCCCCATTCTGTCCATGTCCCCACTGCAGTTGGAGATTTTGGGAAGCAGTGTTGGCAGCTAGTGCACACATGGCCGCTGATAAGGGGGTACCTCCGAGCCTCCTGTAGGGGGGCCGAGCCCTTCACTGTGACAGGGGGGCCTGGCCAGCCAGCAGCTTCAAGTTTCATCTTAAGACCTTCAGCGCTGGCCACTTGCATTGCCGCTCACTACTGTCAGTTGTCACTTATAAAACACAGAAGCCTGGCTAAATAAGTGACAGTGATCTTCTCCCAGCGGCACACTAAACCCTCCCTGCTCTCTGTGCACATCCAAGTGGGGGGGGGTTATTTGGCACGGAGGAGGGGCAAGTGAGGGGGCGGGGTATGCACAAAGCTCCAGCCTTGCACCCACAGCATCTACAGAAGCCCAGGTCGGCAGCCTGACTCCCTACTGTAAGTTACTGTACATTCCCTTCTGTGGTAGAGGAGCGCTGTGTATTGGACAGGGCAGGGAGGAGAGAAGAGTTCTGTACTGGGGAGGAGGAGGCAGAAATTTGGGAGAAGATCTCTGTATTGGGGGGGGAGTTGTTAACTGGCCTGTGAGATATGCACACCTGCACTCTGTACATAACACAATCTTTAACTCTGTGATCTGAAGGTAACACACTCCTGAATTCTGCACTGTGAATGTAGCGCACTGTTGAACTCTGCACTCTGCAATAGCGCATGCCGGAACCCCGCACTCTGTAGGTAGCCCAATCCTGAGCCCCACACTCTGTATGTAGCCCAATCCTGAGCCCCACACTCTGTACATAGCGCACTCCTGAGCACCACGCTCTGTATTTAGCTCAATCCTGAGCCCCAAGCTCTGTACATAGCCCAATCCTGAGCCCGAAACTCTGTACATAGCCTAATCTTGAACCCCACACTCTGTATTTAGCCCAATCCTGAGCCTGAAACTCTGTACATAGCCTAATCTTGAACCCCACACTCTGTATTTAGCCCAATCCTGAGCCTGAAACTCTGTACATAGCCTAATCTTGAACCCCACACTCTGTATTTAGCCCAATCCTGAGCCTGAAACTCTGTACATAGCCTAATCTTGAACCCCACGCTCTGTACGTAGCCCAATCCTGAACTCTGCGCTCTGTACGTAGCACACTCCTGAGCCCCGCACTCTGTAAGTAGCCCAATCTTGAACCCTGCACCCTGTACGTTGCTCAATCCTGAACCCTGCACTCTGTGCCTAGCCCAATCCTGAACCCCCAACTCTGTACCTAGGCTAATCCTGAACCCACCACTCTGTACCTAGCCTAATCCTGAACCCTGCACTCTGTACCTAGCCCAATCCTGAACCCCTCACTCTGTACCTAGCCCAATCCTGAACCCCTCACTCTGTATCTAGCCTAATGCTGAACCCTGCACTCTGTACCTAGCCCAATCCTGAACCCCCCACTCTGTACCTAGCCCAATCCTGAACCCCACACTCTGTACATAGCCCAACCCTGAACCCTACATTCTGCACGTAGCCCAATCCTGAACCCTACACTGCATGTATAACAATCCTGAACCCTGCACTCTGCACGTAGCCCAATCCTGAACCCTGCACTCTGTACGTAACCCAATCCTGAACCCTGCACTCTGTACGCAGCCCAATCCTGAACCCTAAACTGCACGTATCCAAATTCTGAACCCGGCACTATGTACATAGCCCAATCCTGAGCCCTGAACTCTGTACGTAGCCCAATCCTGAACCCTGCACTCTCTACGTAGCCCAATCCTGAACCCTGAACTCTGTACGTAGCACAATCCTGAATTCTGCTTTCTGTATGTAGCACACACACTGGCGGGGGGGGGGGGGGGGGTGTTGAGGATGATGTTGATGGCCAGTGATGCGATGGGGGCATGATAGAGTTCCTGCACCTATTTTCTGAGGGAAAAAAAGCCCTTAGTCCCACAGCCTTAGGCCTCATTTACACCTGTATTTTTAACTGCTCCCCCTTTTACTGCATACAAGACAAAGCTGCATTTTGTTTCCAGATGGGTTCAGGGGAGGGGAATAGGGGTGGGGTCGAAGGGGGCCCCATCAGATAGGCTGTACGGGGCCCTATGATTTCTAACTGTGGCCCTGAGTGCAAATGTTCAGTTTCCAGTGTATTTCTACCCTGAGCAATTCCACCCTATCACATCTAAGCATCCCATGTGACTATAGAGTCAAATATGTGGGTGTATACACAGTGGTAAATTACAGCCCACTCCCTCCCTCCTCCATGCTCACTAACCAGCTAAAAACAATGGGGGTGGGATATTACATCTTGATTGTTGTAGGCTTCATCTCCCTGGAGGGGCTTGACACTGTGACTGGCAGAAATCCGCCCACACCATTTTATTGCCAAAAATAATAAATATTTGATTTCAAGTATATTTGTATGATAATTTAAAACAGTTTCTTGATATGTAGGGGGAGCTAGATAGTTTTTTTTTTTTGCTTGGAAGGCTAAATAGCAGCCTGGGCTGAGACAGAGGGTTATTTCAGGTCAGGGCTGGGAGGCTCTGCAGGTCAGTTCCTTGACACCTCTCCCTGCTCTAGAGATCTTGGAGAAATTCTAGAAGCGATGAACATAAGTAAGGAGGGGATGGCCTGCACACTTGGAGGACCTTGGCCAAACCCCAAGCGGAAGGCTTGGCATGGGGCCAGGGAAGCCTTCAAATGTGTTGGAGTTTGCTCAGCAACAGGTGAGATTGGGTGGAAGATGAAGTGAGAAGCTGGAGAGCAGGAGCCAAGGTGGGGGCCCAGATGGGAAGGAGCTCACCTACAGGCAGAAGAGCTGAAAAGGAGGAAAGCTCAGGACCTCATCGGCCTCCATAACGAGGGCCATCGGTGCAGCAGGGCACTCTAGTAGGAAACTGGATTAGCTTGCTACCTGGGACTGTCTTATATTTACAATGGCAGGCACTGGATCCCTTGCACAGGGATTCCTTTAGGCAGCTGGATAGATGAGTATCTGGGCACTTTGGTGGTACACAAGGAGCTGGCTAGCTCTGAGAAGGGAATTTTAGCTGTTAAAGAGACTTGTACTTAGTTCCAGGGAGATTGTCCTCAGTTGCCATTCCCTTTGTGCATCCCATACATTCCTTACCCCATCCGAGTTCAATTCCTCTACTAAAATCCCCCATAAAAAACAAGCTCAAAGACTTTTTACTGTCTCTTGGATGCAAGTCTGTGTGGAAAATACATGTTGCCTGGCTGTGCAGGACTATAGGGGGACCCAAAACCCAGCAACTCCTACAGGGGTAGTGCTACAGATATTATTTATTTTTACTTTGTAACTTATTTTAATTTTGAACATGTGACCAGCAGCAGTGGACTAGAAGCTCCTCCTGTTTCCCTGCAGACAGGCTGGGAAAGAGCTGGGTCATGTGACAGCTGAATATCGATTAGGAAAAAGGTTTTTTCATTAAGATAATTACAGTGCTATAATCCACATACAGAAAGAGAAGGGATAATGTAAATTAAACAGTGTGTGTTTAGTATCACTTGAACAGTCTGATTGAGGGCACACGCAAAAGTGGCAGTTATCATTCCCAGAATGCCTTAAATGTAATTGTCTTGGGAAACAGTTAAATTGATGGGTTTAGTTCTACTTTAAGTGCAAAATATCTTTCTTGTTCATACACCCCTATGGCTATAACAGTGTGAAGGTGCCTTGGGGTGATTCCTTGTTTATTTTGGCATTGCCCCAAGCCATGTTATGTGATTGGCAACCAGGGCCTTTGTCACACTGTGTATAGACTCTGAAAATCGTTCATAAATAGAATTTAAAAAAATAATTTTCATTTTAGAGAATCTAAAAACCTTTCAATTGGAAAAAAGACTTGTAGGAATATGAGGAACAATTCAAATGTTTGCTCCTTTCTGAGTTTTATATATAGTATTTAACTAAAACAATTCTTGTTCCCCATAGCAACCAATCAGCTTTAAACTGTCATTCTGGCCACTGAAAGTGAAACAAGGAGTTTAATTGGTTGCTATAAGTAACGAGAGACCTTCCTGTCAGTCCCTTTTTTATAGAAAATGTTTTCTTTAATCTCACTTTCCTCTTAGCATATCAAGGTTATAAAGCAATTCTAAACTGCTATTTATTTTTAAATAACAACCATATTATACTTACCTGGTCTGTGCAATGTGCGCCCCCCTCCCTTGTGACCGCTATGCGATTGCATGATTACAATGTCAACAAAGCTGTTATGAATCAATCTGATTCATAACAGCTTTGCTTCCCTTCCTAGTGAGCTGTGATTGGCCCACAGCTCTCACATGGTACACAGGCCAATCACAGGACCCTGTACCATGTGATTAATGTAGCCAATCATAGATCACTAGTATTTTGAACTTAACCCATTCATGACAGATCAAAGCATTGCTGGTGCAGTGAGCTTTATTGCACCTGCAATGCAAAGTGAAAAAAAAAAACCAAAACCCTGATCAGCCCCCCCCCAGAGTAGTACAATGTTACTATGGTAATATTGAACTACTCTGATGATCTGATGAAAGCATTTTTGTTTTAAAAACAGTTTTAAGGTTTTTTTTTCTTTTTAACCACTTGCGAACCGCCTGCCCGCTGCTCTGGGCAAAGCAACATACCCATACGTCGCAATCTATTCCTGGGAGTGAGCATGCATCTGCATGCTCCTATAGTTAGTGTCCCCAAAAATGCAGTGTTAGCAGAATCAGCACCGTTCACTGCCAGCACTAACGTTTAGCCCCCCCCCCCCCCATTGTTTTTCATGGAAGATTTGTATCAATTGATTGTGCTCCAAAGCAATTTATACACAACAATATGCCGCCCACCCAAATCCAGCTCTTGCAAGACAATTTGCATAGAAACCTATTGCGGTTTCTGACTGTAAAACATCTTGGGGCTTAACCCTCAACATGGGCATTACAAGAAAGAATGAATTGTGGTCATATTGGTCCACAGACCTGATTCATCATATGCCCGTGTTCTCTGTTGCCATGGCCAAGCACATATATGAGATGATAATGTAAACCCTCATGAAAAAAAAAGAACATTGCATACAAAAAAAACACTTTCTTTTGTCATATTCCAAAAATTTGTGGCAAAAAATAAAATCTTCTGTCAGGAATGGACTTGCCAATAATGGTGGGACTCACCTGCCTTGTGGGCTGCAGTACCAGGGCTGGCCAGCGGGTGCTTTCAGCAATCAGAGACTCAACCCTGCAGTCAGCCAAACACCTGAGGCTGATTGCAGGTGTATTTAAGGGATGGCCAGACCTGCAGTCTGTGCCTTGGTGTGTGTTTTTCCATGGGCCCCTGTATCTTGTTACCTGCATTCCTGTTCCTGTTTCTGTTCCTGTTCCTGCCTGACTGACTCGTTGCCGACCCTGCCTGATCCTGACCTCTGCTGACTTCTCCTGTTTGATCCCTGGCTTGTGACCCCGACCATTCTCTGCCTGACCCACTGTACCTACCTGCCCGTTAGTTGCTGTACCCGGCTCGTGACCTGACTACTCTCTGCCTGCTCCTCCTGTTCCTACCTGCCCGATTGTTATTGACCCGGCCTGCCTGACTACGCTTGCATTGTATGTATTGTTATCTGTGGGTGGTTTGGTTCGTTTGCACTGTGTTTATGTTTTAGTATTGCACTGCGTTTTGTATTGTTAGTATTAATAAATTATATTGTTTATAACATATCTGAAGCCTGCGTTTCCCTGTGTCAGTTCACATACCTCTGGTCATACCCGGAGCCCTGACATCTTCCATGGACTCAACATGCCTCTCCTTCTTGGGGTGTCTACTTTCCAAAAAGGGGTAATTTTGGCGTGGTTTACTGCCTTGGTATTTTAGCACCTCAAAAATGTAAGAAAGCAGTTAGAAAGTAAAAGCTGCGTAAATTCCAATACATATATACAGTATATATATATATATATATATATGTCATAGTTTGTAGACGCTATAGCTTTCACACAAACCAATTATCATACACATTTTGGAATTTTTTTTTACCAAAGACGTAGCAGAATATATTTGGCATACATTTATGACTAGATTTGAGTTTATTGGATATTTTTTTGAAAAGTAGAAAATATAATTTTTTTTCAACATTTTTGGTCTTTTCTCGTTTATTTTGCAATAAATAAAAAACCCAGTGGTGATCAAATACCATGAAAATAAAACTCTATGTGCACAAAAAAAAGGATATAAATTATGTTTGGATACAACAATGCATGACCGTGCAATTACCAGTTGAAATAGCACAGTTCCGAATAACAAAAAAAAAATATGGCCTGGTCAGGAAGGGGGGAAAACCTTCCAGGCTTGAAGTGGTTAATGCAGAGAATGCATTAGGGGAAAAAAAGCTTAAGGCTTTAGAACCATGGCTTTAACTCTTTTACATCTGCCCAGGGTTCAGCTTAAAATAATTTAACTACTTTATTAGTGCGTTATAGCCAAATACAGCTTGGTAGTCCAGCTCTGGGAGGTTGCCTTATAGTCCCTGGAACGGGCACCCCTAGCGGCGCGCATCCAGCACTGTCCGTGATCGCTTTGTCCTTTGGACACAGCTGATCACATGACATGTTACAAGGCCAGTCACAGCGGTCTTTTGTCATGTGACCAGCTGTGTCCAATCACAGCTGTCACAGCTTGAGGAAAGTACTGCCGGTAACCTTCAAATTAGACATCAGCACTGATATACAGGACACTGATTATCAGTGCCCTGATTATCAGTGCAGCCCCAAAAGTGCCCAACAGTGCTGCCCATCAGTGCCCAACAGAGCTGTCCATCAGTTCCCAACAGTGCTGCCAATCTGTGCCTGTCAGTGCCACTAGTCAGTGCTGTCAGTCAGTGCCCTTCAGTGCTACCTATTAATGCCCTTCCGGGCTGCCTATCAGTGGCCCCTTATTAGTGCAGCATCATCAGTGCCTCTTCATCAATGCCCACCAGTGCTGCCTCATCAGTGCCACCTCATCAGTGCTGCCTATCAGTGCCTATCAGTGCTACATATCAGTGCAGCCTCATCAACGCACATCAGTGAAGGAGAAAAATTACCTGCAAAATGTTATAATAGAAACAAAGAAATCCTTTTCGCTTTTTTTTTTCGTTTATAGTGCAAAAAATAAAATGCCCAGTCGTAATTAAATACCACCAAAAGAAAACTCTATTTGTGTGAAAAAAAAATGACACAAATTTCTTATGGGTACAGTATTGCATGACTGCACAAGTGCAACAACGCTGAAAGCTGAAAATTGGTCTGGGCAGGAAGGGAGTAAGAGTGCCCATTAGGCAAGTGGTTGAATAAACATGTAAAAGAGATTCTTTTGATAAAAATAATGTTATTAGTAGGATGTTTTATTTTATTTTGTCCTTATGTGTGACATGTACTTATATAACTATATGGAGGCAGCCATATTTGTTCTTTACATACGCATGCTTTGCTTTCTGCTTTAGGGCTCTTTTACACCGCACTCCAAGCTGTGACTGTGTACAAATTGCCATAGCTGGAATTAGGCTTTAATTGTATTGTTTTGTGATGCATCTCCCTAGTGCTGACCCACTTTGTCAAAAGCTGATAGAAGGGGGAAATTGCCTTGTGTTTTCATCTCTTGTCTTTATTGCACCCCCATGCAGAGCATTGCTATGTAAAATGCACACACTGATTATTCATATTCAGGATAAATTTGCATTTGTCAGGAGTTCCTCTTTAAGCTGGCCTTCCATTAGACATCTGCTGACGGTAGCCGCCTGCATTACATGTCTCATACATCTCTCCTCGTCAGTAACACGAAATGACGTCTTCTCTATTGAGCATGCATGAAATTCATTGATTTACAAGAGGAGGTTGTGGCGGGCGGCTTGTATTGCAGCAATCGGGACAGTTGTCATTCTGCTGATATGTTTTCACTATATGGTAATGCTGCTGTATTTCCCAATGACAAATGGCAGGGCTAACACGCTATTTATCTCCTAAATGACAGATTCTACATGTTTCTGCAGTAAATAAGAGGCCCAGCATGCTGTTTCTGTAATAAATACCAGTTTACACATGCTCCCCTACTAAATGACAGCTTTTCCATGCTGTTCGGTGACACATTATCCTTGTTCCTATGCGGAATAGCAGCTTAGGCGTGCTGTTGGCCTACTAAATTAAAGTTTACATACGGTAATTCTCTAATAAACAAGCCGGCTCCCTCTGGTAAAACAAGGTTCTTGATGAAATAATGAAATGTAATAACATAGGAGGGTTTGTCTCTGCTTTTAGGGCTCGTTTACACGTGCGGCAAAGACTACCGTGCCTCTGAAAATTGATCGTGGTCAGGTCAGAGGCTTTGATAGGCGGTGAATATGCAATATCTCACCACCTCTTTAACCCTGTAAATGTCTTACCATCACACTACCATTATGTGCATTGCACGCAGTGTGGCGTGGTTGTAGTTTGGCCACATTCATTTGGATGGGCTATGCTCAGCAGGCAGTAGCTTAATTCCTGCAAAGCATTGTGTTCATGGTATGTGTACACCCCGATTCCTTGCATTAGCAACTTAAGGGGAGGGTAGCAAAAATGCAAAAAAGACAAGGAACCATCTTTTGCACTCAAGTGTGGGGGAAGACATTCTCTATGGCAGGTATCTCAAATCTACAGATATAGTTTCAGTCTTTAGGTATCTACTAAGCCTAGCCGCCCTCTTCAGACTGTGTAATCCAAAAGCACTATATGCCAAAAGACAACCAGCCTAGTGTGTTAACCCTTTGAGGACCGTAAGGTTTTGGAACTCCAAAAGAATCAACTTTTTTGTTTTTAAAGTTTGTACACTTCAGTTGCTGTAACTAAGCCATTTCATGAAATAATTGACAAAAAGCTAGATCCATTTGTTGTTTGTTGATAAGAACTAATATTTTGACTCAAACCAAAAAAAAAAAGAGTTTTAAGTTCTTAATCAGATGATACACGCAATTACAAACATGGGACAAATACGTCCCTTGGTCCTCAAAGGGTTAACCAAGACCCCATTTATTTAAAGGATAAAAGTAGATGATTATACTCACAAACAGACAATAAAAAAGAGCTCATCACAAACATCAGGAAGGAAATGACCAGAAGCGCTCTTCATGCCCTCAGATGAGCTGAGACAAAGGTCTGCAGTCTCTGACGTGTTTCAAGGGTGCCCCCTCTTCCTCAGAGCAGGCAGTAAAAATGCAACTCAGCTGCATGCTTTTCCACCCCACCACAGCTGCGTGTGCAAACATGCCCTTACAGTGGACCTGCTTTGCCCAAGAAGGGTAAAACATCAGATTCACTTTGATGCCCATAGCTGGCGCAATGAAGAGAAATACTCAGTAAAGGGTGACTTGCACACATGGGGAGCATGCAACCTCCTCTTATGTGATAGCACTGATGCTTATTGATTAGCTGCTTAGACACTCAACATCTTCCCAGGAGGGTGGAAAGTCCTCAGCCCTGTGTAAGCTCTGACTCAACTTGGAGCTTATACAGGACTTTTTCTTTTTGCTTCCAGCAGAGAATGGAGATGTTGGGGAGCAATCGGATAGTAACGATTAAGATGCAGCAGCAGCAGCCAACTTTAAAGTGAACCTGTTGCATTGCCTTACATTGCAAAGGGCATGTTCACCTTAAAGGGACCCTATTAGTGCTTAAAAAAAGTGTACTTGATTCTAAGTTCCATGGAAATGAAGATCCATTTTACTCACTCATGCCTCATGCCTCCTACCTCCCCTCAATTTCTGCTTCCATAAGAATCTTTGGCATTCAACACTTCAGAGAGTGCCCACGCATTGTGGCTCCTTCCTCTGACCACAGGACACAGAAGCAATATAGTGGGTCGTAGGTTGAACCCACAGTCACAATGGAGGTCACAGACATCCAACACTCCTGGAACTGTAGAATGCCCAAGAGACCAGCAGACGTGGCAGCATTGGAATAGAGGGGAGATAGAAAACACGGGCTGCCAAAGAAGTGAGTATATTAGCTCACAAACTTCAGTCACAATTTTTTTGAAAGACTGACGGGGGAGATAGGGATCATAAAAGATAAACTATTTAAGTTTAAGTTGACTTTAAAGCCCCATGCACACTGTACATTTATCCCCAGGCCATGAGGTTTCAGCATGTAGGTGCGGGTGGTCAGTGCATGTGCACCATCCAGCCCCACTTCTGGCAGTCAAACCCTATGAGAGGCTATCAGCTGAGGTGACTGGACTGGGCAGGACAGTGATCCTAGCTAACATTTAGGGCACTATGCACCAAAGGATGAATGTCCAGAACACAGACTGCTTGCTTTTCGTGCATTCACCACTGGGTGTATACTACCCTAAATGTTAGTATCACTAGGTGCCTTGTCCAACTGTAGCAGGTCTCCGATTCTGATAGAATTTAACAGGGTGCCGACAGCAGAGCTGGACAGTGAACCTGTGCCCTCCATCTGCACCTAAATACCAGAGTCTCATGAATCGGGGCTAAATGCTAAGTTTGCATGGGGCTTAAATGTTCAACAGAAAAATTAGGAACAATCAGACATGCCAGCTTATGCTGGCAGGGATGCCCACAGCTAGGAATAGTCAGCATAGTCAGTGAGCAGACACAATTCTCATTTTAAAATAAATTGTTATGGAAGGTATTTCATGTTATGTAATAAAGAACATGTATACCCCAATAATGAACTTCTCTTATTTGGTTCATTTAGGTCTTGGAAATATACAATTTAATGTATTGTTATATCTGTTCAATAAGTGCTAAAGATCATTCCACAAATCAATTGAGCTCTTAACTTCCTGTGCTCTTTGCCTGTGCTGTATTGAATCTCAACCAATGATATGAGCACTCCCTAGTTCTTCACTGTGAATTACAGAACACCTTCACCCTACGTTATAAAGATGAGAAGAAAAGGAGGTGTTTTGTAGTTTTAAAACACTTCTTTTCCCAGTGTGACAACACTGTTCCTCCAGAGATACAGTACAGTGAATGAATGTTGTCATCCTAGAACAGGAAGTGAGTTACTGGCAGGATCACCATGTTAACATTAAGGGAAAAAGCTCCTCTGAGGGTTCACCTGATCCCTCTTACAATACATGAAATCAGGCGAATTATCCCCCCTTTTTCAGATCACTGGTTCCCTTCTTCGCTCTTGGTCTCAACTTCCTATTTCTTGGGTAGGCCATTTAAATGCAGTTAAAATTTCCTTCCTGCCCAAGCTGCTCTATTACTTTAGAGTTTTACCTGTCCATGCCCCCCAATGGTGCTGTGGGTCCTACAAAACAAAGTTCTTTCATTTATCTGGCATACTACCAGGCCCCGTATTAACAGGTCCATACTGTACAGACATAAGTATCATGGGGTATTGGGGACCCCGCGCCTTCTTCATTATTACAAGGCAGCTCAATTGGCCCCACTCATCAAATTCCACTCTACTACTAAAACCACCATATGGACACTGATGGACAAAATTGACTGCAGTAACACGGCTTCTAAATCTCTGCTTTGGCTACCACCCCCTCAATGCCACCTTCTCTAACTCCTTCCTTAACCCATTTTCTTAACGTTTGGGACTCAGTCAAATATTCTGGTGGTCTTATATCTCCTTATCTCCAATTATTGAGCCTGACTTATTGCTCTCGGTTCCCTCCTGGCTTTGAAGCCCCCAGCAGATTTTATTGATGGACCCAAAAAGGATTTACTGACGTCTACTCTCTGCTCAATTCTAAAGGTGTCAAGTCCTTTGACTATTTTCGCAATACACATGAGGTACCATCAGGAGAAATCTTTCACTACATCCAACTCAGACATCTCGCCCACTACCTCCTCTTAAACCAGTGTTTCTCAACTCCAGTCCTCATGGACCCCCAACAGGTCATGTTTTCAGGATTTCCATTATTTTGCACAGGTGATTTGATCAGTTTCACTGCCTTAGTAATTACCACCGCTGTTTCATCTGAGGGAAATCCTGAAAACATGACCTGTTGGGGGTCCATGAGGACTGGAGTTGAGAAACACTGTCTTAAACAAATATGCCCCCTTTACACTTACATGGTTTAAGAGCAAATGCCGCACAGATCCACACTCCCCAGGCATTATCTCACGTTTATATTCCAGCTTCAATTCTCCCACATTCAATTCCCACAAACAATTTATATGATGAATTGGGAGCAAGACCTAGGAGTAGACATCTCGGAAGAAGACTGGAAGGCTATTTGGGAGTCCACAGCCACCTGCTCAAGGAATGTAATTGCACTTGAAAAGTCATATAAAGTACTTACGTGCTGCTATCTTACACCGGGCCGTACCTCTAAATTTGTACCTGGCCACTCGCCTCTCTGCTTTCGGTTGTGTGAACAGTAGCTCACATCTGGTGGACCTTTCCGAGAGTGCACAGGCTCTGGATTCGGGTGTATTCTTTGATAGACAAGCTCCGCCACTTTAACTTGCAGAAAGAAATAGTTGATGCACCATACAGACATTTTGCAAAAAACACGCTAAATTGATCAAATTTCTGTTTATCGCTACTAAGCAAACCATTCCTCACTCTTGGAAGTCACCTATTCTCAGATTCCAGGAAGTCAAACATCACCTGGCTGGCTTCATGGTCAATGAAAAATTGACAGCCTTACTGGAAGATAAGCAGGACAAGTTCTTGAAGATCTGGTCCCTATGAATAGATCACTGCCAATCCGATTTGAGAGCATTGGAACTATGACCATCCCATTTTTCCTTTCTCTCACTGTTGCAGGATTAAATCATTGTTCTGAATTGACTCTCCGAGGTACTACTCTCCCCTCTTTTTCCACCCTATACTCTTCTCTGCTATTCATCCTTTTTCTCTCAACTACTCCTCTTCTTTCCCCTCTCTATTGTCCCCCTTCCACTTCTCCTCCCCTCCTTTTTTTTTTTGGTTTTTCCTTTCCTCCCCCATGTTACGATGCCAGAAGGCAATCCTGCAGGTGCCTCATTCTAATATGGCCTTACCAGCTCTGGTGGCTCTGGCTGCCCTACTGTTATATCTGTTACTCTTGATGCCTGCAATGGAATGCCCCAGTTCCCCCTTTTTTTCCTTTTCTGTATCCCTGACTTTAATTTTATTTTCATTGCATTTTACTGTGCATTTCATTTTTGTAAAAATGTAAACTCTAATAAAAAATTGAACCAGAAAATTAAGGGGAAAAAACTCTGCACAAAGAAAATGAATGCAACCACCACATCTGAATCTTCAAAGGCTGCAATACGTTACATTTTTGTTCTTGGATTTAGACTTAGACACTTTAAATCCTGACCCCATCCATTTTTCTTAAAGTTTTGTGTAGCACTACTCCTTTAGGAGTCACTGAGTTTTGGGTCTCCCTATAGTTCTGCACAGCCAGGCAACACCCAATTTTTTCAGCATTCACACTGGAGACAGCAAACAGTCTTTGAGCTTGTTTTTTGTTTTGTTTTATTAAGGGGTATTGAACTTGGATTGGGTTGAAGGATGTATGGGATGCCCAAGGAACTGTGAACATGAGGACAAATCTTCTTAGCAACTATGTACAAGTCCATAGACAAAAGTCTCTCCTTGAAAAGCTCTCTAGCCCTTCTGGTGTACCTCTTCAGACCCCAGATGCATCCTCCTCTTCACCCAGCTGCCTAAGGGAATCCCTGAGTAAGGGGACCCAGAAACTGCCACAGTAGTAGAGCAGCCCAAGACAAAGAACTAGTTGGGTTTTCCACATGACTGCCCTCTCCCCTTATCCGGCACTTGAGTTGCAGGATTACTCACTCAGTCCTCTCCTGTAAGCTTGTTGGGTTGTTGGTTGCCTTCAGGCATTTCGCTGGGCTGGCTCCTTCCCTGCTTCCAAGGCTTTCCTCTCTCAGGGGAGATCCTCCCAGCTGAGAGATCCTCCTTCCCAGATCCTGCCTGCAAGTGGGCCCTTCCCTGGGCCCTCTCCCAGGCTCCACACTCCAGCCTTCTCACATCCTCTTCCACCCACCACTGACTACTTCTTGGTCAGGCTCTCTCATAAATAATGGCTGGTCAGGCTCTCTCATAAATAACGACTGTTCTGACCCCATGCCAAACCTCCTGCTTGGGGATTGGTCAGAGTCCCTTGAATATGCAGACCAGCCACTCTTCACCCCCACCCACTGCCTTCTAGAAACCTCTCAAGCTTCTTGAGCAGGGGGAGGTATCAGGGAACTGACCTGCAGAGCCCTCAGCCTTGACTCATAGTAACCTGGCTGACTCATCCAAGGCTTACTCATACCAGGCTGCTATCTAGCCTCTAACTGAAAAAAAACCTTTCTAGCTCTCCCTAGCTAAACTTGAGGGGCGCTACATTTGGATAGAGTAGAAAAGCAATAAAATGTTTTTCAGATTTTTTGTTATGTTTGTGACTAAACCGGGGAGATTTCCACTTAATTCCTGCCTCTGGGACACCAGTACAGGAAATGGGGGGAGCGTTGTCACTGGAACTCAATGGTCCAGACAGCAATAAATCCTTGAAGTTAAAAAGTCCTAATCCTTCCCTTACGTTATCCAAAACAAAATGAAATATTTTTCATGAAGTTTTTTTAAAATTTTTATTTAGTAATTAGCTACACAAGTCAGTTTGTGATTTAATGTCATTATAAAGTGCCTGTCCGTGTCAATCTGCTGCTACTGTGATTTTCTAAACCTGCCAAAAATCTCATTCCCTGTTACCATGCCCACCATGACATTACTAGGTGTGTGCTATACTTTAAAAAGATCAATATTCTAAATTAATGTGTGAACATTCCATAGCCATTGAAGACATCAACATTCCAGATGAGTGACATCTCCAATAAAACTCATTTGTATAAATTCTGCAGCCTCTTCTAGCATTCCTTGCTATAGAAAATTTGAGCTTCCCAGCTGCATCTCCCATGATACCGAGGTACTGAGATATTTTACATTCTCTTCACTACAAAGCTACTATTAATCTCTAAGCAGGTTAGATGACATTTAATTCAACAATGGATGGAGTGTAGCCCACTTCTAAAACAAGACCTTGTGACATTTATATTTCTAGAACTGAAAATGTGTTTTCATTGGTGGAGCATTGTGTTTCAACAACATGGCAATCCATCAAATGCATCAAATTGGTAAGACATCATAGCTTTTTTTTAATTACACCAATGGTTTCCAAACTGTGGCCCTTTGCTTGCTTTTATCTGATCCTTTGTGCACTATTCCTCACACTAAAACAAGGGACTATTCCTCCTACTGACACCAACGATGAAGCACTGTTGTTTCCACTGACACCAACAGTGAAGCACAATTACTTTCACTAGCACCAACGATAGGACACTATTCCTTCTAATGACACCAACAATGGGGCATATTTCCTCCCACTGTTACCAAAGATGGGGCACTATTCCTTCCACTGACACCAATGATGGGGCATTATTCTTCCTATTGACACCAATGGCCATCTTTGATGTCAGTGAGAATAATAGTGCCCCTTCCACTGAAACCAATGATTGGGCAGTATTCCACCCACCAACACCATCGTTGGGGCACTATTCCTCCCACTGACACCAATGACGGGGCTCTATTCCTCCCACTGACACCAATGATGGGGCACTATTTTTGCTATTGACACCAATGCCCATTGTTGATGTCAGTGGGAAGAATAATGCCCCTTCCACTGAAACCAACGATTGGGCACTATTCCCCCCACCAATACCAACGATGGGGCACTATTTTCCCCCCCAATACCAACGATGAGGCACTATTCTTCCCACTGACATCAATGATGGGGCACTATTCCTTCCACTGACATTAATGATGGGGCACTATTCCTCTAACTAATACCAATGATTGGGCACTATTTGTCACGTACCTGGTGGGGGAGCCTGACGTGGAGATGAGGGCGTCCTCTTACACCTCCTGCTCAGTGGCCCTGATAGAGCAAACAGAAGGCATGAGAGCCAAGAGTGGAACAAGTACCTGTCAAGTCTGTGATGTCAGCCGACAGGTGGGTAATCTGGATGACCAGGATGCAGGTCAGTTGCGGATGCAGAAGAGCAGAGGATGCAGGTCAGCAGGAGCAGCGGCTGGTAGGTTCTAGCAGGAACTCGGTAACTGCAGACAGTAGGTAGCAAGTGGTAGGCACAGGCTGGAGAAGAAGCAGAGTCAGACAAGCCGGGTCGGGATCTATCAGGTGGATCAAGTACAGGGAGCAGGCAAGCGGATAGTCGAAGTTCAGACCAGAAGTCAGCAGCCATAGGCAGATAGCAGGGGAACAGGCAAAGGCGTAGTCAAAGGGAAAGCTAGGTCGGTGCAGGCGGAGTTCAAGCGAAGTCAAGACAGGTCAGGTCGGCAACAGGATCAGGATACAACAGACAGCAAATGACAGAATGTGGTAGACCAGAAGGCAAGGACTCCTAGTGTGGTAGCGGTTTAAATAGCCCGCCTGGCACCAGTCTGGTGGCAGGTGTGCACACTGCACTCTGCGCATGTGCGCATGCGCATGGGCACAGCTGTTAGATAATTGGCGCATAAATGTGCGCCTGGGCATTCTCTGTTTTCCCTGACACTATTCCTCTAATACCAATGATTGAGCACTTTCTCCTCCTCCACAGGCTCTGTAATTTTTTTAGCTCTTACTGACCACCAAACCTCAGGCATTGTTTTTTCCCAGTGACAGTGGGGCATTTTCTACTCACACTGCCCACAGTGTGACCCTCCCCTCCAAAGTCTGATGTACAGTAAAGTGTCCCTTTGTTTAGAAAGTTTGAAGACCCCTGATTTACAGGGTTGGTCCATCCAAAATGGATACATTAATTGTTAATGATTCTGTGGCTTTTATACCTCTTGAGGATTCCATTGGCAAGGTTTTCTACTTGGATTTTATAGCTCTATCCTCCCACATCACCCATGTCATACTTGCAGCACTTTAAGTGATTTTTTTTTGTTTCTTTTAACAAACATGTTATACTTACCTGCTCTGTGCAATGGTTTTGCACAGAGCAGTCCCAGACCTCTTCATCTTGGTTACCCCACCTGTGTTCATGGTTCCTCCTCTTCTCCAAGTGCCCCCATAGCAAGTTGCTTCCTATGGGGGCACTCATGAGGGCTTGATCCCGAGTTGGCCATGTGCATCTATAGACACACACAGCGTGACTTGGACCCTCTCCCTCCTCACAAGATTTGAATAACAGCAGCAGGAGCAAATGGCTCCCACTGCTGCCTGTCTTCTGTTAATAAGGAGAGAAAGAGCGGAGAAGCTGCAGACAGGCACAGTGCTCGCTTGAGATCAGGCTCAGGTAAGTGTTTAAGAGGGGGCTGGGGGAAGAAACTTCTAAAAGGTTTTTTTTACCTTAATACGTCCTGTGCCTTTATAACCACTTTAAAGGGAATGTGACACCACTTTAAATTAGTCACAGAAAGTAGGTGGAACTGGGAACCTAGATACAGAAATCGTATTATTGGAGGTCTTCATAAATATAAAAATGATGGGTGTCTAACATCATTTGTAAAGTACCAAAGTGAGGAAAAGTTCATTTGGTGAACTAAAGAAGAATAGAATAGCTTTGATAGAATCTTGTACAGAAAAGTAATATTTGTTCACAAGCCACACTTATAAAGATTACCAATTGATCAAAATTAATAATCAGAGTCAGGACCAGGGGCGGACTGACAACTCATGGGGCCCCCGGGCAATAGGGGATCATGGGGCCTCTGTGTCCTTGCCCAAACTCCAAAAAGCCTATGAAAAAGGTACCAGGGGTATCTCATGGGGCACCCTACTGGCCCCGGGCCCTCGGGCAGTGCCCAAGTTTCCAAATGTTCAGTCTGCCCCTGGTCAGGACAACAAAACAATCAATTGCAGAAATATTTGTCATTCCATATTTTGTTCTGTTACGCTTGCACATGTGTCTTCATGTATTATGCTTGTACAAGCTCATCAAGTTTCTACTCTGCCTATTGAAATGTGGCTTCAACTCATAAAACATGAATTATATGAAGATTCTGTAACTAACTGTAAAAATGAAAGTGCTACTAAACCCCGGACCCTGCATTCACTATATCCGGTCTCCCACAGTACACACAACATGGAAATGCAATTATTGTAGTAAATATAAACTGCTAAATACCTTTTCTCATCAGCAGTATATGTCAGTCTTGTGACTTGTGAGCACTGGTTAAAGCTTGTAGGAGTTTTAATTCTCCCCTGATTGTCCAATGAGGCTACATAACCCCTGACCCTCTGTTTGGACAGTGCTGATTGGCCCTGTGCTGATCATTTGCACCCTACCAAAAAAAAACCTCTCCAGCAATACTAACCAAACTGAGCATGTGCAGAGTGCCTTCCTAGGGATCTTTACTATCAGTGGATGGATTGGCGACTATGGAAGAAGAGGAGGATCAGAGATGTCAGGCTCAAACAGCTTTTTTACACAATGCAGAGGACTAACCCCTTAGGTTGCACAATGAGTATAACAAGCATGCTTTACTGCATATACAGACTGATTTTACTGTTGTGGGTTTAAGTAAGCTTTCAGTGCTGGAAAATTGTTGCTGTAAGTTTTTGGAACAAAGATTCTGGTTTAGAGAGCAATGCCCTGCAATAGAAACCAACTCCCGCTAACCCTCCCTGTAACCATCACTCTAGCCATTCATGTAAGTCCTTACACTAACCCCTGTGTAAATTCTAGGACTTGTCCTTCCTTAGTCTCGGTATCTACAGAGCAGAAGCAGTTAAACATTTTCTATGAGGTTTGCTACAGTGTTTGCCCTGTATGAAAGATGATTTGGAGAAGCCTGTTTTTTTTTTCTTAACAAAAGTAAAGTTTCAATTTAAATCAAAGTTAAGCAATGCCCTGTGTTATAAACACAGCAAGCATCATGACTGGGAACAGTCCCTTTGGACTAGTCTGTAGGGTAATAAAGGGGTTAAGTGATGGCAGAGTGGTGGGATGGTGAAGGGGCAAGATTTGGATTGTGGTGGCAGATTATTGGCAGGGAAAAAGAAAAGGAGGGGACCCCTGCATCACGTTAACACCCGTGACATACTGGTCACTCAGTTGGTGCCTTTCCACAAAGAAAGAGGTCCCCACCCTCCCACCCCAATTTTTGTTGCTGGGTTTTGTTGTTATGGCATTGCTTTTGACATTAACCGCTTCCTCACCGCCCTATAGCAGATATACTACTACAAGGCGGCAGGGGTGTGCAAAATCACGTATATATACGTGATTTTGCATTTCTGATCTGCCACAGCTGTCAATCACTGGGTCCTGGATAGTAATTACCCGCTGGAGCCTGGTGATTACCAAGCATCTCCAATGGGGAGGAAGACTGTTTTGTTTACTAACAGTCTTCCTCCCTGTCGGCTCGGGCACACTGCTCTGGATGGCTGAGCACAGTACAGCCATCCCGATCAGTGTGCTTACAGTGAAGCATACCCCCCTAGTAAAACACTCCCTACACATAGTTAACCTTTTGATCACCCCTCATATTAACCCCTTCTTTCCCACTGTCATTTGTACAGTGTCAGTGCTTTTTTTTAGCACTGATCACTGTATTGGTGTCACTGGGGATGTCAGTGACACCAAGTCAGTTCTCCTCAGTGTCAGAATGTCCACCAGTCCCGCAGTTCACTAAAAGTCGCTGATCGCTGCCATTACTAGTAGAAAAAAAATCCCAGTATCTATATCGCCATTTGTAAACGCTATAACTTTCATGCAAACCAATTAATTTACACGTATTGAGATTTTTCTTAGCAAAGACATATTGCAGAATACATTTTGGCATAAATTTATGACAAAACTAGAATTTTTAAAAATTTTCACTGGACATGTTTAATAGCAAAATGTCCAAAATATAGTCTTTTTTTCTCAAAATTGTCAGGCTTTTGTTTTCATAGCGCACAAAATAAAAAATGCAGAGGTAATCAAATAACACCAAAAGAAAGATCAATTCATGGGAAAAAAAGGACGTAAATTTAATTTGGGTGCAGCTTGCATGATCGCGCAATTATCAGTTAAAGTAACGCAGCTCCGTAACGCAAAAAATGGCCTGGTCAGGAAGGGGGGCAACTGGTTAAAAAAAAAAAAAGACACACAAAAAATAAATAAATACATAAATTAAAAAAAATTGCAGTTTTTATTAATGAAAAATGAATACATATATGGAAAATAATAACTAATTAAGAGACAAATTATTATTCTTGGTTCCAGTCATTTATGTTTGTTTTCACATAGTCTTTTTGTTACAGCTGACATTTATCCCTTTTGCGGGCTGAGGTGGCAGGTGGCTGGTAGAGGTGGGGGAAGCCCAAGTAAGCCCCTGATGAGCTTAACCTGGACAGCTGGGGGCTAAATTGGCTCCTGCTAAGGGAGAAAAGTGGAGATACGCTACTCGGTACTGCTAAAAGGGATTTGGTGTTGATTATGTTTTATTGGTCGATTATTCATTATTTACAGATATTAAGCTGTTGCCGATACTTAAATAATAAAGCATCAACGCAGTTGAAAGTATCTTTGTTGTCGAGGGGTTATTTAAGTCAATCTCAGGGAGAAGTGAACGCTGTACCGGTCATGAGAACAGATGTTCTTTACGTAAAAATTGATGATAGGTATTTTAAAGTTGGCATGGAAAGAGTGAGGAAGAAGTATTACTAGTCTCTCCCGCTTCATCTGAGCTTCAATTTCTGGGTTACAGCAGTATGGCGCATGCAATAAGGGAAGGAACATTGAATAAATTGTGGCATCTTGCTGAGAAAATGCCCAATCAGCTCAGGGGGGAGCGGCTGTACCAGCACACTAAGGCATGCATTAGTATCCCTGATTCAGCGTCTTGTGTGGATGGAAAACAGCAGATGTGGGCAGATGCAAACCTGTTAGCGAGCTGTATTATTGCCCATTCGAAGCAGGTTCAGCTCTTGTGGTGACGTTGGCAGATCTGGGAATTGTAATCCCTGCACTATCTGCATTTGCTAGCCTGACAGTAAAATTGAACCTCTGTAGTGAGTCAAATAGTGGTGGCCTTAAATGAACTAGGAACTAGTTTTCCTGACATGTATGGAGGTCTCCTTACTAAGCTTTCTAAAGCTTAACTCCAGGCAAACAGCGAAATATACAGTTTAAAAGGTAACCCCACTTTCGTGGAAAAAAAAAATTCTGAGTTATATCTTAGTGTAGACTTCTGGAAACAATTAGTAAGTCAATCACACAAACAGGAAATTACATTTTTTGGGGTGTTCTACACAAGCCATATTGCAATTTAGTATGATTAAAAATTACCTTTCTATTTCAGTCTGCAGCGCTGTCATTTGCTGTAAGATTGAATGCAATACAGCAATCTAGAGGGCTTTTGCACACAGCTAGTTTACAGAACGCCTCCAAAAATATAATTTCCTGTTTGTGTGATTGACTCACAAATTTTCTCAGAAGTCTGCAGTAAGCTATAGATCAAACTTTAGGCATCCTCTGCAATAGAAATGTAAGTTTTGGTGAGATCACCTCTAAAGGGGTGCACACAGGGTACAAGAGTATGACTCCCTATTTGTAGAATGCTGCTGAGTGCTTGACTCCACGGTATTGGAAACGGGCCACTTGCCCGATATTAGCTGACTGAAAATGGGCAGTGGTTAATATTATGAATGCGGAATGTTGGGTACATACCGTTAAGAACCAGCATCGCAGTTGCATTCATGATATATAGTCGGGGTGAAAGTATTACTCTTCTGAGATCCCAGATGATTAACCATTCTATTTCTGGACTCTATATTAGTTCCCTATATCAGCTTTCAGGACCTTGTTTGAGTTCTATTCTTTTATATTGTCCCTAGTACTGTTATGGCAGCAATAGCACCTCACAGCCCTACCCTATCATTTTATTTTATTTATTTATTTCAGGTACTTATATAGCGCCGTCAATTTATGCAGTGCTTTACTTATATATTGTACATTCACATCAATCCCTAACCCTCAAGGGGTGTACAATCTAAGGTCCCTAACTCCCATTCATACATATATGTCAGGGCAGGAGCTGTGGAATGGACAGGCAGGCCTAATGGCAGGGTCACGCACCGACTGACGACAACCACCACCCACAGACCGGAGTCCCTCAGGGCGCGGAGTCTAAGCCCCAGGCTGCCCTTCACCAGGGCCCCTGATGGTGGGGATGGACTTGACGCAGCTAGGAACCAGGTCACGGCCCCCGAGAAACCCCAGCTACGGTAATGGCCGCCGCCAATGGCGTATAATGGGTAGGAACCACATAAGAACAATAGCGTAGTAGGACAGGCCGGGTCGATAACATCAGGACAGACAGTACAGAACGGTAGACAAGAATACACGGGTCACAAGCCGGGTTCAGCAATGGGAGGTCAGATAAAGGGATAAGGCTGAGAATAGTCTTAGACAAAGCCGAGTCAGTTTCCAGGAGAGCCACGAGAGTACAGTAAGAGCTTGCAACAACACTAACAAACAGGACACGAATGCAAAGAGCAAGTGCAGATAACAGGCTTAAATGTGCTCAACCACACCCCTCTGGGGGATGACCGCAGAGGCCTGAAAGCATAAAAGGCTCCCACCATGCTTTACAGAAACCCAAGATGGATGCCAGCACATGGAGCAGCATAACCTCTGGGAAAAGGTAGGACCTTGACAGTACCTCCTCCTCAAGGGCCCCTCCCCCTCCGCGGCTCAACAAAAGGCTTCTGAGGAAAGCAGGCATGAAAAGAGCGGAGGAGGGCCGGAGCATGAGCATCCGCGGAAGGAACCCAGGAACGCTCCTCGGCACCATAACCGCGCCAATGAACCAGGAACTGCACCCGACCGTGCACCAATCGAGAGTCCAGGATCCGGCTCACCTCATACTCCTCATGACCGTCAACCTGGATGGGACAGGGCCGAGGCGGAGAGGTAGTGAAGCGATTGCAGACCAGAGGCTTCAACAGGGATACATGGAAGACATTAGAGATCTGCATCCCAGGAGGAAGGGCAAGGGCATAGGCAACCGAATTCACCTTGCGGAGGATGCGAAAAGGGCCAACAAAATGGGGGGCAGTTTGGGTGCGGGCACTTGAAGATTGAGGTTGCGAGTAGACAACCATACCCAATCTCCGACCTGGTATGAAGGGGCGGGCAGCCGTCTGCGATCAGCCTGGAACTTCTGGCGCTGTGCTGAGTCCTTCAAGGACTTCTGAATCTGCCCCCATGAAGAACACAGGGCAGCAAGATGGTTCTCCACAGCCGGAATGTCCTGTGTTGAGAACCTCTCAGGTAATACCATAGGTTGGAACCCATAGTTGGCCATGAAGGAAGACATCCCGGAGGAGGAGTTGACAGCCGAGTTCCTGGCAAACTCCGCCCATGGCAGGAGATCGGCCCAATCGTCCTGATGGTCCAAGATATAGCAGCAAAGGAATTGCTCCAGGGCCTGGTTGGAATGCTCCACAGCCCCATTGGACTGCGGGTGGTAGGCCGAAGAGAAGGAGAGCCTCATACCCAACTGGGAGCAGAAGGCGTGCCAGAACCTGGACACGAACTGACTCCCACGGTCCGAGACAATTACCCTGAGCAACCCATGCAGGCAAAAAATCTCCCTGGCAAAAACCGTGGCCAGTTCTTGCGCAGTTGGTACTTTCTTGAGCGGAACTCAATGACACATTTTGGAAAAACGATCAATGACCATGAGGATGACCGTATAGCCCCAAGACACAGGGAGGTCTACAATAAAATCCATGCCCAGGTGTAACCAGGGAAGCTCCCCATTGGGAATGGGTTGCAGAAGGCCCAATGGAAGATGCCGTGGAGATTTATTCTGGGCACAGACCGAACATGCCGCTACATAAGAGGCGATGTCGGAACGGAGAGTTGGCCACCAGAATAAACGAGGTTCCTCCCCGGATGACCGGCAGTCTTGGAGTTATGGTAGGTACGCAGCAGGCGGGTGCGCAATCCCTCAGGTACGAAACATCTACCATCCGGTCTCTCGGGAGAAGCGTCAGTTTGAGCCGCCAAAATCTGCTCCCCAAGGGGAGAAGTCAGACTGGTGCGAATGGCAGCCAGGATCTGATCCAGAGGTATGACCGAGGTTGGCTCGGTCATAGTCCTCCCTGGACAACTCAGAGTATTGCCGCAACAATGCATCAACCCTGACATTCTTGGAGCCAGGCAAATAGGAAACCACATAGTTGAAATGTGACAAGAACAAGGCCCATCTGGCCTGACGGGGCGTCAATCTCTTGGCCTCCGAGAGATACGTCAGGTTCTTGTGATCGGTAAGAATGAGGACCGGAACCGCGGAGCCCTCGAGCAGGTGCCTCCATTCCTTGAGAGCCTGAATGATGGCCAACAACTCCCTATCTCAAATCTGGTAGTTGCATTCTGCAGAGGAAAGCTTCCTGGAGTAGAACCCACAGGGAAGTAGGGGTCCCTCGGGCGACCGACGCTGAGACAGGAGAGCGCCTACTCCCGTCTCAGATGCATCAACCTCGAGGACAAAGGGCAACCCAGGCTTGAGATGAGACAGTATCGGAGCCGAAGCGAAGGCAGATTTCAGAGCCTCAAAAGCTACGATGGCTTCGGATGGCCACTCGTGAGGATTACTGCCCTTCTTGGTTAGGTATGAGAGAGGCTTTGCCAGCATGTAGAAGTTCCTGATGAACTTCCGATAATAGTTGGCCAAACCCAAAAAGCACTGAATGGGCCGAAGACCACTGCAGAACCGCCGCAACCTTCTGAGGGTCCATGGAAAATCCCACCGCAGAAATGATGTAGCCCAAAAAGGCGACCTGGAACCGGTGGAATTCACACTTCTCGAGCTTGCAAAAAAATTAGTTCTCAGGTAACCGTTGCAGCACCCGCTTGACATCCTGGATATGGGACTAAATGGAAGCAGAGTAAACCAGGATGTCATCCAAGTAGACCACCATGCACTGCTGCAACAAGTCATGAAAGACATAATTTATGAACTCCTGAAAGACCGCGGGCACATTACACAACCCGAAGGGCATCACCAGGGATTCATAGTGACCGGTTCTGGTGTTAAACGCGGTCTTCCACTTGTCCCCCTGCTTATCCGTACGAGGTTGTACGCCGCCCTAAGGTCGAGTTTGGTAAAGACTGTTGCTCCCTTGAGGCGGTCGAACAACCTGGTAATCAATGGGATAGGGTAGGCATTCTTAATGGTGATTCGATTGAGACCCCTATAATCGATGCAAGGCCTCAATTCACCACCCTTCTTCTTTACAAAGAAAAGGCCCGCTCCTGCTGGGAAAGTAGACTTACAAATGTGCCCCCGGGAAAGTGCATCCGCAACGTACTCCTCCATGGCCTGATTCTCCGCAACCGAAAGAGGATACACCCTGCCACGTGGAGGAGTGGCACCGGGATGCAGCTGTCAGGATCCAGGTGTTCTGCGGCATCGCGTCGGGCGGCGCATGCGCAGAACACCAACTCTCTCTACCCGGCGGGCGGTAGAACCTGGCCGCGCATGGCAGCGGCGGGGTTCACGCATGCGCACTCGGGATCACGGACGTGCGCCTGGCACCAATGACAGCGGGAGGCGGGCTATTTAAACGTAGGAACAGGTATGTTAG
The DNA here is from genome assembly GCF_062004578.1 of Staurois parvus. NCBI lineage: Eukaryota > Metazoa > Chordata > Amphibia > Anura > Ranidae > Staurois > Staurois parvus. The sequence goes on along the minus strand of NW_028317950.1, from coordinate 16,580,618 downwards.
TTGCCGTTTGGTCTTGTATCCTGTGTCCTGTATCCTGTTCCTGTGTTGCTGTATACTCCGTTGCCGACCTCTGCTTGTTCCTGTTCCTGCTCTCTCCTGTTTGACCCCTGGCTTGCCTGACTACTCTTCTGTCTGATCCCTGGTACTGTATTTGCCCGCATCCTGCTGAACCTGGCTTGTGACCTCTGTACCTCGCTGCCCGCATAATACCGACCCGGCCTGTCTGACCACGCATACCGTATCCATCCATCCATCCATCCATCCATCCGGTTTGGATCAGACCTGTGTATCTGTCTGCCTCTTCCAAAGTAGATTCCGTTCCTGCACTCCCCTGTCAGTATTCTCTACCACCGCAGGACGCACTCGGGGGTCGCGACCTGGTTTCAGTCTGCACCAAGTCCATCCCCACCATCAGGGGCCCTGGTGAACAGCAGGCTGGGACTTAGACCCCGCGCCCTGGGAGCGTCCATGCGGTGGGCTGCTAGAGACTCTGCCAGGCGGCATAACAGTACCAAACGGCCAAAAATGACGGAACCTGGAAGAGGACCATCCCCCCTGGAAAATATGTGCCAGCATCTGGCGGCTCTTACTCAGGCGGTAAGGGCACTGGAGGAGGGCTATAATCACCTGGTTGGTCGGATCCAGACCCTAACCACCACTATTTTGGCCCCCCAAGATCATAGTCCCTCAGCTCCGGCCAGTGGTACCCCTGAAACCCTGGCCGGACCAGCAGCACCTACACCTACACTTATGCCAGAACCTCATGTTCCTGTCCCACAACGATTCAGTGGGAATCGCACCAAGTTCAGAGCATTTCGTACAGCCTGCCTGTCGCGACAGAAACCGTGAAGGTGGGGTTTATTATTTCTTTGCTACTGGACGAACCCCAAGAATGGGCGCATCGACTATTAGAGATCCAGCAACCACCTCAGCTGGAATCTGTGGCAGCATTTTTTGAAGCAATGGGCCTCCTTTACGATGATCCCGAACGAGCAGCATCAGCTGAATCGGCCCTTCAGTCTCTCAGGCAAGGTCGTAGGCCTGCAGAGGAGTATTCGGGTGAGTTCAGGCGGTGGATGGGAGACACGCAATGGAACGACGCTGCCTTGCGCAACCAGTTCCGCATAGGCCTGTCTGAGTCCCTGAAAGACGAACTAGCCAGGGTAGGCATACCAGCCACACTAGAAAATCTCATGACCCTGGCTATTCAGATCGACCGACGCTTGCGGGAACGCAGGATGGAGAGGTCAGGCCAGGGCCTGAGGCCTGCTTGGATGTTACCCCATGCTCCAGGACCAGTCAGTAGCCCTACTGGGAATCGCAATCCAGAACCCCTGGATACGCCGGAACCAATGCAAGTTGGGCTAGGTCGTCCCTCCCTAACACCTGAAGAGCGTCAAAGACGCCGCCGCAACAACCTGTGCCTCTACTGTGGGGAAGCTGGCCACATGGTACGTTCCTGTCCGGTGAAGGCTGGTAAGTGCACTTCTGTTTACTCTGCCACACCTACCACAGCCAGTCACAATGTCAATTATTTAGCGGTACCCATTTCATTCCAGCTCCCCGGAAGGGTCGTGACGGCAACAGCGATCATTGATTCCGGGGCCTGTAGCTGTTTTGTGGATCTGGACTTCGTGGCTCGATTCCAGATTCCCTTACAGGTTAAAGAATGTGGGTTTAATATTTTCCTAGCCGATGGATCTCGGATCAAGTCTGGGGTGGTGGATCGGGAGACCCCGCCTCTCTGTGTGACTATATCCGAGACTCACCGAGAATTCCTGTGTTTGAATGCTATCTCCTCCCCTCTGTTTCCAATTATTCTGGGGCTTCCGTGGCTGCGAGCCCACGACCCCCAGATTAATTGGAAAGCCGGTACCCTCCGGTTCGGCTCTCCATACTGCCAAGAGCATTGTTGTCCACATGAGCCGGAGGCCCCACACACACTATTCTGCGTAGATACTGACATGGAGCTGACACAACTCGTCCCTTCAGTTTACCATCAATACCTTGACGTATTTAGTAAGCGGGGAGCTGACAATCTTCCTCCGCATAGGGCCTACGACTGTCCAATCAATCTGCTCCCGGGATCTGAGGTACCTTTCGGGCGGATCTTTCCTCTGTCAGAAAAGGAACTGGGGGAACTAAAGGAATATATTGAGGAAAACCTTCAGAAGGGGTTCATACGTCCCTCCACGTCCCCGGCCGGGGCGGGTATTTTCTTTGTTGAGAAGAAGGATAAATCCTTAAGGCCCTGTGTGGACTATAGGGAGCTTAACAAGATCACAGTAAAGAACCGTTACCCACTTCCTTTAGTACCATAACTGTTTCAGCGACTCAGGACTGCATCTGTTTTTACGAAGTTGGATTTGAGGGGGGCTTACAATCTGGTCCGTATTCGGGAGGGAGATGAGTGGAAGACTGCCTTCCGTACTAGGTTCGGGCACTTCGAGTACCTGGTAATGCCCTTCGGTCTGTGTAACGCCGCCGCCACCTTCCAGCACTTCATTAACAATGTGTTCAGGGACTTCTTGGATATTTTTGTGGTCATCTATCTTGATGATATCTTAATTTTTTCTGCATCTCTGGAGGAGCATAGGGGTCACGTCAGGGTAGTGCTGGAAAGGCTCCGTTTGCATGGGTTATACGCAAAGGCAGATAAATGCAGTTTTGAGCAGCACAGTATCCCCTTCTTAGGCCTAATTATTTCTACTACTGGAATAGCGATGGATCCACAGAAGATCTCCGCAGTTCTGGAATGGCCGGTGCCGTTAGATAAAAAAGGGGTTCAGCGGTTCATTGGCTTTGCCAATTTTTACCGGAAATTCATTAGGAACTTTTCAGGCCTGGTATCCCCCATCACGCAACTTACCAAACAGGGAGTGCGTTTCAAGTGGACATCTGAGGCGCAAGAAGCCTTTGAGTCCCTAAAGAGGTTATTCACCGAGGCCCCAGTATTGAGCCATCCTGATTCTTCACTACCCTACATCTTGGAGGTGGATGCATCCGAAAACGCGGTTGGGGCTGTGCTTTCCCAAAGGAAGGGCGTCAAGGAACTGATGCATCCCGTGGCATTTTTCTCCAGGAAACTGTCTTCGGCCGAAAGGAACTATGACATAGGGGACCGAGAACTCCTGGCCATCAAGGCAGCGTTGGAGGAATGGAGGTACTTGCTGGAAGGAGCCGTGCACCCGATATTGATTTTTACGGATCACAAGAACCTTGAATATTTAAGAACGGCAAAGCGCTTGAGACCAAGACAGGCTAGGTGGGCACTTTTTTTCTCTCGGTTTTTGTTTCATATTACTTATAGGCCTGGATCAAAGAACACGAAACCAGATGCTCTTTCGCGGATGTTCGAAGACCCAAAGGAGGCCCACAAACCTGACACCATCCTGTCTTCTGGTAATTTTTTGGCATTACAGACTGAGCTACGTTCCCAACTACAGGCAGCATCCATAGGGGCTCCAAATGTTCCAGGGGTGCCGCTACAGAATAGAGACGGATTATGGTGGAAAGAAGAACGAATCTTGGTACCTGACGAATCTCGCACCACGGTCTTGGGTCATTGCCATGACCATCCCCTGGCTGGGCACTTCGGGACCCGGAAGACGTTGGAACTTCTACAACGTATGTTCTGGTGGCCCAGCATGTCCAAAGATTGCGAGGCTTACGTAAAGACCTGCGCGGTCTGTCAAAGGAATAAGCCTTCCAGGAACAAGCCAAAATTTCAATAATCCCACATAATCCAAAAGGTGATGATCAAATCTATACTAAAATAATAATAAATCACCCCTCTAATATATATTCAAAATCATCAAATGTACCAATCAACATTAAATAAATAAATATAAAATAAAATGTATATAAAAAAATGTCCAAATCACCAAAAATAGTAATAATAATAATAAGTGTCCAAATCACCAAAAAGGTATGTAATATAAATAAATAAATGTCCAAAATCCCAAGAAAAACAAAAACAAAAAGGTTCTTTATGTGTTCAGTGAAGCAAGACGATTCTCCAAACAATGCCTTGTTATCCTCAAAAATAAAAATAAAAATATATCATAGTGTAATATCCTCAAACATATATATATGCTTCACACAGTGCAAAACTCAAATCACACCAAAAATAGTGAAAAATCAATAAATCAAAAATAAACGTGAGAACTCGTGATCACTCCAATCTCAGGTGAATAGTGATACTAGGTACCAATATCCTATATACTCCAGCCAAAGTAGATGCTAAATACCATTACCCTCTTATGGTATATTCAGGCATATACTGTTAGATAGGAAAGCCATTCCTCCATCATTCTTATCCCGGGGTATTCCTCATATGGACAAAGAGAAGGCTCAATCAGGCAGATTTCATAAAAAGATATAAATTTATTCGACACTTACATGTAAAAATCACTTTATCCAGCTCTCTGTACTGCACATTTCAATCTCTGGTTGAAAAAACGATTGTTTCCAACCGACAAAATGGCCGCGGCGACACTTCCGGTTAGCGTGCGTGCGTGATGACGTCACTCCCCTCACGCACGCACGCTAACCGGAAGTGTCGCCGCGGCCATTTTGTCGGTTGGAAACAATCGTTTTTTCAACCAGAGATTGAAATGTGCAGTACAGAGAGCTGGATAAAGTGATTTTTACATGTAAGTGTCGAATAAATTTATATCTTTTTATGAAATCTGCCTGATTGAGCCTTCTCTTTGTCCATATGAGGAATACCCCGGGATAAGAATGATGGAGGAATGGCTTTCCTATCTAACAGTATATGCCTGAATATACCATAAGAGGGTAATGGTATTTAGCATCTACTTTGGCTGGAGTATATAGGATATTGGTACCTAGTATCACTATTCACCTGAGATTGGAGTGATCACGAGTTCTCACGTTTATTTTTGATTTATTGATTTTTCACTATTTTTGGTGTGATTTGAGTTTTGCACTGTGTGAAGCATATATATATGTTTGAGGATATTACACTATGATATATTTTTATTTTTATTTTTGAGGATAACAAGGCATTGTTTGGAGAATCGTCTTGCTTCACTGAACACATAAAGAACCTTTTTGTTTTTGTTTTTCTTGGGATTTTGGACATTTATTTATTTATATTACATACCTTTTTGGTGATTTGGACACTTATTATTATTATTACTATTTTTGGTGATTTGGACATTTTTTTATATACATTTTATTTTATATTTATTTATTTAATGTTGATTGGTACATTTGATGATTTTGAATATATATTAGAGGGGTGATTTATTATTATTTTAGTATAGATTTGATCATCACCTTTTGGATTATGTGGGATTATTGAAATTTTGAGATAGATTGGGATTATTGGGAAGTTCATCACAAAAAGTATATTTAATAGTTTATTCACTTCCTAGGGAGGAGGTAGTGTTTTGTGGCTGTATAGGAGCTTTTTGATTGACTTCCAGGAACAAGGCTTGGGGGCTCCTGCGACCCTTACCCATACCTAACAGACCGTGGGAAATGATTTCAATGGACTTCATTGTGGAACTTCCTCCATCTCAAGACCATACCGCCATTTTCGTGATTGTGGACCGCCTATCCAAGATGGCCCACTTCCTGCCTCTCAAAGACACACCATCCGCTGCGGAGACAGCGCAAATTTTTGTGAGAGAGGTGGTGAGACTCCATGGAATTCCTAAGGATATAGTTTCGGATAGGGGTGCCCAGTTCACCTCCAAATTTTGGAAGGCACTATGCGAGACCTTGGAAATCAAGTTATCTCTCTCCTCGGCATATCATCCACAGACCAATGGACAGACCGAACGTACAAACCAGACCTTGGAACAATATCTCCGATGTTATACATCATTTCTTCAGGACGATTGGCTAACTCTTTTACCACTGGCCGAATTTGCTTACAACAATGCTAGCCACTCGACTACTCAGCAATCCCCATTTTTTGCCAATTACGGCTTCCACCCGACCTTTTTACCTGACACAATTCCTGAGAGTTCGGTGCCAGCTACACAGGACATGTTGCACTTCCTTTCTGCAAACAATAGGGTCTTACAAGACCTGACAAAAGGAGAAGAGGGGAGCTTATGTTACACCCAGGGGACCAGGTCTGGTTGGCCACAACAAACCTTAAGATGACATGCCCATCACGGAAATTGGGACCAAGATTTATGGGCCCATTCCAGGTAAAGAGGAAGGTTAACGAAGTGGAGTACGAGCTCGTACTCCCGGAATCCTTTAGAATTCACCCGGTATTTCATGTATCTCTGTTGAAACCCGCGGCACCGGACCCATTCCCGAACCGGAGATCTAGGCCTCCTGACGCCATAAACGTTGATGGGGAGGAGGAATTCGAAATTGAGACAATTCTAGACTGTAGGAAGAGGGGAGGTCAGACCCAGTTTCTCATTAAGTGGAAAGGGTATGGTCCAGAGGAGAACTCATGGGAACCCTCCCAGAACATTCATGCCTCTAGATTGATTCGGGATTTTTTTGACAACCACCCACGCAAGAGGGAACTGTTGGGCATCCGGCGGCTGCCCGTAAGGGGGGGGGGCAATGTCAGGATCCAGGTGTTCTGCGGCATCGCGTCGGGCGGCGCATGCGCAGAACGCCAACTCTCTCTACCCGGCGGGCGGTAGGACCTGGCCGCGCATGGCAGCGGCGGGGTTCACGCATGCGCACTCGGGATCACGGACGCGCGCCTGGCACCAATGACAGCGGGAGGCGGGCTATTTAAACGTAGGAACAGGTATGTTAGTTGCCGTTTGGTCTTGTATCCTGTGTCCTGTATCCTGTTCCTGTGTTTCTGTATACTCCGTTGCCGACCTCTGCTTGTTCCTGTTCCTGCTCTCTCCTGTTTGACCCCTGGCTTGCCTGACTACTCTTCTGTCTGATCCCTGGTACTGTATTTGCCCGCATCCTGCTGAACCTGGCTTGTGACCTGACCATTCTTAGCTCGCTCCTCTGTACCTCGCTGCCCGCATAATACCGACCCGGCCTGTCTGACCACGCATACCGTATCCATCCATCCATCCGGTTTGGATCAGACCTGTGTATCTGTCTGCCTCTTCCAAAGTAGATTCCGTTCCTGCACTCCCCTGTCAGTATTCTCTACCACCGCAGGACGCACTTGGGGGTCGCGACCTGGTTTCAGTCTGCACCAAGTCCATCCCCACCATCAGGGGCCCTGGTGAACAGCAGGCTGGGACTTAGACCCCGCGCCCTGGGAGCGTCCGTGCGGTGGGCTGCTAGAGACTCTGCCAGGCGGCATAACAGCAGCCCAGGATGATGGGGAGGTAAGGCACCAGCGCGCACCTTGCCAAACACGTCCCGGTACTCCCCATAGTCGGTAGGCAACACAGAGTCCGAGGAGGCACACAACACCTTAACCAGCCAACGGATGAACCCGGCCCCACACTGTGGAGACCATGAGAGAATCTCAGCCGTTCGCCAATTAAAGGTCGGATTGTGCTTCTGGAGCCAGGGATACCCCAAAACCACGGAATAGTACGGGGAAGAAATTACCTGAAAACAGGCCAACTCCCTGTGAACAGCCCCAATAGCTACTTCAACCGGCAGGGTCTCGTGGGTAACCTGCAGCGGTTGCAGGGGCCTGCCATCTATCGCCTCGAGAACTAATGGGGTAACTCAAGCCTGCAGGGGAATGGAGTACTGGGCAGCAAACGAGCTGTCCCTAAACAACCCGCCGGCCCCAGAGTCTACTAACGCCTGGGCCGTCACCGAGCCCTCCGCCCAAGAGAGGACAACGGTAATCAGTGGTTTATCTTTGCGGGATGCCGGGGACGAGGAAACTCCACCCAAGATCTGTCCCCGACAGGATCTCAGGTGCGAGCGTTTACCGGACGGACTGGACAGGACTGCCGAAAGTGCCCACCAAGGCCACAGTACAGGCAGCGACCCTCCCGACGCCGAGCGGCACGCTCCCCCTTGGAAAGGCGAGCAACCCCCAGCTGTATGGGCTCACCACCAGACAAGCCATCCCCAGGAGGCATGAAAGGAGAGGGAGGAACGGGTGGCTGAAATCTCTTCCTTCAACGCATCAGAAAGGCCATGAGAAAAAGCAGCCACCAGGGCCTCATTGTTCCAGCCCTCCCCTGCCGCCAGGGTACGAAACTCAATGGCGTACTCGGCAACGGTCCATGAACCCTGATGCATGGACATGAGCAGCTTGGCAGCCGAAGCGGAGCGAGCCGGCACATCGAATACCCTACGGAAGGCGTCGACAAAACCGGAAAACTCGTGAATCACCAGGTCATTCCTCTCCCATAAGGGATTTGCCCAGGCCAAGGCCTTGTCTGAGAGCAGCGAGATTAGGAATCCCACCTTTGACCTCTCAGTAGGAAAAACTTGGGGCATTAGCTCAAAATAAATAGCTCACCCCCAAAGTGGAAGAGGGGCTGAACCAGTCATACCTCTGGGCACCGCGGCGGTAGGCGCAACAACCGGAGCCGCAGGTGGTGCCTTGGCTGGGATTTGAACTAATGACTCTAGTACTGCCAGATGGAAGTGCTGACCATTTAGCCACTGTGCATGTTCCGTCTTGAATGTTAGATGTAGACTTTGATGTGCTTATCCCGCCTGTACCTATATTTCTTTGGGGATTGTTATTCTCTGATGACTGGTTAATAGGTGTACCCCCATTATGATCATAGTTTGTTGTAATTTATCTTACTGTTTTTATCTACTTTAATTTTCGGTTTTCTTTTCACCTCCTTTTTTCTCTTAAATATATATGGTCCTGTACGGTATGTTGATTATACCTGGACTTCCTATGATGCTTTTCACCTTTAAATGTCCTTGTTGTTTATGGCTGGACCTTGTCCTATTTATCATTTTATATACTTTATCTAGCCTTTGGATACATGATGCTGTACTGCAAACTCTCCCTTTTTGCACCGAGCCTGACTTAATGTTGTAGCACATTGAACTTTGTTTTTTGAACTACTGTTTTATATAAAACCTCAAAAAACAGTGATTATAAAAAAAAATTAATGGGTACAAACTTTTTTTTTATAATCACCGTGCTGAGTTCCTAGAAAAAGGCTGTTATGCTTGGAGCAGAGAGTTAGAGTAGAGTTGAGTTGAAGTTGAAGAATTCTCCCTTTTAACATCGGAACCAACTTGGGAGAAAAGGCAACCTTTTGCTTTGAAACTTGATCTGCTTAAACCAAGGCTGACGGCAAGTATCTACCTCTCTAAACTTCCTTCTGTTATCTCTTTGCTGTTTTATTGCTCTCTGTATTTATACAGTTGCAAGAAAAAGTATGTGAACCCCTTGGGATTAACATAAAATAAGTGCAGCGCTAAAAGTAGTGATAATACAGATATAAGTCCACTGAAAGTCTTGGTCATATGTACGTGTCCAGTGACAAATGAGGATTCAGAATTGGTGATCCGTGTGGAAACGGCTGAAAAACGCACTCACCAGAAGTAAGACACATAAACGCAGTGTGCATCTAGAGCTCATGGATCCTCAATCCAGAAGGGGATAAAGCTGGTCCGGTTACAGGAATGGTGGATCCCTCCTCTGTGGATGCAGCAACAGATCCTATATTTTTTTCAGTATGTGCTTGCTCCTACTCAGCATGTTGTAGATGAGCTACAAAATGGCCATTGTCTACAAAAGGACTGTCTACAAAAGGGAGGAGCCTTGCCATAGTGATGTCACGCCACAGAGGCCGCATGAAAGGCTGGTGGCCATTTTGACTAATCCTAGAATTCGTAGGTACACCAAGTATTCGCCATCTGTGATTTCTTCCTTCAGCATTCTTGTTGAACAGCTGCTACAATCAAGGCTCATCTACAACATGCTGAGTAGGAGCAAGCACATACTGAAAAAAATATAGGATCTGTTGCTGCATCCACAGAGGAGGGATCCACCATTCCTGTAACCGGACCAGCTTTATCCCCTTCTGGATTGAGGATCCATGAGCTCTAGATGCACACTGCGTTTATGTATCTTACTTCTGGTGAGTGCGTTTTTCAGCCGTTTCCACACGGATCACCAATTCTGAATCCTCATTTGTCACTGGACACGTACATATGACCAAGACTTTCAGTGGACTTATATCTGTATTATCACTACTTTTAGCGCTGCACTTATTTTATGTTATTCCATTTTAAGTACATATTGGTTGCTTAGAGTGCTTAGCCGCTTTCAGGATTAGCGCTCACTGTTGTTTTTTTCTGTTCGAACCCCTTGGGATTACATGGAGTTTTGCATGAATTGGGCATAAAATGTGCTCTGAACGTCATCTAAGTCACAACAATAGAAGAACACAGTCTGCTGAACATAATACTACACAAACTTTAGATGTTGCCATGGTTTAATTGCACATAACATGTAAACATTCACAGTGCAGGGAGGAAAAAGTATGTGAGGCCCTAGCTTAATGACTTCTCCCAGAGCTAATTGGAGCCAGGAGTGAGCCAACCTTGACTCCAATCAGTGTGATGATATTGGATGTGTTGCTGACAGCTGTCCTGCCCTTAAAAAACACACACCTGTTTTGGGTTTACTGGTTTCAAGAAGCACTGTCTGATGTGAACCATGCCTCGCAGAAAAGAGCTCTCAGAAGACCTACGATCAAGAATTGTTGACTTGCATGAAGCTGGAAAGGGTTACAAAAGTATCTCCAAAAGCCTTGATGTTCATGTGTCCACAGTAAGACAGACTGTCTACAAATGGAGAAAGTTTAGCACGGTTGCTACTCTCCCTAGGCTTGGTCGTCCTGTAAAAATGACTGCAAGAGCACAGCGCAGAATGCTGCATGAGGTAAAGAAGAATCTCAGAGTGTCAGCTAAAGACCTACAGAAATCTCTGGCACATGCTAACATTTTTGTTGACACATCTACAATAAGGAAAACATTACACAAGAATGGAGTACATGGGAGGACACCACGGAGGAAGCCATTGCTGTCCAAAAAGAATATTGCAGCACGTTTGAAGTTTGCAAAAGAGCACCTGGATGTTCCACAGCACTAATGGCAAAATATACTGTGAACAGATGAAACCAAGATTGAGTTGTTTGGGAAGAACACACAACACTATGTGTGGAGAAAAAAAGGCACAGCACACCAACATCAAAACCTCATCCCCACTGTAAAACATGGCGGAGGGAGCATCATGGTTTGGGGCTGCTTTGCTGCCTCAGGACCTGGACGGATTGTTGTCATTGATGGGAAAATGAATTCCAGAGTTTATCAAGACATTTTGTAGGAAAACGTACGACCATCTGTCCGCCAACTTAAGCTCCGCAGAGGATGGGTGATGCAACAGGACAATGACCCAAAGCATACAAGTAATTCAACAAAACAATGGCTGCAACAGCACAGAATACGCCTTCTGGAGTGGCCCAGTCAGAGTCCTGACCTCAACCCGATTGAAATGCTGTGGCATGACCTTAAGAGAGCGATTCACACCAGACATCCCAAGAATATTGCTACACTGAAACAGTTTTGTGAAGAGTAGTGGTCTAAAATTACTCCAGATCGTTGTGCAGGTCTGATCTTCAACTACAGGAAACGTTTGGTTGAGGTTATTGCTGCCAAAGGAGGGTCAACCAGTTATTAAATCCAAAGGTTCACATACTTTTTCCTCCCTGCACTGTGAATGTTTACATGTTATGTGCAATTAAACCATGGCAACATCTAATGTTTGTGTAGTATTATGTTCAGCAGACTGTGTTCTTCTATTGCTGTGACTTAGATGATGTTCAGAGCACATTTTATGCCCAATTCATGCAAAACTCCACATAATACCAAGGGGTTCACATACTTTTTCTTGCAACTGTATATATATATTGGCTACATCTTTTTCTGTAAATATTTTTATTGCACCCTTTTGACCTTTTTTAGTAATAAATCCTATTATCTGAAAAGTGTTGAACTGTTTCTAAAGCTCTTTAATGCAAACTAAGAATCCCTGTCTCTGAAGAGTGCTACTGGGTGTTTTTAAACCTCTATATATCTCTGTCTGCAGTGACAGTGGTATACAGCTGATTATTCAAACATCATAGTGTTATTGCTAATATTGGCGAGTTTCCTCCTACTCTGTACAAAAAGGTGGTGGTGGCAGTGTGAAGGGTTAATTGTGTAATTAACCTGACCCAGTAACAATTGCTCTCAGGCTGCAGCACATAGGTTGTGGTCCATTAGCTGGAAAATCTCTGTGCAGGGTACAGCTGAGCATGGCATTGTTATGCACATGACAGCGCGGTTTTAGATTGGCTAGTCCTTCGGTCACAAGTTGGTGAGAAGGGCTGGGGGTCTGACGCCATGACCGTCACACTAGCCACCTTCTAAATGCTGCAAAGTCCTGTGTTTCCTCCAATTGGAAATCACCCCAAGCTCCATCAATTAACCAATGGATAAATGTGGTGAATGAGATTCAGAGTATGGAACATCTCACCTTGTTGTTGCACCAACAGGAGGAATGCTTCCATAAGACATGGTTCTATTGGCTCCAATTCCAATTTTCCACAAACTATCAGGATCTCCTGATGGAAGACCCCCACAGGCAGCAGGATAGAAGGCCCCTATTCTAATCATTCCTTACTCCCTCCATTTCCCTTTTTCTCTACTCTTTCCTCTTCTTCCACCACCTTTTCTCTTATTTTTTCAAAAAGAACGCATCATCTGATTATTATTGAACCAGATCCCCTCCATACTGATGACCCTGCGATCAGTCTGGTAAAACAAACAGCTATTTCTCCAGAGCAACAAAAGTTAGGAATCTGCTACAAAGTTTGTTAGAGTCCTTAAAATGTAAATTCAGCACACAAAAATTGTGTTTTTCTCAACAAAAGTGGAGTTTCTCTTTAAGTATATACTGTATAATTTTAATGTTATACCTGTGAGAGCAACAATATAAAGAGCTTTAGGTGTCCCTCAAAAAAAAACTATCAAGTGCCAAAAGGCATAATCAATGCATATACTATACGAAAAAGGCGTATAAAATATTTACATATAGCTTTATTCACATCCCTGCACCCTGAACCCTGGCCTATAAATAAAAACAAATAAAATAATCACACCCCCTGGGAGGAACTGATGAGAATGAGAAGAGGAGATTAAGGGGGCATATGATAAACATGTATAAATACATCAGTGGTTCATATAGTGAACTCGGTGTAGAGCTATTCACCCTGAGGTCATCACAGAGGACAAGGGGGCACTCTTTACATCTGGAGGAAAATAAATGTAATCTCCAAACACGGAAAGGTTTCTTCACAAATGAGAAGAAATGTGGAATAGACTCCCTCAAGAGTTGGTTCTGGCCAGCTCAGTGGATCGCTTTAAAAAAGGCCTGGATTCTTTCTTAGATACACAGAATACTGTATAACTGAATACTAACATTTATAGGTAAAGTTGATCCAGGAAATATCCGATTGCCTCTCCATTCCTCAGGAAGGAATTTTTTTCCCTACAGGAACAAATTCGATCATGCTTTGCTGGGGGGTTTTTTCCTTCCTCTGGATCAACTGTGGGTATAGGATTATTTTTTTTTTTTTGGTTGAACTGGATGGACTTTTGTCTTTTTCCAACCAGACTATCTATGTAACTATGTAATTACAGTTAATAAACCTAGCAGTCAAACAAATATATAGTCAATAATATATATAAAGAGAGGCAAAAAAACAAAAAGCTGTAATATAACCCAATTTAATCATTCATTTTTTTTGGTACTGGATAGTTTTTTGAGGGACATCTAAAGCTCCTTTTGTATTGTTGCTCTCACGCTTATAGTTGATTTCCCTAGTTTGCTAAATGTTTTCCCTCTGAGGGGGTTCTTTTTGAAATTGGAAATTGGTTCTCCTGGGAAGCTGTTTACTTCTAGAGTTCTCCTTAATGTTATACCTGTCATTGGATACTCAGCCAATCTTGTCAATAAAACACATTTTCTATACAGCACAGTAAGGCAGGTAAATTACTAATTTTCTGGTCTAATACTTTAGCTTCTGCTGTCACCTATCTATCTCCAGTTTGCTCATCGGGCAATCAATTAGTTTATTAGTTATTATTGCCTTTGTTCAAGTGGAGAAGTGATTTGGGAAACACTAAAGCTGAATCCATAAGTAGTAAAACTGAACTAAGATGGAGAAGAAAGGTCATCCTGGCTGTGCAATGTGGTAGTTGTGTGTACATCACAAGACTGGCTTTACAGATTTACCAGTCTGTCTGTGAAGGTTCTCATTTATACCCAGATCATGATATGTCTAGTAGTAGTTAGACAAATTAAACTGGACTTGTTCTGTAATGTTAAAGATGTTTCCGAGCTTGACCTCCACAGAGTCATGAATAGCAATAATGTCCTGGCAGTAGTATTATTAAACCCAAGTCTATCCAAAACTACGTAAAAAAAAGCTTAGGTTAGAGGTGGGCTTTCAACTATAATTGAATAGTTAATAGTGTGATGTTATAATGTCAATAAAATGTTGTGGTTTATCTTTTGCAAATTAGATTTGCTGCAGTAGTTTAGCAGGTCCCAGTACAACAGAACATCAATATAGTATCAGTAGGTAATGATGTATTGTTCTGTCTTCTGCAGTATAAAACACTATATAACACAACAAACTCAGACTTGTTTAATAAGCAGTTTGTATTCCCTATGCCAATTTCTGTGCAAGTGTTTTCCCTATCCCTTCCCCACCCCTCAAAATAATCCCTTGTTTTGTTATACTTACCTTGTTCCTGTAAGGAAAAAAATCTTGGAAAGTTCCTTCATCACCCAGCATCAGAATTTTGTTCTTCTCTCAGCCCCGAGGGGAGGAGTCTGATGGCACCCTACATCATGTAGGTATGCCTTGAAGAACTGGTGGGAGATGTTGAGACTAGATTTGGTGAGATACTCCCCAAAGGTTCATCTCTTCCAAAGGGGTGCAGACACTGCAGCTTTCCTCATTAGAGCACAGTGGTGACCGGTCTTCTCAACAAGAAATGCTGACTAAAGTACAGTTAGGAGGCAACATTTCCTGATATTATGGTGTAGAAAGACATTGGGGTAGGCTAAAGAAAAGGCAGTTGCAAAAGCTCTTCTTCATTTATAAAAAAAAATGCATGCACTGAGAACAGCTTTAAGTAAAGTAACATCCAGTCAAACACTATTATGTTTGACTTTAAAAAAGGGAATTCTGATTGGTTAGAAAATTTTATGGCTGCTGTCATTGGCGATATTGAGACATCAGCCAGATATAAGCAGACCTGAATGATAACACATTTTTGTACATGCTCCATCTCTTATGTCATGTGATTATTTGACTGAAAACACATGCTGAAATCTAATATTGGAGGCTGCATGTTGTCAGCTTTTAATTTATCATACAGCTCAACAGTACAATTAGTTCATAAAATGTTTTTAAAAAGCTCACATCTGGTGTATTTCACCAGGAATTGTAACAATGGGAACCAGTGTGCTAAGAGGATATAGACGTTAAAGGTACACCACAGCCAAAACTGAAAATTAAAGGAGAAGTAGGGCCAACAGAGGATCTGCTCATGGATCCCCTGCTGCTTGGAGTGGACACCACCCTTTGTGAAAGAGCCCTTAAACAGTTTACTCAGTACTGTCTTTAGGAACTAGTACTGTCCTTTAAGGGTCCTTTCACATGGGCACATTTTGTTTTAATCAGCAGGGGATCTGTGATCTGATCCCCTGCTGATCTGAACAGAGTGAGGCAGATGACAGGTCCATGTCTGCTCAATTTATACAGAGTGGTCATGGACAGACCCTGCTCTGCTCTATGGGTAGCCGGGAGTAAACAGGCTTCGCTATCTGTTTACACCTGGCTGCCTCCAGCCCAAACGACAGAGGAAGCAGTCCTCCTCCATTTTTTTTAGCAAGCCTGATCAGACCTGGAGGTAGGCAGATGCAAATAGACACAAGTCTGTTTTCACCCACTGATCCATAGGAATGCATGGACCTTCTGATCAGGTCCACCTGAAAAACTGACTGGTGGACCTGATTGGATTGCCCATGTAAAATGGTCCTTACTGACCCTGTGAGGTTACCTGTGTGTGTAGTTGCTGCAGTAAATTACAGAGAACACAGGTAAAAGTAAATTAAGTGATTTTAGCACAGCTGCAGTGTGCTAAAATAACAGTAGTACACTGATTAGTTTCAATTCTTGCCTGGAATTGCTCTGTAATATGAAGCAGTAGACATTTCAGTCAAGTAACAAACAGAAACTGAAGAATTGGGGTTATTTTTTTTCAGAGTTTGAATTGGTTTAAAGAAAAGCATACGACTGAAAAAAGAAGCCTTCATATGGAAGTTACAGCAGTCATGATAGAAGAAAGGATTGAAGTCCTCAAGTACAGGTAATACTACAATGAAAGACACGAAACATACTTTCATTATATGCATTATATAGCCCAGCTGAATGGCAATGCAGTTAGAAACTTGTAGCTGAACCATTGAAAATATTGTGGAAACTTACACAATGTGTGACATACTGTACACCCACCCCCATGTGACAGCATAGATGTTGGAGATTGTTTGCTCAGTACACAAGTGCTATATTGTGGGGAGGTCAGTGACCTATACCGACAACGAGGTATATTCCCCTATACCAAAAAATATCAGAATATCTAGATTGTGGTGGATGAGCACCTGTAAATATAGGTATTGTGAGGGAAGACAACCCACTACTCCATACCAGCTCTTTGAAAAACTGCAATTTTATTGATTCTCCACAAAAAGGCACAATGTCAGTACAGAAGTTGTCAACGCGTTTAAGCCTTGTTGGCGTTATTCATAATATCATGTACAAAGACAAAACACTTTATAGTGTTCAAACCTCTCCTAATGACATATGTAACTAATTATCTCATTAATGAGTATTGGGATAAACCCACTTAGAAGTAGAACACGATAAAAAAGCAAGCACACAGACATGGAAAAATTAAAGCAAAATAAATAAATGTTAAAACCAATAAAAATTATGGTTATAAATTAGTGTTGCACTACCCCTTTAGGAGTCGCTAGAGATTTGGACCACCCTATAGTCCTGCACAGCCAGGCAACACGCATTTTCTTCAGACCTTGCACTCCAGAAACAGTAAACAGCCCTTGAAATTGTTTTTGTTTTTTTTATTTTATTAGGGGATGATAACTTGGATGGGGAAGAGGGATGCATGAGATGCTCAAGGAACTGTAAAACTGAGGACAACTTCCTGGAACTATGTACAAGTAGTCAGAAGGGGTTTTCTCTTCTCTTCTTGGAGAGGTAGCCAGCCTCTCCTTGTGTTCCTCCTCAGATCCCAGAGGAAATCTCCTCTTCACCCAGCTGCCCAAGGAAATCGCTGGCCAAGAGGTCCCAGAAGCTGGCACCTTAAATGAAAGCAGTCCCAGATGGGGGCTAGTCAGGTTTCCCACCTGACTGCCCTTTCCCCTTGTCCGGCCCAAGGGGTATGGAGTTACTCACTCGGTCTCTCCTGCAAGCTTGTGGGTTGGTGGCTGCCTTCAAGCCTTATGCTGGCCTGGCTCCTTCCCTGCTTCCCAGGCTGTCCTCTCTCAGGAGAAAGTGAGACTGAGAGATCCTCCCTTCAAGATCCTCTGCCTGCAGGTAGGCTCCTCTCCCAGACCCCGTCCCAGGCTCCACACACCATCCTGCTCAGTCCATCTTCAACCCAAACTCTCCTACTGCTGAGCAGGCTCAGTCACTCTTAAGGACTGTCCGGACCCCATGCCAAGCCTCCTGCTTGGGAATTGGTTAGGATCTCTTGAGAGTGCAGACCAGCCACTCCTCATCACTGCCCACTGAATTCTAGAGACTTCTCTAAGTCTCTAGATCAGGGGAAAGTTCCAGAGAGCTGGTCTGCAGAGCCTCTCAGCCCTGGCCGAAATATGACCCCCTCTGACTATTCCACCAGTCTGCTGTTCAGCCTCTAACTAAAACAATCAACGCTCAACCTAGCTACCTAGGAGGGTGCTACATGAGGAATAAGAAAACCATGACCGGGGGGAAAGTTAATACAGGAAGAAAAATATTGAAAGATAACAAAAATGGCAGCAGCGGATGAGAAAGCAGGTGGAAAAAAAAATAATACCCACAGTTGATCCAGAGGAAGGAAAAAAATTCCATCCTGATCCCCCTAGAGGCAATTGGATATTCCCTGGATCAACTTTACCTATAAATGTTAGTATCCAGTTATATTCTGTGTGTTTAAGAAATAATCCAGGCCTTTTTTTAAAGCAATCCAACTCTTGAGGGAGTCTATTCCACATTTTCACAGCTCTCATTGTGAAGAAACCTTTCCGTGTTTGGAGATTAAATTTATTTTCCTCCAGACGTAAAGAGTGCCCCCTTGTCCTCTGTGATGACCTCAGGGTGAATAGCTCTACACCGAGTTCACTATATGGACCACTGATGTATTTATACATGTTGATCATATCCCCCCTTAATCTCCTCTTTTCAAGAGAGAATAAATTCAGTTCCTCTGATCTTTCCTCATAGCTGATCTCCTCCATGCCTCTTATCAGTTTGGTTGACCTTCTCTGTACTTTCTGCAGTTCCCCAATGTTCTTTTTGTGAATTGGTGCCCAAAACTGAACTGCATACTCCAGATGAGGTCTTACTAATGATTTGTACAGGGGTAAAATTATCTCTCTCTCTGGAGTCTATACCTCTTTTAATACAAGAGAGGATTTTTCTTGCTTCAGAAACCGCAGCTTGGCATTGCATGCTATTATTAACCTCTTGGCGCCAGCCTAACGCAAATGTGTGGCTTCCCGGCGTCTGGGCCTAGATGCCCAGTGGCCGCACATTTGTGTTCTATTAAAAAAACACATATGTGCTGGGAGCACGCACCCTGCACTCTCCCAGCACACACGTTCAGTACTTACGGAAAGGTCCTAATCTCTTCTTTCGATCGGGACCTTTCCCGATCATGTGACCGCCATGACAGCGAATCACGGTGGTCACATGACCCTAAAACCCTACCCCACCTCCCGGTTTCTGGAACCCTTAAAGGGTCAAGAGGTGCTGGTTCCAAGGGGTTAAGCTTGTGATCTACCAGAACTCCCAGATCCTTCTCCACCATTGATTCCCCCAGTTGTACTCCCCCTAGTATGTATGATGCATGCATATTCTTAGCCCCCAAGTGGATAACCTTACATTTATCAACATTAAACCTCATTTACCACATAGTTGCCCAATTAAACATTGTATTGAGGTCAGCTTGTAAGTTGAAGACATCCTGTAAGGACGTTATTCCACTGCACAGCTTGGTGTCATCTGCAAAGACTGAAATGGTATTTTTAATCCCAGACCCTATATCATTTATAAGTATATTAAAAGGTAAGGGTCCCAACACTGAACCCTGGGGTACACCACTCATGACCCTAGACCATTCAGAGTATGAATCATTAACCACTACTCTTTGTATACGATCTTTTAGCCAGTTTTCTATTCATTTACATACAGATTTTTCCAAGCTCATAGACTTTACACATTAGCCGTGTGTGGGGAACTGTGTCAAACGCTTTTGCAAAATCCAAGTATACCACGTCCACCGCCACCCCTCTGTCCAAGGTTTTGCTCACCACCTCATAAAAAGAAATCAGATTTGTTTGACAACGTCTGTCTTTCATGAATTCATGCAGTCTGTTGCTTAAAATATTTTTTTTCCAGCAAGAACTCATCTATGCGTTTTTTTTTATTAAACTCTCCAGTATCTTCCCAACTATAGAAGGTAAACTAACAGGTCTATAATTACTTGGTAAAGATTTTGACCCCTTTTTAAATATTGGCACCACATTGGCCTTACATCAATCCAGTGGTACTATGCCAGTCATTAAAGAGTGCCCAAAAATTAGAAACAATGGCTTTGAAATGACAGAGCTCAATTTTTTAAGGACACGTGGATGTATGCCATCCAGTCCAGGTGCTTTATTCACCTTTATTCTGTCGAAATATTTTTGGATCATATCAGTTGCGAGACAATGTGGATCATATGGAGCTGCGTCAATACCATGTCCATTATGGACAAGAGCTCCCCCATGCTCCTTTGTATACACAGAGCTGAAGAAGGTATTTAATAAATTTGCCTTCTCTTTGTCCCCAGTCACCCACTCTAGACTATTTTGTAAAGGGCCTACATGCTAGGACCGGACCTTTTTACTATTAATATATTTGAAGAATTTTTGGGTGGTTGGTCCTGCTATCTTTTGCAATCTGTCGTTCGTTTTCAATTTTTGTGGCCTTTAATTTCTTTTTGCATATTATATTATATTCTTTGTAATGTTTCAACTATGATAGCATTCCTTCATTTTTATATTTAATAAAAACTCTTTTCTTATTATCTTTTTTTATGTAAGTCCAAGTCCCATCTGAGGTTTAATCCCTGAGGGACCCTATTCCTCAATTTAAATATCCACCATGCCTCTCTTCATAAAAGCTGCCCCCACCTGTTGCTCCAGTATTGTATTGTGAAAGGAAGGTGCTTAGGACATGATGGAGGTAGTTTGTTTTTTTTCTTTATTACTGATTTTGGTTTTCTATGGGTCATTGACAGGTTTTCTATGGGCCACCTACAGAAATGGATGAGTCAGTCATCACTTTTCAACTGACAGTCTTTCTAACTAAAGACTTTGACACAAATGTGTAAGTTTGCAACTGGGAATGTGCAAGCTTACCAACTAGCTTGCAAACAAATAGAATTAGCCTGTCTAACAGTTTACATTAAAAACGAGTTTAGTTAGCACACATTTGCAAATACATGCGTAAGCTGCAGAGCCTCTACGCGGCACCCTGACATTCTGCAGTTCCTAACTCTTTATTGTTTGACATGTGTCACCCGATCATGTGTTCCTTGCTGTGAAGGCCAGTTATAGACTGGGGCAGTGGTCATTTTTTGTAATGTGCAAGCTTAGCCTATGGGGAGGGAGCATTGAGCAGATATTTCCAGAACCAGACATCTTTGGGGAAAATCAGTAAAGATTAGCTGGTAAGAATCAAACGTGAACAATCAATTCTTTGTCCATGAAACATGGATAACAGTCGCGGGCTGGGAAGGCCTACATTCATAATGAACATTCCTCAATCTGATCATCAGTGGCCGATCAGAAGAGCGTTCTCTGAAGTCTGTAGGAAAACAGTCTGATTTCTTTAATTAATTTAAATACACACTCCTGTGCCACAGAATAATCTCCAAACAAAGGTATGAGATGCTGCTGTACACTAGTGCAAAACACCAAATAATATAAACCAAAATAAACAGTGCAAAACAATACCCAAACCAAATTAATTACATAATAATAAATTATAAATTATAAAATAAAAAAATATAAATTAAATTATTAGTGTCCAAAAAACTTAATGTGTCCAAAAAAAACATAAAGTCCTTTATCCCAAATTCCAGGGTGCTTCAACACAAATTTTTTTTTTTTTATTTTCCTCCTATGATATGTGCTTCCACCATCCACCAGTGCTGTGACCAACATAAACCGCACTCACCAGATATTGGTGAATAATAGGCCTTTTAGGACATTTAGGGATCCTACACCCCCTCTACAGCCTCCAGACCTCCATTCCACCATACAGGGCTTGGATGATCCTTCCACTCACTTCCTGATAAAGCCTTCCAAACCCGCTCCAATTTCACAAGATCTATAAAAGCATTATTTATTAGCCTCCACCGGCCAAACAGAATAAACATGACATCCAGGGACAGCTCCAGAAACCTCACAACTTGGATTGCAGAGGATGACAGTATGTATATCAGCCAGATCTCAAAATGGCTGCTTGGAACGCACCGCTCGCTGTGCATTCCACTCACCGGAAGTTGCGCAAGATGCTCAGACGACAGACCGGAAGTGCGTTGATGCATTTCGCCCCTCCCACTGGGCGTTCTCAAGACACACACCTCCAGTCTCCAAATTCTTAAATAGCAGTACAAGGACCATCCCCTCTTCTCCCATAGGTCAATTTCTTCTGTTAAATGTAATGCCACGCTGTCATCCTATGCTCTCGTACCATGGGATTCCTTCACACAAGTTATACCAAACATGTAACATGTAATATATCACCCCTGCTCATTCCCCTTCCTTCAATGTGAGCCACAACCAACCCAAAATATATACTTATATGCTCCTGAAGCTACTTCCAATATATTTAGTCCGTTGAAAACCATAATCATATAAAACCTCCAAATAATCTTTATTATAATCTCTAAATTAATTCAACCCCTAATAAAAAAGAAAAAAGAAAAAATATTAAAAATCTTAAAAAATAAAAAATAAGAAATAATATATAATAAAAAATGAAAAAATGGAAAAATTAAAATAAAAAAATGAAAAAATGAAAAAAAATGAAAAAATAAAAAGATATATTCCTTTAAAAATAAAATAAATTAAATAAAGAATAATAAATTTAAAAAAACTAATCTAATAATAAATGAAAAAATACAAAATAAATAAAAAATACGAAAATAAAAATAAATATAAATAAAAAATAAATAAATAAATGAAAAATAAAAAATAAATAAAATTATGAATGAGATTTCTTTAATTCCCTGTTACAGTAAAGTATGTGTGACACATATAGAAAACCACACAGCACTGTGACAGCCTTTTCTGATCTCCTGTAATGTGTGAAGTGGAACAGCATTGAGGTGGCTCAGGCACTCAGCACTGGGTGACTAAATTCCAGGCAGACTAGATAGCAGATTGTGCACATGTAGTTGCCAGAACCAGTTAGCGATGTTTAGAGATGGGATCCTGTACTGCCATGGTAACATGTTATTGTGTAACATCCACACATACGGAAGCCGCTGACAAGACAGGACATTTTATAGAGAACACACTTTCTGGCACAGGATGAGGACAGGAAAAAAGAATCCATTCCTCCTGCATTTTCTGACACATTTAGCTGTTTATGAAAAATATCCCTGGGTCCGGGAGCCAGCAGTGAAGTGGGCGGAAGATGCATGTCAATCCTTCATACTGTAATAGATAACTGGAGACATGTATGCTAAACATCTGACAGTATCAAATTAGTCGTTTGCTGTCCCTACAGCTTAAAAATGTACAAACATTATTTTAAAGGGCAATATTTTTCACTTTCAATACATTTTTAGGAGAGAATAACAAGATACAGGCAGTTGTTTAGAATTCACAAACATATATATATGATTGATTACGGCCTCTGCCCCTAGCTTGACAAGGGAGCGCGCTTCCGCCCTTAGAGGTCTAGCGCATGCTCCAAAACGCATTGCTAAGCATGCTGGTCTACATACGTCATCATGCTGCTGCCGCCGACGTCACGCCTCAAGGTGCGTTCCAGACGCCATCTTTAGGAGACAGTATGTGCCGGCCGGCTATCTTGACACATCCACGATCTTCATAGTGCGGGCGCAGCTGACACAGCAAGGACACAGCCGTCCTCCCACCCAGTTGAGCTTGCTTTTATAATACAGAATGTGAGTTGTTCTATATTGGTTGCTAATTAAAGTTGTTTTATACTGCACTTAGAGGCGCTTCTTTTTTCTTTCATTTCCATACAGAGTTGTTTAGAATAACATGCAGATACTAGCAATGTACAATTAGTTGCCTGGATTGTAACGGCCAGTAGCAAAAGATCATATTAAAACACAGAAGAAACTTGCCGATTCAATGAGACAATAATATAGAAATGGCCTACAAATATTAGATACTGACTCAGACAAGTGGCTAAGAACTGGCCAAAATATAATTCTAGATTTGATTAAGGGACAAAGTCCATTTCAGGACAGGGAGTGAGAATGTTGAGTCTGTGAGAAAGTCCCCTTTGTAGAAATAGGTGGAAGAAGTAAAAGAAGAAATTAATGGATAGGTAGGAACCAAAGTCAAGGGCATAAGGTGGGGCATCAGGGGTACAAAAGTGGAGCCCGTGGGTCTTCAGAAGTATAGCAAAGAGTAACTCTCTACTGGCAGTGAGGGTTTGGTGTATTGTATCCAAGGAGACTATACACCGAGGAATTTCTTATGGGTGTCTAAAAGAATACTGGGGAGTTTTTCATTAATAAAGAGCTCATCAAATCGACAATGAACTTCTATAAAGCTGATGACCTGCTTTTTCCAAGCTTTTGCTATGGTCTGCTTCACAGCAAATAAAATGTAGGTTGCTTATTTGAATTGGGTTTTGGTGAGAGTTGGGGGTTTAGGATGGAGCAAAATATGCCACAGGTCTCTCAGGAAGGGGCAATTAAATAGGTTTTGTAGGAACCTGAGTGTCAGGGAATGTGCATACCTAAGTGGAGGTGCAGAATCCCTGTGAGCCCTGCTCGTGGCCGATTAGCAGGTGCGCATACGCGATCGCGCACACAGGTTTGCGCAACTGCGCATGCACAACTGCGCATTGGTGCCAGGCAGGCTATTTAAGCTGCACTAGTGCCTTGTATCAGTGCTGGTTGGTCTACTACATTCTACCATTTATGCATTCTGTTCCTGAGTTATCTTCTGTTGCCGAGCTGACCTGTTATCGACTCTGCCTGAACGCTGCCTGTACCGACCCCTGGACTGCCCTTGACTAGTCTTCTGCCTGCTTTTTATGATTAATCTGCCTGCTAGTTGCCAACCCAAACTGTCTGACCTTGCCTTTACACTGCCTCCTGCACCTGAACCAGCTGATCCCTTTCAGCATCCAGTTCCTGCACTTCTGCCAGTGTGCCATCTGCCAGCTGCTCCTGCACCACTGCCAGGATGCCACCTGCCAGCTGCTCCTGCACTTCTACCAGCATGCCATCTGCCAGCTGCTCCTGCACCACTGCCAGCATGCCACCTGTCACCTGCTCCTGCACTTCCACAGCCATCTATCAGCTGCTCCTGCACTTCTGCCAGTGTGCCATCGGCCAGCTGCTCCTGCACTTCTGCCAGCGTGCCACCAGCCAGCTATGCCTGCAACCCAGATGCACAGCAGCATCCATCAGCAGATGTCTTACCAGACACTTGTGCCCCTCTGTGCTCCGTCATTCCCTGTTACTTTACCAGGGCTCCTGAGCCAGAGCTGTAAGAGAGGACTTCCTCTGCACTTCTGGTTCCCCCACAGGTATGTTACACTGAGGACTTTAGTCCAAAATCTGGTACACTGGTAGAGAATGATAGTGGGCCAGTTTTATAACCAATGTTGGACCTAGTGCACTTAAGGTCTTTTTCCCATTTGGAAATGTAAGTGTGGCTCAAGTGGTTGTTAATATTGTTTAATTTTGAGTAGAGAATGGATATTAGCTTGGGCAAGAGAGGCGTAAGATAGCAGATATATTCAAAGAGAGAAAGATGGGTGGTGAGGTCTTTGTTGGCAGTGTGGAGAGCCAGTGTTTCATCTGCATGAAGCAAAAAAGTTCCAAAGATGGGGCTTGGTATTTTTCTCAGTTCTGCATGAAGCAACCACTGATAACAGAATAACATGCAGATACTAGCATAAAGAACCGGTTGCCTGAAAAAGTCAGTAAAGGTAAATTGGCAAGATAAATTTACTGAAGTATATGGTGGTATTCCAGATGACCTTTTATTTAACCATATAAACCGTAGCACATTATTTTGATAGTATTTCAGGGCATAGAATGAGATTGAGATTGGGAGAGTGTGATAAAAGTAAAGGAGTTACAGTAAGATGGTCATTTTGATAACATTCATTTTTCCCTATCCAAAACAGAGGTGAGAACAAGAGGACCAGGAGTCAGACATATGCCTAATTATTCTAAGTGAGCAGTAGGCCAGGTGAAACTATAATTTTGTTGTACGGAGGTCACTATAGTGTCCAGAAGGAACATACTGAGAGCTGAGGATTTCTCTATAATAGTAAGTAACTAAGATAAGTAATGGATAAACCCAACATCGATTTAATAGGAGTCAGTAAACTCAAATGGACAGCACAGGGAGACTTTCAATCAAATGAATATTGGATATGCTACTCTGGTCATGAAACTAATAGGAAAAACAATGTGGCATTTATCCTCGACAAAGGGCTCTCAAAGACGGTACTAAAATACAATACTATCGGTGATAGAGTCATCGCAATCCGTGTATAGAGGAAGGCTGATCAATGTTACCCTGATCCAAGTGTATACTCCAACAACAGATGCAGAAGAGGAGAATGCAGAGTTGCTTTATGAACAACTTAAAAGTGCAATATATCAAGTAGTGAATCAAGATCTAGCAATCATCATGCGGGACTTCATTGCAAAAGTATAATGTAAATCTGAAGATGCAGTGATTGGAAAGTATGGCTTTAGAGAAAGAAATGAAATCAGTGATAACTTTGTCCAGTTTTGTAAAACTAACCAACTGTCCATAACAAATACTGTACACAATGGACCCCTCCAAATGGCATGCATCATAATCAAATTGACTACATCTGCATAGGATAGAGGTGGAAATCTGCAGTTTTCACAGCAAAGACTAAACCAGGAACTGATTGTGGCAGAAACCACAAGTTTTTCACATACAAGATCAAGGTAAAGCTTCACAAGCAAAAGATCATTAGAGACCTTTCAAAATATGATATTGAAAATATTCCACAAGATTACTGAATTAAACTAAACAGTTTTGCAGTTCTGGATACAGGAGATAGAGAGCACAAAGAGTTATGGAACAGTATTGAATCCATAAGTAGTGAAGAAGCTGAAATAACATTATAGATGAAGAAAAAAGCCAAAAACTCACCTTGGATTTCAGAATAAACTAGAAAAGTAGCAGGCAAGTAAAAATTTCTGGCGATAGAGTATCTCAAATGAATCGAATGTTCTATGCCAAGTTCAGAAAGATAAAGAAAGATATCTCAAGGATATTTGTCAGAAAAGTGAGACTGAGCACGTAAAAGGAAAAAACAGATTAGCTTTTCAGGACATTAAAAGATTAAGGCAAAAATTCCAACCTAGATTGGGGATGCTTAAAGACTCTAATGAACTGATACTGAACGATCCAGAGAATATTAAAAAGAGATGGAAAGCTTATACTGAAAATTTATATTAAAAAAGCAGTGTGGATAACATTGTAGAAAGTGGACAAGACAGTGACGCCTTAGACGAACCAAATATACTAAAGGAAAAAGTCATAAAGCAATTAAAGCTTTATCAAACATTAAGTCACCAGGTATCAATGGAATTCCAATTGAGTTAATCAGAGGCTCAGAAGGTGCTATCATGGCTAGAGATGAGCGAATCGAACCTGGCGAAGTGGAATTCGTTTCGAATATCAGGAAAAATTCGATTCGCATCAAATCCGAATTTTAGCAAACTTCGGGTGCACGAATCGAATTTTTCACGATCAGCCGGCAAAAGTGTCACTGCAGAGAGCTCCGCTATTTCTGACAGTTCTGACAGTTCATTTACAGCGGTTGAAACATTGTATCTATTTGTTTCCATTTAGGATACAGATGTTTTTATTCGGAAATAAATAGATACAATGTTTCAACCGCTGTAAATGTGAAGGAACTGTCAGAGAACTGTCAGAAATAGCGGAGCTCTCTGCAGATACACTTTTTGCTGTACTTTAATTCTTCTTCATTTCATTCTTCTTCTTCTTTTCATTCTTCTTCTTCTTCTTCTTTTCATTCTTCTTTTCATTCTTCTTCTTCTTTTCATTCTTCTTCTTCTTCTTCTTTTCATTCTTCTTTTCATTCTTCTTCTTCTTTTCATTCTTCTTCTTCTTCTTTTCATTCTTCTTTTCATTCTTCTTCTTCTTCTTTTCATTCTTCTTCTTCTTCTTTTCATTCTTCTTCTTCTTATTTTCATTCTTCTTCTTCTTCTTTTCATTCTTCTTCTTCTTTTCATTCTTCTTCTTCTTCTTTTCATTCTTCTTTTCATTCTTCTTCTTTTCATTCTTCTTCTTCTTCTTTTCATTCTTCTTCTTTTCATTCTTCTTCTTTTCATTCTTCTTCTTCTTCTTCTTTTCATTCTTCTTTTCATTCTTCTTCTTTTCATTCTTCTTCTTCTTCTTCTTCTTTTCATTCTTCTTTTCATTCTTCTTCTTTTCATTCTTCTTCTTCTTCTTTTCATTCTCCTTTTCAGTCTTCTTCTTCTTCTTCTTTTCAGTCTTCTTCTTCTTCTTCTTCTTCTTTTCATTCTTCTTTTCATTCTTCTTCTTCTTCTTTTCATTCTTCTTCTTTTCATTCTTCTTTTCAATCTTCTTCTTCTTCTTTTCATTCTTCTTCTTCTTTTCATTCTTCTTCTTCTTTTCATTCTTCTTTTCATTCTTCTTTTCATTCTTCTTCTCATTCTTCTTTTCATTCTTCTTCTTCTTCTTTTCATTCTTCTTCTTCTTCTTTTCATTCTTCTCATTCTTCTTTTCATTCTTCTTTTCATTCTTCTTCTCATTCTTCTTTTCATTCTTCTTCTTTTCATTCTTCCTCTTCTTCTTCTTTTCATTCTTCCTCTTCTTTTCATTCTTCTTCTTCTTCTTTTCATTCTTCTTTTCATTCTTCTTCTTCTTCTTCTTTTCATTCTTCTTCTTCTTCTTTTCATTCTTCTTTTCATTCTTCTTCTTCTTCTTCTTTTCATTCTTCTTCTTCTTCTTCTTCTTTTCATTCTTCTTCTTCTTTTCATTCTTCTTTTCATTCTTCTTCTTCTTCTTCTTTTCATTCTTCTTCTTTTCATTCTTCTTTTCATTCTTCTTCTTCTTCTTTTCATTCTTCTTCTTCTTCTTTTCATTCTTCTTCTTCTTCTTTTCATTCTTCTTTTCATGCTTCTCATTCTTCTTTTCATTCTTCTTTTCATTCTTCTTCTCATTCTTCTTTTCATTCTTCTTTTCATTCTTCTCATTCTTCTTTTCATTCTTCTTTTCATTCTTCTTCTCATTCTTCTTTTCATTCTTCTTCTTCTTCTTTTCATTCTTCTTCTTCTTCTTTTCATTCTTCTTCTTCTTCTTTTCATTCTTCTTTTCATTCTTCTTCTTCTTCTTCTTCAACGTGCCCCGTGACTGCCCAAAAGAGTGAAGTGTGCGGTGATTCTATAATCGACGGCACTCATCTGCATGTCATAATGACTGACAGTATTATTTCTTTTCCCCAGCAGACTCCAAGGGCATTTAAATTAAAGGTACAGTGTTCTGCACTAATATAAAGGCTCTCTGAAGCCTAGAAACCCTTTTAATAAGTTAAATTCGCGGCGAATAAATTCGCATCGAATCGAATTTCTCCCGCAAATTCGGCGAATCAGCCGAATCGAATTTTTGAATAATTCGCTCATCTCTAATCATGGCCCTTACTCAGCTATGACAATGGATCTGGAAGGAATAAAACATGGCCAAACGACTGGCCAACAGGCAGACTGGGACCCAGAAGAGGCCGGCCATCTTGGAGGCCTTGGGCACAAGCTTGGATCCCTTCTCAGAACTAGGACAATGAGGAATCCGCTCACCTCCCAGAAATAAGTGACAGCCAAGAAGAGCCCCTGATGCCTCCTCCCTCAGGATGATGATCTCTTAGCTCGCTTTAAGGCTATGCTGCAAACCGAGCTCTCGGCCTCTACATCCAAGCTGGCTGTACATCTGACCAAGGAGACCCGCGAGTTGGAGTCCCGCACAAATGACCTAGAAGACAAGATAGAGGCTTCCACAATGGCCCTAGATTACAACGAACAAGATTTCTCTGATCTCAAGAAAGAATTGGAAGCGGCCTTACTTTGTCTGGAGGACTTTGAAAATCTGTCTCGCAGAGGGAGCCTGAGCCTCCGGGGCATCCCAGAGTCGGTAACCGACCTCACTTCCATAGCTACTGCCCTGTTCCAGGAACTGGTGCCAGCTATCCTTATTAACCACCTGTAGTTGACCGCATCCACATGGCCCTGGGCCGCAAGAAAACAGAAGACCCGTCTCGTGACATAATCATCAAGTTTACATACTACCGTACCAAGGAAACTTGGGATAAGCCAGATCCCCAGTTCCAAAGCCACCACTATCAGGTCTTTGCTAACCTTGCCCAAACTACAATTGTGCAAACGCCAACAGATGAAGACCTACACCTCAGCCCTGCTTGCTCACCAGATCAGGTACCACTGGGGTTTCCCCTTCAAGCTCTCTTTCTCCTTCAGGGGCCACAGCCACATGGTGACCTCACCAGAAGGGGCACAATCTGTGCTTTCTTCACTCCATCTGCTTCTACCTGGTGAAGACTGCCGGAGCCCAATAAGATCCACCACCTCACAGGCAAAAGTGTGTAACCGCTCTCTCCCCAGTACCCATTCTGCATCTTGCTCCCCACGCTCTGATCCAGGATGAACCTTGGTATTGTAAGTCTTGCTTGCTCCGTCTTTACCTGGCCGGATCCTTTTGCCACTTACCTCTGTGCCTAATTTCCAAGCAGAGGAGGTGAACTCTCTCCCTTGTTTACTCAGCTACATCTGCATCATTGCACTCCTCATTCTTCCTCTTTTTGTTGCACTTTTCTGACACCCTCTCTCCCCTTATTGCACTATCACAACCCTATTTCTACAGTTTATTCCATAGTGAATAAGACCTGGGGGCCACACTCTTCCCCACCATAGCTTGGTGAATGGCTACTGACACTCAAATAGCCCCTACAGGACTATAGATTCACTAAACAACCCTTCCTCACTCCATGGAAAGGTTCAGGACATGGACTTTATCAGTATAAACAAAGTGCTCTCAGGATTGCCGGTTATCAGCTTTCCTTTCCTACCTGATTGGACAGAGCTGATAACATGGTAAAGGGCCAATGTGATTTGCCCTTTACCACGATCTGTGATCAACTGTGTCCAAAGGACATCTATAGACACCCTCCCAAAATGAGAGAACCATGCTGTAGTCGTCTTTTGGCTATAGCACAGTATTAAAATGGATAACTTACATTAATTTAGAAAATGATAAACATAAACATTTTCTCAATGGCACCTGTGCCAAGTGGCTGACCTCCTGTGTTTAGAATGCAGCAGGGCAACCACTCGACACAGAACCCAGAAGCTGGTGGAGATCACTGAGGTAGCGGTGTCTACTGCAGTTATTTCCAGTTTCTAGAGCAGGCTTTCTCAGCCATTTCAACATTAAGGAACCATTAAAATAACTTTTTTTTGTGGCTCAGGGAACCCTATATCTACAGCTTACAGTACATAAGTTTGATGGTCATTGGGAAGAATGTTCCTTACATTTGTAGTCATTGGGAAGAATGTCCCCTTACAGATAGGTAAAAAGGTCATTGTTGTCATTGGTTTCTTATCTGAAAGGTAGAGATTGCCCACTGCACAAGCAACTCTTAGCAATCTCTGGAGGAACCCTAAGGTTCCACAGAACTCTGATTGAGAACGGTTGTTCTACAGGGATTCCACAGGTATGATATACAGCACGTATAGTTACATTGGTCCAAGTTGAACTAACCTAACTGTGTAAAAAATGCAAAACCATCTTCTTTGGATTCTAATGAATCATTATCTGGATTAAATTGTGTTTTTTTAAATCTTTCAGTAAACTTTTCTGTTAGTAAGACCAGTTACAAAGGAGACTGTCTATCTGAACAATATCTTCCTCTTTTCTGAAGCCAGCTCTCATCAGTACCTCTCTGCGACATGGCTCCCTTACTGTGAAGTCTGTACACAATTCTATAACAGAGAGCCTTTGATAACAAAATACCAAACTGTGGATTCCTTTCAATCTCTGATAGCAAGGACTTTCAGCACCTTGGACAGTAGCTGCTTTTTTTTTTTTTTTTTTTTTTAAAGCAAAGGATAACTGTTTTTTCTAATTTAAAAAAATACCAAATGCCTCACTCAACTTATTCTTCAAATAAATAAATATACAATTCTACAAAGCAGACATATGTGGCTTTTCTATTGTCCAACTTTGAGATGATCAAGCAGAGATTATATCTTGCAGGGAACCAGAAGCCTCAGTAGTACCTTACCTTGGTGGCATTACCAACCATAGAAGATTATGGCTTTGCCTCTCAATGAGAGCATTATTTTACAAGGTCTGCAATGACACTTCTACCCTATTGCAGGAGAAAGTAAATCCTGCCTGGCCCTAGACATAACAGAAAGCTTAAAGCAAAAGAAGGCTGCATCTGAGATGTATAGTTTTACTGAATTAAAATAGAAAACGGGCAGACAAAGTTATGCAGCTTACATTTCCTAAAGTGCTATCATCCCATAAATATTTAGGCGATCATTTTTGAAAAAGGGATTTCAATATAGCACTCAAGAAATTATCAGAAAACTGTTTATCAAAAGTATAATGCTTATTTATAAATCCAATACAATCTCAGTTGGTATTTGTACTTGATAAAAATTAGCAACAGGTGCACTGAGTATCACAATACATATTAAACAATGTTTTGACCATCCAGATTCCAAAAGCTTATACTCCACTTTTTTACATATTACACCATTTCACAGACACAGGTTGACACATTTCACAAAATAAATCTCTTTCTTTGGGGCCAATGTGAAAGGTATTTCATAAAATATGAAGTTAAGTGGTCTAACTCTCATCTAAAGTGAACAATAGTTAGTAACTACAAACAGTAATACAAATATGATATAAACTCTTAAAATCATATCTGAACCTGGAAGTAGATTTATTCTGTGAAGAGCATCAAAATAAAAAAGGCCAGTCTGCACTATTAGAATCTGTGCAGTCAAAATGTTGTACCTGTAATGTAAATTATACTGTATACTGAGATTTTATTGCATTTCTAAATAAATGTTATACTTTTTATAATTAGTTATCTGATGTTTTCTTTAGTGCTATATTGAAAGTCCCATTTTCAAAAAGTCTTTTTTTATGGGATGATAGCATTTTAGGCAATGTACAGTAAGTTGTATACCTGTGTCCACATCTTTAGCATTTTGTTTTTATATAATTCTGGTGATAGATATCACTTGGGTGGACATGGATAATACAAATTGATTTTAGATTATTTTAATTTGTTTTCACAATGTTCAAAAATGGGAGTTTAACCCTAACCAATGCTCCTTGAATATGATGACACTACTGAAGGATCATTATGAACAGGAAATTAATGAATTGAATAGGGACATTCAAGAATTACTGGTGACGATGATCACTTTTTCTGTCACTTCTTTACATATACATTTAAAGCAACATAAAAAAACAAGATACAATTCGTAAAATGAAAACAAATTCAGACTGGAAGGACTTATATATATTTTTAAAATAATTAAAATATGTATCTTAAAAAAATGACTAAACCAGTTTCTAGTGTTATCAATGATGATGGCAATGATTCTGACACATCATTTTTATATTATCTTTTTTTCTCACTTGCATTTCAGATGGAACAAATTGGTATGCAAACAATAGGATATTCGCACAATGGTTTAAAGGGGAGGTGATGGTTCTCATAGCACAGATAATGGCTAAAAAAAAAATGTCATCTAATAGGGATAATTGTATGGATAAAAAACACAGCAGATAACATTATACTACATAGAAGGATGTAGTATGGAACACTTATTCCCTAGGGCAGTCATATTTGTGGCTGCAGAAGCCATTTCTAAGTCACTTCTCTTTTTATATGAAAATGTCTATCAAATAGTAAAACATGGCAAAATGTGCCGAACATGGACCGATCTGTGATAAAAAAAGACATAGATACCAAAAAGGGATTCATGAATCTTTTATCTTAAGAGTTATTTTCAAATTAGAAACAGGTTGTACAGATTTGCTTTTTCATATCAAGGTGATGCTCAATATAAACATATTAAGGTTTGATTATCAAGTTCAATACTTGGGCTAATTTCCTTAAAAAAAGTCTGAGACATTAGCATTTTCTAGCAAATGATATGTTAATCAAAACGTTTGTGGATGACCATCCAAGTATACTTTTTAGAAGAAGCACATCTTTACATAGCCCCTTTATATAACTAGTCTCTAGTAATTTTTGTGTGTCTAAGAAAAGTGATTCAAGTAATTCATTACTGAAGGGTACCTTTAAGTGTAGTGGACACACCTACTGGTAATACATTAATTCACAAAAAACATAAATCTTATTTAATGGTTATCAACATGTAATGACGTTTTGTGAATTGCTAAACTAACAGAGTGATTTATCTTCTAATTCGTCAATGTGTTGCATTCTATGTTGGAAAAAACAAAAGACACTTTTGAAAAAGAATCATTGACAGTGTCTGTACAATTATGAATGCCAATCTTCAAAACCCTGTAGGCGGGAATTTTGCTGAAAAACATAAATACCATACCATAAATATCTTATGTGACCTAATATAGAGTTCATTCACATCCCCAAGGGATCTTGACGCTGAAGCAAAATGCATTTACTAATTAAAAGTTACCTGGAAGAAATGAGAAAACTTTGTTCCATTTCTGTTGGAGCATCCCTGTCACGATGAGGTGTATATTTACTGGCCTCACATGTAATACATACGTTTATCTATACAGTATGTATATTTGTTAATTTAAAATATATTTATCTTTGATGTATATATTATGATTGGTTATTGTTTTTATTTCTGTTTGTATTGGTTTGAATACATGACACATTTTAAACTTACTGAATGATTTGGCAAGTATTCTGCCTATGTATTTTGTTCCCTTTTCTGTGTTGTTTACACCTGTTCACAGTTTTCTGTTTACCTACCTGTTTCAATTATATAGAATCTCTAATAAACTATTTTAGTAATTTTTTAGTATATTCCCTGTACTGTAGCTGAGCTTTTTATCTGTTTATGTTTCATTTTTATATTCTTTTTCACCCAGGTGTGCTGCTGTTTTTGGTAGGTGATTCTGTGGCTTTCTTGCTTAGTTTTTCCTTCTCTCCTCACTCCCTTGGCAGTTCCACCATACATGCGCAAGGTGGACGTAGGAGGCATCTGTGGCATAGTTGCATCATGATGAAGCAGAGTGTGTTCCAGCCTGGAGCATATGCAGATTTTTAGTAGAAAGGATTGTCCCTGCCCATCTGAAGTAAGCAGTGAGAGGGTAACAGTAAGAGATATAAGAGGCCAAAAAGGAGAAGGCATTTGGGGTTTGCTTTGCTGAGGTACTGCAGGGTGGGCTGACCTACGACCATACATTTGGTGGAGGCATTATTTTTCTGGTAGGGTTCTCAAAGAAGAAATATTCCTTATTTGCTTATACTTCTTATGGAGATGTCTCCTTCCTTTCAGTATTTCCTCTTTGTCCACTCTGTAAACCCACTGGCCATTAATGCGTCAATGTGAATGAGCAAGAGGAAAATGTTTCCCTTCCTTGTTTGAGGTCTCAATAGGTAACAATTACTATGATTTTTCTTTCTTCCTGTACAATCTTTTTATTGCTCGAATATAGCCCTAAATTTTTACTATATACGGGGTTTTTCAAAAAGTTGCTGCAGTTTTTTTTAACATTTATTTATTATTTATTTATTCCAGGTACTTATATACCGCCGTCAATTTATGCAGCGCTTTACATATATATTGTACATTCACATCGGTCCCTAACCCTCAAGGGGCGTACAATCTAAGGTCCCTAACTCACATTCATACATACACATACTAGGGCCAATTTAGACAGGAGCCAATTAACCTAAAAGCATGTCTTTGGAGTGTATATATATATACATATATATATATATATATTTATATATATATATATATATATATATATATATATTGTGGCAGTGCGGTATCCTGCCACGGTGGAAATCACGGTGGTGACCCAGGATTCTCGACTATACAGGTTGAGGGGCTCGTAATGCAGACTATACAGTTCTCGTAATGCAGAGGAAACTGGTTTATCAGTTTCCTCTTTGGTTTGTAAAGCCTGTTTTGGGACCTGTGGCCTGGAGATTTCTAAGAGATTTGGGAGGGATGAAATATCCAATCCTGGGTCCAGAGTTTGAAAGCAGCCACAACACTAATGGTACAGGTGTGTGCAGGGATTTAAATGAGTGTCTCTGTGTGAGACTGATGTTGGGTGCGTTCAAGGACTTTAAGGCTGTGTGCGGTTCAAGGACTCCAAGCCTGTGTGCATCAGGAGGGCTCCACCTAGGTGAGGTGGAAGCCATAAGCAGCAAGGGGCTGCTAGGGAGTAGCTGTGTGTTAAAGGCCCTTTTGGAAGGAGTCTGCAGGAGACAGACATAAAGCGGTATACCTGAGAGAGCCAGAAGGCTGAATATTGTTTGATGGTAGATACCCCTGCGTGGGAAGCATTTTTGTTATTGAACTTTCGTTTAAATAAAATTGGGCTAAAAGGCCTTTAAAAAGAAGAAGCGAGTTGCTGTGTGCTTTTAAAAAGAAAAGCTCTACCATTTTGATGCGAGTTCCCACAATATATATAAAATCTCAAGCACACGTATATGTTTAATCCATTATTATGATATTTTTGACAATGGGATAATATATGCAAGCTATTATCATATTTGTGCTGTTGTTTATAGTTACTTAATTTGTTATTGTTCACTTTAGATTATTGTATAGACCACTAAACATCATATCACAAGGAAAACCTTTCACATTTCACAAGCAGATTCTTTTAGTGCAGTGTGTTGACCTGTGTCTGAGAAATGGTATAATATGTAAAATAAATGAGCATATGCTATTGGAATCTGGCTGGTCAAAATATTGTTTCATATACACTTAGAAGCTGATTTGTTACTATACAAAACTGCACCAGATTCTGTGTGCATCAGGTTTAGTAAATCTCCCCCTAACTTCAGCTTGTACAATTAAGGTTTGACAATAAAACCTGGAAGCTGATTGGTTATTTGCACCAGTTTTAGTAAACCCCCCCTCAAGTGTACCTGTAGCTATCTTTATTCATGTGAAAACGATTGATATTATATTGGATTTATAAATAAATGTTGCACTTTTTATAAATAGTTGTCTTTGATATTTTCTTATTTGATTATTAATTTTTTATCTATTCCTTACTGCTGTATTGAAAGTCCTATTTTCAAAAAATCCTTTCTTAACTACTTGTCGACCGTGCTATAGCCGAAAGATGGCTACAGCATGGTCATCCAGTTCTGGAAGGGCATCCATGGACAGCCTCCCAAAACATCGCCCCCTGCTCACCGCCAGAGCAGGCAACTGATGCGCTCTGTGACCGATGTGTCCTTTTGCGGCTGCTTCAGATAATTTTATATTTATTTATTTGAAGAAAAACTTGAGTAACTCATATGGTACTTTTTAAATTAGAGCAGGTATCCTTTGCTGTGTCTGAGAATGGTGTATTATGTATTAGTGAGCATATGCTATTGGAATCTGGGTGGTCAAAATACTGGTTCATATACACTAGGTGTTGGAAGGCAACATGTTCCTATATCAGACATTTATGGATTCTTACTGCTTGGTTGTCAAAGAACTATTTGACCTATTGAATGTTATCTTTGACAGGATGTGTGTAACAAAAGGCGGCATACCAAAATCCTTGTTCTGGGAGTTCATACATACCCCCTAGTGGTGAGGCATGGAGATAAGAGCCTCAGCCCAGACTCCCTAGTGACATGCATAATAAAAGGACAGATTACATGGCTTCTAGCCAGAAGGAAGAAGCCAGATGTGATTGACCTGGGTCCGAGCGTTGTTGGCAATCCAGCAGTGCCCCCTGGTGGAGACGACCTACTTCCGGGAGGATGGCTGGGGTAATTCTACACTTCCTAATGAATAGGGAGGACATCCCCTTATGAGTTATGGATGTTTACTCAATTGATGGAGAGCTACACCAGGCGGATCAAGGGTGTGTATATGGGTGGTGCTTGAGATGGTTTTTAACTACAGTTTTGGCCATGCCTCTTTCTCTTTTGACCATTTCCTACCTGGGATCAAGCTAAAAGGATACTTAGCTTTGAGGATGAGTCATCTGTACTATTATTCCTATATACTCTGTAATATTGGTTTAAATTTCTGTTAGTGCTGTACTTTCTTGGTAAATAAATAAGACCCTGCTTCTTTGAGCATTGTGTTTATTATTATAGCTAATATTTCAGTATATTAAGTCCTTCAATATTGTCAAAGCTTGGATATTTACTAATTAATTATAGGAACCAACAAATAGTACATAATTGTATAATAAATAGGGGGGATTCCAGAAAACTACACCCCCTTTTATTTATTTCACTAGGTGTACCTGTGGCTAAATTTATTCATGTAAACATATCTACAAAGGTTTTATAAATACATTTTGAACTATTTTTAAATAGTTGTCTTTAATATTTTAAGTGTTATATTAAAAGTCCTACACTCTAAAAATCTTTTCTCTCTTGTTATACTATTTTCTTTGATGAGGAGGACAAGAGGAGTCATATGGCTCTTTGTAACTGGACCCTTTGTCAAAAGGGAAGACATTTCTTCAGGCAGTTATACTGGTCACTCCCTATGCTTGGCTTTGGTTCTGTCCGTATTGACCACACGCTTTGGCTGCTCTACTCAGAAAAGAGCTCAAACTTTTCAGATACTGAAACTTTTATGTGTCGTCTGTGTCAGAGATTTGGTGTATAAATGTGAAAAATACTGAGTAACATGGTTGAATTTAAATATTTCAGGCTCCCAAGAAATTAGCACAAGTAAGAAAATAATCCACATTCAAACGTCTCTTTGCTCACCAACCTGTATTAAAAGAGGCTCATGCATTTTAATGTTATGTTTAAAAGAGAAGGCAATTTAATATAATGACATACTTTATTGTATTGTGATTGCGATCTTTGTATCAATCTGCCTTGTTCATAACTATTGTCTCCACAGTGATCTTGTATTTTGTAGATATCTTTTTTTATTCAGTAAAACCATATCATACAAACAAACAAGCTCATACAACAAGGTTTAATAAAAAAACATAGTCTTCATCACATGGTTATCTGGTCTTCATCACATGGTTATCTGGCCTCACACACCTGGTTGAGTTTAGCCTTGTCCAGGACTAAAGCCTCATCCTTCTTTGCCTTCTAGTCATGGTCAGTAGTCAGGCTTGGAGACCAGTAGCTATAGCAGTAGAGAGGTTCCCACCGACCCACAAGATAAGTACACTAGCAGGACACACTGATGGATGATGCAGACTTAACCAAAGTGTGGAGTCTACTAACTAAGTACTAACTGGTCTTCCCCAGAGCTCCTGATGGTGAAGATGGGCTTTGCTGTGTGCTATTGCCAGGTCACAGTCCTCAGGATCACCTCACTAGGAGGTAAGCAAGCTGGGTTCTGGCAGCAGATGTATAAGGTACGGATCAAGAAGAAGTATAGTGAGTAAACAATCCAAAGATCGATAACAAGTGCTGCAGATTCTGATCAGGCAGAAGTGTTGTCAAGGAATAAGCCAAAGGTCGATAACAAATGGTTGAAGGTTGGGATCTAGCAGAAGCGTAGTCGAGGAACAAGCCAAAGGTTGATAAAGAGTGGTAGTGAAGGAGTGGTAGTGAAGATACGGAGGGCAGCAGGAGTGGAAGGAGCAAGATATTGGCTGGAGGAGAGCACAATAATCTGGCAAAACAGGAAGCGCAAAGCATTGGCTTAAATAGGATGTTCAAGGAGTTCAAGGTACAAGGCAAGGTTGTCCAAGGGAGCCGGCACAGCGAGAAGAGCTACAGCCATATACCATAGAGGTCCCACATTAAGATCTGGTCCATGACACTGCTGTAGAATCTCCCCAGTAGGTTTCTGGCTTCTCAAATATATAAACAGGATGTTAAAACATATCACCCACAATAAACAAATATTTGTGCTTAAATATCTGGTCACTGCACTTAAGAAAAGCAAAAGCTGTTAGGTCCCTTTCCCACTTCCTTTGTCCCATTTGTACAGCAGGGGAGACCTTGCAGAATCGAAGCACAAAGAGACAGATGTCACTTTTGTGACATTTGTGCCCAGTCAGGATTTTTAAAACCAGGAGCTTTCCAGACCCATGATGGATCTATGGGTGGCTGGATGAAAACAGACTTGCATTAGCTACCTCAGATACTTCACATTTAGGTCTTAAAAAGCTGTAAAGGGTGCAGACCTTTTCCACATTTGTTTTCTAGACCTGGACAAACTTGGAGTTAAGCAGATCTAACGGACACATTTCTGGCTTTTTCATCTGCCTGCCCATAGACTTACACTACATTGCCAAAAGTATTGGGACACCCCTCCAAGTCATTGGATTCAGGTGTTCCAATCACCTCCATGGCCACAGGTATATAAAATCAAGCTCCTAGGGATGCAAACTACTTCTACAAACATTTGTAAAAGAATGGGTCGCTCTCAGGAGCACAGTGAATTCAAGCATGGTACTATGATAGGTTGCCACCGGTGCAATAAGTCCATCCATGAAATTTCCTAAATATTCCACGGTCAACTGTTAGTGGTATTGTAACAAAGTGGAAGCAACTGGGAACAACAGCAACTCAACAATGAAGTGATAGGCCACGTAAAATGATAAAGGGGGGTCAGCGCATGTTGAAGCGCACAGTCCGCAGAAGTCATCAACTGTTTGCAGTGTCAATAACTAGAAATCTCCAAACTTCATGTGGCCTTCAGATTAGCACAACAACAATGCGTAGAGAGCTTCATGGAATGGGTTTCCATGGCCGAGGAGCTAAATCCAAGCCTTACATCACCTAGTGCAATGTAAAGCGTCATATGCAGTAGTGTAAAGCACGCCACCACTGGACTCTAGAGCAGTGGAGGTGTGTTCTCTAGACTGAGGAGTCACGCTTCTCTGTCTGGCAATCCGATGGACGTGTCTGGGTTTGGTGGTTGCCAGGAGAACAGTACTTGCCTGACTGCATTGTGCCAAGTCTAGTTTGGTGGAGGGGGGATAATGGTGTGGGGTTGTTTTTCAGGGGTTGGGCTTGTCCCCTTAGTTCCAGTGAAGGGAACTCTTAAGGCGTCAGCATACCAAGACATTTTGGACAATTTAGTGTTCCCAACTTTGTGGGAACAGTTTGGGGATGGCCCCTTCCTGTTCCAACATCACTGCGTACCAGTGCACAAAGCAAGGTCCATAAAGACATGGATGAGTGTTTGGGGTGGAAGAACTTGACTGGCCTGCATAGATTCCTGACCTCAACCCGATAGAACACCTTTGGGATGAATTAGAGCGGAGACTGCAAGCCAAGTCTTCTCGTTCGACATCAGTGCCTGACCTCACAAATGCGCTTCTGGAAGAATGGTCAAACATTCCCATAGACACCCTCCTAAACCTTGTGGACAGCCTTCCCAGAAGAGTTGAAGCTGTTATAGCTGCAAAGGGTGGGCCAACTCAGTATTGAACCCTACAGACTAAGACTGGGATGCCATTAAAATTAATGTGTGTGTAAAGGCAGGCCGACCAATACTTTTGCCAATATAGTGCATTTCTACAGCGTTAACTTGCCTCTCTCCAAAGCAGTAAGTGTCATTTCTCTCTGCTGTCTCTTTCCTCTGATATCAGTATGAGTCACTTCTGGCAATTTTTCCTGACACCAGGAGAAAAATGGTGATCGGGGAAGGACCTGCAGCTGACCTCCAGCCTCAGCTTTGTTCCTGTGTGCTGTGTGAAGGGGGGTGTCCATTCCCTCCAATCAGTTCACAGAGTTTTTGTTCAGTGTGTAACTGCAGTTCTTCGCCCCTGGCTTTGTGGGTCTGTGAAAAACCCTTTTCACCTCTGAGTTTTACAAGGATATACAGGACAAATAGGATAAACAGGTACAACTTATGTAGGAGGAATTGTTTCATCTGTGTATCACCAACCAGTCACTTCACTGGGTATATGTAAGGGTTTACAACCACTTTAAGCAGGTATGCAACTGAACACTACAGTATGTTTGCACCCTCTTGACAACTTTGTGGGAACAGTTTTGGGATGGACCCTTCCTGTTCCAACATGACTGCACACCAGTGCACAAAGGAAGGTCCATAAAGACATGGGTGAGCAAGTTTGCGGTGGAGGAACTTGACTGGGCTGCACAGAGTGCTGACCTTAGCCCGATAGAACACCTTTGGGATGAATTAGAGCAGAGACTGTGAGTCAGGCCTTCTCATCCAACATCAGTGCCTGATCTCACAAATGGAAGAATGGTCAAACATTCCCATAGACACACTCCTAAACCTTGTGGACAGCCTTCCTAGAAGAGTTGAAGCTGTTATAGCTGCATAGGGTGGGCTAACTCAATATTGAACCCTATAGACTGAGACTGGGATGTCATTGAAGTTCATGTGCGTTTAAAGGCGGGCGTCCCAATACTTTTGGCAATATAGTGTACATGGAACTTTCAATCAGGTCTGGTCTTGTGTGCAAGGAACCTTAAACACAAACTCATTGGGGTTGGTTTACTACTTTTGAATATTTGAATTCCCAATTCTATAATTAAGCTTTTTTTAGTGTGAAATACACCAAAATATCTGCCTGTTTTAAAAAAGGTTCTCTTCTGCTCTGAATTTTTGGTACATTGTAAAGAGTAATTACCTAAGATATTTGGTGTTTTGTGAAGTAGAACAACTCAGTTCTGGTGCATTGAGCTATAAGAGTTGTGGATGTTTCCAGTTGTACACATTGAAAATAACTGTTATATATCCCCTTTAGTGACTGACAGCCTGTGCAACTGGTCTGAAATATTGACCAGATATTATCAAATGTGTTATGTGTAACAGAAACGATGATGATGATGATGATGATAATGATGATGACTGGGTTCTACCCAGAAATAAAATATCAGCTTTGGGTAGCCCTTCTGAGATGTATTAACGTAGATTTAAACCCTAGTGTACCCTTTTGTTTGCAAAAGTACCGTGTATCATAGACACTTTCCATATTTTTTCCTTTAATTAAAAATAAAAGGCTTGTTACTTTATATCAGGAAGTTAATAAACAAGAACCCAGTATTTTTTTAGTGAATACATCAGACTTAAAAATACTAAAAATCATGTTTAAAACTGCATAAGATTGTAAAAGTTTTATGATATTTTAGTGATTAAATTTACATATACTATATTAATTCTCCTACAAGAGCACTTTAATAAAATATACATGGGCCTTGTGCATGGTAAGGGATCTAAGGCTCACGTCCCTAGTCTATATTTGAAAATCAGCAGCCTTTGGTTGAATATGTTTTTTGTCCATGCAACAGAACCACTGAAATGACCCCGACCCCTTCAATTTGCCCACATGGAGTGAATAAAAATATTTGATACTTAAATAAATGGACAAGCTCATGTTCACTTTAAGCTTCACCCAGAGTGAATAATTCTACATCTATAGAACAGATTACCCCAGCCTGTATTCCCGAACACAGTCACATTTCCAACACATAAGCCTATACTCAGATCAATGCATCAGTTTACACAAGGGTATAAAAATAGACACTGTTTTATCTTATGCCAGAATAGAACATGTAATATGAAGCTCAATTCTCCAGCAACTGATAGATCCAGAAGACTTAAGGACTTAATAATAAATAAAAAGACAGATTGGGTTTAAGGATGAGACACACCAAATACGAGAATAAAGGAACTATTATGAGGACACATAAATCAATAGCAACAGCAGCAGAATAAACCAAGGACTTAGGACAGACCTTCTGTCCTGTCCTTTTGGCTTTGATGTCACTCTTGTTGTGTTTAAAATCTTGTAGTGTGAGATGATGTGGAAGTATCAGTGTGATCTATAGGGAAGCAGCAATACTGACAGAGCGATGTCAGCCCAGAGGGCTTAAGAGGTTTAAGATCAATCCTTTGCCCTTGCCAGGAGTTCTCCTTGACCTTGGAGGATCTCTGATCTCATGACGGTGTGCTTCAACCATGATGTTTCTAAGAAAAACTGCAGACAGAGGAAATATTACAATGAGATATGGTTAGTAAGCAAAACTAGTTTAGGGCTTCTAACAGGCAGACACATTGGTAAGTGGTAGCAATGAAAGGGGAACCTATGACTGCCCTCACCAAGACTATTGCTACTCCAGATCTCTAGCATGTTTTCTCTCAGGTACCTTTTTATAGAGAAAGGAAGTTACATTTTAATTGTCACCTAGCATATTTATAATGGTAATTCTCTACCCATGATAAAAAGCACTTTTGAGGTCTTCTGTAATTTATAAATGTTAAGCTGTAGAAATTGGTTGCAGTAGTTAAAAAGGTAATGAAAAGCTCAAGTTTTAGACTGGGAGTAAAAAAAAAATGTGGAGTAGTTAAGATAGACACTATCCATCAAAGGAGAGACAAGAGA
Source organism: Staurois parvus (assembly GCF_062004578.1). NCBI lineage: Eukaryota > Metazoa > Chordata > Amphibia > Anura > Ranidae > Staurois > Staurois parvus. The sequence goes on along the minus strand of NW_028317950.1, from coordinate 16,536,532 downwards.
AGTAAAAAAAACTACCAGTTAATATTCTTAAAGTACATCTGAAGCAAGTTGGATGGTTTATGTCTGGTGATTGAATACAATGAAGTAATCATTTTGAGTAGATGGCCAAGAAAAGTAGATCTGCAACATGCTTGCTCCCTTCCTTTCATAGTACAGTTCAAGATATTTAGCCATAACCCTTACCATTAGCACAGCTGGTCAGTGATGGACATGGCTTCACTGGAATGTAGTTGGGCATATCATTGGGACTGGATAGACTGAAAAAGAGCCTAAAGTGAAACTGACCTGGCCAAAATTGAAAGAACAGTGCTGAAGTTCAAGCACCTTGCTTAAGTATTTGTGGAAATCTTCAAATTGATCCCTGTGTGTCTAGGGAACTTTCTGGATCTTGAGCAAAGGCTTTACATGACTCCTCAATTTCTGTCCAAGGCAACAATAAACACCGACCCTTACTTCTGCTAGGGCCTGCACCCTACCATTTATCTGTAAAGAGCTAAAATGAAAAGGATAACCTGTAGTACCTGAACTTCAACACAGTCGCTATTTTGGGATGCATCTACACATAGTGTTTTTTGTCAAATAACATTTGCTCAGACAATCTATAACTACAATAACATTGTGAATATACAATAACTCTATAACAAGCAGAGTATCTGGAAACAGCTAAGATAACAAGAAGTTAGGTATTAAATAAAAAATGATGCCTCGTAAGTGCTAAGGAGTGGAGTAGTATGAAGAAGGAAAAAGGGGAGATAGGTGGGGAGGGGATAGAGATTCCTAAAATGCTTAAAGAAGCCTCAAGAGAGATGAATTAGTTACTTTGCAACTAAAGCATGAAAGGTGGGTGAATAATCATGGGCCCACCGTGCTGGTCCATGTGGTGTGTACTGTTTCAGGGTCTTCCCTTACGTGGTGTTTTAATTGTGGCCTGACATGGTTCATCCCATCTACGGTTATGTGTACTGTTTCTGGGAAAAAGTGTTGTGAAACATTATTTACTGAGAGTCCGGTACAGTTTGCTTCAATTTGAGTTTGAGTACAAACTGTGCCTGAGCATAAAACTACCACAGAGCATTTACTACACTGTGGTCTGGCTGGCGAAGGTGAAAAAGTGTGTCCGTGATTGCCTCCTTAAAACACTATGTAAGCGCAGATCAGTGGGGGAGTGGGAAGAAGATAGGGAAACTGCATATTACATGTTTCCTTATTAATATTAGCCTCATACATATCTAATAAAGCCTGTAATATCCTGGTTATTCTGGTTACTTTAGCTGATTATAGGAATTTAATTGTAAGCTGACTATATGGACAAGCCAGCCCACTAATCTCCTTTGCAACGGGACCCAGTGTAAATACACCTTTAGAAACATTTTGGACCATATTCCCTTCAAAGTTTTTTTTTCATGTATGAATAAAAATGATTATTTCATATCATAATATTATATTTAAAAATAGAAGAAGATAAAGAGTGAAATTTAAATAAACACAGTTTCAACATCTACATACAAATCTTGTCATAATTATTTTATATAAATATCTAGAACTATGCAATTGTTATAATACCTTATAACAGACCAATGTAATATAGTTGTGATGAAATTTTCTTTTATAAATCATGATGTCACTTCAAAATCAGAATTAATACCCTATAGCAGACCAATGTAATATAGTTGTGATGAAATTTTGTTTTATAAATCATGATGTCACTTCAAAATCAGAATTCAGATTTTTACATTTGGCAGGTATGGGTTAACACACTCAGCTGGCTGCACACATGAGGAGATGGCTAATGGTAAGTAGTAAAGTGCATTCTAGACCAGAATGCAAGATGGAAAAGCATATAACATGCTGTATAAAATTGCTACATAAGCCCATTCCAGTTTAATGCTACTTATGTTAAAATGACCTTTGCATTTCAGTCTGCAATTGCTTTGATGCTTCAAAATTCAGATATGACTTCCTTGCAATATGGCAAACCATAGGCCCCCAATGATTTTATGTCCTGCTTGTGTGGTTGGCTTACGGCTTTTCCCAGAAATCTGCACTGAAATCCAAGTCCAGTTTCAAGCACCACCTACATCAGGAGTTTCATTGTTGGTGAGGAACTTTCTAAGACTCCCCTGCTTCCAAAGGGATGCAGACACTATAGCCTTTCTTAGTACAACACTGAGATTGCACAGGTGGATATAATAAAGGCTGACACTCCTGTTCAAGTGATGCAACCATTTTTTTTAGAACAAAAAAGCTAAATTTTGCTAAAATCCTTCCAATATCCTTCCAATTATCCACAAAAATGTTTTTCTTATCAAAAGTAAAACTTTAAAACAATAGAGTCTGGTCAATGAGCTGCTCCAGCCTGTAACTGGACAGTTAAAAGGCAGCAGATCACTAACAAGGTCATTCTTGGGTTTTCTCCTCATATCAACAAGTGTTAAACTAACTATAGAACCTATTGGTTTACAGAGCTGCCCTGAGGATCAAGACAGGGATCTAAGAGAGCCTATTATTTTGCCCTGCATAAAGGGAAGTTTTACTTCAAGTATTCAAATGGCAGCCAATGAACGTATTCCTCCAAATAACAACTTTAATGTAAAATGTTCATAAGAAATGTAATACCAATTAATAAATCATGTAGGTTCTACCTGATGAACTTCTTTAGGTGTGTTGAGTCCTAATTTATATACAAATTTGCTTTTTAGGATTCATGTCTTTATCTCTTCTAGTAAACTTTAATTAGATCAAATGGTAATCAAATGGGATTTTAACCTGCTTTAATTAATTTCATTTTTTTGCTTGGTTTTCTGTTGAATTAAAAAAGTGTATTGATGCATCACTAAGAAATGCCCAGCCTGGGGAAAAGGAAGAGGACCCCAAGGAATCACGTGCCTGGCCTAAAGACTTCCGAAAAGGTAAAGAAAAAAGAAAGTATAACATACTTGCTGGCGGCCTTCAGGGGAAGAAAGAGACTGAAAGAGGAAGCATGGAGCCTGGAGTTGGGCTTTAACTCTTTCTAGCATCTCATTACAGGCTTGTCAAGATTTCTGAAAATATGTATTTGGGTCAAGACAGATAAAACACTGGATTTATGGTTTGAAGATATCTTCTTTATTGAAGACTTCACAACAAAACAAAAGAAAATGGATAAACACCACATCGAGATACAGGAACTTTATTTGTGAATATTATTAACATTTTTTAAACTTCAAGAAATGTAATGACATAGAAGGGCTACAGCTTTAAAGGGAACTGATGACATTTGCATTTTTCATAGTCTGTATCTCCAATCTTAGCCTTTTGCTGACTATGTAATCCATATGTGTGGAGACAGAGAGTGTGACCCTTGACATCCATGTGCTGCACACATGCATCCATGGGGGCTGACGTTTTTACACTGTGAAAGCGCTCACTGTGCGCTACCAGCACAGTGACTGAGCTGTCTCACATAGCTCCAGTCTCTATTTACGATAGAGAGCTGGCGGAATGGGCTACCAATCATGTGACACCCAATCACAGTGATCATGTGATCGTAAAGTCCGTCCCACCTCCTGATTTTAAGACCCACTTAAGGGGCTGCCGGGAGGATTTAGTAATGGAGTAAAGAAGGGTAGTGCTACTCCCATAGGACCCACAGGAATACTGTCCAGGCCTTCCCCAAAAGCTTTGCCCCACAGTCAGGCACATAGGCCCATTCATTTCTTCAATAGCCAGTCTAGGGGTGTTGTTTTTTTTTTGGTTGTTTTGATTTTTGAAGAACTTGGATAGGGTTGAGGAAATTAGGTGGGATACTCCAAACACAAGAACTAGGTACAGTTGAGGACTTTAGGTATTCTTTTGGATAAGCAAACATTAGACTTTAAGGCAGCCATAGTAGTAGTAGCAAACTAGAGAAGATTTCTGTTAGGTTGGAGGTTAAGTGGACAAAGCTCTTCAGAACACCAGCTTGGTCCTGTTTAGCTAGACTGAAGCTGATTTCCTAGCACCAGAGGGGGGTTAGGTAGCACACAGTCTCTAAGATCCTTTCGGGGTGTCTGTACTCACAATACTCAAGAACAACTGATTGCTGTCCTCCATAATACATGACCAGATCTTCAGTAGATGGACCCTCAGCCAGCTTTAGCAGAACTGAGGTCTCAGTATTCAGGCCCTCAGATTGTGCACTTGTGGCCTACGGCAGTAGATCCAGTAGCATTGCCTGGGATGGCCGGATACCCTCTCCAGGCTGGAACAATCCTATACAGGAAAGACTCAGAACTGTGAATGTGCTCACTGAATATATACAGTTACGTAGCATGCCTTCAGGGCCAGTTTCTCTGGGATTGGCCTGGGCTGTATCAATATTCATGCTGCCATCTGCATAGCTCCACACCTATTATCCAGAAGCTTCTCAAGCTTTCTGGATGCAGTGGGAGCTATTAGGCTGGCAGCAGCTGAAAACACTGAGGAGACCTAACTAGCAGAACACAGCAACACTGATTAGTGTGTAAATGATGCTTTTACCTAACAACAATTACAACCACACTGTCTGCAGTGTGACAAATAAATATACTTATCAAAATATAAACTAAATCTATCTATCAAACCTAGCACCTATTTGGGAGGGTTCTGCAGTAGTATAATTGTAAAGCCTTTACTCTCATGGAAGGATATTTGTCTTCTCGGGACAGAAGTGTTGGCTCGGCATCAGGCTAAAAGCCTTCCATAGAGGATGTCTTATATCCTGCCTCAGCATACTACTCAATACAGACACTGATAAAACTGTCAAATAATAAACATACTCTCAAGATTTAATGAAAGAAAACTAAAGGCTTTGTTCATTTTCAGTTTCACCCAATGCCAACAGCCTGTGAAGAGTGCCAGTTATCAGCCCTGAGCTCAGTCTCTGTGGGGAGCTTTTGACCTGTATTATAAACTTTCATTCCTGAATGGTTACAGTTGGTAAGCCTAAATAAAGACACCAATCCATCCAGTTCACCCGTGTATGTGTGTGTGTTTACTGCCATTTTCCATATCCCTGTACATTGTGTTCCTAAGAAACACATCTTAGCCATGGTCAGTGGTGTATCATCCATTTGTGCGGGTGTGCGGTGAACACCAGCCCCAAGGAAAGGGGGGCCCACTGTGCCCTGACACACACTGCCCGCATGGATTACAAAATAATAAATCCACATCGAACATGTCCCTGAGCCCCAAGTGGATAAGGAACTGATAAGTTTTAGGAGCTTTGGAACTTATTTCCCATCTGACAAGCAGCCAGAACTATAATCATAGTGTCGGCAAATGCAGCCAGCTGCCACCACCTACATCCTCTGTCTGCAAAGCGGAATGATATGCTATCTCATGCCTTCTGAAGGCAAAGAGCAGGCTTGTGAGAGCTGGAGATGAGCAGGATGTAGTGTCAGGGACAAAGGGGGGCAAAGAGGACACCATGCTGAAGGAAGGGGGGGGGAGTGGCTGCTCATCTTGCTCCTCACTGACAGGAGTGATTATCACTCCTGGCAACAAAAAAAAAGCAGTGGTCAATAGCTGCAGCTGGACAAAGGATTCGGCTTTTTCATCCCTTCAGCCTTCAGGTGGCAATAGAAAGCAAGTGCTGAGAACTGTCCTCAGTCTCAGCACCGTGCTCCTGTAATGTGAGTGACATGTCACAAGACTGGAGAGAGAAGGAATAAGAAGCTACCTCACAGTGTGATCTGTAAGTACAAGGGGGAGGGGAGCAACTAAGCTCCAGATCACCCCACTGCTCCTCAGACCCCACTCTCCTCCTTAGACCCCACTCTCCTCCTCAGACTCCCCAGACTTCCCCTCTCTCCTCCTCAGACACCCCTCTTCTCCTCAGACCCCCCCCCCTTTCCTCCTCAGACACCCTTCTCCTTCTTAGACCCCCAGACCTCTCATCTCTCCTCCTCAGACCCTCTCAGACCTCCCCTTGCTCCTTCTCAGATTCCCCTCTCTTCCTCAGATCCCTCAGACCTCCCCTCTTTCCTCCTTAAACCACTCTCTCCTCCTCAAAACCCTCTCTCCTCCTTAGATCCCCCTCCCAAACCTTCCCTCTCCTCCTCAGACTTCCCTCTCTTCCACACACTACCCCTCTAATCCTCAGACCCCCCCCCCAGACCTTCCCTCTCCTCTTCAGACCCCCCAGATCTTCCTCTTTTCCCCAGACCTCCTCTCTCCTCCTCAGACCCACCCCAGACCACCCCTCTCCTCCTCACCACCACCACCGACTCCCCTCTCCTCTTCAAGACCCACAGGCCACCCCATTATACTCATCAGACCCCACCTCTGCTCTTCAGCTTATCCCAGACCCCCCCTCCTCATCAGACCCCCAAGATTCCACTGTCCTCCTCAGACCCCCCCCCCCGACCTCCTTAACACCCCTTTCACACTGCTTGCTGTGGTTTTCTCACAACATGGAAGCCGATGGAGGAAAATCTGTGCTTTTTAGCTTCAATGACAGGCATGTGAGACATCTGGGGTCTAAAAGACTCCCGAGGTCTCATTTAAAAGAACCTATCATAACAATATCATATCAGATAGGGGACTTTAGTTTTAGTGAAAAAATAAAAAAGTGTCAAAAATAGTTACATGTAAGCACTCTGAAACCCCCCAAAATATTTTGAGCTGTCCCCTCCCCTCCCAATGTGTGCAAATGTACAAATGTAAACACACCTGTCAGGGGCACCTACCCATGAAAAGTCGCTTGTACTACACATGTTACATATTGCTGCACATTCAGGAATAAGAGTAATAATTATAGACCCATCATTCACAATTCATTCTAAACTGATGACCTGTAGAGCCATGCCCAATATTTAGCGCAATTTAAACCACGCCCACTTATACATGCCGCATTTTATTTCACTCTGTGTCTAGGATCCTGCACACAGTCCCACTGATTACATAAAATTCCCCTGGCCCTGGTTTACACATATGCGATTTGTGATGCGTTTTCACGGACACCGATGATAGGCCAGATAACGTGTTCCTTTGGAGCTGATTCACATAAATGCGATTTAACCGCACTGCGTTTTGACAGTATTTCTAAAAAGGGTTATGTGTGAGTTTGTAGCAATGCATTCCAAATTTTCAGCCCATAGAGTATAGTGAAATTCTGAGATGAGTGTTCAGACATGATTGTGATTCAGAAGCAAAAAGGATCAGATGCATTTTTGCATGAGAGGGATAGAAAGAGGGAGAGAGGGAGAGGCAGACAGACACTCTGTGTACATGAAAATCCTATGGACAAAGCAGATCCTCAAGTCACACCTGTACTAAAATCGCATTGAAAATGCAATGGTATTCCCTCAGAAATGCATGCCTGCATCACACTAAAACAAAGCGATTTTAGCACGCATATGTGTGAACCAAGGCTAAAAGTTTTTTTTGTATTTATTTCCACTCCCAGTTGACACCACCAAATGTGGAAAGGAGTTCTACATCCTTACAGTTCTATCAGTAAAGAACCCCTTAAGCAGTTTAAGATTGAACCATTTCTTATCCAACTTCATATAACTTTAACTAGTGAGTGTTAAAAGAGAAGTTAGGTTTAAAAAAAAACAAAAACATTAATATTCACCTAGGCTGACATAGCATCAATCCAATGCTGCATCTGTCCCCTGTTGCTTTTAGGATTGAGAACTGAGTGATCAAAGACCACTGATTACTTGTTTCTCAGTCTTCACTGAGTGGAGAGCCAGTGACTGTCAGTCACTGGCTCTCTGCTATTCTCCTCCATCGTTCACTGGAACACTGGACTGTGGAGGGGATGGGAGCAGCTGGCTCAGGTTCTCAGCAGTTTGCTATGAAAGTGAGCCAGCTGCCGGTCCGGGTAAATAGGTGAATCTCAACTGTAAAGTCGGGATCTTTCTTGAGCTTGGACTGGCTGAGTGACGTCAGCTGACAGCGGGCTTTGTCCCACTGTCGGCTGAAAAAGGGTCACAGGAGAGCAGAATGAACTGCACTCCTGTGATCCCCAGGAGAAATACAACCAAAATAGCTTTGGCTAAACTTCTCCTTTATGGAGTTACTCAGTACTTCCATGTATGTAGGATCATGTGACTCATGTGATCTTTTCATCTCATGATGACAGCCCTGGTACTTGCTATATGGCCAAGCACTGTTACGTAGAAGCAGAGTCCTCGACAGGTGAAAACTGCAACTATAGTGACCTGGAGCTTACAAACGCCTTTTTGTTCCTTACTTCGAGCTGCCAAAAGGAGTGGTGGGGAGCATAATGAAGGTGGGTATGTGTTTGTGAAGAGGAGGGCATTCAAATAAACCTGTAGCCTTGCATTGCCTTGACCTGCCCTAAACCCAAAAACAAAAATGTCTTTAGATGTGGTGGCTGTGTTAGTTTTCTTTTATCAGGTTTTTTTTCACATAGTGATCCTGCCATTAAAGCTCTTTTCATTCCAGGGTGACAAGCTTTACATACTGCACTGTTTAGAGCAGCTTTGTCACCCTAGGCTGTACTACCAATTTGGTCTATAAGCAAGTCCCACTCTCCACTCTTTGAGATATCAGTTCAATACACAGGAATTGACAAGGACACAAGGATTTTTGGAAGGATCTCTAGTAATTTTCTGTACTCATAGAAAATGTTCTTAGCCTAGAAAAAGAAAACTAATTCAGCCACCACATCTAAAGCCTGGCAAGGTGCAATATATTTAATTTTTCTTCTTGGGTTTACATATTCTTTAAAAACACATGCCCACTATCCTGATGTGTGTTAGATGTGTGCTTTAACGTATCACACTAATGAGATGCTTATAGGAACTTGGAGTGGCTTACAAGTGAGGGCTTATATTATGTTTGAGAACATATTTCATTTGACTATAGGGACTGTTGAGATGTCACTTATGATCAACGTGAACATTGCTTCACCAAAACTACACAGTGACTCACATGGCACCCCACAGATCTCCCTGATAAGGGTCAGTAGTTTTATTGACTTTTTATACTAGTAAGGTTGAGTGTGTCTCTCTGTTAAAAGGAGCAAACTTGTGAGGTCAACTGTCATCCCTCTCAACGCCTGGGACTATGAACACATCCATCTTCCAACTGAGGCTCAGAAAACAGAGGAAGTTTTAGTGGATACAAACAAGGACGTACTTGAAACCAAATAAATAGACTTTGTTATTAAAAAAAAGATAAAAAATATATACTGTATGTATAAATAATTTTTTTAATTATCTGCTATCCTTTAAGGCAAAGTGTGGTTTTAATCCATCTTCTGCTTTACTGACATCATCAAAAAGAAACGCAAAAGCGTTTGACACAGTTCCTCACATACGGCTAATGTGTAAGGTAAAGTCTATGGGCTTGGAAAAATCTGTATGTAAATGGATAGAAAACTGGCTAAAAGATCGTATTCAGAGTGTAGTGGTTAATGATTCATACTCTGAATGGTCTAGGGTTGTCAGTGGTGTACCCAGGGACGGACTGACCATTCGAGCACTCGGCCAGTGCCCGATGGCCCGGGGTCAGTAGGGGGCCCATGAGATGCCCCTGGTACCTTTCATAGGTTTTTTTGGGTGTGGTTTGAGTGTGGGTGATGACACAGGTGCCCCATGATCCCCTATTGCCCGGGGCCCCTTGAGTTGTTAGTCTGCCTCTGGGTGTACCACAAGGTTCAGTGTTGGGACCCTTACTTTTTAATATATTTATAAACAATATAGGGTCTGGGATTAAAAATCCCATTTCAGTCTTTGCAGATGACACCAAGCTGTGCAGTGGAATAACGTCCTTACAGGATGTCTTCAACTTACAAGCTGACCTCAATGCACTGTTTAATTGGGCAACTATGTGGTAAATGAGGTTTAATGTTGATAAATGTAAGGTTATGCAGTTGTGGGCTAAGAATATGCATGCATCATACATACTAGGGGGGTACAACTGGGGGAATCAATGGTGAAGGATCTGGGAGTTCTGGTAGATCACAAGCTTAATAATGGCATGCAATGCCAAGCTGCAGTTTCTAAAGCGAGCAAAATCCTCTCTTGTATTAAAAGAGGTATAGACTCCAGAGAGAGATATCATTATACCCCGGTACAAATCATTAGTAAGACATCATCTGGAATATGCAGTTCAGTTTTGGGCACCAATTCACAAAAAGAACATTGGGGAACTGGAGAAAGTGCAGAGAAGGGCAACCAAACTGATACGAGGCATGGAGGAGCTCAGCTATGAGGAAAGATTAGAGGAACTGAATTTATTCTCTCTTGAGAAGAGGAGATTAAGGGGGGATATGATCAACATGTATAAATACATCAGTGGTTCATATAGTGAACTCGGTGTAGAATTATTCACCCTGAGGTCATCACGGAGGACAAGGGGGCACTCTTTACGTCTGGAGGAAAAGAAATTTAATCTCCAAACAAGGAAAGGTTTCTTCACAGTGAGAGCTGTGAAAATGTGGAATAGACTCCCTCAAGAGTTGGTTCTGGCCAGCTCAGTGGATTGCTTTAAAAAAGGCCTGGATTGTTTCTTAGATACACAGAATATAACTGGATACTAACATTTATAGGTAAAGTCGATCCAGGGAATATCCGATTGCCTCTCGGGGATCAGAAAGGAATTTTTTTCCCTGCAGGAGCAAATTGCATCATGCAATTTGCCTTCCTCTGGATCAACTGTGGGTATTGGATTATAACTTTTTTTTTTTTTCTTAATGGTTGAACTGGATGGACGTTTGTCTTCTTTCAGCCAGACTAACTATGTAACTATGTTGTGTGTTACTGTACTGTTTAGTGAACAAATGCTTAAAGTGACATTAAATTATATCTTTCCTTGTTCAATAATTTTATTGAATATTGTAACAAAAACAGTATACAGAAGTATAGTGTGACAGATCAGAAAATATTTGTCATCATTATAATGGAAACACAGCTTGTACATAAGTGTACAAGAGGTTCAAACAAATTATGTCAATAGAATGAAATAGGTGTATGTTAGCAGTAGTCATTGCATGTAGTGGCAATACATGCAGATATTATATCAGAGCATAACAGCAAGTCATTTGAGGAAGCTGAATTGCATTAGGAGAAAGAAAAGAGAAGGAAAGAAAGACAAGAAAAAAGAAAGATGAATAAAACTTTGTAGTAAACCTCCACTGTTGCTGCATTCCTAGAGCAAGATCTAGTGGTGGCCCAGATTTGCTTCCTTTGGGAATGGTCTAGGGGTTGTTGTAGATCTTGTTTCCATTTGGAGACCTAAGACAGAGGATGGAGAGTGTGTTTAGTGGTCAGAAGGTTGTACAGGAAAGAGATCATCCCTACCGAGTGTGGGTCATTTTTACATTTGAATTCAAACGGTGTGTTAAGGGGATGCCATTCATGTGTACTGTTGATGGCATGAACTGTTTGACTTGGACATACTTAAACAGTTTTGATTGTGGCAGGTGCCATGATGATTCCAGATCTGCAAAGGTCCTAATGTCTTTGAGAGTCAACAAAGAGTGTAATAGGGTTACCTTCGAATCAATCCAGTGATGAAAAGTACCAGGGTATTCATATCGTGGGAGTAAGGAAGGAATGAGTATGATGGAAAAGATCACAAAATGGGGTGACAGGAGACTGCTGGAATATTTGTAACTTTCCAAAGATGCAAAGAATGTTGCGTGATCAGGTTAAATAGATTTTTCCTGTCTTTGGGTGGAGGCCAGAGTAAGTTATGTATTGATAGTGGGGCTCAGTCATGGTCTTCAATGTCCTGGCTAGCATGGTAGCTAGTTAATTGTGCTAATTAGGCAGCATAGTAATATCTCAAAAAGTTGGGTACCCCTAGGCTGCCTTGAGATTTGGTTTGGATCATGGTCTGAATAGAGATGCAGGGGCTTCATTTATTTTATATAAAATGCATCATCCGTGCTTGAATCCCGGGAAACATTAGCATGGGGATTGGAACTGGCAATACTCTGAAAAGATATAACAGTTTAAGTAGATATGTAAATTCTATAGCTGCTATATGACCTATCGAGGTAAGGTGGTGAGTGTCCCAAGTGTCTAGTAGGGTGTATAGTTTTCAAAGGAGTGCTGTGCATAATAGGCATCATATATGGAAGAATAGTCCTTAGCAAGGAAAACTCCTAACTACGGCAGTTTATAAGGTTATTAAATGATATATTTATTCTCCAAAAATTATTTATAACCATCCACCAATTAATGGCCCTGTATTCTTTTTTTCATGAAATTATTTCTTACTATGTTTTCTTGCAATGTCCTCTGTACGCTCCCAGACGTCAATCAGGAAATGGCTAGATTTTAAATGCTGCAGAAAATGGCACCGTGTCATGAGCCCAGGGCAGGGGGTGGAGTCTTGACACCCTGTTCTCAAGTTAAATGGGTTGAATGATGCTGAATAGAAAAGGTGCAGTAACTCTGGACTGACAAGTCTTGAGGAGGGGCAGAGCAAGAGATTTGGTGAGGATAGCAGCCACGGACTGTGTCATCCAGTTAGTGCTCAAAAAAACAGTTAACCCTTGCTTTGGGTCTCCCTCCACACTAGACAAGGTTAATTGCTCAGGGGTAGAAGAATAACCAAAAATGCTTACCTTATTCCTTGCTCCCCCAGGCTTCCTCACTACTGGAACCATAACCTCTTTGCTGCTCGACTGTTTGAGGCCTGTAAGGGATTTCCAGCAAGAAGAATCACGATCGGGAACGTGCATTTGCATAGGAATTCCCGCAGAAAAATTGCCGGTTGTGCGCATGCGCGCAGCAATGCGCGATCGCACACATGCACGGCGAAGATAGGCGCCAGACGGCCCATTTAAGGAGTGCCTCTGCTCAGGTTCAGTGCTGACTGGTCTTCAGCTCCCCCCGTGTCCTGCTTGCTCCTGTACGTTTCCTTTGTTGCTGACCCGGCTTGTTCCTGACCCGACTCCGATTACTCTCCTGCTCCTGGTTCCTGACTTCGGCTCTGCTCCTGACTTTGGCTTTTCCTTCTGATTCTGTACCACGCTGCCCGACTGTTTATGACCCCGGCTATCCTTGACTCTGCTCCAGTCCTGTGTCCTGGCTACCTACCTTGCTCTGCTGCACATCTGGCAATCCACAGAACCTGCCTGGTCTATTTCTACGGTGCCCAAATCAGAGGATACTCTGCCTACCAAGGTCATCATCTGCAAGAGCCGCAAGCAACAACCACTGGCGCTCTTGTCCCCCTGGTCCCTAGACTCCCTCTGTTTCAACCTCAGCGGGGTCAGGGCTAGTGACACAAGTGAGGCCGACATTGTCAATTCAGTCTCCCATCAGGTACGTCACAAGGCCTCTCTGACATCATCCCATACAATGTAGGACAAGTGGTTCAGAATTGTACATGAAGACATTGGGGGAATGTTGGAGAGCAGGGAAGAGCCCTGGCTGCTGGAGGAGCAAAGAATAAGATAAGTATTTCTGATTATTCCTCAAAACCTAGGCAAAATAAGCATTTAGCCCTTGCAGTGTGGAGGAGGGGGAGACCTACAAGGATTTTGTTTTTCCTGGAAATTTGCTATGGTAAGCACTCCAGTAATAGTGCAAAATATGCACTCATTGAAAAAAAAACTTTAACTGTACAATGTTACAGAGGTCAGCAGTGGCAACTCCTACAAACCATAGTCCAGGATCTCCCCTTATACGTCCTTCATGTCCTTCACCTCTGGTCACTATTAAAAGAAGCCAAAGAGCTGATAAAAGTGAAAATCCATCTCATCTCACACCTCTGTACCGGCTTAACCTTGCAGAAGTCTGCACTTAGCAGTGCTCTTGGGGAGACTTTACTTTTGTGCTGGGTCTGTGTAATGCAACCCAGCAAGGTCACAGTCAGGATGCAGTAAAGGAAGACTCGGCTCATTCACAACTCCTACCTCTGGAATCCGATACTGTAGGACAAGTACAGTAAAATCCCTATTTTTATACCAGTGACAACAGAAAATTGCTGCGGCGGGGAGAAGAATAGGCACCTTGCAAAGGGGAAAAAAAATCTATATTTTGATATATCAGTCACAGCCAGTCACCTTTGAAGAAGAGCAATTTAATCATAAATGATTAATATTGTGTAATGTCAGATAGGAACATATGTGCACCATAGAAGATATACAGCATTGCCTGAGCTGTATTTAGAAACAATGCTGCAGTGTGATATATTAGTAATCGTCGTGGTAGCAATAAAGGGGAGAGAGTAACTGGAAAAAAAAACAAAGGTGATTGGTAAATTGGATGGCAGGTAGTCACCACCAGCACATGCCATTCAGGCAAGTGTTTGAAAATAGTTGTTTTGTAAATGCTACTATAAAAGTTTAAATCACAAAATGTCATTTCCATTACATACATTTGTGAGGAGTGCTTACAAAGTGGTGTAGGAGCAGCAGTGACAAAGGTTTGAGTTGTGACCCACCACATGCTTCTGGGTGGTGGTAGGAACATTCAAATGCGCCCTCAATGTCACCCTAAAAAGAATCTTTTATGAATGAGACAATGGGCTTCACCATTTCTGCCCTCTCCTTCATAATATACTAGCTGCCTGGCTAGTATGCCCAGGCTCCTACCTTATCATATGACCTTGTGTCACCCCAAGAGGGTGCAAACATACTGTAGTGTTCAGTTGCATACCTGCTTAAAGTGGTTGTAAACCCTTACATATACCCAGTGAAGTGACTGGTTGATGATACACAGATGAAACAATTCCTCCTACATATGTTGTACCTGTTTATCTGCAGCTATTTGTCCTGTATATCCTTGTAAAACTCAGAGGTGAAAAGGGTTTTTCACAGACCCACAAAGCCAGGGGCGAAGAACTGCAGTTACACACTGAACAAAAGCTCTGTGAACTGATTGGAGGGAAGGGACACCCCCCTTCACACAGCACACAGGAACAAAGCTGAGGCTGGAGGTCAGCTGCAGGTCCTTCCCCGATCACCATTTTTCTCCTGGTGTCAGGAAAAATTGCCAGAAGTGACTCATACTGATATCAGAGGAAAGAGACAGCAGAGAGAAATTACACTTACTGCTTTGGAGAGAGGCAAGGTAACGCTGTAGAAATGCACTATATTGCCAAAAGTATTGGGACGCCTGCCTTTACACACACATTAATTTTAATGGGATCCCAGTCTTAGTCTGTAGGGTTCAATATTGAGTTGGCCCCGTCCTTTGCAGCTATAACAGCTTCAACTCTTCTGGGAAGGCTGTCCACAAGGTTTAGGAGGGTGTCTATGGGAATGTTTGACCATTCTTCCTGAAGCGCATTTGTGAGGTCAGGCACTGATGTCGAACGAGAAGACTTGGCTTGCAGTCTCCGCTCTAATTCATCCCAAAGGTGTTCTATCGGGCTGAGGTCAGGAATCTATGCTCATCCATGTCTTTATGGACCTTGCTTTGTGCACTGGTACGCAGTCATGTTGGAACAGGAAGGGGCCATCCCCAAACTGTTCCCACAAAGTTGGGAACACTAAATTGTCCAAAATGTCTTAGTATGGTGATGACTTAGGAGTTCCCTTCACTGGAACTAAGGGGCCAAGCCCAAACCCTGAAAAACAACCCCACACCATAATCCCCCCTCCACCAAACTTTACACTTGCCACAATGCAGTACCATTCTCCTGGCAACCACCAAACCCAGACACGCTCATCAAATTGCCGGACAGAGAAGCGTGACTCATCACTCCAGAGAACACGTCTTCCCTGCTCTAAAGTCCAGTGGCGGCGTGCTTTACACTACTGCATTCAACGCTTTGCATTTGTACTTGGTGATGTAAGGCTTGGATCCAGCTTCTCGGCCATGGAAACCCATTCCATAAAGCTCTCTATTCACTATTATTGTGCTAATCTGAAGGCCACATGAAGTTTGGAGGTCTTTAGCTATTGACTCTGCAGATAGTTGGTGACTTCTGTGCACTGTGCGCTTCAGCATGCGCTGACCCCACTCTGTCATTTTACATGGCCTACCACTTCGTGGCTGAGTTGCTGTTGTTCCCAGTTGCTTCCACTTTGTTATAATATCACTAACAGCTGACCTTGGAATATTTAGTAGCAAGGAAATTTCACAGATGGACTTATTGCACAGATGGCAACCTATCACGGTACCACACTTGAATTCACTGAGCTCCTGAGAGCGACCCATTCTTTCACAAATGTTTGTAGAAGCAGTCTGCATGCCTAGGTGCTTGATTTTATACACCTGTGGCCATGGAGGTGATTGGAACACCTGAATCCAATGATTTGGAGGGGTGTCCCAATACTTTTGGCAATATAGCATATGTGCTTTGTTTGGATTTCATGTCTGAGGTACAATCACTTTAAGCAGACCTATTAGAATGATGGCAGTGGGTTCACTTTTCAGCATTTATGGTTTGATCCTTATCGTTCATACAGTTTAAATGGTCAGTGTAAGCCAAGATTTAGTTTTAAGTTGATATCAGAATGTTGATCTTTTGAAAAGCCAAAAGCAAGATCTTTGTATTTGGGTTTCCAGCTCTATTAACCTCCAACATTATGAGGGGGTCTCACTGTTCCTGTGGGACACTTTATTTTGGAGAATTCAGCAGAAGGACAGAGACTATTCCCACTATTATGACTGTAATGGTGCAGAGCCATAGACTCCAAGGAGAAGAACTTGCTTCTTTGACCCCTGAGAAAAGCCAGTATGTAACTGCATTTCCTATGCTGATGGTTCAACAACTTCTCGAATCGCTGAGGAACTCTGATGGACAAATCTGTCCCAACTACCACAGCTATTACAAGTGATTCTCTTGGTGTTTCATGTTCAATTTATTTTACATAGCAGAATTTCTATTCCATGGTGCACAGGGATCCTACTGTAGCTGTAAAACCTAGTGGAACGGTCTCACTGGCATCCCTTAGAAATATAATCTAGATCAGTGGTTCTCAACCTTCCTAATACCTTGCCCCTTTAATACAGTTCCTCATGTTGTGGTGACCCCCAACCATAAAATTATTTTCGTTGCTACTTCATAACTGTAATTATGGGAAGAATAGTGCCCCATCATTGGTATTAGTGACACCAATGATGGGGCACTATTCCTCCCACTGACACCAATGATACTTAGTGTCAGTGTGGGAGGATTAGTGCCCCATCATTGGTGTGGGGGGGGGGCAATAGTGCCCCATCATTGATGTCAGTGTGGGGGGGGGAATAGTGCTCCATCATTGGTGTTAGTGGGGGGGAATAGTGTCCCATCATTGGTGTCAGTGGGGGGAGGAATAGTGCCCCATCGTTGGTGTCAGTGGGGGGAGGAATAGTGCCCCATCGTTGGTGTCAGTGGGGGGAGGAATAGTGCCCCATCGTTGGTGTCAGTGGGGGAGGAATAATGCCCCATTGTTGGTGTCAGAGGGGGTAGGAATAGTGCCCCATCGTTGGTGTCAGTGGGGGGTAATAGTGCCCCATCATTGGTGTCAGTGGGAGGAATAGTGCCCCATCATTGGTATTAGTAACACCAATGATGGAGCACTATTCCTTCCACTGACACTAATGATACTTACCTTGCTGACCCCTGCTCCAGCCTGGGCCCGCTCCCATCCCTCTCCCATCTACAGCCAGCATACCTGGCTTCAGCAGCAGCATCTGCACAGTACAGACACTTACCGGTCAGCTGTCTTCCTTCTCTGGCCACTCTCCTCTTCACTCGCTCTGGCAGCTCGATAATGATACTTAGTGTCAGTGTGGGAGGATTAGTGCCCCATCGGTGGGGGGGGGCATAGTGCCCCATCGTTGATGTCAGTGTGGGGGGGGGGAATAGTGCTCCATCATTGGTGTCAGTGGGGGAGGGAATAGTGTCCCATCATTGGTGTCAGTGGGGGAAGGAATAGTGCCCCATCGTTGGTGTCAGTGGGGGGAGGAATAGTGCCCCATCATTGGTGTCAGTGGGGGGAGGAATAGTGCCCCATTGTTGGTGTCATTGGGGGGAGGAATAGTGGCCCATTGTTGGTGTCAGTGGGGGAGGAATAATGCCCCATGGTTGGTGTCAGTGGGGGAAGGAATAGTGCCCCATCGTTGGTGTCAGTGGGGGGGAAATAGTGCCCCATCATTGGTGTCAGTGGGAGGAATAGTGCCCCATCATTGGTATTAGTGACACCAATGATGGGGCACTATTCCTTCCACTGACACTAATGATACTTACCTTGCGGACCCCTGCTCCAGCCTGGGCCCGCTCCCATCCCTCTCCCATCTACAGCCAGCATACCTGGCTTCAGCAGCACCATCTGCACAGTACAGACACTTACCGGTCAGCTGTCTTCCTTCTCTGGCCACTCTCCTCTTCACTCGCTCTGGTAGCTCCCTCACTCAATCATCTTTGATCTTCGTGCTGCCGCTCGGTTCCTCCTCTCCAAGCTCGACCTCCTTGCCGGTGATTGGCCGCCTGTGTGCCTCTCCTAAGCTACAGTTCCGTCGGCCAATCACCGGCGAGGAGGCGGAGCTGTTGAGTGATCAGGGAGGTGTGGCCAGATGGCAGGGGCAGCATGTGGGCGTATCTGAATGTGGGCAGACCCACCTGGAGATTGATAGAAGAGCGGTGTCTCGGTTCCTAAGACCATCGGAAATATGTGTTTTCTGATGGTCTTAGGCGACCCCAAAGTGGTCACGACCCACAGGTTGAGAACCACTGATCTAGATGGTGAGTACAACAAATATAAAGCTATAGGCATTTTTTGGAGTGTGTATATGGGAATGAAAGCATTTTAGAAGTCAGGTACTTGTTTTAGATGAGAAATACCTGAGCTTAATAATTTGGAGGGCTATGCATGTACTTTTGCCATATTGAGTATTTGCGAACAAACCTTTGGACATATAGTGTGTTTCAGAGATGCTCCCAAGTCTCTACTAAGCCTCCATACACCAGGACCAAAACTGGGATGGGTTTTACCAAGCACTGAGGAAACTGAAAATCCAGTTTCCTTTGTATGACACAATCACCCTGGAAACCCTTAACCTGCCTGAATGAGAATGTTGGCTGACACATAACTCTTCTCACAACGTGATGGTAGCAGTGTATTTACCGCAAAGGCAAACAAGACATTTGCCTATGGCAGCAATTTTTAGGGGGGCGGCACCCCCCCCTTCCCCTGGAAGAAGGGACCTGGTGAGCAGGGCTAACTGACCCATGCAGGGCCGCCATCACGGGGATACCCCCTACCAACAGATAAGCAGCCCTTGAAGGAGGTAGTGGGCAGTAATCATACTGTCTGTGTGTACAGTCCCATACGATCTAACAGTGATCCTGTCTCATGTACTGCATTCTGTTCTGACAGGAGGCAGAGCCCGGAGAGCACAGCACAGCACACCTCCTCCTGACTCTTTCCTTTTCACCATTTCTGAGAAGTGTAATGGGGATTTGGGGAGGGTATTTGCTATAAGGAGGGATGGGGGGGGGAATATGTGCTAGTGGGAGGGTTGGCGGGATTAGGAGGAATGTTTGTGCTAGGGGGGCAGGGTGGAGGATTTGTGCTAAGAGGGGAGATTGGGGGGAATTTGTGCTGGGTTGGGGATTAGAGTAAGGGGGAAGAATTTGTGCTGGGAAGAAAAATTTGTAGGGGCTTGTAGATTTGTCAAGGGATTTGGGAAATTCCCTAGGAGGAGGGATTGAGGGAGATTTGTGCAGGGAGGGGGATTTTGGGGATATTTGTACTAGGAGGAGGGATGGGGAGGTTTGTGCTCGGAGGGGGTATTGGGGGGGATTTGTGCTGGGAGGGGGGATTGGGGTGGGATTTGTGCTTGGAGGGAGGAATAGGGTTGGATTTGTGCTGAGAGGGGGTTGTTAGGGTGATTTGTGCTGTGAGGGAGGATTGGGGGGATTTGTGCCGGGGGGGTTTGGGGGGATTTGTGCTGGGAGAGGGGCTGGGGTTATTTGTGCTAGGAGAGATTTATTTATTAATTCGGTACAGTTTTACCTTTTAGAATTAGCAGGAATGTTGTAAGTTATGTTATGTTTGTGTCTGCTTATAATGGTTTTCGTTCATTTTCAGTAAAAATATAGTTTTCATATTTAGGCAGGGGTGGGGGGCCCTGTCAGATAGGCTGTACAGGACCCCTGGATTTCTAGCTGCATCCCTGGACCCAGGAGAGGCTCCTGGGGGGATTGAGCAGGATGGAGTAGGCAGGTCCAGTCCTGAGAGGAGACATAGAGACTGCCTAAGCCCGAGAGAGCCCAGGGAGGAGGAGGACACTTCCAGAAATGGTGAGACAATGGGTGTTTGGTGGAGAGTGGCAGTGACGGGCCTGGGGTTTGGGGGGTGTTTGGCAAAAAATATCAGAGGCAGGGCCCAGGGGGGTGGTTGGAGGAGAGTGGTGGCCGAGGGCCTGGGGGCGCCCAATTTTAGTGTTGCATGGGGCAGCACAACAACTAAATACACCACTGCGTGATGGGGCACTACACTGTCACAGGATGTTCTTAGTTTATAATATAATTGCTGAGTTTTCTTTTAGTAGTTTAGATCTATTCATCAAACATTTGGGAATGAGAAAAAAAACATATATAAAGCGGGTATATATCAGATCGTTGGTTCCATGAAGACCCTGTAAGGTGCTTTTTCTAAAAGGAAAAAAAGGAAAGAGCAGAGAACTTTTCCATTGGAAAAAACATGATTCACCTTTCATTCTTATGTAAAATGAATTAATTAATTTGAATAGTTATTCTGCTTTTGTCTCCATTTTCTCTTATCTGTTATATATAAATACGTAGCTCACTAAGTGTTTATTCATTGAAAGGGTATTTCTGAATTCTTTTTTCTGAGATTATGTTATACGACCAGTTTTTAAATGCACATGGTGATCAGCAGTGTTGTTCTTTAAAAAGTGATTAAGTCTGTATTACATTTGATGTCTCATTTACCCCATATTACCCAGCATGCCACTCTCTCCCTCCTGCTCGCTGGCTACTTTGTGCTTGCTCAGCAGCAGATCAGGAGTTAAGGTTATTTTTGTTTGTCGGAAAGGATCTAAATATTGAATTTCTAATGGGAGTGAAAAGGTTTTAATGCAGTGCGGGGAGGGTGAGAAAGTCCGGTTATTGCTGCCTGTCCCAGGGGGACGAGGAAGATAAAACAAGCAGGAAGAGGTTTAATTGTAACAGAGAAACACAAAACTTAGTTTAAAACAAAAAAAAGATCACTTTGTACTTTCTCAATCAACCACTGATTTGCCTTTTTAACTGCTCAAACTGCAACATTGACTTTGCTATAGAGTAACATTTTAAAGTATAAAACTTCAACTGGCTGGCAAACCTAAAATGCCATTAAACCCTAAAAAAAACAAGACATAGTGCTGTAATTCTCAGCACTTATGTTGGTTGTGTGCTTGTCTGTCTTTTACCCTAAGTTCACACCTAAGCGCTTTCCGCAGCATTTTGTGTTTTGAAAAAACGCACTACAGTCAATTTAAGCACAGTGGCTAAGTGGTTAGCACTTCCACCTGGCAGTACTAGGTTTGAATCCCAACCGCAGCACCACCTGCCTGAAGTTTGCATTGCATGTTCTCCCTGTGCCTGCGTGGATTTTCTCCCACACTCCAAAGACATGCTGTTAGGTTGTTTAGATCCTGTCTAAATTAGTCCTAGTATGTGTATGAATGTTAGTTAGGTCCTTGGATTGTAAGCTCCTTGAGGGTTAGGGACTGATGTGAATGTACAATACAGTATATATATGTAAACGGCTGCATACATTGACGGCGCTATATAAGTACCTGTAATAAATAATAATAACATGATTTCCTATGGGACAGGTTTGCATCTCCGTGTTTTCACCCGGTGCATTTTTTGGAAAGGGTCAGGGACTTTTTTAAACGCAAAAAGTTGAATTTTTTGTTTTATAGACTTCAATGGAAACGCTGCAGAAAAGCATTTAGTGCATTTTTGCTGCGTTTTGCTGCATTTTTGCAGTGTTTTTGATGCATTCTGCATTATAAATCTGCTCATGTGGAGGGCTCAGGGAATGCACTCCACTATTTGAAGGTTTGGGGGAAGCGGTGTTGTGGACCTGGAGCTGGCGGCCATGAGCAGGGAGGGTAACTGAATGTTAGGATGGGTATACAGGGAAAAAATGTACTGGTTAATGCCACAGTGCTTGATATTAACCAGTACATTTAAAAAACACTAAGTGTTTAATATTGTTTTAAAGTTGAATTTTCAGAAACTCTACATATCCACGATGCATACTAGCACATTACTACATTGCCTTGAAAATTGCTCATTTTTTTTTACTATTTTTACTACAGCTTCAAAAAAAGATCCACCTTTTATAATCAAAGAGCAGATCTTGAGCTTTATACAAACTACTTTGCCCAGGGTGAGATGATGTCATCAGTCTACTGTTCCCCAGTCTTTTCAGCAGCACAGCAGTTAAAGCAGAACTACACTGTATCTAAGCACCACAAACCAAAAACGTTATTTGATTAAATTTTGTTATTCAAAGCAAACTCAGCCATCCAACTATGTCTCTATGCTTTATTTTGCTGAGAAATCACTTTGAAAACCACCCTCTATCATTTCTGGCTGCAGCCATCTTGAGTAAGGGTAGATGATTCATTACTTCTTGTAATCCATCTGCCCTTAGCTCAGGCATACAGGCAAGAGGGTGTGCTTAGCTCAGCAAACCCCTCCTTCTCTCCTGAAGACTCCTGGGATGTATGACATCATTTGCCTAGACATGGAAACCAGTACTAACAGAAGAAATTAAAAAAAATAAAAAAGTTTAAAACAAGTAAATATGATATATTTCCTATTTATTTACTATTGCTAGCAGCAATTGATTACAAATAATCAATGTCGATTGAAAGTGAAGTTCAACTTTAAGTGGTTATCACTTCTGTCTGACAGTAATAGCATCGTTAGTTTGAATCCCAACCATGGCACTACCTTTCTGGAGGTTGCGTGTACTCCCAGGGCCTGCATGGGTATCCTCTAGATATTCTGGCTCCTCCCACACTCCAAAGACATGCTGGTAGGTTAATTGGCTCCTGTCTAAATTGGCCCTAGTATGTGTGTAGCACCCTCTAGTGTGCTACTAGAGTTAATGTAAGTAAATTTATTATCGTATGACTCATGGTAATCAAATCTGTAATTAGGTCGGGTTACTGCAGGTCAGGCTGATTGGGACTCTTTCACCTCCACCTGGTTCTGGAGGACCATGGAAGCTTCTAGAAGTCAGTGGGCAGAAGGGGTGGAGACCTAAATCTCCATGTTTATGGGAGTCTGACCAATTCCAGGTTTGGAGGCTCTGATAGTGTGGTAGGCTAACCCATAAATATAAGAGAGCTATGCTAGTGAGGGAATCGGGTGGAAGATTGAGTACTGAGGAGGCTGTCGGTGGTCTGGGAGGGGTCCCTAGGTCTAGAGGGGGCTGGCCTCCAGGTTGGTCTTGGGCTGGCTCAGAAGTATCCATTCAGCATTATGGTATGAACAGGATCAATGTCTGAGAGCAGTGGAAGCAAGGAGGATAGGGTGAATACATCAGCACACCCAGGGATTTACAAGGGGAGAGGCTGCCAAGTGTTGCAAGCTTTCAAAGGACAGCACTATGCTTAATCCTTTATCCTTGTACTGGGAGATCTTCAGAGCAGCCTGGTAGTGTCTGCATGCTATGGAGCTGGAAGCAGTTCCACAGGGGAGAGGAGATACTTTTGCATGAGTGTACCCTCCTAGTCATGTGCTAGGATTTGTATAGTTTAAGCATAGCTGTGTTTCTCTGCTTACCAGAGAGACAGTTAGGAACATTTTATTCGGCTCTTTGCTTAATAGAGTGATGTGATGGATTAGTTAGGTCTGCTCATGATGCTCTGGTGCTGTTGAGGTTTTCCGAGTTCTGCCCGCCTTCAGGAAGCTATTAGGGCCTTCCAGAACATGATTAGGGGCTAAGCAAATGAACATCATGAATGTCCCATTGCATGCTTTTTAGTGGTATTTATGTTCTGTGAGCACATGGGTTTGGTATCTTTCCCTGGAGTGGATTGCATCAAGCCAGACTGTCATGTGGCCTTAGGTGGGTCGACCTGAGGGCCTGAAGTTAGAGAGAGTGACCCTGGTTCTACAGTAAGCTGACTGAGGGGAACGTTTTGCCAAAGATCTGTCTGGTATCACTGGAGAGAGAGTTACTTGGAGGATTGGAAGGAGGAAACCATCCTGTCCTTGGGCTTGTGAGTACAGACACTGAGAGATCTCGGGGACTCTGTGTGCTTTGCTACCCCTCTGGTGCTTGATAGTCAGCATAGCTCTGAGAAAAGGGAACACTGGCTAGTGTTCTGAACAGCTTGTCCAAGTGTTGCTACTGCTAAAGGGACTTTAGCAGTAGCTATACTACTCCTAAACTACCTGTTACTACACTTTAAAAAGAAGACTGCTATCTGATTTCAGTCAGGACTTCAACACTGCTCAACTAAGAGATAGGTTCAGATGTCCTCAGTGTGAATAGTTCTAATTTTGAAGTATCCTACTACAATTCTCCATCCCTATCTCCAGTTCTACAATGAACTCCAAAAACAAATATCCCCTAGAATGGTCAGTGAAGACAACGAGTGGAAGTGTGTGTGTATTTGGCTGAAGAAATAGAAATACACTGTACCTGGCTGTGGGACAAAGCAAGGGGAAACCAGGGCAATAATACAAGCTGTGCTCACCAGGGTAGTTCTACATGTAGTTTGCAATAATCTGTACTAACTTTCAGAGGGGCTGAGTATTTACTCAAATAGGAAGGAAGTTGTCCCCATGCATTGATTCAGTCAAGTTGGGCATCCCATAATTCCTATGACCCCATCCAAGTTATTTTCCCTAATAAAATAACAAAAAACCAAGCTCGTGGACTGTTCGCTGACAAGTGTGGAAAATGCATGTTACCTGGCTGTGCGAAGATTAGGGGGATCCAGAAATACAGTGGCCCTCAAGAGATTAGTGCTACATGTGTATATTTGAATGTGAGTTAGGGACCTTAGATTGTAAGCTCCTTCAGGGCAAGGACTATATATATACTATATTGCCAAAGTATTGGGACACCAGTCTTAACATGTACATGAACTTTAATGGCTTCCCAGTCTTAGTCTGTAGGGTTCAATATTGAGTTGGCCCACCCTTTGCAGCTATAACAGCTTCAACTCTTCTGGGAAGGCTGTCCACAAGGTTTAGGAGTGTGTCTATGGGAATGTTTGACCATTCACCCAGAAGCGCATTTGTGAGGTCAGGCACTGATGTTGAACGAGAAGGCCTGGCTCACAGTCTCTGCTCTAATTCATTCCAAAGGTGTTCTATCAGGTTGAAGTCAGGACTTGTTCATCGGTGTCTTTATGGACCTTCCTTTGTGCAATGGTGTGCAGTCATGTTGGAACAGGAGGGGCCTTCCCTTCCCACAAAGTTGGGAGCATGAAATTGTCCAAGATGCCTTGATATGCTGATGCCTTAAGAGTTTCCTTCACTGGAATTAAGGGGCCAAGCCCAACCCCTCAAAACTAACCCCACACCATAATCTCCCCTGCACCAAACTTTACACTTGGCACAATGCAATCAGGCAAGTACCATTCTCCTGGCAACTGCTAAACCCAGACACGTTCATTGGCTTGCCAGACAGAGAATCGTGAGGCTCCAGAGAACATGTCTCCACTGCTCTAGAGTCCAGTGGTGGCGTGCTTTACACCACTGCATCCGACACTTTGCATTGCATTTGGTGATGTAAGGTTTGAATGCTGCTGCTCGGACCAAGGAAACCCATTCAGTTAAGCTCTCTATGCACTGTTGTGCTAATCTGAAGGCCACATGAAGTTTGGAGGTCTTAACTATTGACTCTGCAGACAGTTGACTTCTGCACACTGTGCTCTTCAGCATGCGCTGACCCCGCCACATCATTTTACGTGGCCTACCACTTTGTGGCTGAGTTGCTGTTCTTCCCAGTTGCTTCCACTTTGTTATAATACCACTAACAGTTGACGGTGGAATATTTGGTAGCAAGGAAATTTCACAGATGAACTTATTGAACAGCTGGCAACCTATCACGGTACCACGCTTGAATTCACTGAGCTCCTGAGTGCGGCCCATTCTTTCGTAAATGTTTGTAGAAGCAGTTTGCATCCTAGGTGCTTGATTTTAAACACCTTTGGCCATGGAGGTGATTAGAACACCTGAATCCAATGATTTGGAGGGGTGTCCCAATTTTTTGGCAATATAGTGTATCTGTAAAGTGCTGTGTAAATTGTGGGCGCTATAGAAGTATCTGTAATAAATTAATTAAATAAACCTCAGCGATCGGACTGCAACTCTGTAACTTTTTAGGGATGTCACAAAGGGATAGGTAGCTGCAGAAGGCTTATCTGAGTCAGATGTTTGTGAACCAGGGGCGGACTAACCATTTGGAAACTTGGGCACTGCTCAAGGGCCCGGAGTCAGTAGGGGGCCCCATGAGATGCCCCTGGTACCTTTTTCACAGGCTTTTTTGAGTTTGGGCACAGACACAGGGGCCCCATGATCCCCTATTGCCCGGGGGCCCCATGAGTTGTCAGTCCGCCCCTGTTGTGAACACAGCCAAGAACTGGACAAGCACCAGGATTTAGCTCTAGTTCACACTAGGACACAATGTGGGAAACCCGTGATCTGTGTCTGTTTCTCGCACTACCTTTAAATCGTATTGCCCTTGCTATGTGCAGCAGGTGTCAGTGCAATGTTAAAGACACCCCAAACACAGACCTTAAACACAGTGCTTTTGCCAGCATTGTATTACATGGTGCAAAACGACCATGTAATCCTCTTGCAGTGCGTTTCTAAAATTGGTGCATGCACTACTTTGTTGCGATTTGAGCCCATTCAAAATGAATGGGCTCAAATAGCACCACACTGAATCACAAGTGAATTGCATAAGAATGCGATGCGCTTCCTGTGTAATTCATAGCGTGAACCAAGGCCTTTCACACTGCTGCACTTAAAAACGTGGTATGTATTTTCAATGCATTTTAAATGCAATTTTGGTGCATTTTCTGGATTCCTGTCTCCCAGCAGGCACCTGTGAAACTTAAGACATGTGACTCAAAAAACACACCAAACGCACCACAAGAGCGTTTTTGGTGCTTTTCCTATAGAAATCAATGGGAGATTAGCTTTTTGTGCAAGTTGTTGACTAGGTTACGTGTATTTGTGAATACACCCCAATCCTTGTAGGAGTATTTCCATATATCCAACTAGATCTGAGAGTTCCTACACGAAAGAGGTAGTTCCATCTGCAATATAATATTTATTGATAGAGGTACAAAATATATACAAATTACACGCTAAGCAGGATTTACAACACAATGTACAGTTATTTACAATTTACCCACAAAACCATGTTTAAAATACAATGTACAACACAAGTATGAAGTTAGTTTACCTCTCAACTTCAGGTTTTGTCATCCTACCTGCTGTGTGTGTCTCATCACAAAGAGACCTCCAGCTGGGTGACCAGGCCTTATATCCCCCCCTCCTGTCTGTACTGTGGCTAATATAATGCTCACTAATTGGACACTGTACCTAGCCAATGTATATTGGGCACAACCTGATTGGAAGTTCAAAGAAGGCTGCTGTTTACCACTCATGTGAGATATGCTAAGGGAACAACAAAAGGCCAGAACTTGTATAGTGGAAAACTCTATATACAGTCAGGTCCATAAATATTGGGACATCTACATAATTCTAAAATGTTTGGCTCTATACACCACCACAATGGATTTGAAATGAAACGAACAAGATGTGCTTTAACTGCAGATTGTCAGCTTTAATTTGAGGGTATTTACATCCAAATCAGGTGAACGGTGTAGGAATTACAACAGTTTGCATATGTGCCTCCCACTTGTTAAGGGACCAAACGTAATGGGACAATTGGCTTCTCAGCTGTTCCATGGCCAGGTGTGTGTTATTCCCTCATTATCCCAATTACAATGAGCAGATAAAAGGTCCAGAGTTCATTTCAAGGTGCTATTGCTGGAATCTGTTGCTGTCAACTCTCAAGATGAGATCCAAAGAGCTGTCACTATCAGTGAAGCCATCATTAGGCTGAAAAAACAAAACAAACCCATCAGAGAGATAGCAAAAACATGAGGCATGGCCAAAACAACTGTTTGGAACATTCTTAAAAAGAAGGAACGCATCGGTGAGCTCAGCAACACCAAAAGACCCGGAAGACCACAGAAAACAACTGTGATGGATGACCAAAGAATTCTTTCCCTGGTGAAGAAAACACCCTTCACAACAGTTGGCCAGATCAAGAACACTCTCCAGGAGGTAGGTGTATGTGTGTCAAAGTCACCAATCAAGAGAAGACTTCACCAGAGTGAATACAGAGGGTTCACCACAAGATGGAAACCATTGGTGAGCCTCAAAAACAGGAAGGCCAGATTAGAGTTTGCCAAACGACATGTAAAAAAGCCTTCACAGTTCTGGAACAACATCCTATGGACAGATGAGACCGAGATCAACTTGTACCAGAGTGATGGGAAGCGAAGAGTATGGAGAAGGAAAGGAACTGCTCATGATCCTAAGCATACCACCTCATCAGTGAAGCATGGTGGTGGTAATGTCATGGCGTGGGCATGTATGTCTGCCAATGGAACTGCTTCTCTTGTATTTATTGATGATGTGACTGCTGACAAAAGCAGCAGGATGAATTCTGAAGTGTTTCGGGAATATTATCTGCTCATATTCAGCCAAATGCTTCACAACTCATTGGACGCTTCACAGTGCAGATGGACAATGACCCAAAGCAGACTGCAAAAGCAACCAAAGAGTTTAAGGGAAAGAAGTGGAATGTTCTGCAATGGCCAAGTCCATCACCTGACCTGAATCCGATTGAGCATTTCACTTGCTGAAGACAAAACTGAAGGGAAAATGCCCCAAGAACAAGCAGGTACTGAAGACAGTTGCAGTAGAGGCCTGGCAGAGCATCACCAGGGATGAAACCCAGCGTCTGGTGATGTCTATGCGTTCCACACTTCAGGCTGTCATTGACTGCAAAGGATTTGCAACCAAGTATTAAAAAGTGAAAGTTTGATTTATGATTGTTATTCTGTCCCATTACTTTTGGTCCCTTAACAAGTGGGAGGCACATATGCAAACTGTTGTCATTCCTACACCGTTCACCTGATTTGGATGTAAATACCCTCAAATTAAAGCTGACAGTCTGCAGGTAAAGCACATCTTGTTCGTTTCATTTCAAATCCATTGTGGTGGTGTATAGAGCCAAAAATGTTAGAATTGTGTCCATGTCCCAATATTTATGGACCTGGCTGTATATTTACACCAGTATGGAAGCTAGAAAGTTTTGATGCTGAAAAACACTCAATGGTTTAAATACTGTATATTTCCATCTAACTAAAATATACTTGCAATTATAACATTATTTCCATCCATTAATGGAGATTTCACATGAACTCATTATCTAACAGTCCACCCCTTGTGGCCAGTAAAACTAGGCCACACGTAAAATAATGATTTATGTGTAATCTTCTTTAATATTCATAATTTTGCTGTTACCTTCTGAGTAAAAAAAAAACTCTTTGAAAGTCTGAATAAATTCTCCATATCTACAGTCCACATTTCTGGATCTCAATATCTGAAATCCATAACTTTTGTTGGATGTAATAAGTCCGTAATAAGAGACACAACCGAAAAACTGAGGATCTTGTTCCTCAACAGTCCCATAATATTAAGTCCATAATGCCGTTTAGATCATGTTGTACTTGCTTCTGTGACATCCTTCCATGACGATTTTTCTTTGGTATACGTATGCTTTATTATTGTGGGCACACATATAATAATGGAAAACACAGGTTTCCTGAAGAGTACTTGTAAGACAGATTCATTCCAAGTGATGTTTATCTAGTACTTCTGATTATTATGTACCGTTGTTGGCAATTGCTATAGATGTACTGTGACATAGTCATGAGACTCTTTTACATTGCCACATTAACAAGTTGGGTGGTTATCACCTTCAGCCACTTTCTCTCATTTGAAAACACCCTCTGTCTCCATCCATTGTTATAAGCCTGCAAATAATGCCCCACCTTCTGCTGATGCCCCCTGCCTGTGTATGACCCTCTTTTTTTCTTTTCACCATAGAAAAACCAAACAAATTAAGAAGCACCCAGGAAGAACAATTATGCTAAAAGCACAGACAGAAAAAAGTGCCAAAAAATAAATAAAAGCAATAAAAAAAAAAAAAGTACGGATTTAATGCTGACTCAACATGACAATTATCGTACACCATTCTCATTAACTTCTTAGACCTTGTATTTGGTTTCCAAAACAGAATGCAAACTGCATTACAAAAAAAAAAACGTTGTTATACAGTGACATAGCACAAGCCGCTCCTCTCTTATAGTGAGTAAATTGATCCATTTTAAACTCATTTTGCAAGGCAGGGACACACAAAAAAAAGTAGAGAGAGGGAAAAAAAAAACTTTTATTTTAGAGTTTTAGGTCGTCCTGACTGCCATTAATTGACTGCAATTCAGAGGCTTCTCCTCAAAACAAGCATAAAAATGTTGCTATGCTTAAAGTCCTCTTTTCAGAATATTTTTCTTAGTCTGGGTCAGATCTGGATTATCCGTCGATGTTCTAGTATTTTTCCTAAGATACAAAACTCAAAAACCATTAATAACACTTCACTCAACCTCTGAGAGGTTCCCAATGAGTAAACTAGTAGTGAATGCTTGGAACTAACTTCCAGCAGTGGTAATGAGTCCATTTGGAAGAGAAAAACAAAACTAAAACACAAAACATACTAAATCGACAAAATATCAAGTGCAAAATAACATATTATCATGTATTTTCCCAGTGTCAGAATGAATGAAAACTTCACTCTGAGCCCCAGGAAAGAAAAGGAAAAATAAAATTCCTACATTTTCTGAGTTATTGTTATTAAGCTGTTATATCTGTGCACAGGTTCATTAGCAGATAAGATTGAACAAAAAATGTTGGTACCCTTACTGAGCTCATTAGAAAGGGACAGAACAAAACACACACAAAAAAAGTAAGTGCATAAAAGTGATCACATATCTAATTGATGGCCATCAAACAATGGTGTGTTAACACCCCTGAAAAAATATATTTGTTTTACACATATAGACAGTTTATACACATCCAATACATCACACGGACACACCCATTAATTGAAATCATCCATTGACTGGAATACCTTATGGTTTGAGAATGCTTACTATGTTTATATCCCTAACCTAATATACTTTACCTTTGTTGGGTATGTGTATTTATGTATATAGACATCTATATGCATACACCTATCTTTATATATAAAACATCTCTTTCATGAACTCACTGAACCTGAAAAATATAACTTAAAAACAAAAGTTATTACTCGTTCACTCTCTTTGTGTGTTAAAAGAAAAAAAAAATACAACATTGTTACATATATATTGGTATATGGTCACTTGACATTCACACTTTCTTCTGGTGAAAATAAAATACTCAGACCATAGACATCTGAATCACACATTATATCTGGCATTTCATCCGCTGTTTCCACATTGCTTGTATTCAAGTTTTGTTCCCAGTAAGGTGGAGTCCTATCAGACAACATAGATATGTTGGGGCTCCCTCCTGTATTTTCTGTTTGAATGGGACAGACTTTTTTTTTTGTGGAATCTTGACCATTTGGCCAAATTATTTTTTTATTGCATTAATTTCTTTCCTGCACTGTACCCCCTCTGCATGGCATTCTTCATATTTTACCTTGAGAGCCTGTTGTGATATTTCTATCATTTTATTGCTATTTTCCAAATTACGAATATTAGACTTCAGTAGTTCAATCTCTGTTTTAAGAGCACTAATTGTGGCATTTAATTCAAGCTCCTTTAGAACAGATCTTCTGTGCTGTAATCTTAGATCACTTTCTATAGAATTTACAGCCAAAGTGAAACCTAATGCTATTTGCCTATGACTGGTAACTGCAGGGGGCCATGTCTATTGATCATATCTTTGGGGACATTATAATTGTAATGGTGCCTCTTTTTGTTTGACAAGTTGGCCAATTCTGCATTGTAACTTTCTAAACAGGTATTGTTTGTATTCTCAGGATATTCTTTGGGTTTTAATGAACTGAACCTTCTGAATACCTAGAAAAACTTGTGCATACAGTCCATAATGTATGTACATGAGTCTTTAACCACTTCCCGTCCGGCCGTTGTATATAAAAAGCCAGACGGTGGCACTGCAGGGTCGGGTGTCAGCACCACCAAGCACCATGATCCGGTGCCCGCTGTGTCCTCCGGACACAGTGAAACACCAATCGTCGGACGGGACCTCTGTGCGAGGTCCCAATCATGTGATCACTGATTGGCCAATCAGTGATCACATGCAAAGTAGTAAGCAAGATGTCACTTGTGACATCATTGCTTACCACATGTGAAATCTGTGAATGATCACAGAGGTCACATGGTACAAGGCTATTCACTGCAGAATGAAATGAAAACGAGAAGCGCACCAACCTTGCGCATTACCTCAGTAACCAAAATTTATTAATTGTAAAAAATATACTCACAAACAGCGAATAAAATCAGGCATGTAAGTCCTCACAGGGACTTGAAGATAACATGAGTCCCATCAGGGGAGTGGGTGTTCAGTACAGCTGACGCGTTTCGAAGGGGGTCCCTTCTTCCTCAGAGCTCTGCATTCTGTTCCTCAGAGCTCTTTCATTCTGCAGTGTTGATTGGGCTTCCCCAGCCTTGTTTTGGAGCCGCACAGTCCTTTATGCATTGGTGGACGATCCCTCCAGGCCTGGTTCCATCTGTTCGCCACCTGTCTGAGCCCTAGAGCGCAGGAGAATTCGTCTTTGATTTACAAGGCTATTCACAACAGCCTTGTACCATGTGACAAGCTGTGACCAATCACAGCTCACATAGTAGTTCTTAATGGCTGCAAGAATGCAGCTAGAGAGAAGGAGAAATTATTGCTTTTACAGCCTTTATGGGTGTAAAAAAAAAAATCTTCATCACCCTCCACAAGTAGTACAGTGTCACCATGGTGACACTGTACTGCTAGGGTGACAGTATGTAAAAAAAAAAACCACATAAATAATAATATAAAAAAAAAAAGCAAAATAAAATGTTTAAAAATTATAATTTTTGGTTATAAACTAATTTGGGTTATTTTTATTTTTACTAAAAAGATAACGGAATAAATTTTGGCCAAGATTTATGATGAAAAACTATTTATTTGCAAATTGTTATAAGAAAAACACTTTTTTTCAAAATTTTTGGACATTTTCATTTACATAGCAAAAAAAATAAAAATCCCAGTGGTGAATAAATACCAACAAAATAAAGCTTTATCTGTCTCAAAAGAATGCTAAAAAATTCATATGGGTAGTGTGTTGCATGACCGCGCAATTGTCATTCAAAGTGTGACAGCACTGAAAGCTGAAAATTGGCCTGGGCAGGAAGGGGGTAAAAGTGTCCGGACTGGAAGTGGTTAAGGGGATCCATGAAAAATCCACATTTAATTTTAAATTTAGGGTGGGCATTAGATATTAGAAGGGCTTTGTACTCTGGGTCCTCTCTGTGTCAGTTTCTCCCTTTGCCTAAATGGTAGGCTTACCATAGCCTGTTTGCGCAACAAAGTGGGTTTTCATTATTTTCCTGCTTCTATAAGCTGCTTTTAAACCTATGTCAAAGGGATGTAATACTTTTAGCAATTCATCTACAGTTTCACTGTTATTTGCTCTTCCTTCTTTACATGGTCTGGTAAGCAAAGCCATGTGTTCATTTCAACTGTTAAAAGCAAGATTTTTATCTGGCCACTTGAGTTGGTAACTCCTAGTAATTTACATTGTGTGCACATAGTCTGCATGAAATGCTATGTGCACTCCTGGCAATAATTTGCCAATATTATTAGCTACAAGTAGCACACTTTCTAAAGACTGCATGTGCTCAGGGGCGGACTGACCGTTTGGAAACTCGGGCACTGCCAGAGGGCCCGGGGTCAGTAGGGGGCCCCATGAGATGCCCCTGGTACCTTTTTCATAGGCTTTTTTGAGTTTGGGCAAGGACACAGGGGCCCCATGATCCCCTATTGCCCGGGGGCCCCATGAGTTGTCAGTATGCCCCTGCAATGATGGGGCACTATTCCTCCCACTGACACCAATGATGGGGCACGATTCTTCCCACTGACACCAATGATGGAGCACTATTCCTCCCACTGACACCAATGATGAGGCACTATTCCTCCCACTGACACCAATGATGGGGCACGATTCTTCCCACTGACACCAATGATGGGGCACTATTCCTCCCACTGATACCAATGATGGGGCACTATTCCTCCCACTGATACCAATGATGGGGCACTATTCCCCCCACTGACACCAATGATGGGGCACTATTCCTCCCACTGACACCAATGATGGGGCACTATTCCTCCCACTGACACCAATGATGGGGCACTATTCCTCCCACTGACACCAATGATGTGGCACTATTCCTCCCACTGACACCAATGGTGGGGCACTATTCCTCCTACTGACACCAATGATGGGACACTATGCCTCCCACTGACACCAATGATGGGACACTATTTCGCTCCATAAGACACACTTGGGGGGAAATGTCTGTGCGTCTTATAGAGCGGCCGGCCCAGTATTCCCGCCGCCGTTGTATGTCCGCAGTCTCTGAACAAATGCGGACACAGTACAGGAGATGACCATAGTTTTTTTTTTTTAAACTATAGTCCGGCCCTCCAACGGTCTGAGGAACAGTGAACTGGCCCCCTGTTTAAAAAGTTTGAGGACCCCTGCCTTAAAATATTGCTGAAATAGACCACCAAATTTGTGTCCAAGTTGTGGTCGCCATCTGTTGACTAGGTTACGTGTATTTGTGAATATACCCCAATCCTTGTAGGAGTATTTACATATATCCAACTAGATCTGAGAGTTCCTACACAAGAGGTAGTTCCATCTGCAATATACATTTATTGATAGAGGTACATAATATATACAAATTACACGCTAAGCAGGATTTACAACACAATGTACAGTTATTTACAATTTACCCACAAAACCATGTTTAAAATACAATGTACAACACAAGTATGAAGTTAGTTTACCTCTCAACTTCAGGTTTTGTCACCCTGCCTGCTGTGTGTGTCTCATCACAAAGAGACCTCCAGCTGGGTGACCAGGCCCTATATCCCCCCTCCTGTCTGTACTGTGGCTAATATAATGCTCACTAATTGGACACTGTACCTAGCCAATGTATATTGGGCACAACCTGATTGGAAGTTCAAAGAAGGCTGCTGTTTACCACTCATGTGAGATATGCTAAGGGGACAACAAAAGGCCAGAACTTGTATAGTGGAAAACTCTATATATTTACACCAGTATGGAAGCTAGAAAGTTTTGATGCTGCAAAACACTCAATGGTTTAAATACTGTATATTTCCATCCAGGGGCGGACTGACATAGGGGATCATGGGCCCCCTGTGTCCTTGCCCAAACTCAAAAAAGCCTATGAAAAAGGTACCAAGGGCATCTCATGGGGCCCTCTACTGACCCTGGGCCCTCGGGCAGTGCCCGAGTTTCCAAACGGTCAGTCTGCCCGTTTCCATCTAACTAAAATATACTTGTAATTATAACATTATTTCCATCCACTAATGGAGATTTCACATAAACTCATTATCTAACAAAGTGCACCAAAGATGCAGCATGCAGGATTTTTTAAAACACAGCGCAGCAACGTGAACAGTTACATAGGATTTAAAGGGGAATATTTTTCTTGCATTTTGTCATGCTGGAAAGATGTGTTTTAGAACAGCAAAAGTTCACCAGTGTGAAAAGGCCCTTACATTACTGTGTCATCTCTACAGTAATCCATTATCTATGAAGTAGATGGGGGTCCTGAATGATGGCTGAACAAAGATGGCTCCAGCTTTCTGGATAGACACATAGACAGATGTTGTGTCCTGTTGGGTAGATTTCTCTTTACATCCTGTTTCATACACAGCACAGGTAATAAGAGGAAATCCCTACAAAGTTAAGGTAATCCCCTTTTAGAAAGTTGTCACCAGAACAGATGACCCAATTGGTATATATTTACCCTCATCCCTTTATGATGAAACTGTAAATTTTTGTATTGATGACAATGTATATCAGGACACACAAAGTAGATGAATCTCTGCAGTGGGGACACAGACAGCCATAAAACCTACCATGGATATTAATGTTCTCTTCTGTCCAAAAGAAATGGTTTCTTTGCATACTTGTCCTCTGCTCATTTCTTTTGTTTGCCTTTCATTTCTAAAGACTGCATATTCCATGGCACCCATCTGCCAGCAAGCAGTGAGGATACCACATGTGAGACTTTTCCTCCATTGACTGTACTTATTTATTATTCATTCATTTCAGGTAATTATATAGCACAGTCAATTTTACGCAACGCTTTACATATATATTGTACATTCACTTCAGTCCCTAACCCTCAAGGGGCGTACAATCTAAGGTCCCTAACTCACATTCATATACAAGGGCCAATTTAGACAGGATCCAATTAACCTACCAGCATGTCTTTGGAGTGTGGGAGGAAACCGGAGTACCCGGAGGAAACCCGCACAGGCACAGGGAGAACATGCAAACTCCAGACAGGAGGTGCCATGGCTGGGATTTGAACCAACGACCCTAGTACTGCCAGGCGGAAGTGCTAACCATTTAGCCACTGTGCTTCCTAAAACTCCTCCTCGTTAGTATCTCAACAGTATAGTTGCAGTTCAGAAGGCAGGCTATGAGGAATGGGTCATGAAGAAACTTGAAACACGCGCTCAAAGCTGAAGCTAGAATTTCTCCCTGCCGGTACTCAGAAGATGGGAGCAGACATCAGCTTCACTCATCCAGAAGTGTCAAACAGTTTTGCACGAGACACCACTAAGACCGAACTGCAATGAGTGCATTGGGCACATGAAAACTGTATGCAACATCCATTTTGTTCATGTCCCAGCTCATCTCAGCCATTGTCAGAAGGAGAGGCATAGCCACAGTAACCTTCCCCCTCCCCCCCTTATCCTTCAGTTCATGCAATATACAACCAGTGGAACCCCTTATTCCTAATAGGTAAAGTAGACATCTTAAACCTATCATATTTATATTAATTCCTAAGCTAATTTCACACCGGACAGTAATATGCAGGTTAGCAGACTGTAACCTGTAGGTATTCAGAGATATTATTACCTACAGGAAACTGTATCTGGGACTTGGTCATAAACGTAGTGATATCAACAACCACCCCTTAGACTGGATGATTGGTTAGATGGTCTCTGTCAACACCCCCATTGGTGCAAAGAAAAGTGGAATGCAAACACATTTTGAGAACTCTGGTGTATAAAACAAAGAAAGATCTGTCAAGTTATGGGAAACAATATATCACCTTTCTCACTGACCGAAGTCTGCTGAATCCGGGACTTGCAATTATTTCCATTTTCACCCCTTTGTCTTGCTGTTGCTTGTTGTCTCTTTGTTTCTTTTTTTGTAAATATTTTATTTGCGTGATTTTACCTTTTCATTATTAAACTATATTTTGAAAAGTGCTGAAACTGTCTCTAATGCCCCAATACAAACTAAAAGAATCCCTGTCTCTTGAAGAGTGCTACTGTAGTATAAATCTCTGGATATACCTGTCTGTGGTGACAGTGTGTGTTACAGACGTTTATTTTAAAATCATAATTGTTATTGCTAATCTTGTGAAATGTTACTGCTTTTCGGTAAAAGCAGGTGGTGGCAGTTTAAAGGGTTAATTGCTTAGTGAACTTAACCCAGTGACAATCACTCTTAGGCTGCTGGCACCTAGATTGTGGTCCTGCTAACTGGGGAATCTCTGTGCATGGAGAGGCTTAGAGTGCCATTTTTACGTATC
This sequence comes from Staurois parvus, assembly GCF_062004578.1. Classification (NCBI taxonomy): domain Eukaryota; kingdom Metazoa; phylum Chordata; class Amphibia; order Anura; family Ranidae; genus Staurois; species Staurois parvus. The sequence goes on along the minus strand of NW_028317950.1, from coordinate 16,498,691 downwards.
ACTGACAGCACGGTGTGAGGTTGACCAGTCATTTGTAACAAGATGGTGAAAGGGGCAGTGGTCTGACACCATGTTTGTCACAAGACCCAGTGCTAACAAGATGCGTGGCCTCAGCCAGCTCAAAACAGTTTGAGGAATGGGTGACACAGCAGTGAATGTCTACAGCACTCATAAATATGTGGCATTGCATTTTAGGAAGTAAATGTGTAGGGATTTTAAAAAAGTACTTTTTCAAACTATAATATTGCTCAGATCAGGGTTGCCAACCATCAGTAAATTTACAGACAGTGTGTAAACATTAGGGATTTTTACAACTGTCTGTAAATATCAGGGGCTGATAATTTCTCATGCTGTATTGACTTTTTCAAGTGTAAAACAGTCAAATTGCTTGTTATGGGTATTGTCAGTGTTTCCATATTGTGTTTGTAGATTCCAGATTGTGGAATAGACTCCCTCAAGAGTTGGTTCTGGCCAGCTCAGTGGATTCCTTTAAAAAAGGCCTGGATTCTTTCCTAGATACACATAATATAACTGGATACTAACATTTATAGGTAAAGTTGATCCAGGGAATATCCAATTACCTCTCGGGGAATCAGGAAGGAATTTTTTTCACCTGCAGGAGCAAATTGGATCATGCTTTGCTGTTTTTTTTTTGCCCTTCTCTGGATCAACTGTGGGAACAGGATTATAACTTTTTATTTTGGTTGAACTGGATGGACTTTGGTCTTTTTGCAGCCAGACTAACTATGTAACTATGTGTTTATCTCTTTAAATATCGATTGTCTTAGTGTTTAATGTCATTTTTCAAGTAGTCAGTAAAAAATGTGCTTCATCAATACATTTTCTATGATTTGTCAGTACAAAATACTGCAGGACGTTGGCAACACTGGCTTAGATTAATAGAAGGCCAGAAATAATTCAAACTCCACATGGAAATTAATATATAGTTATACATTTTCACCATAGGAACACTTTAAGAAAAGAGCAAAAGTGGTAGTATGACGTTTCTATACTCTACTCTCCTGCAGGTGACATGTATTTAGCAATGAGAACCTACCATGCATAGCATCAACCATCTGGATCCATAATTAGCTAATATTTACACGTTTAAATACTGTTTAACAACTGCCCTGATAAATATACTGAAAATGCATGTCATTACATAATTAACTTTAATTAAGGGTTACGATGCGACTTGAGGACTGCACGCAGATTGCAACGGTTGTGATTTGATGTTTTAACAGCCCAACAGAGGCTAAACAATAATGATTGTAAAATGGGAATTAACTCATGAAAATATATAGCTCTTGCAGCTGGCTGGGTAGCAAGAAAAGCTCTGATGCCTTGCTTTACAGATCTGTAGAATAAAAATAGATTGGAATTGGTTGGTATCAGTTTAGCTGGTTGTCTTGTTTGAACCTAATGCATTTAGTGACAAATACAAGGTCTGCATGTGCAGATGGACACTGAGGCATAAAGGATGCATTTAGCAGGCTCCATCTGCTATCACTAACAAACTCCTTGTTGTTTAGATTTGTGACATTGGAGATAACATGTACATACTGTAGGAGTCAGCTTCAAACATAGAGCTCGCAGAGAGGTAGCCCAGATTTCAAAGTGCTAGGGCTTCCCATATGGGTTTATTCATCAGCTTTGTGTTAAACACAAGCAAAAGACATTCCATTGCAGGGGTCTGTGTCAGCACAGTCCAATATAAAACAACATATTGTGAGACAAATTGGGTCTGATTGGGTCTGCAGACCTATTCCAACACTTTCGACATGCAGTCTCTTCCTCTATCACACAAACATCCTGCTCATCCCTGTGAGAGACAAGATATCTTTTAAAATAGCCCAACCTAGATGGCAGATAAACTCAATATCTTTCCTGGACCAAAATGGGCTATTTGCTCCATACTCACTCTCTGTTTGTACTGATGGGTTCAAACACCAGCTATCAAACAATGGGATCTGGACAGAACATCTGCATTTTTCTAAATATAACCTACCCAGTGCTTCACTTGGAAAGAAAAATCCTGGGGGACCAGGAACCAACTGGTAATCCTCAAATTGTTCTCCTTGGACTATCCATATTAAGGCAGCATAGTCTGTTATTAGTACCGCCCCAGCGAATAATAATGTACAGCCTCCAAGGCCCACTAAATGGCTGGGTACTCCTGCTTCACAATACTATAATTTTTCTTTGCTTGGTCAGCTTCTGGCTCAAATAGACCACTGGGTCCTCCATCCCACCTACTACTTGGGACAACACAGCCCCTAGTCCTACACCTGAGGCAGTAGTCTGGACTACAAATTCTTTGTTGAAATTTGGGGCAATCAGCATCAGCTGTCTACATTACACAGAGCCCATTTCTATAGGCTCTACACCTTCTACCAGATTACTTGCTCCCTATGGAGCTATTTTTTTAAACAGGTCAGTTAACAGTGCTGCTACAGTGGCGAAATGTCGGGTGAATATTTGATAGTACCCAACAATACCCAGAAGGGTTCTGACTTGTTTCTTGGTAACAGGTGAAGGCCACTTTTTTTGGGGGGAGGGGACTTTAGGGAGGTGACTTTTCCAGTGATTACTAAAGATAACTAGCTCATCTAAATAGGCTGCTGCACAGTGTTTATTTGGCCTAAGAATCTCATCCACCATTTCCTGTAACATAGCAGGAGCCCCTTGTAAATCAATGAGCATTTGAGTATACTGCCACAAACCTTGTGGGGTGAATAATTCTGTCTTTTCTTGTGCTTCCTCTGTCAGGGGGGACCTGGCAATATCCCCTAGTAAGATCAAGGGTGGGTACAAACTTGGCTGAGCCCAATCAGTCAATCAGTGCATCAACCTAGGGATATGGCGTAAACGGCAAACTTTGAAACTTCATTCAGTTTCAGGAAGTTATGCAAAATCTCAAGGAACCATTTGGCTTGGAAACCTAGACAACAGGTCTATATCATTCACTTTTAGACTTTTTTATTATTCCAAGCTCTAACATTATTTGTATCTCCTCTGCCACTGCCTATGGGCTTCTGGAATTCAGTGGGGATCTGTGCAGCGGTTTTGCACAGACCAGCCCCGATCCTCCTCTTCTTGGGTCCCCCATCAGTGCTCCGGTCTCTTCCCCCCTGATGAGTGCCTCCATAGCAAGCCGCTTGCTATGGGGGCACGTTTGATCAACCTGATAAAGCAATTCATGATGGACTGCAATATGAGGAAACACATTATTCACTCCAAGAGTTACTGGGTTCCCATTGTTTACCTTTAAATTTTCCCATACTTTTGTGCTAGTGGGGTTACATAATTGGGTGGTTCCAAAGTTGTTTAGAGAGACCTATAGCTCTGCCACCTTGGAAGTCTCTGAGGGCACCTCTGTCTTGCCAGCAAAACTGCTTAAGAAAAAGATGCACTATAAGAGTCATGTTCAAAGAGGTCAGGTGTCTAAGCTGTGCACACTGTGGTGATCTCAGATTATGGGGCTTTTCCTTCCAAATGCACAGTTGCCAGAACAGTAGAAAGTCTTTTCTGTGGATCACACTGTGTAACAGAAATGGGGAAATAACTACTTCATGGCATACCAGTTTTGAATAGTACCCATGCTGTACTTCTTACAGTCACTGTGTACACACACTACTCCTAAGCAGTGCTGGGTCAGTAATTCCAGATCCACGAACCACGTATGGACCGACATAACCAGACCCTTATCTTTACCACATAGTTCAGCATGTCAGAATCAGTGACCAGAACCGAGCATGCAAATAAGAACAACCATTGTACTAGGTCACACTCCATAGACACCTGGTGGCAATGTGACCCCACTGACCATGCTGCCTACACTGCCTTTCACAGATGGACTTATTGCACAGGTGGCAACCTATCACAGTACCAAGCCTGAATTCACTGAGCTCCTGAGAGCAACCGATTCATTCCTAAATGTCTGTAGAAGCAGTCTGCATGCCTAGGAAAATAGACAGAGCGGGGTCAGCGCATGCTGAAGCACACAGTGCGCAGAAGTTGCCAGCTCTCTGCAGAGTCAATAGCTAAAGGCCTTCAGTATAGCACAACAATAGTGCATAGAGAGCTTCATGGAATGGGTTTCCATGGTGGAGCAGCGTCGGATGCAGTGGTGTAAAGAATGTCTCCACTGGACTCTAGAGCAGTGGAGATGTGTTCTCTGGAGTGATGAATCACGATTCTCTGTCTGGCAATCCGATGGAAGTGTCTAGGTTTGGCGGTTGTCAAGAGAACGGTACTTGCCTGATTGCATTGTGCCAAGTGTAAAGTTTGGTGGAGGCGGGATAATGGTGTGGGGTTAGTTTTGAGGGGTTGGGCTTGGCCCCTTAGTTCCAGTGAAGGGAACTGTTAAGGCGTCAGCATACCAAGACATTTTGGACAATTTCATGCTCCCAAATTTGTGGGAACAGTCTTGGGATGGCCCCTTCCTGTTCCAAGGCTTCCCAAAAGAGTTGGAGCAGTTATAACTGCAAAGGGTGGGTCAACTCAATATTGAACCCTACGGACTAAGACTGGGATGTCATTAAAGGTCATGTGTATGTAAAGGCAGGTGTCCAAATTTGTTTGGCAACATAATGTAATTTACAATTTTATTTTTATTGTTTTTTGCTTTTTTTATTAGGATCCCCATTGGGGGCTTTGGTGAGATATCACGGGGGTCTAAACAGACCCCTGACATCTCACCTTGGAGACAACGAAAGGAGACTGAGGACAAAGCCCTTAGCCTCCATCTCTGCAGCCTCAGCAGCACAAAATGAATAGACAGGAATAGCTCTGTACAGAGCTTCCTGTTCATTCATAAACTGAAGTAAAGTAAACATGGTATACTATACCTCAGTTATGAATGGATGGTCAGTAATCGGTACCGATTACTAACTGTCCATTCAGACAAGGAAGGGGCCGGTAAATAACATATTTACTAGCCCCTTCCCCACTCTCCATCCTATGCAAAAGATCCCTCGAAGCAGCCAGGAGAGGGGAGGGGGGAACCTGGCAGCACTGCGGGGTAGGAGGGTGGGAGAGAGCACTCATTGGCCCAGAGAGAAAGCACAGGGGGACCAGGAGCGAGGACAGGAGCCCGGGGGCAGCAGAAAGAAGATGGATAGGAGGGGCAGTGGGGAAGCATATAGAGGAACTGATCCGTCCATTTCTCTTCTGCAGCCACAGAATGCCTGCAGGAGGGAGAGAAGGAGAAGTGGGCATTCAGTGTCGGCAGGAGGGAAATGGATGGACTTGAGTCCTCTATATGCCACCCTCTCCGCAACTCCTATCCACGCGGCCCCTGGCCCATAGAGCAAATGCCCGGTGTGCCCTATGGCCAGCCCAAGCCTGGTTGGAACAGAGGTATTTTTACCTTTAGTTCTGCTTTAAGGAAATGTCACAGAGCATGTGATATGCTGCAGCTTAGATTCGCCCCGACCCAGTCATGCTGCAGTGAAACTAAGAAAATGAATCACATGACCTTAAAAAAAAAAAAAAGGGAGTAAAAAAGAGGTGCAAGTAACAGCATTTTTACAGGGTTTGGCATAGGGTAGGTGCACAAAAACTTTTATAAAATTATATCCATAAATAACTGCAAAGGGTATAAATGTATTTTTTGTGCACCCAATGCCTTTGCAAAGCGGGATATTTCATTGTAAAAGTAGGAATTACATCATTACTGGACTGCACAAAGTCTGTGCAGAGAGCTGATTTGTGGTTGTGGCCCAGCAGGTCTTCCCTGTTCAAGCTACCTTCAGAAAACTGCAAGAGAGACAGATACAGGACCAGTCGCCCTGCACATGGAAAGGGAGCAGCACTGATTGATCTTCATTACATAAAACTTTTCCACAGTGGCAAAGTGCCTCTGTTTTATGTGGATTTGGGCAATATTCCTTTTGCCCGGAGTTCAGCTTTAATAGTGTCTGAGACCTGAAACAAGCATGCAGCTAACTAAAGTCATAACCTTTGAACAGCATTCTTGCCCGGGGTCAGTGACTCAGAACTGAAACCAATAATTTAATATGAAAGCCAGACAGCAAGCATTTTCAGAAGCAGCAGGTAACAATGGCAGCCTGCATACTTCCATGACACCAGTTTCCTTTAATTGTTCTCGCTGTGTAAAAAGGGTTAGTTTCTGCTTGCAAACCATCTTTTCCTGACCGTATTTAAAGCAGAATGAGTGGAGAGATCTTAAGAGGAGCTTTTTCTGCTGAACCAACAACATGGAAAGCTGAACTTCACAACAGCTACTTATGAAAACCAAATCGATCTTTTCTTTATTGGAATGTTAAAAGAGAAAAATGGACAAGTTGCAGACAGAATAATCAGCCCCCTCACTACCTCCCTTTCAGCTCACTCTCGTCCTGCTGCCTGCTATGAATAATCTGTGCCAAGGTCAGCTGTTCCTTAGATACTGAATATCTTACTTTGCGCCATAACACAGCCATTGTGCCTGCAACTTTGGGCATTGGCATTTTTATGTCTTATGGTATGCAAGGGATCTGTTCATAAAACCCAGCAAATCTGGGAGCATTCAATTGCCTGGATTTGCTAAGACCTGCTGTACTTTCAAGGACATTTGCCTGCAATATTCCTTAAATATATGGGATGTTTCCAGAAAGTGATGAGAATGATATTTTAAAAATTATTTTATTGAGAAATTTAACAATTGACAATTGTCTCTTTCAAAGTATGCACATTGTGAGTGTACAGAAAGCTCCCAGCGTTTTTTCCATTCTTCATAGCATCAAGTGGGATGGCGTTCAGAGCCTTCGTAGTGGCTCTTTGGCCATTATCCACACTACCTAAATGTTGGCCTTTCAAACCCTTCTTCATCTTTGGGAATATGAAAAAGTCGCAAGGAGCCAAGTCGAGGCTGTAGGGTGGATCAGGAAGCACTCTGATGTGTTTTTCAGCCAAAAACTCTCTGACAGTCAAAGCACTGTGACTCGGTGCGTTATCACGATGAAGGATCCAAGTTGAGCCTATCTCAGGACATATCCAAAAAACACTGTGGGGTTGATTTACTAAAGCCAAATAGACTGTGCACTTTGCAAAGTGCAGTTGCATCCTGAAAGAGACATTGATCCGGGGCCTAGTAAATGAGCAGAAGCTCTGCTGACTTCTATCATCCAATCATGTGCAAGCAAAAATGCTGTTTTTTATTTTCCTTTTATGTGATTCGGTATTCTTCGCAAAGTGAAACTTTACCTCATTTACTAAGCTCTGGAGCAACTGCACTTTCAGAGAGCAATTGCAATTTGCAAAGTGCACAGTCTATTTGCCTTTATTAATTCAACCCCTTTGTCTCAAGCGACCAAGAACTTTCAGGGTAAAATCTTCAATTCACAGTTTGACCAATAGGTACACATTCCTTTTGGACAATTCCTTGTGAATAAAAAAAAAAACCCAATGATTATTAATTTGATTTTTGATTTGCTTATTCGAGGACAAGGTGACGTGGGTGTATGCCACTCTGAACTTTGTTTCTTCATCTTGAGATCGTACTCAAACATTCAGGATTCATCTCCCATGATCACTTGACTCAAAAAATCAGACTCTCTTGCTAAATGTGTCAACAGGTCTTGGCAAACGAGTTGACGTTTCCTTCTGATCAGGTGACAAGTTTTTCGGAACACGTTTTGCACACACGTTTCTCATGATCAAATCCTGAGTCACGATTTCATGAACAATTGATTTAGTAATTCCCATTTAAAGAGAAAGCAAAGCGAGGAATGCAGGCAAATATTAAGGCTTAATTTTTCCAAAATTGAAATGTAAAATTTTAGTAAATGTTGGAGAACTGAAGCCCAACACAACGTTTTGTTTTAAAAAATTAATTCAACAATATTCAGGTTTTAAAATATTTAAAACATTTTTTTATTGCAATTCTAACCTCCACTGCAGCACTGCCCCTTCCCCTTACCAACGGACTTACTGCAATGCAATCCAGCATTGGTTCTCTTCTGGGTTGAATGAGGATTAATGTTATCCAACCCACCTCCTGTGAGCCCAGGATGTCATATCACACCTCAGCTGTTGCAACACACAAAACTCCCAAATGGACTGTAAATACTGGCCATGCACCAGAAGAATTGAATTTAAAATATTTTGTTTTTAGTATGTTCTTTTGACTTTATAATGATTATTGGAGTCAAATCAGTGTCTTTTTTCAGCCACAGTGACAAGAAAATTAGAAGGAGCAGGATGGAAAGTTTTCCCTAGAAGGAACAAAATTATGTAATGTGTTTTTTTTTTTTTTCGGGAAAAGACCTACATATTATATTGAAAACTCTTTACCAACTCTGTGATTCCATTCAAATAGCAGATCTGTGAGAAATTTTAGGGGTTTCAAAATTAATTTACTCAATGATAGCAAGAAAGAATGTTCTCTGACAATTTTCCACAATTTTGGTAGGAATGTTTAAATGAAAGTGTATGTCCAGCTTAACAGAGGCAAGAATTAAGGCAGGGAGATTTCGCGATCTGTCACCGGCCGTGTACCTCGGACAGGGCCGATGACAGATCTGAGTACCGGCCCCGTTGCCGGTCCCATGTGACCTGCTGTGACCAATCACAGGAGGTCACATGACAGTTGTATACAATGGATGGCTTCATTCATGCAGTCCATTGTATACTAGTGTGTCTAGCCGTGAATGGTCACAGTGAGCACATGCACAAGCTGGGCCAATCACAGCCCAGCTGTGTCATGTGATTAGCCATGGCCAAATCACAGCTAAGCACAAAAAAAAAAAAAAAAAACCCTGAATGTTTGCTATAAGCAAATTGTGTCAAAAAAAATACTGATCACTTCCCCAAAATAGTACAATGTTACTATGGTAACATTGTACTACTTTGGTCATAGTGAAATATGAAAAAATAAAATCTTAAAAAAAAAGAAAAAAAATGTAAAAAAAAAATTAAACCTAATAGAAAAAAAAAATATATTTTTTTTTTTTCATGTTGTCACCAGTCAGTGTCCCTGACACCGCCATGCCAATTATATGATGACGCTGTACTGCACTGGTGACAGTATGTAAAAAAAAAAAATTGTGAAAATAATTTTTTTAATTTTTTAATTTCCCAAAAAATTATAACAAAAAAAATACAACTTCAAAAAACTCGGCGTGCCTCTTATGAAGTACGTCGGACTGTCTACTCTGCAAAAAGGGGTCATTTGGGGGATATCTGTACTGTTCTGACATTCTTGGACCTCAAGAAATTAGATTGGCTGTCAGTACTTCAGGATTAATCAATATTCGGATATATCGCATAGTTTGTGAACTCTATAACTTTCCTACAAACTAAAAAATACATTCTAATTTGGGTTATTTTCACCAAAGACATGTAGTAGAATACATCTTGGCCTAAATTTATGAAGAACAATTATTTATTTGCAAGTTTTTATAACAGAAACAAAGAAAAACATGTATTTTTAAAAGAATATTCTGTATTTTTTTGTTAATTTAGCAAAAAATAAAAACCCCAGCGGTGATTAAATACCACCAAAAGAAAGCTCTAGTTGTGTGAAGAAAATGATAATATTTTAGTTTGGGTACAATGTTGTATGACCGCGCAATTGTCATTCAAAGTGTGAGAGTGCTGAAACCTGAAAATTGGCCTGGGCAGGAAGGGGGTAAAAGTGCCCTGTATGGAAGAAGTTAAGGAGCAGTTCAGTCTCCCCATCAACATGGGGGCAAGGTGCTTTTGGGGGGAGCCCCCTGTCCCAAAGCAACCCCCCATGTTGAGAGCATGTGGCCTGATATGGTTGGGGGGGGTTCACTTGCTCACTTCTCCCCTTTCCTGACCTGTCAAGCTGCATGCTCAGGTAAGGGTCTACTCACCATTGGGAAGGGGGGACATCATTTTCTTTTTAAATGTTGACGTGGGATTCCGCTTAAAATCCATACCAGACCGAAAGGATCAAACATCCTTTTTACACAATGTGGAGAATTAACCACTTAAGTTCCACAGTGAGTGTAACTAGTGTAGCACCCTCCTAGTTACACTAGGCGGAGCTAGATCCCTAATGGTTAGACTGGAGCTGAATAGCAGCTCAGGTGCAATAGCCAGAGGGGTCAAATTCAGTTCAGGGCTAAGAGCAAGCCAGCCTCTGGAATTTCCTCCTGCTCTGAGGCTTTCAGAGGAGGGTCTTGGAGGCAGTGGGTGGATCTGAGGAATGGTTGACTGCACCTTTGAGAGACCTCAGCCAATCCCCAACAGGAGGCTTGGCAAGGGACTGGACTCCCTTAAGAGTCCTGCTCTGTATAGGGAGTTGCAGTGCGGTGGTGGGAGAGGAGTGAGAAGCAGGAAGATGTGAAGTTGTAGGAGGAAGGCTGCCAGGAGGCCTAGTGGGATAGGGCCTGCCTGCGAGTCTGGAGCTGGAAAGGGGGGAAACTCAAAACTCACTGGCTCTCTGAGAGAGGACCACTTGTATGGCAGGGAAGGAGCAGTCCAGCTGAAAGGCTTGATAGCAGCAGCCATCCCATAGGTGGTATAGGAGAGGATCTGTGTGAGTACACCTGCACCCCCTGGGCAGATAGGGGAAGGAGCACTTTGGTGGGAAACCAGATTAGCCCTTTACTAGTGACTGTTACCCTTTTAAAGGAACAGGAGCTAGATCCCCTGCTCAGGAAGAAAGTCTCCAGATTGCTGGGTGAAAAGGAGTTAATCAAGAGTCTAGGGTAGTACAACTGGAGCTGTTGGCTAGCACTCCAACAAGGACTGTGTCAGAGGAAGAGAAACTGTCAATAGATCAGGAAGTTGTCCTCAGTATTTTGGTTCCTTTGGGCATCCTATACACCTCTATACACTATTCAAGTTTAATCCCCTCAGTAAAATAACAATACCAATTCTCAAGGTCTGATTTCTGTCTGATGAAAGCTTGTGTAGAAAATGCTAACTGACTGGCTGTTCAGGGTGGGACACAAATTCATCAGCAATCCTTAAGGGGGTAGTTCTATATTTAGTTGCTTCCTGGTTTCTGGACTAGGCCAAAATTATGTCACATTATCCCAGTGCTGCATTTTACTTTAGCACATGATTAGTATAGCTGGGAACTTTCTGGCTTTTGCACAGGGATGCCAGGTAATCAGTTTGATTAATGGGAGTTTCCAGTGTCACTATTCCCATCAGCCAGGAACAGGAGCAGCAAACCGGAGCAGTATACAAGGGGACACCAGGAGGAGGGGTTGGCCATGTTTTTGTCTTCTCTAGCATCTTCCTCTAAGCTGTATGTCACATGTTAGCCCAGAATATGACAGATATGCTGCTGGAATAAGTAATGTTACTGGTATTTCCATTGCTTATGTAATTTAATTATTGTATATGTTTGTTGGCTGCTTATTACAATGATTCCTGTTAATTACCTGCATATTCTTTTGATTGCCTCAAAATATATTTTATTTTAATATATATGTGCTCACATATATTTTATAATTGCCTGGATGTCGCCTATACAGTCAAATAAGTGTTAAGTGTTGGATCATAGGTTCAACTCACAAAGCTCTAAAACCAAGATAACAATCTTTATTCAAGACGTGTGTCATTTTCAATAATTGGACTCGCCAGAAAATAACTGTCACTTATCTGAAAATAACTATTCTTATTCTGGTATGCTAGCTTTGTGAATTGGCCTCATAACACTATAATAATATCCCATGGAGACCTGTCACTATCAAACCACACTGTTATAATCCCTATGTTTTATCACGTCGCATTGCATTGCTATCAATCCCTTCAGTTCTTCGGGTCACACACCACAACAAGCCACACATTAAGCCATGGTGTGTTTCTCACTCTGCTATTAGCCCTGCCCCCTGGTGATTTTAAAGGGATTAACTCTATTTATTGCTAATGTATTGTGGTAGCAAATTTGTAGATAATACCCTTCTTCCATCATCAGCACCCATTGCACAGAGATGTTTTGAAAGAGTAGGAAAGATTTTAAGCTTTTATTCACTATAATTAAACTCTTCAGACAGTGGATGGGAGAACTCTACTTGGCCTAGCTTTTGTTCAACGACAAGTTAAGTCATCATATGCAGTACGTATTCCATGATTTTCATAGATGATGTGCTTTAATTGTGCTGCTAATTGTAAGAGTGTCTGATTGTGTTTGTTGAAAATTACAAAACCTTTCAATAAAAACATATCTGATTTAAACAAAATATATGGTAGGAAGAGTGTGAATCCATTAAAATGGGCATATCAGGTGTATAGACCTAGGGACTCAGCACAGAGATCTCTGAGAGATACAAGAAATGTATATACACTAGTAGATTATTAAAAAAATGTATATGAAAAATTCTTAATACATTCAATACAAAATTTAATTTGCTTTTAACATTCAATTTTGGAACAAAAAACCCACACAAAAAACCACATACACTTTTAAAAATTTGTCCAAGAAATATGTTCCAACCTGCTCCTTCAAATTCTCTCATCACTCTGATCAAAAATGAATATTGATCTGACCCCACTAATGATTACAATATCAAACAAATGTTCTTACAATAACATTTTTTACATTTAATTCAATTCTCTAGTGTGTGGCCAGCTTAAAGTGGTTGTAATTGCAGATGGAGAGCTACTCCCTTTTGTCTGCCTTTGCCAGAGGTTCTGAATTATTACAGATTCAGATATATGCAACTTTCTCACACCATTCATAGCCAATTTCCCGCTGGGAAATTGGCTATGGGTTGTACACCATTAGAGGGCCTACTCCACATGACAACCAGCTGTTGAAGCCTGCTTCATCACTTTATCAGCAAAAAACCTGCCTCTCTATACCGGGACACAATGTTTGGAGAAGATGGCTTGAGAAGCCATCCATTGCTGCTGATTCAGGCCCTTGATATATGTATTAGTAGCTTCATGGAGGCCTCAGTACTTCTGCCTACCCATTCAAATGTTTCATTATCTCCCTCGGGAGGTGATACACAGATATTAAACAAATCCTCATACATAATTTATTTATCTGAAGCCCTCTCTTCCCTAGAGCCATTCAAAATCCACACATCAAAGGGTATTTCCAGAAGACAGGGGGTGGGGATCTGACATCACACACTGTACAGCTTAGAGCAGGGAGCTGAGTGTAATCTGACCCCTGAGTGGAGGGAATGGGCACACCCCATTTACAAAGCATCATAAGGAAACAAGCACAGCTGAGGCTGTCAATCACTTTCTGTGTGCTGGGGGGGAGCAGGGCTGTCTAGTGGGAATCTGTGGTGTCAGCATAATTTGTCAGAAGTGACTCATGCAGATGGCAAGTAGGAACCACACAGAGTGCTTTGAATTGAGGCAAGTACACACTATAGAGGGATATACTTCATTTTTATTTTCATTTCAGAGGTTTATAACCACTTTAATTCTCTAGCATCTAGCAGCAACTGAAATATCAGTTTATGGTGATGACCACTTTAACCACTTGGTAACCACGCTATAACATTCAATTTTGGAACAAAAAACCCACACAAAAAACCACATACACTTTTAAAAATTTGTCCAAGAAATATGTTCCAACCTGCTCCTTCAAATTCTCTCATCACTCTGATCAAAAATGAATATTGATCTGACCCCACTAATGATTACAATATCAAACAAATGTTCTTACAATAACATGTTTTACATTTAATTCAATTCTCTAGTGTGTGGCCAGCTTAAAGTGGTTGTAATTGCAGATGGAGAGCTACTCCCTTTTGTCTGCCTTTGCCAGAGGTTCTGAATTATTACAGATTCAGATATATGCAACTTTCTCACACCATTCATAGCCAATTTCCCTCTGGGACAATTTCTTTGGGTTGTACACCATTAGAGGGCCTACTCCACATGACAACCAGCTGTTGAAGCCTGCTTCATCACTTTATCTGAAGCCCTCTCTTCCCTAGAGCCATTCAAAATCCACACATCAAAGGGTATTTCCAGAAGACAGGGGGTGGGGATCTGACATCACACACTGTACAGCTTAGAGCAGGGAGCTGAGTGTAATCTGACCCCTGAGTGGAGGGAATGGGCACACCCCATTTACAAAGCATCATAAGGAAACAAGCACAGCTGAGGCTGTCAATCACTTTCTGTGTGCTGGGGGGGAGCAGGGCTGTCTAGTGGGAATCTGTGGTGTCAGCATAATTTGTCAGAAGTGACTCATGCAGATGGCAAGTAGGAACCACACAGAGTGCATCTAGCAGCAACTGAAATATCAGTTTATGGTGATGACCACTTTAACCACTTGGTAACCACGCTATAGAGAAATGAAGGCTACACGTGACTACCCAGTTCTGGAAGGGCATCATATGACATCCTCCCAGAACGCGCCATCCCTTGCGCCCCCAGGGGCGCGCACCTGGCAATCTCCATGATCACTGTGTCCTACGGACATAGCTGATCACGTGATGAGGTAAAAGGCCAATCACAGCTGCCTTTTACCACGTGATCAGCTGTCTTCAATGACACAGCAGATCATGGAGTAAATTACAGTTGCCAGTTATCGGCAGCACTTTCCTCACGCTCTCACAGCGTAAGGAAAGTACTGCCGATAACCAGCAGCTGTCACAAAAGAGACCGCCACTGATCATCAGGGCACTGATAATCACTGCACTGCAGTGCCGCTCAGCAGTACCACCCACCAGTGCCCAGCAGTGCCACCCACCAGTGCCCTGAAGTGCCTCCCATCAATGCCCAGCAGTGTCACCCACCAGTGCCCAGCAGTGCCACCCAGCAGTGCTGCCTTTCAGTGCGCAGTAGTGCCTCCAGTGAGTGCTGCTAGTCAGTGCTGTCAGTCAGTGCTGCCCGTCAGTGTTGCCCATCAGTGCCACCTATCAGTGCAGTATCATCAGTGCCTCCTCATCAATGCCCACCAGTGCCACCTCATCAGTGCCAATTCAGTGCCCATCAGTGCTGCCTATCCGTGTCACCTCGTCAGTGCCCATCAGTGCTGCCTATCAGTGCAGCCTTATCAATGCACATTAGTGAAGGAGAAAAATTACCTGTTTGCAAAATTTTATAATAGAAACAAAGAAAAAAAAATTTTTTTTTCACTTTTTTTGCTCTTTTTTTGTTTATAGCGCAAAAAATAAAAACACCTAGTGGCTATTAAATATCACCAAAAATAAAGCTCTATTTATGTGGAAAAAATTATAAAAATTTCATATGGGTACAATGTTGCATGACCGTGCAATTGTCATTCAAAGTGCGACAGCGCTGAAAGCTGAAAATTTGCCTGAAATGTGAGGTCAAGGGGAGCTCCGCTGTACAAGACAGATGTATCCTAGCATGGATGTTTTGAAAGCTTTTGTGACCATCCCTTAATCAGTGGTCATACCATTTGGTAAGGTGAATCTGCATGCACTGTGGTGGATTGGTGGAGCGATTCTCATGCTATTTTCGTTTTGTGTGTATTTGGAAGAACTTTGGAAAACGGTACTTGACATAGTTTTTATGGTGGACTTATTTTGGGGATTTTTGTATATGTTAGATATTTTGGGTTACTATTGTATATATAATATTGCACAGATTTTCACATTTGATATATGTTGGCATAATAATTAATTCGTTATTTATAAGCGCTGCACATTTTCCGGTTACCTGCTCAGAAAAGCGATTTTTTGTTTGCATCTGGGATAAAAATACCCTGGTATTAGTATCTTTGCTGCAAAGATAAGCACCCAGGTACACCAGTGTCTCAGGCTGATACATCTGCAAGCAATCCTGGATGGACTGAATCAATATGAGGAAAGATAAATATTCTGGAATTGACTACAGGGCGCACTGTCACTAAATGACGATGAAAAATGATTCCGCTCTGAATGTGCTTCTTTTTTATGTTTAGATTTTTTAACAGAAGCCCTGTCAATAGAAGATCAGTAAATAATCTCTGCGAGGCAGAGCGCTAAGGGAATATTTATCTCTCACAAAGATAAATAGAGAGCTTTCAAAAGATCTTAAATTTACGAATCCTGGATCAAGCAAATGCTACGTATACGCCTACATCAAAAGGGCGGCACCCACCTTTCCAGAGGCTTGAACCTAAAGAGTGTATTGAGCCAAATTGCTTGATATAGTTGAGTGCTTTCTAGAGTATTTGCTTCATCCTTTGCCTGGATCATCTGATGGGAACCTCGTTTTGTCAATGACTCTTAAAGTGAGTCTATGCATTTTTAAAGGAAACCTGCACTGAGAGAAATAATGGTTGCCATCAGTGCCATCTTAATAGCATCATGGGCCCCTGGGAAAAATAATGGAGCCCCTGCCAGCCTGCATCAGGTGTCAACATCACACTGTCCCATCCATTAGGTGTTACCATCATAGTGTTCCCATACATCAGGTGTCCCATCCATCAGGTGATCCCATCACAGTTTCAGCATACATCAGGTGTCCCCATCACACTGTCCCATCCATTAGGTGTTCCCATCAGAGTGTCCCCATACATCAGGTGTCCCATCCATCAGGTGATCCCATCACAGTTTCAGCATACATCAGGTTTCCCCATCAGAATGTCCATATACAAAACATGTCCCCATACATCGGGTATCCCCATCACAGTGTCCATTAACATAAGGTGTTCCTATCCATCAGGTGACCCTATCAGCCAGTCTCTGCTCCTGCTGCCAGGAGTGACATTATGGGTACTCCTATCAAAGAAGTGCAGCAAAACCGACCAAATTGCCAGTGCGCCCCTCAACACAGCACCCTACCCCTTGTCCTGATCATGGGTCCCCCATGCACTTGGGGTCCCTGGGCAGGGCCCAGGTGTGTCCATGCATTAAGGTGGCCCTGGTTGCCAAGCTTCCATACTGATCCATAGGTTTCAGTCATTTCTACGTCACGAGTTGGAACAAGTACAGATCAGTATAGAGACATTTAAAATGATGGGAGAACATCCAGCAACTTCACCTAAAAAAAGATGTGGTCCTAAAAAACCATAGCATATACTATATATAGGCCATCACCATAGACAGTGAAAGAACATTAGTGGCTTATACAGGACTCCTGTGGTTTGGCTCACAATTTGATTCCAAAAGTACATCCTAAAAAACAATTATAAATAAATGAAAAATTAATGAACCCTTAACCTCCACCATAATTAAAATGACAAAAATTGTCAAACAGCACCCATATGGGCTGGACCTCGCCTAACCCCCAAACCTCCTGTAAGCCCACAAAGAAGGCCCAAGACCCCTATTGTTGACTAGGAGAACAAAATATATCTTTATGATTGTCTTATACCTGGCTTTGGAGATGGTTTATATGCAGTGTACAGATCAGGGTCTTTTGATATACTTGGTCAGAATATATATGAACCATTGGGTCAGCATGAGTAGTATATTTGGATAGAGGTCAGCAAATGTGGATGACAAAACTGTTTCAATGCAAGTTTCCTTTAAAAAAAAAAAAAAAAGAAGAGCAACAGAAAGACTGGGCACCCTGCTGCTCTGGATTATTTCCAATGGGCAGTGCATTTTTATTAGTGGTCATGCACATGGGTGTATTGTGCCATGTAATGTTAAATATGGCTGTGTTTTGCTGCCTAGGAGCCATAGGTGTTGTGTATTGCCACTTTTACAATTTAAAGTGCTTGTAAACCCTTCAATATACCCAGTGAATAACTGGCCTCAGGTGATACACAGAGATTAAGCAAATCCTCCTACATAGGTTGTACCTGTTTATCTGATGTCTTCTCTTCTTTACATCCATTCAAAGTCCAGAATTTATAAAGCTTGTCTGAGCGTCAGAAAACAGGGAATGGGTTAGCTAAAATTGTGCTCTGTTGGTACAGATGGCTGTATGCAACACCTATGACTCCTGGATGCTGAAATACAAAACTATTTTATACTATATGGCCCAGTATGTCAGAGCCATTAGACATCCTTTACCTTTCATGATAGCACTGCTCTATGCACACTACACATCCCATTGTCCCTAGTCGATTTTGGAAGCAAGCAAGAGAGGGTGGCTACATTCCTACATTCAGTGGGGCCATGGAGAATGAATATAGCCAGCCTCCAATGGGAAGACAGATCAGAGTAGCAAAAAAAAAAAAAAGAATTAGGAGGCTGAAATCAATGAAGTAATATTTTGAGTTAATACAACCTGAAATAGATTTGTTTTATTTATACCAGAGTTTAGCGTCACTTTAAATGTATCCAATCTACAACCTGACCCATCTCTTATGTCCTCTCTTTTCCCTAAAGTGGACCTGGAATTCAAAAAGTGAAATTTTGCTACCATATAAGGAACATCTAGAAGTGTTATCTGTGTCTGAAAGATTTACCTTTTGTTTTGAATTCCTCCTGAAAAATAGCATTGTATAGCTGCACTGTGAGATCACCTAAGGCACAGTGGAGTCAGGTCAGGAAGAACAAAGGGATGTGTCCAGGATGGGAGGTATATTTGTCCCAGATTCATGCTTTACACTGTTCCTCCTGTTGTGCTAATGAGCTCAGCTGTAGTAGGTTAAGGGCTCTGGGCTCTATAAAACTTCCAGGCTGCTTAGGGAGAATGCTCCAACCTGGAACCAGTTTGCTGTGCAGGACAGACTGGGGAGCAACCAACCAAACAATACTGTGGTGAGAGTAAATCTGTGTGATCTCGGACTGGGAGACGCTCTGTGTGAACACCCTCTGTCTGAGCAGCAATAGGCTGCATCCAGACAGGTAGATAGGAATCTGTGTTTGCAATTAGATGCCCAGTGTGGCAAGGCTTTATTTTCTGTTTGTATTTTTTTTTTTTGCTGTTTTGAATCCATGCACCTTGTGTTCACCAGTCTTGTAAAGAAAGCACAACTTTCTTCACCAAGATCCTGCTGTCGCGCTGAGCCTCTTTCAGCGTACTCTGACTCATCCAGGGGGTCAAGCACAACCTGCTACTGGGCTAATCCCTCACAATACCTTTGGTAATTATTTCAAAAGTATTCAATTCACTAAAAAATATACTTTATTTACTGAATTAACAATTTAAAGTGCCTTGAAAAAGTATTTATACCTCTTGACATTTTGTCATGTTACAACCAAAAACGCAAATGTATTTTATTGGGATTTAATGTCACAAAGTGGTACATAATTTGAAGTGGAAGGAAAATGATAAATGGTTTTCAAAATGTTTTACAAATAAATATCTGAAAAGTGTGGTGTGCATCTGCCCCCTTTACTCTGACACCCCTAACTAAAATCTAGTGGAACCAATTGCCTGCAGAAGTGACCTAATTAGTAAATAGAATTAGTTTGTTAGAGAACATTAGTGAACAAACAGCTTCACAAAAGTCAAGGAACACACCATACAGGTCAGGGGTAAAGCTATGGAGAAGTATAACCTCCCTGGAGGTATTCCAGAGTGTAGCTTGGGGTAAAGTTTCAGCACCACAAGCGGTAACCCCGAGCTACACTCGGGAATACCTTGAAGCGTTGCTCCGGGATCCCTTCTGTACTTACCTTGTCCTGTGCTACTGCGATGTCCCCCCTGGAGCGTCCCCGGCAATGTCCTCCAGCATCTGTCTTCTGGGTTCTGTTCCCTGCGGGACGGAACTGGCGGGAAATGTAAAAATGTCAAAAAGTGACATTCACTAAATACACTAAAATCACATAGTAAAACATTACTGCATCAAACCATTTCGCATACATTTTGTCCCTATTGCTTTGTCCTGTGCCCTGCCTGCGTTTTTACTGTTCTTTCTGCCTTGAAACTGAGAAATGTCCATGGCGTCCAAAAAGCGTCTTTTTAGGTCAAAAGCGGTTTTAGACCAGCTAAAGAACAGCGACAGTAAATTAGAACCACTTGCAGAATTGAGTGATAATGATTCGTGGGGAAATTCGTCATCAGACACTGAAAACGATTTTGCGACTTTGCTCAGTGATGTGGGAACTTGGCGCTATATTTCGAATTTCAGTGTTTTTGGTTTGATTATAATTATTGAATTACATTTATTATATTATTTTTTATGATTATTTATTAAATTATAATTTATGATTTTATGTTTCAAATTTTAACATACTCTGAATGTTTACTAGACACTTGTTCGGACAGATTTCAGTGAGTTATTCCTAAAACATACAGGCCTACAATAAATAAAAACTACATATTTCCATGCAAATGTACCGCTTTGAGCACAGAAATACAGACCACTAGGGAGGCTACTGCAGGGCTAGGTTATAAAAAAAAATCCCAAATTCTGAACATCTCACAGAGCACTGTTCAATCCATCATCCAAAAATGGAAAGAGTGTCACAACTCCAAACCTACCAAGACATGGCAGTCCAACTAAACTGACAGTCAGGGAAAGGAGCGCATTAATCAGAGAAGCAGCCAAGAGGCCCATGGTAACTCTGAAGGTGCTGTAGAGATCCACGGCTCAGGTGGGAGAATCTGTCCATAGGACAACTATTAATAGTGCACTCTACAAATCTGGCCTTTATGGAAGAGTGGCAAGAAGAAAATGCTATGTGTGGAGGAAAACTAACACTGCACATCACCCTGAACACACCATCCCCACCGTGAAACATGGTGGTGACAGCATCATGTTGTGTGGATGCTTTTCTTCACCTGTTAGCGTCTGCAAAAGACTTGAGACTGAGGTGAAGGTTCACCTTCCAGCAGGACAACGACCATACAGCTAGAGCTATAATGGAATTGTTTAGATGAAAGCACATTCATGTGATAGAATGGCCCAGTCAAAGTCCAGACCTAAATCCAATTGAGAATCTGTGGCAAGACTTGAAAATTGCTATTCACAGACGCTCTTCATCCAATCTGACAGAGCTCAAGCTATTTTGCAAAATCTCACTCTCTAGATGTGCAAAGCTGGTAGAGTCATACCCAAAAGGATCTGCAGCTGTAATTGCAGAGAAAGGTGGTTCTACAAAGTATTGACTCCGGGGGGCTGAATACAAATCCACTCCACATTTTTCAGATATTTATTTGTAAACAATTTGAAAACCGTTTATCATTTTCCTTCCACTGCACAATTATGTGCCACTTTGTTTTGCTCTATCACATAAAACCCCCATAAAATACATTTACGTTTTTGGTTGTAACATGACAAAATGTGGAAAATTTCTGTTTACATTTATATATTTATCAGTTTGTGTCAATGGATGTGCCAGCTGTTAAATTCGACCTCTGAGCGTGATTCCTTTTTTTTGAATGATCATTAAATATTTGTTTTGTGATATTTATCACTTAAATGTAGCTTTTTTTTTTTAACATGCTAACACTGCACCAGAGGAAGAAATAATTGCACACAGAAATATTATGAAACTATCAAATCATGCTATCAATCTTTCTCTGGTGAAGTGTTACAATTTATTTTCATTCCTGAGCTCAGGGCAGAACATTTCTACACTGATACATTGTATACATTTTTGGCCAGTGCAGAGTTACCATCATTGTTTTGTACATTGCTAAAATACCGACTGCCTACTGGCATGTGTGTGTTCTGTAATTAATTGACTTTAATGATTTATCTCATGTTGTTGTGTTTTTTTTTTTGTTTTTTTTGCAGCATTTATCTCACATTTGTAACATATGTGCAGTATTTACCTCACAATTGATATTGTATTTTGATGAATTTACTCTTTTATCTCATGCAATATGTCAGAAAAATGGGTCGTGTGACCTTCATATCGCATGGAAAATCCTTTAGTGAATTGACCCTATTTTCACAAATGATTGACATTTCTAAAATAAGGCTTTCCACGCTGATACATTGCTCTCTTTTTTTTTTAACTTACTGGCCAGTGCAGAGCTCCACTCATTGTTTTGTACATTCCCAAAATATTGATTGCATATGTGTATATATAAGCTGTTTTTTTTCATCGGAATCAACATTTTCTATGGGATACTATACTAAAAAATACTCCCACAAATGCAGACTATTGATTACAAACAAGATTTGTTAATTTGCACACACAAGAAGTATTTTTCCTAACAAAATCATTCAAGACCGTGTTGCAAAAATGAATACACCCCAATGAAAACCTTAGGAGAAAAGCTAAATTTTAGACAAGAAAATCATAATTAACAAGAATTGAACTACAGGTGAGTCTAATTATTCATTAAACATGTGTCCAGCAGACAGTTGATTATAAAAGGGTGTTCCTTAACAAAGAAACCCCTTCCCATTTTATGTTGTCAGCAATGGCACCACATGGAAGAGAAATGTCACAAGGCCTGCATTAGAAAATATTTTCTTTACACAAGCAAGGTGAAGGCTACAAGATCAGCAAAGCTTTACTTATCAGTCAGAATGTAGCAAAGTGATACAAAGATGGAACTGCAACAATCTCACAGAGGCGTCCAGGCCATCCACGGAAGTTAACAGTTTGATAGGTGTATCTTCTGATGAGAAGGGTTGAAGAAAATAACAAATGCAAGCTCATTGCAGTTAGCTAAAGAAGTAGAAAGCCAAACTGGGTTGATTGTTTCCTGTGATGCAATATGGTGTACAATGCAGAGGAATGGCATGCATGGTTGTCGTCCTTGAAGGAAGCCTCTCCTAAAGCCCATGCACAAAAAAGCCTGCCTAGAATTTGCCAGGGCCCATGCTGAAAAAGAAGACTACTGGGACTGTGTATTCTGCAGTGATGAGACCCGCCTATGCTCTCACCTCAACGACAACAACCTCCTCGATCCCCTACAGTCCGGCTTCCGTCCCCTACACTCCACCGAAACTGCCTTACTCAAACTCTCCAACGACCTGCTAACCGCCAAAGCTAATGGACACTATTCAGTGCTCCTACTCCTTGACCTCTCTGCGGCCTTCGACACAGTCGACCACCCCCTCCTCCTCAAAAAACTACACTCCCTCGGCCTCAGAGATTCTGCTCTCTCCTGGATCTCATCCTACCTGTCACAACGCTCTTTCAGCGTTACCTATAATGCTACCACATCCCCCTCACTCCCCCTCTCTGTTGGGGTCCCTCAAGGCTCTGTCCTCGGGCCCCTTCTCTTCTCCATCTATACCTCCTCCCTTGGCCAACTCATACACTCTCACGGCTTCAACTACCACCTCTATGCCGACGACACACAAATCTATCTCTCAACCCCCCACCTCACCCCCTCGGTCTCCGCCCGAATCACACACCTGTTGAGCGACATATCAGACTGGATGTCGCTCCACTTCCTTAAATTGAACCTCTCCAAAACCGAGTTTCTTGTCTTCCCCCCAGCCCGGACACCACCCCCCATTGATTTCTCCATCACATCCAACAACGCTACCATCAAACCCGCCCTGCAGGCCAGAGTACTGGGTGTCATTCTGGACTCCAACCTATCCTTCCAGCCCCAAGTCCAATCTTTAACAAACTCGTGCAGACTCCACCTCCGCAACATCGCCAAAATCCGCACGTTCCTAACCCCAGAAACCACTAAACAGCTCATCCACTCCCTCATCATATCACGACTCGACTACTGCAACTCCCTCCTCACTGGCCTGCCTCGCCGCTGGCTATCCTCTCTTCAGTCCATCCTGAACACGGCTGCCAGACTCATTCACCTTTCCAACCGCTCTGTCTCCGCCACCCCCCTCTGCCAATCCCTCCACTGGCTTCCGATTGCGCAACGGATCAAATTCAAAATCCTAACGCTGACGTACAAAGCTGTCCACCATACTGCCCCGAACTACATCACTGACCTAATATCCAAGTACCGCCCAGCACGCACACTCCGCTCCTCACAGGACCTCCTTCTCTCTAGTTCCCTGGTCTCCTCCTCCCATGCCCGCCTCCAGGACTTCTCCAGGGTGTCACCCATCCTCTGGAACTCCCTGCCCCAACCCATCAGATTATCACCTACTCTCCTCTCCTTTAGGCGCACCCTGAAAACCCATCTCTTCAGGGAAGCCTACCCCACCCCCTGCTAACTTGCCTCCCTCCTCCACTCTTCCTACCACTCCATCCCCCACAGCTATCTCCTCCTGTGCCACCACCCCCTCCCTCCTAGATTGTAAGCTCGAAAGAGCAGGGCCCTTGATCCCCTCATGTTTTGCATTGTATTGGTATTGTTCTGTCACGTGTTCTGTCTCCCTTTGTAATGTACAGCGCTGAGCGAACTATTGGCGCTTTATAAATACTGTATAATAATAATAATAATAATAATAAATGTTTTTGAAACTTATGGCTTCAAAACTGTTTGGTGTCGCAAAGGTGAGGAGTATAAAGAAAAATGCATGATGATGGCAGTGTCCTTCTGTAGGGCTGCATGAGTGTTTCTGGTGTCAGGGAGCTGCATTTCATTGATGGTATCATGAATTCACAGATGTACTGCTCTATATTGAAAGAGAAGATGCTACCATCACTCCATGCCCTTGGTTGTCGTGCACTTTTCCAACATGACAATGATCCAAAATACACATCTAAGGCCACTGTTGCATTTCTGAAGAAGAACAGGGTGAAAGTGGCCAAGTATGTCTACTGATCTGAACCCAATAAAAAACCTATGGGGAATTCTGAAGAGACAAATTTAGCATCACTCTCCATCCAGCATCCAGGCAGTAAAAGAGGTCGCTCTTGAAGAATAAAAAAAGATAGATGTTGAAATATGTCGCCATCTTGATTATTCCATGCTTAGAAGACTTGGTGCTGTCCTTACAAATCACGGAGGTCATACAAAATACTAGATGTAATAACTTTTGTTGTGGGGTGTATTCATTTTTGCATCTAATAATTTGATAAAAATTGAAGATTTTGTAATTTAAGTTATATTATTACCCTTACTTTCATGTAATGAGCTAAACAAATGTTCTATAAAACTCAGTTTTGTCAAAATTTTGCAAATTGTTCTTGTGTTCATTAAGATATTGATTAAAATTTTACTTTTCAAAAGGGGTGTACTCATTTTATGCTGGTATGTGTGTGTGTTTATTTACCTTTTATGCATGAAGGTAAAAAAACCATCTGCGTGCAGCAGTCTCCCTAACACTCACCTGTGCCCCCTCTCGGTGTGCATGAGAGTAGAGGCTCTATGGGGTGTGACGGGCGTGGTGTCAGACCCCCAGCCCTTCTCACCGACTTGTGACCGAAGGACTAGCCAATCTAAAATCACGCTGCCACTTCCGTAACAATGCTCAGCTGCAGCCTGCACAAAGATTTTCCAGCTCACTGGCCCACAATCTATGTGCCGCAGCCTGAGAGCGATTGTTACTGGGTCAGGTTAATTACGCAATTAACCCTTTACTCTGCCACCACACCTTTTTGTACAGAGAAGGAGGACACTCACAAATCTTGTGATATCGCTTTCTGCTCTTGGGTAGACGTTATCTAGGGGTGTAAGTTATCAGGTGACTTGTATTAAAATGCCCTACCTGAATATATGCTTTGTTTTATTGTACTTTGTTCCTGTCAGGAGTTATGGATTTGTATGAAAAAGTGATTTCAGTGGAATGTACATTTTACTGCTACTCTGGAATGCTTTCATGTCCAGTGACTGACGTATTTATATCTTTACAATCAGGCAAGAGCAAGAGTTTGGCAGACCTCATGGAACCATCTAATTGGGTTTACAACCATGAAGTGTATCCAGCTGTGCCCTGTGCACTCCTGAACTCAGCACACACACGGACCACATGCCATACAACAAAAAGGGAGGGGGACTGATTTGGAGTGAGAATGACACAAGATGGTGGATCTTTAGCAAAATAGATGTCCGCATCCATATCTGTACGTACAATTGCTACACATGGTCTCTCTTTCCTCATTGGCTGAGACAGCAGTGGGAGCCTTCGGCTCCTGCTACTGTCAATTGCAGTCAATGAGGAGACAGCAGAGGGTGGGGCTAAACAGTGTTCTGTGCCTGAATGAATAGACAAAGCAGCAGCTTGGGGCCATAGGGGCACACAGCGGGTGGGAGGGGCCAGGAGCATCAGCAGGAGACCGGAGAAGGGGAGGTTTGGGACTGCTCTGTACAAAACCACTGCACAGAGCAGGTATAACACGTTTGTTATTTAAAAAAAAAGTCAGCCTTTAATATCACTGTTATGATTTATCCCAATATTTTGTAGCATTACCTCTCATATTTACCCAATTTGCAGTATTTACTGCAAGTCTGATATTTTACTTTATTATCACAAAAAACCCCACAAATATTGCATGTGATAACCATTAGTGGATTGACGTTGTGCCTATAACTGCTGGTCTTAGGGAATATGAACATTTTGTGATGTCACTACTGTGCTTTTCACTGTTCTCTTTGCTGGTAAGCAATCTCTACCTGAGAACCTGCAGTGCAAGGATCTCCCTGTCTTTGCTTCATTTATTCTGTTTATCTGTCCTTCCTACATTATTTTTTAAATATTCATTTGCCTTACCCACTTTCCAGCATTCCATTTCTACCCCCTTCTATCTGACAATTGTATTCTTTAAATTATTTATTACTATTTTTAGGGAACACATCCCCACCCTTCCTGGATACCTACCTAAGCAAGAATGACATGTCAACTGGTAACAGCTTCCTGGGATACTTATGTCATGCATCTTTGGAGGCCTCAGAAGGGCCAGCTGTCTCTTCCTGGTTCTTCCAGTCAGCCCTCAGATGATGTGCAAAAGTCAGTTGCAAGAACCTGAAAGAGACAGCTGGTTCCCAATTACATAAAAAAAAGAAGATTTCTTTGCATGCCCAATTGAGCAGCAGTAGAGTGGCAGATCGCTACAGAACACCTCTGGATTCATCTGGCATATGAATATGTTTTTGTGGATAACCTATTTGTTATCCACAAAAAAAAAGGAAAACACATGGGATGGTGGGAGTGAAGTTAAAACAGCCATTACTCTCAGTAACATCTCAGTAACTCAAGCATCACCACTTATAGGTAATATTTAATTATGCTCCCTCCTTTAAAGGAGAAGTATGGCTATACTTCTTGTATGGGTCACAGGAGTGTTCCGGCTAAAGCCATCTGTCAGCTGACGTCACTCATCTGGTCCAGGCTCTAGAAAGATCTTGAATTTTAAATCAGGATCCACCCAGATGCCTGGATCAGCATTTCAGTACTCCTGATGCTCACTCTAGATCAGGAGTCTCCACAACTTTCTAAACAAAAGACCAGTTTACTGTCTTTCAGACTTTAGGGGGCTGGACTGTGGCCATTGGGGGTAGAAATTGTCCTAATGTCAGTGAGAGTAAACAGTGCCTCATCTTTGATACTAGGAGGAGGAATAATGCCCCATTTGTGGTGCTGGTGGTAGGAATTATGCCCCATTGTTGGTGTCCATGGAAGAAGAGTGTTTCATATCAGTGGGAGGAATAGTGCCTCAAGGACCAGATAAAGGAGAACAAAGGGTTGCATCTGGCCCCTGGGCTGCAGTTTGGAGACCACTGCTATAGATCACCCATAGCATGTGGTAGGAGGCTGGAAGATTCATCGTTTTGTGAGTGGAAATCTACTTTTTATACCTATTACCAATAAAATTACTGGTTGCACTATGGAGGGTCTCTGCTTGTGTCTTACTATGACCCTGGGAGGAGCTGGCTGCTAAACTGGTGGACGCTGGAGGAGGAAGATATTTTCTAGAGCGTGATCCATACTGATAGGATCGTGTGATCCTGAAAGCGTGCTGGCCCCTTGGGGTCTAAGGAAGGAGGTGAGGGGGCATTTTGGCTGTTAAGGATTGTCACGCGTGCATCACGTACACTGCACATAATTTTGCATGAAGAGTGGAGTGTGAAGTTCATCATTAAGTAGAGCATCATCAGTATTATTATTATTAACTTTGGACTTTTCTCGTATTTGAACTATCGTTTATTCCTTTGTGCACTTTTTGTGTGGCACTGTTTATTATTAGTATATATGTTATTATAGTATATATTACTTTATTTTCACGTTTTTGCATGAGATATTCCCCATGAGGGAATACATGCATGACACTGTATATGTATTGAGTATCTTTGGATTTATTTTGGGGATTGAGTATATATTGTATTACGGTTCTATTAGATACTAATTAGCGCTGCACTCATAATTTTTGCACTGCTATAGATCAGTGACTAATAAATGGAATAAAAAAATTAATTTGTCATAAGAATAAAAATCAGGGGTTTCCATCGCTGATCTCCTAGAAAATACTCGTTTTCTAGTTGTTATGCTGACCTACTGTGTTTAATGTTTCTTTGAGTCACTGACCCAAACAAGCATGTTGATCAGGAGTTAGAGAAAAGTCACGTCTCCTTATCTGAAAACTTGATCTGAGTCAGAGGCTTAGAAGGTATCACAAGGGGTTAACATGAACACTACTAACTGTCATTGTCAGAAGCAAAGGTTAGCAATGGCAGTCCTCATATTTCTCTCATGGCAGGTTTTCATTAAAGAAAATTTGTATTTGCAGGGAAAAGCAAAAGGTTCACCATAATTCCTCCTCCCCAACCTCACATGGTAACTATTCTTTCACTTCCCCTCCACTTTACTAGAGTCACATTCAACCACCATATTCATTATCTGAAAAGGCACACTTTTGCTTCTCATCTACCCCAAAACCTCTTTTCATCTCCCCAAGACTTAAGGATTTCTAACTTAGATATCTTTAAACAGGTTTCTATCTCCTAATGTGAGGTTACTAGATGTCATCAACACGTTTCATTCCATAAACAAGTTTTTAACTTGCTCTTAGCAGACTTTGTTCCTTTGACCTAGAAAAATGACACATCAGTCACCTCTCATGCCCCTGGCATTTGGGCAACAATGCTTTATTGTAAAAATTACCCAAGAAACAAAGGGTCCAAGGCCAACACATTTCATAGGCATTACACCAGCCTTAGAGCTTACACAGGGCTTTCATTCCTCAGTGGTAAGTAAAGTGAACATGTTGCTTTACACTTCATGAACAAAGTACAGGTTTGCTTCAAAGCCAAAGAGTCATTATGAAAGCCAGGACAGTAGCATTGTCAGAAGAAAAAGGCAACTAACATATTTCCTTCAGTAGTATGCCTTGTTGTTTTCATTGAAGAACAGAACCCAACAGAAACATATGTACATATCACTGTCCAGGGGAAGAAAACTCTTAGAGGTTTTTGTACAAGTTACCATCTGCCTGAAGAAGACAACCCAGAGATTTCTGTTTACATAAATATCGCAACAGTTGATTCTGTTTAGCAGCTTCCTTGTTTCTACATCTGGGTTATTTGATATACTGTAAATCATGTTGACTGACATACACAATCTTTATATCTATGAATACGTTTCTTGTTGGAGACTTCTCTCCTCCTCCTCAGTTTCAGGACTCCAGACAACTCCAGACTGAGTTGCTTCCCAGTTTCAACATCACTCTCCTCCTATGATTCCCAGTAGCCAGTCATAGTAATCTTAAATTGTGTGTAGTTAGCAAAAAGGTGGCCTGATAGGAGCTTCATGACCTGAAAAGGGATGGGCTGTTTAGCTTGAATCCATTTTTCTGTATCTTCCTTACTGTATCCTCAGTTATCTCTAAGACCCAGGAAGTATGTTACAAATTTTTATCCCGATGGAACAGGACGCCTTCTTGCCTGGCTAAGATCTTCCTGGGAGCTGATCGTAATTGCTGTAGAGGATTCACGCAGGAAGGCACTTTTATGCATATTTGGTGGCATTGCCCCAAAATCCAAAAATTCTGGAAGGAAATCCTGTCCTGGATCCAAAGGACCACTTTTAAACCCATACAACTCACTCCCCTCCACTATCTTTTTCATGCTACTCCCTCCTCTGTTAAATCATAGTGTTACCCTGCATCTCCTGAATGTGGCCAAGAGCCTTAAACCGAAATTTTGGAAACAACCTCTTTGTCCCAACTTAAAGGATTGGAGGAGGGAAGTGGATAGGACAATGGAGGTCAAGCGCTGGGTTCATACCATTAACAATACCCTGAACGAATTCCACAACATATGGTCTGGCTGGATGTACTACTCTCTAGAACTGGATAGTCCAGATGGTACTGACTCTTGACTGCTACTACTCTCAGAGAATCCCCTATGGGTTGCCTTTCGATGACATCACAGCTATTTGGAGATGCTTGACTAACCAGGGATTTAGTTTCATATTACTTGTATGCGCATAGATCTACAGTTGCAAGAAAAATTATGTGAACCCCTTGGGATTACGTGGAGTTTTGCATGAATTGAGCATAAAATGTGCTCTGAACATCATCTAAGTCACAACAATAGAAGAACACAGTCTGCTGAACATAATACTACACAAACATTAGATATTGCCATGGTTTAATTGCACATAACATGTAAACATTCACAGTGCAGGGAGGAAAAAGTATGTGAGGCCCTAGCTTAATGACTTCTCCCAGAGCTATTTGGAGCCAGGAGTGAGCCAAACTTGACTCCAATCAGTGTGATGATATTGGATGTGTTGCTGACATCTGTCCTGCCCTTAAAAAAACACACACCTGTTTTGGGTTTACTGGTTTCAAGAAGCACTGTCTGATGTGAACCATGCCTCGCAGAAAAGAGCTCTCAGAAGACCTACAATCAAGAATTGTTGACTTGCATGAAGCTGGAAAGGGTTACAAAAGTATCTCCAAAAGCCTTGATATTCATGTGTCCACGGTAAGACAGACTGTCTACAAATGGAGAAAGTTTAGCACTGTTGCTACTCTCCCTAGGCGTGGTCCTCCTGTAAAAATGACTGCAAGAGCACAGCACAGAATGCTACATGAGGTAAAGAAGAATCCCAGAGTGTCAGCTAAAGACCTACAGAAATCTCTGACACATCTACAATAAGGAAAACATTAAACAAGAATGGAATACATGGGAGGACACCACGGAGGAAGCCATTGCTGTCCAAAAAGAATATTGCAGCACGTTTGAAGTTTGCAAAAGAGCACCTGGATTGTCAGGAATGGACTGGCCAGCAATGGTGGGACTCACCTGCCTTTTGATCTGCAGTACCAGGGCTGGCCAGCGGGTGCTCCCAGCAATCAGAGACTCAACCTTTCAGCCAGCTAACACCTGGAACTGATTATACTGGTGTATTTAAGGGATGGCCAGACCTGCAGACTCTGCCTTGGTGTTGTGTTTGTCCTGGGCCCTGTATCTGTCCTGCATCCTGTTTCTGTTCCTTTGCTGACCCTGCCTGATCTGAACCGCTGCTGACTTCTCCTGTTCTGATCCCTGGCTTGTGACCCTGACCATCCCTCTGCCTGACCCTCTGTACTACGCTGCTTGCTACCTGCTGAACCTGGCCTGTGACCCCGACCAATCTCCGCTTGCTCCCCCTGTACCTACCTGCCCTATTGATATTGACCCAGCCTGCCTGACGACGCTTGCTTATATGTACTGTTATCTGTGGGTGGTTGGTTTGGTTTGTTTGCACTGTATTATGTTTTAGTATTGCACTGCGTTTATGTTTGTATTGTTAGTGTTAATAAATTATATTGTTTATCACATATCTGAAGTCTGCGTTTCCCTGCGTCAGTCACACACCTCTGGTCATACCCGGGAGCCCTGACATGGATGTTCCACAGCACTACTGGCAAAATATACTGTGGACAGATGAAACCAAGATTGAGTTGTTTGGGAAGAACACACAACACTATGTGTGGAGAAAAAAAGGCACAGCACACCAACATCAAAACCTCATCCCCACTGTAAAACATGGCGGAGGGAGCATCATCGTTTGGGGCTGCTTTGCTGCCTCAGGGCCTGGACGGATTGTTGTCATTGATGGGAAAATGAATTCCAGAGTTTATCAAGACATTTTGCAGGAAAACGTACGACCATCTGTCCGCCAACTGAAGCTCCGCAGAGGATGGGTGATGCAACAGGACAATGACCCAAAGCATACAAGTAATTCAACAAAACAATGGCTGCAACAGCACAGAATACACCTTCTGGAGTGGCCCAGTCAGAGTCCTGACCTCAACCCGATTGAAATGCTGTGGCATGACCTTAAGAGAGCGATTCACACCAGACATCCCAAGAATATTGCTACACTGACACAGTTTTGTGAAGAGGAGTGGTCCAAAATTACTCCAGATCGTTGTGCAGGTCTGATCTGCAACTACAGGAAACATTTGGCTGAGGTTATTGCTGCCAAAAGGAGGGTCAACCAGTTATTAAGTCCAAAGGTTCACATACTTTTTCTTCCCTGCACTGTGAATGTTTACATGTTATGTGCAATTAAACCATGGCAACATCTAATGTTTGTGTAGTATTATGTTCAGCAGACTGTGTTCTTCTATTGTTGTGACTTAGATGATGTTCAGAGCACATTTTATGCCAAATTTATGAAAACTCCACATAATCCCAAGGGGTTCACTTACGTTTTCTTGCAACTGATAGTCCTTGGACCTTTTTATATGTAACATGTCTGCTCACCCCAACCGTAGCCTGCTAATACCCAGTGATCACTGTTTTTCCTCTCCTTATTATGCTTGTGTTTTAATGCCTTTGGACACATTTTTTTATATGTCTGTGTTTCGCACTTCATTTCATGCTAGGACAAGGGACAATACTTATGTCATATTTTCTCGAATGGCCTGTACCTGGTTACAATTTAGTTGCCCGTTCAGAGCTCAATGGTCGTGTGTAGAGACGTAGTTCCTGCACGACCACTGAACTTTCATGTACTAACAGCACCTATCCCTACAGCCCTTAGTAGCGGGCGGTTGCTGGAATGGTGCTCAGGCTTGTCAACACAGAATCTCTAATTTTGTAAACTGTATTGTTGTCTCTGTTCTTAACTATTTGTACTTTTTTTGCAATTTTGTTTTGTTTTATATCAATAAAACAGATTATAAAAAAAAAACCTTACTGTGTTTTTCAGCCTGTTTGTGCCATCCTTGATGAGCTTCTGAACCTCTTCCCTTCACTTCTATTTGTTCGGAAAAGCAGTGTAAATTCGTTGCGGTCATGTGCACTGCTATATGCACACTACACGTCCCATAGTCCATAATAGTAAAGAGCAAGAGAAGGTGACAATTTTCCAAGCTTGGCTCTGAGCAGACATGAATAGTGAGTTCAGCTGACAAGTGAAGCCTGAATCTGATGATTTTATGGCATTTTCTTCATTTACTACATGTGAGTGTATTACTGCTTCTTAATACATTTTTATATCAGTACATACTGCACCATGGGAGTGTCCTTTGTTCCCTTTTAAGGATAGGAATGTGTGACCTTCATCACCCTGAAAGGGACCGATCCCTGGCTCTGGTTTGACAATCTATTGAAAGCTCAAAAGGTGTTTGATTACTATCACATGGCTGTGGATTGAAAAAGTGAAGAATCCTTTTGTCTATTTGATATCATAAAGCGCATTTCTATGTTCTCTGAGCTGAGAGTTCTGTGAGCACTGAGGTGGCACTATATGTTATGTGCACTATTTGATGGTGTTTGGGATATCAGCACAAGAAGAAAGCAGATGAATTCTGGAAGAATCTTTATTACAAATTGATTGATTTTACAGATATGAACTCATTATGGACGTTTTATTCAGCTATGTCACTCTTTTTTTTTTTTTTTTTTGTAGCTATTATTTAGCAGCTCTACATCACTTATTTTTAATTTGCTTTACTATTGTGGGAACGCAATTTGATGTTAGCAGTAGCCACCATCATCACACTAATTTTATTTTCCTTTCTGCTTGTGTGCATTTTTTTCCCCCCTCTCTCTCTCATTATTGAGGTAGCTCAGGGGTTTCACACCTACATTCAGCTAGTGATAGAGAATAGCCTTCTTCTAAAATGCAAAAAGAATAGATTAGAAAATAAAGGAATAGAATAGATTAGAAAATAAAAAAGGAATAGAAGAGAAAGATAGAATAGCAAAAACAATAGAAGAGAAAGAATATAACTGTCTTCTGAAATTCGATATTCAATTAGAATAGAAAAGAATAGAGTGCAGTTTTAAATCTTGACATGTTTGGTATCTATTCACCCAACACAACCCCTTCTTTTATATTTCACCAAAATATATTGTGTTTGTATATGCTAAAATTTATGTTAATTACACAAAAATCACCAGTGCCAAAACCGTGAAATTATATACTAAATAAATAAATGCTGCTGCTCATTAGTGTAAACACCAAATAAATATATAAAACATCAAAACAACGCAGATATAATAAAAATTTATAAACATACACTGCAGTGAAAAATTAAATAATTAATAAAAAATAAATAAAAATTAATAAGTCCCACTCCAAATCATTAAAGTGAAAAAAATATACAAATAATAAAATATTCATGAAAGTCCTTTTCCTGAAAAAAAAACTTTTGACCCCTGTTTCCACCGAAATAGTGCTCAAATACCACACCACACTCACCAGATATTGGTGAAAAAAAAACACCTTTTAAGGTTTTTTTTGGGGATCCTAGACCCAGTCAATATGCCACCAAACACCAGATATTATTGGATCTCCCCTACTCTAGACAGGAATATAGCCAGCCTCCAACCTCCAGAATCACCAGACACCCCTCTCCAAGAAAAAATTTGGAATAATGCAGGGAAAAAAAACAAATATACAGG
Source organism: Staurois parvus (assembly GCF_062004578.1). NCBI lineage: Eukaryota > Metazoa > Chordata > Amphibia > Anura > Ranidae > Staurois > Staurois parvus. Next base: position 16,464,269 of record NW_028317950.1, on the reverse strand, counting down.
TAAAACTCGAAAAATTAGAATATCGTGCAAAAGTTAATTTATTTCAGTAATGCAACTTAAAAGGTGAAACTAATATATGAGCTAGACTCATTACATGCAAAGCAAGATAGTTCAAGCCGTGATTTGTCATAATTGTGATGATTATGGCTTACAGCTCATGAAAACTCCAAATCCACAATCTCAGAAAATTAGAATATTACATGCAATCAATAAAACAAGGATTGTACATAAAACAATATCGGACCTCTGAAAAGTATAAGCATGCATATGTACTCAGTACTTGGTTTGGGCCCCTTTTGCAGCAATTACTGCCTCAATACGGCGTGGCATGAAAGCTATCAGCCTGTGGCACTGCTGAGGTGTTATGGAAGACCAGGATGCTTCAACAGCGGCCTTCAGCTCTTCTGCATTGTTCGGTCTCATGTCTCTTATCTTTCTCTTGGCAATGCCCCATAGATTCTCTATGGGGTTCAGGTCAGGTGAGTTTGCTGGCCAATCAAGCACAGTAATCCCACGGTCATTGAAACAGGTTTTGGTGCTTTTGGCAGTGGGGCAGGTGCCAAGTCCTGCTGGAAAATGAAGTCAGCATCCCCATAAAGCTTGTCTGCGGAAGGAAGCATGAAGTGCTCCAAAATCTCCTGGTAGACGGCTGCGTTGACCCTGGACTTAATGAAGCACAGTGGACCAACACCAGCAGATGACATGGCTCCCCAAATCAACACAGACTGTGGAAACTTCACACTGGACTTCAAGCATCTTGCAGTTTGTGCCTCTCCATTTTTCCTCCATACTCTGGGTCCTTGGTTTCCAAATCAGATGCAAAAGTTGCTCTCATCAGAAAAGAGGACTTTGGACCACTGAGCAACAGTCCAGGTCTGTTTTTCTTTAGCCCAGGTAAGATGCTTCTGACGTTGTTTGTTGTTCAGGAGCGGCTTGACAAGAGGAATACGACATTTGAAGCCCATGTCCAGGATCTGTCTGTGTGGTTGCTCTTGATGCACTGACTCCAGCCTCAGTCCACACCTTGTGAAAGTCCCCAACACTTTTGAAAGGCCTTTTCCTGACAATCCTCTCCAGGCTGCGGTCATCCCTGCTGCTTGTGCACCTTTTTCTTCCACACTTTTCTCTTCCACATAGCTTTCTATTAATGTGCTTTGATACAGCACTTTGGGAACATCCAACTTCTTTTGCAATTACCTTTTGAGGCTTTCCCTCCTTATGGAGGGTGTCAATGATGGTTTTCTGCACAACTGTCAGGTCAGCAGTCTTTCCCATGATTGTGATTCCTACTGAACCAGACTGAGAGACCATTTAAAGGCTCCGGAACCCTTTGCAGGTGTTATGGCTTAATTGGCTGATTAGAGTGGGACACTTTGAGCCTAGAATATTGCATCTTTTCACAATATTCTAATTTTCTGAGATTGTGGATTTGGGGTTTTCATGAGCTGTAAGCCATAATCATCACAATTATGACAAATCACGGCTTGAACTATCTTGCTTTGCATGTAATGAGTCTAGCTCATATATTAGTTTCACCTTTTAAGTTGCATTACTGAAATAAATGAACTTTTACACGATATTCTAATTTTTCGAGTTTTACCTGTATAGTGTAATACTCCAATTTCCAAGTACCAAACCACTCACATTCTTAAAAAGTATAATCTGCATTTATTCTATTTCAAATGGAGCCAAAAACGCCACATCACCAGGGTATTTCTAAGATCTCACGGTCAGCAACAGATGACAGCACAAGAATCACCCACAAGCAAGATGGCCCCCGGGAACACTGCACGTCACCGTGCGTTCCACTCACTGGAAGTGACATGGTACAGTTGCAAGAAAAAGTATGTGAACCCCTTGGGATTACGTGGAGTTTTGCATGAATTGGGCATAAAATGTGCTCTGAACGTCATCTAAGTCACAACAATAGAAGAACACAGTCTGCTGAACATAATACTACACAAACATTAGATGTTGCCATGGTTTAATTGCACATAACATGTAAACATTCACAGTGCAGGGAGGAAAAAGTATGTGAGGCCCTAGCTTAATGACTTCTCCCAGAGCTATTTGGAGCCAGGAGTGAGCCAACCTTGACTCCAATCAGTGTGATGATATTGGATGTGTTGCTGACAGCTGTCCTGCCCTTAAAAAACACACACCTGTTTTGGGTTTACTGGTTTCAAGAAGCACTGTCTGATGTGAACCATGCCTCGCAGAAAAGAGCTCTCAGAAGACCTACAATCAAGAATTGTTGACTTGCATGAAGCTGGAAAGGGTTACAAAAGTATCTCCAAAAGCCTTGATGTTCATGTGTCCATGGTAAGACAGACTGTCTACAAATGGAGAAAGTTTAGCACTGTTGCTACTCTCCCTAGGCGTGGTCATCCTGTAAAAATGATTGCAAGAGCACAGTGCAGAATGCTACATGAGGTAAAGAAGAATCCCAGAGTGTCAGCTAAAGACCTACAGAAATCTCTGGCACATGCTAACATTTTTGTTGACACATCTACAATAAGGAAAACATTAAACAAGAATGGAGTACATGGGAGGACACCACGGAGGAAGCCATTACTGTCCAAAAAGAATATTGCAGCACGTTTGAAGTTTGCAAAAGAGCACCTGGATGTTCCACAGCACTACTGGCAAAATATACTGTGGACAGATGAAACCAACATTGAGTTGTTTGGGAAGAACACACAACACTATGTGTGGAGAAAAAAAGGCACAGCACACCAACATCAAAACCTCATCCCTACTGTAAAACATGGTGGAGGGAACATCATGGTTTGGGGCTGCTTTGCTGCCTCAGGGCCTGGACGGATTGTTGTCATTGATGGGAAAATGAATTCCAGAGTTTATCAAGACATTTTTCAGGAAAACGTACGACCATCTGTCCGCTAACTGAAGCTCCGCAGAGGATGGGTGATGCAACAGGACAATGATCCAAAGCATACAAGTAATTCAACAAAACAATGGCTGCAACAGCACAGAATACGCCTTCTGGAGTGGCCCAGTCAGAGTCCTGACCTCAACCCGATGGAAATGCTGTGGCATGACCTTAAGAGAGCGATTCACACCAGACAACCCAAGAATATTGCTACACTGAAACAGTTTTGTGAAGAGGAGTGGTCCAAAATTACTCCAGATCGTTGTGCAGGTCTGATCTGCAACTACAGGAAACGTTTGGTTGAGGTTATTGCTGCCAAAGGAGGGTCAACCAGTTATTAAGTCCAAAGGTTCACATACTTTTTCCTCCCTGCACTGTGAATGTTTACATGTTATGTGCAATTAAACCATGGCAACATCTAATGTTTGTGTAGTATTATGTTCAGCAGACTGTGTTCTATTGTTGTGACTTAGATGACGTTCAGAGCACATTTTATGCCCAATTCATGCAAAACGCCACGTAATCCCAAGGGGTTCACATACTTTTTCCTCCCTGCACTGTGAATGTTTACATGTTATGTGCAATTAAACCATGGCAACATCTAATGTTTGTGTAGTATTATGTTCAGCAGACTGTGTTCTTCTATTGTTGTGACTTAGATGATATTCAGAGCACATTTTATGCCCAATTCATGCAAAACTCCACATAATCCCAAGGGGTTCACATACTTTTTCTTGCAACTGTATGTTGGATGGCGAAGCCGGAAATGAGTCAAAATTCATGTTTTTTTTTTACTGAAAATATTGATAAACAGTTGCAACTACCATCACTGTATTGTCCAGGACCTCTGCTTTTGGAAAACATATAACAGTTGTGGGGTTGGGGTCAATTTTGAACAGAAAAAAATGCAGATTTTAACTTATGTGCAAAATTGTAAAACTTTAAGTGGATGAAACAAGCCGATCTAATAGACTATAATGTGTATATAGATCATGGAAAGAAGTGAGTGTAGAAGGAATCATCACACTCCATTCACAGCTCTGCCTCATTCAAATCGAAGCTTTCCCTGAGCCCCGTGACATCACCACACAGCGACAGCTTCCCGGTCTGTTGCTATGCAAGGAGGCGTCGACGTCATCAGCTGGGGACAGTGCCTGTGGTGGCTGGAAGGGATGGCGGAGGCGCAGAATTTGGAGGCTTTTTCTTTGGCTATTCACTCTATCCAGGCGCTTCGCTCCAGCGTCACCCGTGTGTTCGAGTGTCTGAAGGATGGCATGAAGAACAAGGAGGGCCAGGAGGCGCGGGAGAGAGCCTTCCTCAGCGAGTTCCAGGAGAACCTCGACTGCGTCAACCGGGACCTCAAGTATGAACACTTCCCGGCTTCTGCTGGGGCTAGGGGAGGGAGTGAGAGAAACTACAAGGCCCAGAATGCTTTGCCAGCCAGCAGTAGGGGCTTGTGGGAATATCAGTATAGTGCCCATAGGTGGTCATTGCTGTGGCTGAGCAGAGTCAGGGGAATGATGGAAGTACAATTCCTATGGAGCCTTGTGTACACTGGGCTTGAGAACGCCTCTTTAGGGCCGGTTCTCACCTGAGTCGCACTAGAACGCCGTCCACCTTCCTGTGCGATTCAGTGTAGTGCGGTTTACAGCCCGTTCATCAGAATGGATCGCCGCAAAAAGGCATGCGAGCTTTACTTTTCTGAACTAAGCGAAACAGTGTGATAGTGCGGTACCATGCCATCCAGTGCAGGCAACCGCGATGGATTGACACCCACAGCAGATCGCACATCCAATGTGTTTTCAATGCGGTGCTGGAAACACACACAACTCTGGTTTCCCAGCAACACATTCTGGGGTAAACAGGCATTTGGCTGTTTGTTTTCCTGCCTGTGCCTGCAAACGCACCTAAATATAGAAATTCAGAGCCAAGTGATATATTCACATATGATGTCCTGCCAACATCCCAAATTACTGACTACCAAACAAGAAAGAACCCCCCACACGGAACTTTTCCGGCAGAATTGCAAACACAGAACATCTAAAAGGCAAATGCCAAACTTTATTACACAAAGTCTTAAAAAAGAGCCATAGGTCAGATGAAACAATGTCATGATTTCACGCAATATAGTAACATGGAAATGTAACATAGCACCATGCAATATTGCAAATATCCTGCTAATCAAAGGTATGCCAACGATTCTGTAGCTTGATCAGTCTAGGTGTAATCCTTGAAGCGAATCTAAAGGTTCATTTTTTTTTTTTTGTAAAAATAACAAATATGTCTATACTTACCTACTATATGCAGTGGTTTTGTACAGAGCAGCCCGTATCCTTCTCTTCTCGAGTCCCCGTCAGGCTCTCCTGGCTTCTGTCTGTTGGGTGCCCCCACAGTAAGCAGCTTGCTATGGGGCACTCTCTGTGACCATTCACACACATGGAGCCGGGACTTGGCCCCCTATTACTATTCTGCGTGAAATCATGACATTCTTTTATCTGACCTTTGGGTTCTTTTTATGACTTCTTGTAATACAGATTGGCATTTCTCATTTAGATGTTCTGTGTTTGTGATTCTGCCTGAAAAGATCCATGGGGGGGGGGGGTTCTTTCTTGTTTGGTATTCTGTGTTAGTCTATGTATCCATATACATATAAAGCTGTTTACAGGCAGAAAAAAAAGCACCACCAGGGCTTTGAAGCGAGCTGAAGAGCAGAAAAAAACAAACCAAACACATGTAAACACGCTTAAGTGGTTGTTAACCCTTCCATATACCCAGTGAAGTGAATAGCCTCAAGTGATAGAGATGAAACAAATCCTCCTACATAAGTTGTACCTGTATATCTGCATTATTCTCTTCTTTACATCCATTTAAAGTCCAGAATTGCTAAAACTAAAACTATAGGCAAAACCTTTTTTTCATTTTGGATTGTATAAGGGAGGGTTACAACCCTTGTCATATTTTTTTTTTTTTCCGCCAGCTCTGTCCCATTGCAGAGATTTCCCTTTGCTTCCGGTCACTTAGCCAAACAGGATGTGGGAGAAAATCCCTGCAAATCAGGGGAATTCTTTGGGGACCACCAGGTCAGCATAGCTTGTGTCCCCATTGGAAGATTATTATTATACAGAATTGTTATAGCTTGTGCAACGCTTTACAATGTGTGGACAGACAGAACAGTTACAATACAATTCAATACAGTAGGGCTCAGAGGGCCCTTCTTATTAGAGCTTACAGTCTAAAAGGGAGGGTCAAGTGATACAAAGGGTAATAGCTGTGGGGGATGAGCTGATGGAGAAAATAAAGTCCAGTTATTAGGTAGGGGCAGAATAGGTTTCTCTGAAGAGGAGGGTTTTGAAGAATCGTCTGAAATTAGACAGAGTAGGAGACAGTTGGACAGATTGGGGTAGGGAATTCCATAGGATGGGAGAGACTCAGGAGAAGTTCTGAAGGTGAGCATGGAAGGAAGTGACAAGTGAGCTAGAGAGCAGGAGGTCTTGGGAGGAGCAAAGAGAATGGTTTGGTTGGTATTTTGAGAATAAGGTAGAGATGTAGCTGTGGGCTGAGTTGTGGGTGGCTTTGTATGCTGTTAGTATTTTGAATTTAATACGTTGGGTGAGCAGAAGCTAGTGGATGGATTGGCAGAGAGGAGTAACAGACACTGATTTCCCCTCTATTACTCTTCTCGGGACAACCCAAAATTTGGGATTTTCTTTTACTTTCACTTTCAGTGATAATGGTAAACAGGACAAATAGAGAGGCTGAATCTACCTAACTGGGGGTACAGACCGCTATAAAAACTGCCGAGTTCTAATCCTGCACTATCCAAAACTAGGAAAACAAACAAACAAAAAAGTTTGGCCTTTAGTGATTCATTAGGCTTGTCTCAGCTTTCAGAAAGCAGGGGGTGGAGAACTGAAATTACACATTGCAGAGTTCAGTGAGGAGAGCCCTTACAGCTGATTGGAGTAAAGAGACACATTCCCTCCACACAGCACACAGGAACAGAGCTGAGACTGTTAATCTTCTGGAAGTCCCTCCCCATCACCATTTTTCTCTTGGTGTCAGGAAAGCTTGTCAGAGGTGATTCATGCTGATAGCAAAGGAAGGAAGCAGCAGGCAGAAATTACATGTAGTGCTCTGTATCGAGACAAGTACACACTATAGAGGGATATGCTTTGTTTATAGTTTATCTCTGAGGTTTACAACCACTTTAAATTCTAGATGAGATTAAAATCAATGGGCTGCCCTATGCATGTCACTCAAGAAAAATGCGTTTCAAGTACTCTGGGTGTGAATGAAGCTTTGGAAAAGGTCAGTTATGTCACCAACCATCTGATGGCTTGACAGATCATTTAAGAGCTAACCTAAGCACATCAGTAATTGTAACAGTGATCATCCAAGGAATGTAACTGTTTGGGAAAATGCGTAAGCGGAACTTAATGCTTCTATCTTTATCAGCCAAGGAAGCTGCCATCTTATGCAGGCCATAGATTGTTCATTTATCGGCCGATTTTTCGTCCGAAAGGATAATCGGCCGATTTTCACACTGTTAGTGGGGCAATGGCTTTGGGCAATTTTCGCGGTTCCTCCTCATTTCTTTTATTGGTCATGCTGGAAAATTTGCAAAAAACGGACGAATTTCGCAATCATTAGTGGCAACAGAACGACCGATGTTTCGTTTTTCGGACGAAAAATCAGCCGATAAACCGTCTATGGCCTGCATTAGCCTCTGTTTGATCTGCAACTGCCATGGCGATGCAAATATGATCAGTTATGACTCCAGCCATTTGATGGTTTAACAGTTTGGTTTGGAGCAAAACCAAATGTGACAGCAATTCCGGCATTCCGAGAAGGTAACTATTTTATTGAAACCGGTAAATTGTTGGGTTTAGTTCCACTTTAAATCTGTGAGTTTAGTTCTGCTTTAACAAAATTGTAGATTTAACAGACTGAAGGCTAGCAAATAAGAAAAGTTATTTTTTAGGGTTTACATACATTTTAAAAGATGCAGGTATTATCTAATCCTATAATCAGACAGGTTGTACCTTTTCCTTAGCAATATACCCAGCCAGTGCTGACCAACTGAAGTACCTTTCCAAATAGCCTGCTGATAGGGCTGTCCGCCCCTGAATATTGGATTGTGTGATCAGAATTGGGGGTTCACATCCGCTTTTCTAGCAGGAAGGAGAGAAATCTATGGGGGCAGGCAATGATCATGGGGAATATTGCCAAGGAGTGAGACAACTGCTTATCAATTGGCAAATGTCTGTGTAACTTGCGAGCCAGTCTGTATCCACCAAATATTAACCTCTCAAAACCAAGGGAATGGACACTGACCGTCCAAAATATATATAGGATCGCATAAAGGAGAGTATTATCTACAAATAAGGGGTGTAGCGATGGGCGCCCGTTTTGCACCTAGTATCGCCAACCTATACATGGCAAAATGGGAGGATGAAGTCATATTCAATGATATTAATAGTAATATAGTTCAATATGGTCGATTCGTCGACGATATTGTACTATTATGGAGAGGGGATGTTCCATCATTGATTGAGTATTATCAGGATTTGAATCAGAATACTAAAAATATTACATTAAGTTGGATTATTGACAAGAAAGAGATTAATTTTCTAGATCTTAATCTTAAGAATACAGGGGAAGGTCTAATAACAACTAATTATTTCAAGAAAACAGATCGTAACTCATATATTCCTGTAAGTAGTTGTCATCACAGGCCATGGATTAAGAATGTCCCTAGAGGACAGTTCCTGAGATTGCGACGCAATTGTACCAATGTAGATGATTATAGAGAACAGAGCAAATTATTGACCCAAAGGTTTGTGGATAAAGGGTATAAAAGAGAAACTATAGTAGAAGAAAGTATGAGAATAGAAGTTATAGATAGATCTACATTACTAGAAAAGAAAGTACAACAAAAAGTAGATGAACAGAATATTTCGATAATATTACCTTATAATAAACAACATAGAGATATACAGAACATTATATCCAAGCATTGGAATATACTGAAATTAGATAAGATCCTTAAACCTATTATTAAAGATAAGCCCCGATTCATTTATAAAAGGGCATCCAATGTTCGAGACCGAGTAGTTAAAAACGTATTGGAACCCCCCCGGAAATCAAATAGTACCCTAAGTTTCTTTAATGAGATAGGGTTTTATAGATGCGGTCGATGCTATAGTTGTAAAAGAACGCATGGAAATCCTAAACGTAGACAATCATTTACTAACCCCAAAAATGGGAAACAATATAATATCGATCAATTCATTACATGTGAGAGTAAGGGTGTAGTATACGCCCTGAAATGTCCATGTAATTATTTATACATAGGACGCACAAAAAGATGCCTCAAACAACGTGTTAAAGAACACATACACAATATTAGTATAGGTTATAAATATCATCACTTATCAGTGCACTTTAAAATGCACCATAACCAAAATCCGGAGAAAGTAGAATTTTGGGGTATTACCAAACACAATCCACATTGGAGGGGAGACAACTTGGTGCGAGAAATTAGTAAAAAAGAGTCTTTCTGGATCTATGAGTTAGGGAGTTTAGCACCAGGTGGATTAAATAAAGAATTCGATTTATCATGCTTCATTAGTGATGTGTAGTGTGTAGTAATGTTCTGTACGTCAATTACATAGGGTTTCTGGTTTAATATTTATATAGTGTATGTATTTGCGTGATGAACAGGGAGGGATACCATTAGTTGGTTTTGTCTCTCGTTTGCCACGCAGATATATATACATATGGTTATTCTCATTTATATTTAATACATGATGTATGGTTAGAGGTATAATCCGTGCCCACTTCAACATGTGGGTTAATAGATGTAGGGGGGTCTAGTGTGTATCATATACACAATTTATTTTAATATGTAACTTTCAATCATTCTCCATTCATGATTTTTTGAATGGTAGATTCTAGATATGTTATATGGGTGATATACATATAGAGTATTTGTTATAAGTACTCATATTATTTCCCCATTTTTATTTTTTATTATTTATGTTTATATAGTATTCCGTGAATATACTTTTATTGAAATAAATATTTTGTACATGCATTAGAATTGTTTATACATGGCTGTGTGTGTTATCACATACCTCCATGTGGATTAATATATTTGATATCTTGAGGTGTTGGAGTGCTACACTGTTGTACATTAATGTTTGATTTGCGTACCGCCAAGCCGTATAGTCATGTCACAGGCTCTCTCTCCGGGTAGACATAGCAGTAAGGATACATATGTAAGAATTGGCAACATTATCGCTGTACAAAGTGCCCCCAAAAACATGGCCGCCCCCGTTGAATAGTCAACAAAATGGCGCGGCCGGGCTATTTAATCCGGCAATAGAAGAGTGACTAACCTATCACAACCCCCTGATGAAGCCACGTGACCAGTGGCGTAACGCGTAGGGGTGGGGCTGCGGTGTCACTCGGAGAGAGCTGGAGTATCGGACAGACGGCGGGTGCATGGCAGGACGGCTGGCGGATCATTAGAGCTGAGCAATTCATCCTAGACCGCATATCACATATGTGAGTGTACCTGTTGGCAAGCAATAAAGGAGAAACCTTTTTATAAGGATAAAACACCATGTCTGGCAATTTGTTCCCACATATGGAAAAACGCACATGGGCAATCTGAGGATAACGCATATCCACGTTCTTACCATTCACAAAAGAGGAATTCCATCTAAGCAGGTTCCATAGGAGGTGAACCACAAGTGTGTATAGCCTAATTGCAGGCTAACAAGGAGGTGAGCATACATCTTTACCAATTGAGGATTCAAAGAAAGTCACAGATTCACAAAAAGTCACCAAATCAAGATTTATTCAAGCACAAAGTCACTGTATTTAAAGGACATTTATATCACAATTATTTGGCAGTATATATATAATTTTTTTTGAGTATTTCACTATTCATGATGTGTATTATTTTCAGTTATATATTTTAGTTCACTATGCACTATTCATTGGTTTTGCGGTTATTATTATCTAATTTATATACACTATAGTGGTTTATATTTTTTTAAATCACTCACATAGTTTGATTTTGCATATTTTTTAATACCTGAAAATCATTTTGCATAGCAAGGTTAATTAGATATATACATCAAAGATATTGTCACTGGGAGCGCAACACATTATATATTTATGACTTTTTGGACACCCAGGTAGTGTTGTGTTGAGTGTTTGCGATCCTATATATATTTTGGACGGTCAGTGTCCATTCCCTTGGTTTTGAGAGGTTAATATTTGGTGGATACAGACTGGCTCGCAAGTTACACAGACATTTGCCAATTGATTAACTACCTACCATACTTGCTAGAGACAACATGGAAGTATTCACTTATTTGGAAAATAGGAATATAGATATTGAAGCCATATTTAAGGCAGATGATAAAAATGACATAAATATTCACAATGTGTTCAGACGAGCAGGACATTTAATGGAGAAAAAAATTAATGCATGGTGGGACATCATAACCATGGAAAAATATATAAAAGAAAAATTAATACCCAGAAAGTTAAGATGGGACTTACCCATCGCAGATGGACTAACGGAGGAAGAGGATAAAATTGAATGGTACAATTTCTTTAGTGAGAAAAGTTTAGAATTGTTGGTATTTCTCACTAAAAGAAAACAAAGGAAAATGAGGAAGATTGAAATAAATGTAAAAGAACAGGCAGAAAAAATAGATTCATATAAGGATCACTCTGAGTTTGGCAAATATATGAGTGAATTGAATAAGTTTGTAAAAAATAAAGATCAGGAAAATAAAAATAAGAAAAAAAGGAAATATCAAAGAGTCACACAAGATTATATTTCCAAACAGGTGTACAAATGGCAAAATACAAACAATAACACAGGCATTTCATCTATAGAGAGTACACCCACTAAATCTTTACCAAATAGTGAGGTGGTAGTGAAAAAATCAATAGCATTTACAACACCTAAAAATGCAAATCATACTCAGAAAACACCTATATCTAAAAAAGAGATGGGACCATCTCAGCATGGTCACAATAGAGACAATTGGAAACAATATGATCAGTATCCACCTCAAAATAGAGACCCTCACCGACCCCCCCATCCAGGATACAAACCATATTACAATCAAGGATATAGAGGGGGTGGTTATAGAAGACCGTATGGCCATCCACCGAGGTACACACAGGGATACAGACCTAATTACTATAGATCCCCAGGTTACAGACAACAAGGATATCCTCCACCATCCAATCATGAGTATAATGTACCCATTCACAATAGTTACTCACCTTTGGAGCAGTTACAACAAGATAATCCCATTCCCAACCCTTTTTTAGGGTGGGATCACAATCCCACACACAACACAGAAAGATCAGAAAGAGGGGAAAGAGAGGAGGAAGAAACAGGAAACAAGAAAAGGAGAAGGGACCCATAGGCCAGGGCATTTACAATCTTAGCGGAATACCTTTAACCAGAGAAGAGATTAAAGTATTAGATAGAGGCTTAAAGTTCGCACCCACTAATAAATTGAATAAGTTTGAAACTTACATTAGCGTACAAAAATTTGTGAGAAAATTAAATTTGAAAAAGTATTTTATACAAAATCCGATTAAAACCAGTAGTCAGAATATTGGTAACACATTACACAGTACGTTGAAAAATAAATCTACATTCAATCCCAAAAATCAAGATAATATATACATTAATAGTTTTAAAAAATTAGTAATGGAAGATATAGAGACATTACAGATCAAAACGTTCAAAGGAGAATCTGACATCAATAAAGGCATTAAGTCTTTGAAAGATAGAGACAATATAGTGATAAGACCGGCCGATAAGGGGGGAGGAATAGTAATATTATCGAAAGATTCATATGAAACATCTATGAGTAAAATGCTAGAAGACACAGAAACATATTGTAAATTGTCTGGTAATCCCACAAAGTTATATAAAAAGGAGTTAAATAAAATAATAGAATATGGAAAGAGGAAAGATATGTTAGATGAGAAAGAGGCAAAATATTTGGTGCCATCGGTGAGTAAAATACCAATTATCTACTCTATACCAAAAATACATAAGGACATAAAGGATCCACCCATGAGACCAATAGTTAATGCAATAGATGGATTAACAGCCAGGATGGGTCAGTATATAGACCAATTCCTCCAACCCTTGGTAGAAAAAACCAAAGCATATATTAAAGATACCACACATGTTATCAATACTATACAAACGATTGAGGTAGATAGTGATTTGATCCTTAGTACAGCGGACGTCTCCTCGTTATACACCATCATAGATCATATAGGAGCGCTAGACGCGGCATCATGGGCTTTAAATAAATACTCTTCCCTTTGTAAAAAACAAATTAAATTTTTGATTAAATGTATAAAATTCTCGCTAGAACATAATTATTTCTGGTATAAAGGAGAGTATTATCTACAAATAAGGGGTGTAGCGATGGGCGCCCGTTTTGCACCTAGTATCGCCAACCTATACATGGCAAAATGGGAGGATGAAGTCATATTCAATGATATTAATAGTAATATAGTTCAATATGGTCGATTCGTCGACGATATTGTACTATTATGGAGAGGGGATGTTCCATCATTGATTGAGTATTATCAGGATTTGAATCAGAATACTAAAAATATTACATTAAGTTGGATTATTGACAAGAAAGAGATTAATTTTCTAGATCTTAATCTTAAGAATACAGGGGAAGGTCTAATAACAACTAATTATTTCAAGAAAACAGATCGTAACTCATATATTCCTGTAAGTAGTTGTCATCACAGGCCATGGATTAAGAATGTCCCTAGAGGACAGTTCCTGAGATTGCGACGCAATTGTACCAATGTAGATGATTATAGAGAACAGAGCAAATTATTGACCCAAAGGTTTGTGGATAAAGGGTATAAAAGAGAAACTATAGTAGAAGAAAGTATGAGAATAGAAGTTATAGATAGATCTACATTACTAGAAAAGAAAGTACAACAAAAAGTAGATGAACAGAATATTTCGATAATATTACCTTATAATAAACAACATAGAGATATACAGAACATTATATCCAAGCATTGGAATATACTGAAATTAGATAAGATCCTTAAACCTATTATTAAAGATAAGCCCCGATTCATTTATAAAAGGGCATCCAATGTTCGAGACCGAGTAGTTAAAAACGTATTGGAACCCCCCCGGAAATCAAATAGTACCCTAAGTTTCTTTAATGAGATAGGGTTTTATAGATGCGGTCGATGCTATAGTTGTAAAAGAACGCATGGAAATCCTAAACGTAGACAATCATTTACTAACCCCAAAAATGGGAAACAATATAATATCGATCAATTCATTACATGTGAGAGTAAGGGTGTAGTATACGCCCTGAAATGTCCATGTAATTATTTATACATAGGACGCACAAAAAGATGCCTCAAACAACGTGTTAAAGAACACATACACAATATTAGTATAGGTTATAAATATCATCACTTATCAGTGCACTTTAAAATGCACCATAACCAAAATCCGGAGAAAGTAGAATTTTGGGGTATTACCAAACACAATCCACATTGGAGGGGAGACAACTTGGTGCGAGAAATTAGTAAAAAAGAGTCTTTCTGGATCTATGAGTTAGGGAGTTTAGCACCAGGTGGATTAAATAAAGAATTCGATTTATCATGCTTCATTAGTGATGTGTAGTGTGTAGTAATGTTCTGTACGTCAATTACATAGGGTTTCTGGTTTAATATTTATATAGTGTATGTATTTGCGTGATGAACAGGGAGGGATACCATTAGTTGGTTTTGTCTCTCGTTTGCCACGCAGATATATATACATATGGTTATTCTCATTTATATTTAATACATGATGTATGGTTAGAGGTATAATCCGTGCCCACTTCAACATGTGGGTTAATAGATGTAGGGGGGTCTAGTGTGTATCATATACACAATTTATTTTAATATGTAACTTTCAATCATTCTCCATTCATGATTTTTTGAATGGTAGATTCTAGATATGTTATATGGGTGATATACATATAGAGTATTTGTTATAAGTACTCATATTATTTCCCCATTTTTATTTTTTATTATTTATGTTTATATAGTATTCCGTGAATATACTTTTATTGAAATAAATATTTTGTACATGCATTAGAATTGTTTATACATGGCTGTGTGTGTTATCACATACCTCCATGTGGATTAATATATTTGATATCTTGAGGTGTTGGAGTGCTACACTGTTGTACATTAATGTTTGATTTGCGTACCGCCAAGCCGTATAGTCATGTCACAGGCTCTCTCTCCGGGTAGACATAGCAGTAAGGATACATATGTAAGAATTGGCAACATTATCGCTGTACAAAGTGCCCCCAAAAACATGGCCGCCCCCGTTGAATAGTCAACAAAATGGCGCGGCCGGGCTATTTAATCCGGCAATAGAAGAGTGACTAACCTATCACAACCCCCTGATGAAGCCACGTGACCAGTGGCGTAACGCGTAGGGGTGGGGCTGCGGTGTCACTCGGAGAGAGCTGGAGTATCGGACAGACGGCGGGTGCATGGCAGGACGGCTGGCGGATCATTAGAGCTGAGCAATTCATCCTAGACCGCATATCACATATGTGAGTGTACCTGTTGGCAAGCAATAAAGGAGAAACCTTTTTATAAGGATAAAACACCATGTCTGGCAATTTGTTCCCACATATGGAAAAACGCACATGGGCAATCTGAGGATAACGCATATCCACGTTCTTACCATTCACAAAAGAGGAATTCCATCTAAGCAGGTTCCATAGGAGGTGAACCACAAGTGTGTATAGCCTAATTGCAGGCTAACAAGGAGGTGAGCATACATCTTTACCAATTGAGGATTCAAAGAAAGTCACAGATTCACAAAAAGTCACCAAATCAAGATTTATTCAAGCACAAAGTCACTGTATTTAAAGGACATTTATATCACAATTATTTGGCAGTATATATATAATTTTTTTTGAGTATTTCACTATTCATGATGTGTATTATTTTCAGTTATATATTTTAGTTCACTATGCACTATTCATTGGTTTTGCGGTTATTATTATCTAATTTATATACACTATAGTGGTTTATATTTTTTTAAATCACTCACATAGTTTGATTTTGCATATTTTTTAATACCTGAAAATCATTTTGCATAGCAAGGTTAATTAGATATATACATCAAAGATATTGTCACTGGGAGCGCAACACATTATATATTTAAGACAACTGCTTATGCTTTTAGCTATTTCGCATGATTTTTGCTTTCTTTATGTGAGGTACTCATGTTTTTTTTTTCCAAAATATACCTTTACTCAGGTGATGTCTAGGAAACTAGCAGCATGATTTAAAACCAACCTGCATTGCCCATACTTTGCAAAGTAACATGTTTATTATTTATAGGCAGTTCCATGGGCAGGCTGGGTGTTCTCACCTTCCCCACATTCATTTTCTGCCCTATCCAACAACAGTCCTTCCTAAAATCTTTGTGCAAGCCTCAGCTTTCTAAAAGTGGAATCCATGTGCTGGGATCAGCAAGCCTCCCTGTCCACATAAGACAGCTCTGGGGTTTGTTGATTGTTTGCATGAGCGGCCAGCACAGCATTATGTGGAGACAAGGATGTGACAAATATTACACCAAGTAATGGGTATTTCTTGGATTTCTCTTGGAGGATTGGGGTAAACGGGGTTTCAGGAAGTTGAATACAGAAAATGTATATTGTATAGGGTGCGCTTGTTAGAGCCCAACCTCTGTAGCTGTAGGATAAAGGTGCCTTGGAGAGCATAGTCGGATGTAGGAGGTGAAGGGGGAGGTAATGCATTACCGCCCCCTTCACCTCCTACATCCGACTTTGCTCTCCAAGCCTCATTTTGATGCACAGACACATCCTGGGCTCTACTTCCTGATCCTATAGACAGAGTTTCACACAAGCTTTCTTTTCTGGTATTTTATCTTCTGTTTTTTTTTCATTTTTTGCTACATAAACATGAGAAGACCAACAATTTTGGAAAAAAAATATTTTTTACTTCCTGTTATAAAACATATCCAATAAAAAAGTTTAAATAAATCAAATCTCTTCATAAATTTTGGCCAAAATGTATTCTGCTACATGTCTTAGGTAAAAAAAAAAATCTCAATAAGTGCGTATCGATTGGTTTGTGTGGAAGTTATAGCATCTACAGACTATAGGATATATTGCTAGAATTTTTATTTATTTTAATACTACTAATGGCGATGATTAGCAACTTATAACGGCACTGCGATTGTGTGGCGGGCAATCTGGCTCGAACTGATGCTGGGAGGAACTGTCCAAGTGCCACTGACATCACCAGTGACATTAATACAATGATCAGAGTTAATAAAATGCACTGTCACTGTACTAATGACACTGGGTAGGAAGGGGTTAACATCTAGGGCGATCAAGGTATTAATTGTGTGCCTAACTATGTGTAATGTGTGCTGCTTTTACTGAGGATCTTGTGTTTATTCCCTGCTTAGCAGGGAATGAAAAAAAACAACAAGATCCTCTGTTAGTGAACACATCTCTGTTTACAGTGGCAGAGCTGTGTTCAGTGTCAATCATTGGCCTGGACTTGATGATTGGCATGTACTGTAATGACTCACAGCACAGGCGCGTGCATGCCCCCCGCCAGAGTACTTGGATTATGTACTAGGTATGTAACTCAGTGCAGGAAAGGCGCTCTGCCACCGTATACGTATGCTATACAGTCGGTAAGCGGTTAAAATAAAGCTCTTCTACTTATTAGGCCAAATTATTGATATGCATAGCTTGCCCTAGCTATGTCAGGCCTGTGGTCACAGGAGTATTTGTTATGACATATACACCGATCAGAAAGAATATTGTCACCACTGACAGATAAAGTGAATAACCTTGATTATCACATTACAATGGCATCTGAAAGTCATTTGGATATACAGCGGGTAAAATAAGTATTGAACAGGTCACCATTTTTCTGGGTAAATATATTTCTAAAGGTGCTATTGACATGAAATTTTCACCACATGTTAGTAACAACCCATGCAATTCATACATAAAAAGAAGCCAAAACAAGTTCAGAAATTTAAGTTATGTGTAATAAAATTGAATAACACGGAAAAAATATTGAATGCGCTAGCTGAAATGTATTTAATACTTTGTACAAAATCCTTTGCTGGTAATGACAGCTTCAAAACGCCTCCTGTATGGAGAAACTAGTCACATGCATTGCTCAGGTGTGATTTTGGCCCATTCTTCAACACAGTCTTCAAATCTTGAAAGTTCCGGGGGCCTCTTCTATGAACTGTGATCTTTAGTTCTTTCCATAGATTTTCTGTTGGATTCAAGTCAGGTGATTTGCTGGGCCATTCTAGCAGCTTTATTTTCTTTCTTTGAAACAATTTGAGAGTTTCCTTGGCTTTGTGTTTGGGATCATTGTCTTGCTGAAATGTCCACCTTTTTTTCATCTTCATCATCCTGGAAGATAGCAGAAGATTTTTATAAGGAATGTCCTGGTACATTTTTCCATTCATCCTTCCTTCAATAACAAGAAGTTTGCCAGTACCGTATGCTAAAAAACAGCCTCACACCAGGATGTTCCCACCTCCAAACTTCACTGTTGGTATGGTGTTTTTGGGTGATGTGCAGTGCCATTTGACCTCAAAACATGTTGTGTATTATGGCATCCAAAGAGTTCAACTTTGGTCTCATCTGACCAGACTATATTCTCCCACTATTTCACAGGCTTGTCTAAATGTTGTGCACCAAACTTTAAAAAAGCTTCAACATGCTTTTTCTTCAGCAATGGAGTGTTGCGTGGTGAGTGTGCATACAGGCCATGGTGGTTACTTATTGTTTTGTTTGAAACAATTGTACCTGTTAATTCCAGGTCTTTCTGAAGCTCTGCAAAGAACCGGAAAAACTTTAATACTCCTGTGCTTGGAGAGTAGGCCCAAAAAGAGTTAGTGGACTGCAGTCAAGTCTTGGCCCTCATGGGATGCACTTGCCTTGCTACCCTCACAAGACTGGGGGAGTCTAGAGGCACTGCAATAATAAACAAACAGAGTGCGTACTGGCCTAGTGCATTATCCTTTAAAAAATGGCTTTAATGTATAAAATGGCGAGTATTCTACTCACAATATGGATAAAAGCACACGTTCATCTCACGAAAGCAGTACAATACAATCAGCAAAACATCAAGATGTGACAGAACGATGCAGTATCAACAAGCTGACGCGTTTCGAGGACTTATCCTCTTCCTCAGAGCCCACCACTCTGAGGTAGAGGATAAGTCCTCGAAAAGCCTTTCTCCCTGAATGTAATGCAGTGCACATCACAACTGCATTACATTCTTTCAGGCCAGGAGTCTGTGAATGGGAGCCTGGAAGTGTCATGTTGCTGAAAAAGTTCATGCTGCTTCTGATAGAAAGGTGTCAGAATACACAGGGCATCACAGTTTGTTGTGTATGGGGCTGCGTGGCCTTAGACCAGTCAGAAGGCCCATGCTGACCCATGTCCACAGCCAAAAGCACCTACAATGAGCATCATAACTCAACCCCGGAGAAATGGAAGAAGGTGGCCGGGTCTGATGAATTCAAGAATGGTTTGAGGAACACCACAATCAGTTTGAGGTGTTGACTTGACCTTTAAATTCTCCAGATCTCAATTCAATCAATCATCTGTGGGATGTGCTGGGAAAAAACTTCAATCCATGGAGACCCAATCTCTCAACTTAAAGGATCTGCTACTACTAATGACTTGATGCCAGATACCACAGCATATCTTCAGAGGTCTTGTGGCATCCATGTCTTGATGGGTTATGGTGGGTGGGTGGTCATAATGTTATTATGGCTGATAGGTGCACATTAAGTGATCGTAAACTTTTTTTTTTTTTAAATTTCCCTTTAAAATAACAAACGCCATACTTGCCTGTTCTGTGCAATGGTTCTGCACAGAGCAGCCTTGATTCTCCTCTTCTCAGGGCCCCCTACCGGTGCCCCCATAGCAAAACGCTAGCTGTGGGGGCACTTCTACATGATCACTTCTGTGTCTCTATAAGACACAGAGCACAGCTTGGCCCTACCTCCCTGCTCCTTCCTGACTGACTGTGGTTGACAGGAGCTGGAGCCAATTTCTCCCACTGCTGTCTCTTCAGCCTTTACAACCACTGCAGGCTTATCTGTATTAACCTTTTGGTTGGGATTCCTCCTCTTCCTTTTATCCACTTTGGTTTGGAAAAGCCATCCCAATCTTTGCAAGGTTGCTCTGTATGTACTTGAGATTATGAAATGTCCAATAAAGACTAAATTAACATCTTTACTAGCAACGGTTACAAGTTCATACAATTATTTTTTTTTTTGTGCTATAACACAGCTCTTGCTTTTTAAAGAATATGTAAACTCAACTTTTCATGTTCCTGCTGTACCATGTACTTGTATGAAAAAGTTTCCTGTTCTCTTTGTATGTTTTCCTTTGTGTGAAATCCCTGGTGTTCCTGCCAACTCCTCTGATTTCCTATCAAAAACTTAACACAATAGGCATGAAAGCACAGCCTGGTCAGTTATATAGCTGTGCCAAGAACTCAGCATGCTCTCCTCCGGTGATTAGACTTGTGCTGACACTCCCCCATTCCTGCACAGCCATTCACTGGGAAGACCAGTGTGCTGCTGTTTTTCTACCCTTCTACCTCTCTGAGCTCCTTATGCAACTGAGAACAGAGGATATGTGATTACTTCTAAAAAATAAGAAAAGATATTTAGAATGTTTTTATATCTATACATAAATGGTTTGCCTTTCATTTCTATTTTAAACTGAATGGGCTGTTTTACAAGGTGAGGGTTTACATTTACTTTAAAATTCCCTGACAGGGTGGCTAATATAGTATAATACTGTAGTATGTAAAAACTGAATATCAATCTGCTCAGACCAATAACCTGTTGATTAAGAGGTAGTCTATGAAGCCAATTTCCAATTGTTTTCGATTGCTGAGCCAGTAGATACTATTTAGGATAAACCCTCATTCAAGAAGTGTATGTAGGAAGACGTGGTTGATCAGCAATGCAACACAATAAAGCCAATTCGCTGACCTCTGTAACTCCTAAAATAAATGAGTGACTTTACTGAAGTGCAGCAAATATAATTTGTGCATCTTCCGTTCAACTGAGATATCACATTTACAAACCGAGAGGAGCCAAATGCTTATATTTAGCCTGTGACACTTGCTAAATGTCTAGTTTGCATAAAAATACTGCGACTTTAATGTGACTCAGAGTGCTGACATCATTTAAACAAAACTATCGGATCTATTAGGATTTTTCTGAAACTTTATGATAAACTATAATATATAATTGAGACCTCTTTAATGTGTTTAAAGTGTAACTAAAGGCAAAACTTTTTTTTAAAATTTTGAATAGAGTAAGGGAGGGCTATAACCCTTGTCAGTTTTTTTGTTTTTATTTCCTGCCATCTGTTCCATAGGGGAAATTTCCCTTCTCTTCCTTTCCAGTAATCAAAACGAAAAGTGAGAAGAAATCTCTGTATAGTGTGGGAATCCCAGCGTGTCACCAGAACTAGTGTCCCCATTGGAAGATTTCCCATCTTTTACTGTTCTGGTGTCAACCCAAAATTTGGCTTTTTTTTTCCTACTTTCTTTTTTGACAACGGTAGACAGGACAAATAGGGTGAATCTCCCTAACGGGGGCACAGACAACAGTGAAAACTGACAGGCGTTCTTATCACTCTCCACTTTATCCAAAGGTAAAAAAAGTTTTGCCTCTAGTGACACTATAGTGCAAGTAATTCTTACAGGGCACATTAGTAATAGTTTGCAGAGCAAAAAACACATTCCAAAACTGGCCAGTACTGCCTGTGTGCTTGTTTGCCTATGTAAATGACATAATTGAAATGACAGAAAAAGTGAATTTTTCAGGTCTGTATTTGACATAGTGGTAGGATGAACTCAGAGAGCTTCACAAACTGCTTGCCGATTGTAAAGAGAATATATATATATATATATATATATATATATATATATATATATATATATATATATAT
Source organism: Staurois parvus (assembly GCF_062004578.1). Taxonomy (NCBI): domain Eukaryota; kingdom Metazoa; phylum Chordata; class Amphibia; order Anura; family Ranidae; genus Staurois; species Staurois parvus. The sequence goes on along the minus strand of NW_028317950.1, from coordinate 16,442,273 downwards.
ATTTTATATTAGTATATATATATATATATATATATATATATATATATATATATATATATATTTCCCTCACATGGAACATGGAAATCGGTGCATAATATATTAGACACGCATTTCTTTAAAATGGGCAAGCGTAAGTAATTGAGTGACTTTGACAAGGACCAAATTGGTTTGTAGACTGGGTCAGAGCATCTCCAAAGCTGCAGCTCTTGTGAGATTTTCCTAGTCTGCAGAGTCGTTAGGACTGCCCCAAAAGTGGTCCAAGAAGGAAATGGGCAAACTGGCATCAGGGCCATGCGCAGCCAAAGCTCATTGATGTACATGGGGAGCAAAGACTGGCCCGTGCAGTCTAATCCAATAGAAGGACTACTATAGCTGAAATTGCTGAAAAACATTTAGTGCTGGTACCGATAGAAAGTCGTTAGAACACAGTGCATCACCGTTTCTTGTGTAGGGGGGCTGCGTAGCTGCAGACCAGTCAGAGTGCCAATGCTGACCTGTGTCCACAGCCAAGAGGGCCTACAGTTGGCACATGAGTATTTGTACCATGGAGCAGTGGAAGTCGGTGTCTTTGTGGTATTAACTTTACCTCCAAATTCTTCAGATCCTCAATCCAATCGAGTATCTGTAGGATGTGCTGGAAAAACAAGTCCGATCCATGGAGGCCCGACCTCACAACTTATAGGACTTAAAGGATCTGCTACTGATGGCTTGGAACCAGATATCATAGCATGCCTTCAGAGTCCAGCAAAAGGGGACCTACTCAATATTAGGTGGGTGGTCATAATGTTATGGCTGAGCGATGTGTATGCACATATAAACTATAGGTCTATTTATCAATGTTTTCACCCACTTGTACTTTAATCCTTTTGCTGCCAGGCTCTATGCCCCAATGTCAAACACAGATGGTCAGACCATTTTTGTAGTTTTTCATTAAACTAAAAAGCTATAAGTAAGCAAAATTTGTGGAAGATCTGGAGGTTGACTTGTGGCAACCACTAATCTACAGTGCTATGGGGGGGGTGACACAAATGGAGTTTGATGAAAGCAACGGGGATAGGAGAGACGTGGTAAGGAGCAATGTGCGTAGCAGTGGCTGCAGAATGACAAGAGGGGTGACATCAGCCTTACATTTCTGGCAGCGAAAGGGTTAAAAGAAATTAAGGGAAAAAAAAAAAAAAATATATATATATATCTATATACACACACACACACAGAGATGGTGAGTATGACATTTAGTATTTTATTAGAAAAAAAACTAAAGCTTTACAATGATTTTAAACAGATAAAACACAGAGGAATGTACATGTATTCCGGAGATATCATTTTTTATTCTGCCTTCACATACACTTTAAGCTCCTCTTCACACTTAATTTACAACTAGAGTCTAGAATGATTCTCCTTTATACTGAAGGGACATGCCACACAAGGGCATTACTGTTGTTCTTTCACTTCTATGGTCTGTAGCTAGTAGCAGAGATGTGAACATTTCATAGTATTTGTGCATTAAAGAGTATGTAAACCCAACACTTCACATTCCTGATGTGTCTGCTGTACTATGTACTTGTATGAAAAAGTATCCTGTTCTCTTTGTATTACTTCCTTTGTGTGAAATCCCTGGTGATCCTTTTAAGTTCCTCTGCTTTCCTATTAAAAACTGACCACACTAGGCATGAGAGAACAGCATGGTCAGTTCTCCAGCTGTACTAGGCATGAGAGAACAGCATAGTCAGTTCTCTAGCTGTGCTAGGAACTCGGTCTGCTCTCCTCCAATGATCACACTTGTCCTGACACACACCCCCTGCGCAGCCATTCACTTATTAAAAAAAAAAAAAAAAAAAGGTGTATATAATATTTTTAAAATGTGTACACAAATGTTTTGACTTTTATTTCTATTTTAAACTGACTGGGTTGTATTACAAGGTGAAGGATTACACTCAGTTTAATGCTGGATTTATGGCTCTCTGAACGGTTAGTGTACCAGTCATGTTTACATGTGCTGTGCTTTTGTTTGCCGGCAATAATGTATATATAATGTAATATTTCACTGGAAACTGATGACTGCCACAGTTGGTGTGTGTTTATATGTATGTGTGTGTGTGTATGTATGTATATATGTGTGTGTATGTATATATATCTCCAGTATATCATACACACATGCACATATATATTACACAAACGCACATATTCATACAGGCTGCACTGCTTCAATGGTATATGAAGTAGGTCTGGCCTTTGTTTATAGCCAACTTTCCCTCCATTATTTTTACCCAAAATTTTGATGTGTGTTTTTTTTTTTTTCCCGGCTGTTCCTCTCAGCTTCAGTAGTGAGATTTCCCTACTGTAGTTGGTAACTCCTACTCCTCCTGTATAGTAGTAGCAAAGATGTCATCTAACATTGAACGGTTTCTCTTTGGACTTGGTTATTTATTCTACATTAAAAAGAATTGTTTGTGGAGGAACTGTGATACTTTGTACTGTTGAGCCTGGGATTTCTTTTAAAGTACTGGAAAACTATTAAGAGCCAACATGTAAATGACTTGCTGGCATCTGTGCAAAACTTGACTGAACCCTTAGCCTTACAGTTACATGTTTCATGTTCTTGAAATTCTTTATCTTCATTGTACAGTATAGGATACAGGAACTTTATTATTAGACCCTAGGTTATATGCTGCTACCTTCAGGTGATTGTACAGTATCAAAGCTTTGCTGGTAACGCCTCTCAGAGTATTCACCGAACCCCATCCGCTCTGAGAGGTTCCAGTTTTTTGTCACTGTCCTTAGGTGATGGACTTCTCCTATGTGAGATTTAACAAAAAAAATGTTTCACTGGTTTATTTTTCCCTCATCTTCAACTGACACTTCTGTTAAGATCTGACTGCTTATTGCCTTATGGCTCCCTAGCTGTTTCCAGGTCATTTACTCCTCATGTAGATCTTGGGAAATGTACTGAGGCCCTGCAGTAGCGGGGCCGGCCTGTAATGTTTGTATTGGGCACTGGATTCTGCACTTGACACTCTTTTGGTACAAGGTGCAATGAGTGAGTTATCTGCGGGGTGTGCTACAGGTCCAGGGATGTGGTCCATTCTTACGGAACCTAGACCCTCAAGACCCCTTTGGGGGTATGCCCACCATGACAGGCAAACACAGGACCTCGAATGGGACCAGTGGCATGGACAAGATGGGGTTTCCCTGTTCCTTTGCATATCGGTTCCTGGAAATGCCTTACATGGGAACCGATTTGTGGTCTTGCTAGGGCCTGTGCCCTCTAGGAATAGTTCCTCTTTCCATACCTGGGCCCTTCTAGATATTTTTAGTTTTTCTGGTCCTTTTCAGCATCAAACACAATATTTGGTTTTTTTTTGCCAGGTGGCTAATTGAACCTCTGCAGATGCGTGCTTCGGCTGCATAGTGCTTCTGCTGTTCGTATTTTGTTTGGGTCTCTTGATTTTTCTTGTTAAATAGTTACATAAAGTCCATTCAGCTAAAAAAAAAAAAAAAAGAAAGTTATAATCCTATACCACAGTTGATCCAGAGGAAGGCAAAAACCTCCCCAGCAAAACATGACCTACTTTTCTCCTGCAGGGGAAAAAATTCCTTCCTGATCCCCCAAGAGGCAATCGGATATTCCCTGGATCAACTTTACCTATAAATGTTAGTATCCAGTTATATTCTGTGTATCTAGGAAAGAATCCAGGCCTTTTTTAAAGCAATCCACTGAGCTGGCGAGAATCAGCTCTTGAGGGAGTCTATTCCACATTTTCACAGCTCTTTCTGTGAAGAAACCTTTCCATGTTTGGAGATTAAATTTCTTTTCCTCCAGACGTAAAGAGTGCCCCCTTGTCCTCTGTGATGACCTCAGGGTGAATAGCTCTACACCGAGTTCACTGTATGAACCACTGATGTATTTATACATGGAGATCATATCCCCACTTAATGTCCTCTTCTCAAGACAGAATAAATTCAGTTCCTCTAATCTTTCCTCATAGCTGAGCTCCTCCATGCCTCTTTTGGTTGCCCTTCTCTGTACTTTCTCCAGTTCCCCAATGTTCTTTTTTTGAATTGGTGCCCAAAACTGAACTGCATTGTTTCCAGTAGGCTTGTCATGGCCGTTTTGGTTACCGACCCCTCAATTTATTGCATGGGGTTGTCCCATTATCAAACAATAAAGTTCCTGTGCCCTGTACTGTACAATTGAAGATACAAGGAGTTTTGACTTTAAAGTTTCATAACTTGGAGTACAGTAATGGACACAGGCCCCTCCACTTTGTAATTGCTTTACTGCTTGCTGAAAAAACTGGAGCCTCATAGAGTGGGCAAGGATACTGTAGGGGTCGTTTCCAGCAAAGCTTTGCCAGCATAAAATCCATGGTCTATATATAAATTTTTTGTGTCCTGTATCATACGCCAAGATATGGATTTTACAGGTTAATCAGAATGCCTATATTTTATTAGTTTGCACATCTGAAAGTGAAATTGTGATTGGCCAGTTAAGAACAAAGCAACATTTTCCCCCTACTGTTGGTCCTCAGTCTGCACAGTGCTCGATGCCTGAGTGGTCAATCGTTAGGCACCAGTGCTATCATGTAAGAGACAAGGGTGTAGGTCACTTACCCAGAAGTACTGGATGTTTTTCTTTGCTCTTGGTTAATGAGTAGGTGGTGCTGTTGGTAGAGCTGGCATTTGAAGTAAACATGTTAATTTTGGGGTCGGCAGGAGGAACCACTAGGCACAGCTGGGGGGACCCAGAAATCAACAAGCCCAAAAGTGTCAGATTCTGAAGAGACTTCAGTGACAATTTCTCCTCATCAGGGTAGGGTTTGGTCGCGCAGGCACTGTACCGACTGCAGTCACTTTTGAAGTAATATACTGCTTTGTATATCTTCTTTCAAAGTAATTTATTATGACAAAAATTTATGGAGGCTGCCATTGCTAATCTCTGTACTTTTGAGAACACTAGTTTTCTGGCTTTCATAACGATGCTTTGGCTTCAACACTGTTTGAATTTCTGATCCACGACACATATAGAAAGTTTTTTGTTTTAAGTAAAAGCTAGACAGGAAACTAGCATTTTCACTTTTCTGGTGACAGTGTCACATTAAGTAAGAAGCATAAGAATATTGTACAAAAAAATGTGACTGTCAGCTTGAGCACTTGGTCAGTAAAATACAGATTGGTTCCTACCCACTGCAAACAAACTAGCTGGCCAGGTATCCGAGTGTTGCTAGACTTGAGACCATGTTTTGTATAAATAGGTTTTATAGCAGCTGTGCTGTCCTTTGTAGAGATACTGTATGTATCACTTTCTTCAAACACCAGATAACTGGCTAATAATGGAAGATGCTTTCACACAAATGTAAGATAATTTCTTTCATTCCTTTCTTGATAGTGAGCTGGAACGTCTCAGCAACTTAGTTGGGAAACCTTCTGAAAACCATCCCCTCCACAACAGCGGCTTGCTCAGCCTTGATCCGGTTCATGATAAGACTCCTCTGTACAGCCAGCTGCTTCAGGCCTACAAGTGGTCCAACAAGGTAAAAAAAATGACTATTGCCATTTGATTCCATTGTATACCTATAGGATAGTGGTCCCACAATCCTTTGGAAATGTTACAATTGTAAGAGTAGCAGGTTGTCTTAAAGGAAACTGATGTCATGCAAATGTCACAACTGACTTACAGATTAGGAGCAGGCACCACAAGGTGCATGCAGGCTCCTTTATTACTAGCTAAATCTTCTGTACCTGGGTAGACCCTGATCCACAGTCTTTGGTGCACCTGGTCTGAGATATTCACTTCAAGATAGCTAGTCATGAATATTCTGAATTAATGCTGGACTCTAGGCATATGGCTAAATACACAGGTGAATTTCATATATGAGGGCTGTTTTACCTGCTAGAGCAGCGTTTTTCAACCACTGTGCCGCGGCACACTACTGTGCCGTGAGATATTGTCTGGTGTGCCGTGGGAAAAATTGCAATTTCATCCGTAACATAGACCTTTTAATCTGGCCCGCGGAGCGTGATACTGTCAGGATGATCTGTCCCCCCTCGACGTATCTGCGCATGTGCCGGAGATCGCCGATCGGCTGCTAATGCCTGAAACTGGCACATGCGCAGATACGTCGAGGGGGACAGATCCTCATAGGAGACAGATTTTCATGCTACACCGGAACGGCGCGGGAAGACGGCGAGAGGAACGCGCGGAGCAAAGGTAAGTGAATTGACACAGGGGGGGCTTGGGGACTTAATATGGGGGATGAATTACTATATGGGGGATGAATTACTATGGGGGATGAATTACTATGGGGGATGAATTACTATATGGGGGATGAATTACTATAGGGGGGATGAATTACTATATGGGGGATGAATTACTATAGGGGGGATGAATTACTATAGGGGGGATGAATTACTATATGGGGGATGAATTACTATAGGGGGGATGAATTACTATATGGGGGATGAATTACTATATGGGGGATGAATTACTATATGGGGGATGAATTACTATAGGGGATGAATTACTATAGGGGGGATGAATTACTATATGGAGGATTAATTACTATGGGGGATGAATTACTATGGGGGATGAATTACTATATGGGGGATTAATTACTATGCTTACTATGGGGGAATATTACTATACTTACTATGGATGACACATACACATCATTCATCTACTCTTGGTCCGGCCCCCCGGGTCCAATTATAAAATACTTTATTATTTCATAATAAAGTAATTATAAAATAATTTCTTTGTGTTTGATTCCTATTCAAGAGAATTACTTTATATATAGTCATTATAGGCACAGAGGTAAATTTTTTTAACATTTTCTAATGGTGGTGTGCCTCGTGATTTTTTTCATGAAAAAAGTGTGCCTTTGCACAAAAAAGGTTGAAAAACACTGTGCTAGAGGATTTATTTTGTAGCATTTCTTTCCATTCTTCCATGTTTACACTTCCCTGCAAGACAAAACAGCTATGTTGGTGACCTGATCTTTCTCTACGGTGAGAAAATACAACTAGCTTTGTCCCTCCCCAGCATATGACTGGACGGAGAAGCAGAAGGAACAGACTGATGAGCTCATCTCCGCCCCTCTGCTCTCACTTCCTATCGGTATGTTCACTGTGAGCACATGAATAGTGCTTCTCCCTTTCCCAGTCTGAGTCTTGTACATTGGATTTCAAGAAGCTGATATCAAGTCAGATTCATGGACTTAAGGCGGAGCTCCACCCAAAGGGAAGCTCCGCTTGTTTGCACCCTCCACTGCCACATTTAGAATTTTTTTGGGGGGAGCAGGTACCTGGTTTTTAAGTTTGGCCCCACCGTCTCCCCGCAGTCTTCTGGGACACTGCACAGGTCTCAGATGACTATGGGACCAATCACAAGGCACAGCATGACTCATGCATTTGCAGTAGGAATCTGGCTGTGAAAACCGCAAGACTTCACTTCCGGTTTTCCTTACTTGCAATTCCGATGCCGGTAACCCAGAGGCTAGCGAATATCCAACCCGGGTGAGGATTTCACTGGACCCCTGGACAGGTAAGAGTCCTTGTATTAAAAGTCTGCTGATTTAAAATTTTTTGTGGGGTGGGGGGGGGGAGTCTGGAACTTCCTGTTGCTTTTAAAGATACACCTACTATGTTTTAATGAACACCTGCCACACAATTTGGTTTTATCTACATAGATTTTGTTTCTTTTTTCAATTAAATAAAGGAGGAAGTATAAATCTTTCATAAGTAAATCTACACAATTATAATGTTACTGTTTCTGTCAACTATTTAACCATTAGGATTGCTAGTCAGAGGTTTCTTCCTACCTATATGCGGTGTCTTTCAACCCTTAAAGTGGGACTAAACTCCAGAATACCTAACCTCTGCTTCAAAAGGTACAGTGCCCTAGAAGTCCCTCCCTGCTGCCAACATCTTCTACCCAGCTTTTTTGGCTATCTTGATTGGTCTGCGTAGGATGATGTCACTCCTGCACATGTGTAAGAGTGTAATCATCCTGGCACACAGACACTGTGCTGAAATGTAAACTAATGTACATTCTTTTTAGAAGACTGTGAGCAGTCAGGTTGGTTTGTTTTCTTGCAGAAAAGACATTGCATTGCATTTTGATTACATTCAGAATGGAGCTTTTCAGCTTTGTTCTAGTGCAGCTGTAATGTTCCATAACAATATGTAGGTTAATGTTTCAGTGGCATGTATTTTTTAGCATTGACAAAATGACAACATTTCCTTATTGCTTATATAAGGAATCAGTCACGTTTCCATGTTCTCACAGTTCAAAATTAGAGCTGTCATTTCTAACTGAAGAGTAGTAGAGTCATTTGCTAAAAATAAAATTCACTGTTCATTGTTATGACTCATTTTTAAAGTTTCTGTGAACATATGTGTGTGTAGATTTATGTACTCTGTAAATAAACACTTGTGAGCTGCAATGATTGTGTGAGTGGTACTGCATTGTAAAGGAAATCTCTACTGAGAGAAATATGAAGGCTGCCATTGCTTCCTAAAATGGTTCTTGCCTGGCTGTCTTTGTCTTCAGTACTTTGAAACATTCACCTGGATAAGCATGCAGATTTGGACACTCCGGTGAAGCCAGGCTTCTAATCTGCATTTCCGTTTCAAGCTTTTAAAAGCACTGAAGTGTTTGGATCAGCAGGACAAGCAGGGAACTAGTGTGTTTAGGAAAGAAAGTGAACATTGGTAGCCTCAATCATTGCTCGCTGCAGGCTTCCTGTAATTCTAAACTACGTAGAGTTCAATGACCACGCACAACAGGATTGCGTGACTTGCTGTTGGATGGAATGATGTTAAATGGATATCTCAAGATTGTCATTGAACTTCTGTGTTCCACCACCAAAAGCACACAGTAGCTGCTTACTAAAAACTAAGACCTCAAATGATAGGAGGACTTAGAAAACGTAATTAAAACCAGGGTACTCCACAGGTAGTTCAAACAACATCCCTGCAGCTCAAACCTCCATTGAAATCAGGCCAGATGATATGCAACATAGGGATTAAAACAGAGGAACTGCATAATGTAGCAAGAAAGGTAGCACATTTTTTTAAAAAGAAAAGTACTCACAAGTATAAGCAGAGTACATGGCATAACAACACATCAGAATGCCGCTGGGTAGGGATGCACCGAAATTTTGGCGGCCAAAACATTTAGGCTGAAAATGGCTCTATCGTCATTTTGCTGATATAAAAATAGGAACCGATACAGGTGCCAAAAATTTAACTAGTAGCTGTTGACAGATTCTATCCTATAGGTCTGAATAGACCTCTATTGAACGGCACCACCAATATGGTGTCCAGCCACGGACTGGCAATGACATAGTGGCAGACCGGAAGTATCCGCTGGAACGCATTTCCGGCTTATGCTTCAGGGGGTAAACAGCAGCATGCTTTCCAGTGAAGATGAGACCACCAGGGGGTGATAGCTACAGTCATCTGAGAGACTACTACGATTAGATCTAAGTCCACGTGGAAGCCCTATGGACATGCATTCCATCTTTGGAATAGGCAATATACACTTTCAATACTTCAGTACTTACAATATATTTACTTTTATGAATTTTCCTTTGACAACACTTATCTACTTATTTAACAACTGCTTATTTATTAACCAACGCTCTGATGGTTTACAATTAGCAGGAATTGTCATTGTGAATTGGTACACTGTATAATCCCTCTCACATGTGGAAATGGGGGGAGGAGCCTTAGGCTTACTTAGGGAGGATTAAATTATATAGCTGGCTGAATGACATTTGCAATCAGGCTCTGAGGAAGAAGGATTCCCTTCAAAATGGGTCAGCCTTCAGGGACCCCGGTGAGACCCCCTGTCCCTAGACAACTGTTGTATCTGGCCACGGATATGTGGCATGAAGTGCTCTCTTCACTTTTATGCTTCTGAGTAGAAATTTCACTGCTTTTTTTTAAATAAAGGTCCTTAGGATAGTGCACTAGGTTGGTGCACCCTCTCTTTCTTTTCTGTTCTTATAGCTACAGTGAGACATCCCTAGTCCTAGGGGGGAAGCAGGGCTTTGTGTGACCATCTGCCTTTCCACTGGGCCAGCACTTATGCCCAGGAGACTTTGCCTTTTGTTGTCAGCCCCTACCAACTGTCCTTTGGCCAGTGCATGAAGGGAGTAGGTGCGGCTGTGACATCTTGGTTTCTCGCTCTGCTCTGTTCTTACTGGGGAGATGTGGGTCATGCTGGGTGGAATATAATCGTTATATATATTTAAAAAAAAAAAGTGTTTTTATAAAACTGTCCATTTCAGTTTTTGGCCAAGTGCATCCTGGATTTTCGGTTTCGGCACCAGAATTCTCATTTCGTTGCACCAATAACGCTGGATGTGATGGGAGGGAGAGGAGGAGAAGTCAGCTTTTGGTGTTTGCAGGAGGCAAATAGAGAGGATCAGTTCCTGTATATGCTGCTCCCACCGCCCTTCCTGTCCAAGTGTAAAACAGCATGTGACAGGGAGGCCGCATGGGCCCCCCCCAGCATGGGGTGGGGTCACTGTTGCGGCCCCTGCTGTTACACCAGTGGTTGGGAAAGAGGGGAGGGGAGGGTGTAGTAAAAACACATCTCAATTTTACCACACCCCAAACCACAAATGTAATTAAGCCCTTCCTGTCCTGAGCCCCCTATAAGGCTGCTTTCCCACTAATGCGCTGCAGTTTACCCACACCACAGGTGCAGCGCAGTGTACCTGTGGCGTTCCTGCGAGCAGCTGCTTTTTCCTCATAGACTTTTATTATATCTTGTGGGTGTGGTGTACTTCCTGCATTCAGAAGTTTTCAGAAATCATACCAAACCCGCAGGATATAATAGAAATGTTTTTCCATGGTTTGAGGTCAAGGGCCACATGTGGCCCTTGGACCACTGCTTGAGGACCCCCGCTCTGTAGGAACAGCGCAACACATTTTATTCTTAGCTCAGGAATAATAGCTTACATATTTCTACATATTGCATTTTTAGTGCAGTTACACTTTGATTAGCCCTTCTTGAAGTCTTTTTTTTTTTTCACCAATCCAGCAAGATATCAACTGTGCAGCCTGGTCAGCACTGGAAAACTACTTGTCTTCTCAGCAAGGCCTGAGCATGCCTGCTGCAATCTCCATTCAGCCCTGGGGAGAGTTTCACCTTAAGGCTTAGATTTGTTGTATTTCTATCCAATATTTTATTTTGCATTTTGGATAGTCTAGGTAAGGTTTAAAAAAAGTCAGTTTTTCCAGTTGAAGAGATTTCCCTCTACTTGGTGAAGTGACTTTAGTGGGTGGGCTTTTTGGCACCACTCCACATTTGTTTGTCTCAAGCAGTACAAATACTGGTAAAATTATCGAAAAAAAACCCCCACTTTTTTTCTCTAATCTCAAGACCCGTTCTTTTATTTTTGGATAGAAGGAGAAGATTTGAATCTGTCAAGTATGTATTGATTTGTCCACACTGGGGATATATCTCTTCATTTCTTGTCTTGTTGGGTGTGACTGGGATAAGAAGTGAGGATAACCTTCCCAAATGGGAACACAAGCAACAATAAAATTGAACAATTGTTCTCACCCTTCCCCACTCCTTTCAGAACCAACAAAAAAAGTTTTGGCTGGAGTTACACTTTAAAGAAACCCTGTCATTAACTAAAATGCTGTACCATTCGCAAAAAGCTCCCGCAGTGCTCTGTGGTTCCTTCTGTCAACCTCCATGTCTACAAAATAATTACTACCGGAAGTGTTGGTGGACTTCGGCAGTGGGATTCCCATAAATGAAGCTGTGTTCTGATGGCACATGCAGAGGAAATGGGTAGTATTCATTCCCTACTTTTCCAAGTGTACCTGTTTTGGATTTTTCTTTGTTAATGACATGATCCCTTTAAGCATCTCAAGCACCTCATCTGTTCACATGTGATAATTACAATTTATGATACTCGTTCTTTTCTTCCCCTTTTTGGTCCTGGATTGAGCATGTCATTCGCTTGCTATAAACAGAGAGTAAGAGTTCTTGTAACTCTTGTGATATCACTTTCTTTTTCCTCGCTTACTGCAGTAATCTGCTAAAACGAGGACGAGTGATTGATTTATTAAAGCAGCGGCGTAGCAAACACAAATTCATCTTCGTAGATTGTTCTATCATTTTCCAATCTTTCAAAAGTCTAAATTGAAACTTCCGCTCACTTTGAAAAAAAATTTTTTGTGCTGTCGGCGCATAACGTCGACTAGTGTGTCTAGACATTTCATATTTTATCCAGCATCTATCAGGGGAAGATTACAGCCTGACACAGCCTCATTAAATTGTAAGGATCAGAGAAATGTGCAGATATTAATTGATCATCATTTTTAGCCAGTGCCTCGAGATTAAACACATAAAAGTGCTGTTTTAATAACTGCATCACCTCAACTTGTATCAAATAGCTGATAGTGTTACTTAGTAATGGCTGTGAGTCATCGAGTTAAGGTTGTCTTACTGCAGACTCATTAAGCCGATATCTGAACAAATAGCATGTAAATAAAGTGGTATTGCTGTTCCTTCTGTTACATGTTTATAGCTGATTGCAGGAAGTTTCCTGAAAGGGGCTCCTTTTGGGCTTCAGTTCTTTGCAGCTCAGGCATCTTGGTTATCACAGTGGAGTTTAAAATTCTCATGTTTCAATGCTCTGTGTGTTCTCCTTTACATCCAGTTTTGTGATGCTGTCCATATTTAATGGGTAAGTACAGTACTTGCTTTTGTGGGCCCTGTCCCCTTTGCTTAGCAATTCTGTAAGCGAACATGCTTACTTGTCCCTGCTTCATCAAGATCTTAGCTGTGCAGCCTGTAAAATCCTCCCATTTGTGCCATGCTCTTCTTGCATGCATGGGCTACATTCAATAAAAAAAAAAAATCAGAAAGTTGAGCTTTCTAATGCTAAGTGCCTAGCGAGGAAACTTATTTTTTAAAACAGACTTTTATTTTTAAATTTCTTCACATGTTAAGCCCATCTATACCCGTCCCTGACTCATGTTCCTCATTTTGTTTTTCTTTTACTTGTCTTTTTCAGGAAACTTTAGACTTTTCACCTTCCATACAGGGTTGTCTTCCCTATTTACTCTCTTCAGAGCTAGGAAATCCTCAGTTATTCAGAGAGCACAGCTGATGTCGGCATACTATTGGCATTTCCTGCACTGTGCTACTGTGAAATCTGGGTTGTGCCATACTCTTTCCATTGTTGGATGATGGACAGCGCTCCGTGAAATGTTCAAAGCTTGGGAATTTTTTTATAACCTAACCCTGCTTTCAGCTTCTCCACAACTTTATCCCTGACCTGTCTGGTGTGTTCCTTGGCCTTCGTGATGCTGTTTGTTCACTAATGTTCTTTAACAAGCCTCCCAGGGCTTCAAAGAACAGCTGTATTTATACTGAGATTAAATTACACACAGGTGGACTCTATTTACTAATTAGGTGACTTCTGAAGTCAATTGGTTCCTCTAGATTTTTGTTATGGGTATCAGAGTAATGGGGCTGAATACAAATGCACGACACACTTTTCAGATATTTATTTGCAAAAAAAAATAGAAATATCATTTTCCTTTCACTTCACAATTATGTACCACATTTTGTTGGTCTACAACATAAAATCCCAATAAAATACATTTACATTTTTGGTTGTAACATGACAAAATGTGGAAAATGTCAAGGGGTATGAATACTTTTTCAAGACACCGTAAATACCTGAATGTATGTAACCTTTGTCCTCTGGAGCTTGCATACCAGAACTGCTAGTGCATTTCTCAGGCCCATTTTCTGTGTATTCTGAAGCTGACATATTTTAAAATGGCTTTGACTCCACAGAAAAAGATTACTTTTTGGTTTCATCTTTATCAGCCTCTGAAAGCTCATAATACTTTGTACTCCGTGGTCAGTGCAGGTGGTGCTGAGGAGTAAAGAGATTGCTGATGTCACTTGTTACATGACTGTTCTGTCAGTTCAGCATAGAGAATTCCCAAGCTGCAATCAGCAACCCATAGCAAAAAGGTCCCAGAGCAATGTAAATTCTGTGTGAATGTCAATATTGTGTGCATTGACTGCTTTATGAAAAAATGTCTAATTGGCAGCTAAAAAAATAAAGAATCTTTTATCAAACCAGCCTGTGCAATCTTTGCAACCCTACATCGTTTCTGTGCCACATTTTACCCCCCCTTTCTTCTTTCATTGTTCTGTCTGTTTAGTGTTGCATTTTTGAAGTGGCAGCTGTTTTTTGCTGTTTGTTATTTTGTTTTCCCTGCATTTCAATAATTAATGTGTCCCCCCCTCCCAACTCAAGGCCTCCACTTTGTATATTTGATGAGCTGAGAGAAGGGCATCTCCTCTCTCCCTCCTTCTGCCTGTTCTAACATTACTGCCTGGTTGAGTAACTCTGTGGCAGGCTGATATTCTAAGAGAAGAAAACAGGCCAAAATTCCAGAAGGACGCTTCTGAAGGGCGCATGAATCTCTGCAATAAGAGCACTGAAAGTGCTAATGGTAAATCTGACAACAAAGTTGAGATGTTTTAACAAGCTCGAAGTTGGAAATTTGAAAATTAGGTTAGCAAAAATCCTGTGTCAGCAGCATAAAGTTCTCAAGGTGGTACATATAAAAAGTTGCCTGAATGCCCTTTTTTATTTTTCGTGTGTGTTACTGAAGATACTTTGACATTGAGGGCATTGCTAGCCAGTATTTAGTATCCCAACTATTTGGAAATAATCTGCATGTTGGATAGTTTTGCTGCCTTAAAGTGTTGCTAAACCGACGATCCTGCATTCACTATATCTGGTCTCCCACAGTATACACTACATGGAAATGCAATTATTGTAGTAAATGTAAACTGCTAAATACCTTTCTCATCAGCAGTATATAACAGTCTTTTGACTTCTATCAGTATCCAGTTGAGCACTGGTTAAAACTTGTAGGAGGAGTTTTCATTCTGCTCTCACTGTCCTATGAGGCTGTATAACCCCTGAACCTCTGTCTGGACAGTGCTGATTGGCCCAGTGCTGATCACATGCACCCTCTCAAACAAACAATAAAACTCTTGCAATACACACTAAACTGAGCATGTGCAGAGTGACTCCTAGAGCTCTGTACTATCAGCAGATTAATTTGGGACAGTATAAGAAGGGGAGGATCAGAGAAGACAGGATCAAACAGCCTTTTTACACAGTGTGGAGGATTAACCCCTTAGGTTCCACATTGAGTATAACAAGCATGCTTTACTGCATATACAGACTTATTTTACTGTTGTGGGCTTAGTAACACTTTTTAAGGGCAAGGTTCTCAGACGAAGTGTGCCAAATGACACATCCTTCACACATGTACCTATTGTATGCTTTTATTTAAAGGGACAGTCCCAAAATGTGTTCTTTATACACAAGAGCTTCTAAAGAGAACCAGTGAGGTCTCTACAAAGATGAAACCGCCAGTTCCTTCCATTAGAATCGGTAGCATACTCTCCCCTCCAGCAGCCTGTGTCCTCCTACTCTTTCAGGGTTGCAGCCTTATTTATTATTTTATTATTATTACTACAGGTACTTATATATAGTGCTGTTGGTATATGCAGTGCTTTACATACAGTATCTCACAGAAGTTAGTACATCCCTCACATTTTTGTAAATATTTTATTATATCTTTTCATGTGACAACACTGAAGAAATGACACTTTGCTACAATGTGACGTAGTGAGTGTACAGCTTGTTTAACAGTGTAAATTTGCTGTCCCCTCAAAATAACTCAACACACAGCCATTAATGTCTAAACCGCTGGCAACAAAAGTGAGTACACCCCTAAGTGAAAATGTCCAAATTGGGCCCAAAGTGTCAATATTTTGTGTGGCCACCATTATTTTCCAGCACTGCCTTAACCCTCTTGGGCATGGAGTTCACCAGAGCTTCACAGGTTGCCACTGGAGTCCTCTTCCAGTCCTCCATGACGACATCACGGAGCTGGTGGATGTTAGAGACCTTGCGCTCCTCCACCTTCCGTTTGAGGATGCCCCATAGATGCTCAATAGGGTTTAGGCCTGGAGACATGCTTGGCCAGTCCATCACCTTTACCCTCAGCTTCTTTAGCAAGGCAGTGGTCGTCTTGGAGGTGTGTTTGGGGTCGTTATCATGTTGGAATACTGCCCTGCGGCCCAGTCTCCGAAGGGAGGGGATCATGCTCTGCTTCATGTTTCCTATGTCACAGTACATGTTGGCATTCATGGTTCCCTCAATGAACTGTAGCTCCCCAGTGCCGGCAGCACTCGTGCAGCCCCAGACCATGACACTCCCACCACCATGCTTGACTGTAGGCAAGACACACTTGTCTTTGTACTCCTCACCTGGTTGCTGCAACACACGCTTGACACCATCTGAACCCATAAGTTGATCTTGGTCTCAACAGACCACAGGATATGGTTCCAGTAATCCATGTCCTTAGTCTGCTTGTCTTCAGCAAACTGTTTGCTGGGTTTCTTGTGCATCATCTTTAGAAGAGGCTTCCTTCTGGGATGACAGCCATGCAGACCAATTTGATGCAGTGTGCAGTGTATGGTCTGAGCACTGGCAATGCTGGCAGCACTCATACATCTATTTCCTAAAGACAACCTCTGGATATGACGCTGAGTACGTGCACTAAACTTCTTTGGTGGACCATGGCAATGCCTGTTTTGAGTGGATCCTGTCCTGTTAAACCGCTGTATGGTCTTGGCCACCGTGCTGCAGCTCAGTTTCAGTGTCTTAGCAATCTTCTTATAACCTAGACCATCTTTATGTAGAGCAACAATTCTTTTTTTCAGATCCTCAGAGTTCTTTGCCATGAGGTGCCATGTTGAACTTCCAGTGACCAGTATGAGAGAGTGAGAGCGATAACACCAAATTTAACACACCTGCTCTCCATTCACACCTGAGACCTTGTAACACTGAGTCACATGACACCAGGGAGGGAAAATGGCTAATTGGGCCCAATTTGGACATTTTCACTTAGGGGTGTACTCACTTTTGTTGCCAGCGGTTTAGACATTAATGGCTGTGTGTTGAGTTATTTTGAGGGGACCCCAAATTTACATGTTATACAAGCTGTACACTCACTACTTTACATTGTAGCAAAGTGTCATTTCTTCAGTGTTGTCACTTGAAAAGTTATAATAAAATATTTACAAAAATGTGAGGGGTGGACTCACTTCTGTGAGATACTGTATATTGTACATTCACATCAGTCTCTAACCCTCAAGAAGCTTACACTATAAGGACCCCTAACTCGCATTCATACATCTTCATACTAGGGCCAGTTTAGACAGGAGCCAATTAACCTACCAGCATGTCTTTGAGTGTGGGAGGAAACTGGAGTACCTGCAGGTTACCCACGCAGGTCCAGGGAGAACATGCAAACTCCAGGCAGGTAGTGCTATGACCCTAGTGCAGCTAGGTTGAAGTGTGAACTACTTAGTCACAGCCTTCTTCAGACTCTTTAGCATTCAGCATTTCAGGAGCGTCAGATGCCTGTATCACTGTGCTGCACTTTTGTGTTTCTTTCCTCGGATACCTATGTCACTGCTGAATCCTGTAAAGATGTAGGGGTCAGAGGAAGAAAGGGCAGTGTGTGTAGGGAGACATAGGAATCCGACACTCCAGGACATGTTGGGGGCTAAAGCTCTGAAATGGAGTGAAGGTAGTAGGTACAGGTTGTTAGAGAGGTGTTTACTACATGTTCTATTGCAGGGAACTGCTGGTTTCATTTGTTTAGATACCTGACAGGGACTCTTTAACTTCAAGAACTCCCCATTTGAAAGCCAGCTGGGAAAACAAAAAGTATAAATACATAGCTGAAAAACATAATGCGAACTGTTTTATCTTTCCAAGAAGTTGTAATTCTGTTGAGCCAACATTGTGGTCCAAGCACCTCTGTGCAGGCAGGTCCCCCATTCCACTACCGTCAAATTGGAACTAAACCCATTGATTTAACTGTTTCCCAAAACCATTGCATTCAAGGCATGACATGGATGATAACTATCACAGTTGCTTGTGATTTCAAGTGAACCGCCAAGCCATCAAATGGCTGGTATCATAACTAATCGCATGCATATATGACAGTTTCCTTAAACTGGAATGTCCAGTAGAAAGTGGATGTGCTTTTGTTGTAGTGTGTTTTGTTGAAAACTCTCATCATTGTTTTTCCTTTCCATACATATTTCAATAGCAAACTTTCACTTTTGCACTGTCCTTGTAACATCATTCCAACAACAAAAAGTTTAAAGCGTCTTTGGAAACATTTTTCTTTGCAGGGTAACTACAAACTGTACTTACATAATTTAGTTAAGGTTTATCTGCCCGTGATAAGTTTGCCCCAGGAAAAATAATTTACATAATGTCTCTGGTGGCTGCGAGTGGTTGATGCTAGATGGAAATGCTTGCTTAGAGAGGCAGCTTATTTATGTTAAGAATTTGAGATTTTTTTTTCCCTGCTGACTTTCACACCAATTAAAAGAGGAAAAGCCACAGACTATTTTAAACCCTGTGTTAATAGTAATAATAATAATAATATTAATAAAAAACTTAACTCATTACAAGACAGTTTATGACTGGATATCTGTAGAATTACGTGTCCGTGTTAGAGATATTGGGCCTAGCCAGGCACCCTGTCAAGGTCCTACCTTTTCTCAGGGCTTGTGCTGGCATCCATCTTAGGTGTCTGCAAAGCATTGTGGGATCCTTTATGCTTTCAGCCCTCTGCGGCTCCTCCCCCAGGAGGTGGCGGCTTATCACATATAAGTCTGCTGTTTGTAGCTGTCCATTGCATTCGTGTCCTGTCTCTTGCACAGCAGCAAGCTCCTGTTTAGCTACTCATTGCTTTCCTGGATACCGACTCGGCTTTGGCTAAGACTCCTCCTGGCTTCTGACTCCGGCTCTGGTGACCATTCTTCCTGGCTCCTGATCCCGGCTCTGGTGACGATTCTTCCTGGCTCCTGATCCCAGCTCTGGTGACGATTCTTCCTGGCTCCTGATCCTGGCTCTGGTGACGATTCTTCCTGGCTCCTGATTCCGGCTCTGGCGACGATTCTTCCTGGCTCTTGATCCCGGCTTTGGCTATGATTTCCGCTGTTGGACTTGCATAGACTCTTGTCTTATTTTGATATTAATAAACCTACCTTTTAATTGCACCTCCTTGTGTGTCTGGCTCCTCGCTCCCTGACACACCCATTGCTGCATTGTGGGAGAGGGTCAGATGATCCACATACACTGCTTGGTATTTGACTTTGCTGTGGCAAAGGTTAGAGAAGTAGGGGCTGAGAGTTAAGTGAACCTGACACTTTAAAGGGGGTCTATACTTAAATGTTAACATAAAAATATGGTAAATGTACTTTTCAACTAAAATTACGATGCATTTAGTGAGCACAGCCTTCCTCAGTGCTTCCATTTTTTTTTTTCTTTTTTTACCCAGGCACTGCTCTTCTTCCCCAGTTCACTCTACTTCCTTTTGTCAGTGATGTTGTTATCAAGAAATCCCTGCTTGTGATCCAGTAGAGGAATTCCCATACACACCCGCTGCAGACTTCTTGTTGTTATTCAGTATAAGCCTGGGTTCACACTGATCCGGTGCAAAATTTGCACCGGTTTCTGTGCGATTTCCGCTCCGTATCAAAATCGCACCCCGTTCACACAAACCATTGCAGGTGTGTATTTTAAATTAACGACACCCCGAAATCAGTTCACAAAACGCGGTGCGATGTGCAGAATCGGACATATAGGTGTGAACACCCAATGTGATCCGATTCTGGTGCGGACTAAAAAAGGGTTCTGCACTTTTTTGGTGCGGATGCGGTACGAGGCTCAAATTGCACAGCACATAAATAGCATGTGATTTGCACAGGAATGAGGTGCATTTCCTGTGCAAATCACATGCGATGTGCCACACCACATCAGTGTGAACCAGGGCTTAGAGCTGGCTTACACATATGCGAATTGGATGTGTTTTCAACCGCATCCAATTCGCATGACGTGAAAGAACATTTCTTTCTATTGGGCCTGTTCACATATGTCTGGTACAGCCAGAGTGTGGATTCAGTGTGAATTGAAAAAGAGTCCTGTTAGTTTTCTGAGCAGTGCGGACCGGTATAAGTGCGAATTCAAGCCCATTGACTTCTAAGGGAATGCTTATGAATCGCACATGTGATACAGTTGTCAGCAGAAATCCTGACCTGATCCTGATGTAAACCTTTCCTGAAAAGCTGAACATATACTTTGTCAATTAGCTGTGAAAACTGAGCTTCAATTCGCACTGCACTTGTGTGAATCCACACAGTACTTGTTTATAGCCCCCAATCAGATGCCAGAAGCCTGCCTTGGAAGTTTGAATGTCATTGAAGACCAAGGAAACAAAGAGTAGCTATCCAGCACAGCCTAAGTTTGGTCAAAAAGTTTTTCAAAATGTTAGCACAAGACATTACTTACAGTCAGTGAGAAGTGTCCTTTGTGCTTGTTAGCTGAGGCTTAAGCTGGACGTTCTTCAGTCCTCTGATTTCCCCCCTCGTTCACCCCTGCAGCGGTAATCTTCCAGTGCCACTGGGGTAAATATGAGCTGAGGGACCTGTCATATGCACTTGTCAAAAATGCTGACTATTCTCCCCTTTCCATCCTCCATTCATAGAAGCTGTATTACAGCCTCCATGAATTAAATGTGACCTATTAACGGAGGAGGCAGACCTTTCATTCAGCTGTCTGTCCTCCATTCATAGATTGCATTTTATTCATTTAAGCTATAGTACAGCTTCTTTGAGTGGAGAAGGGGGGGAGGGAGGTGTCAGGAAAGGACGAGCATAGTCGGAAGTCTTGATGAGTGTGTATGATGGATCCCTCGACTGGTATTAACCCCCTTCAGCACCAGAAAATTACTGCTACTGAGTTGGGGGTGGGTTAGAGGACTGAAGGTTTCAATTAAAACCTCAGCCGGCAGCACAAGGGACACTTATTCTTGACCGTAAATAATGTTCCTTGTGCTGATTGTTTAAAAAGACTTTTTGACTAAACCTATTCTTTAAATGACTGTCATGAGGGAAGTATAGAGATGGCCTGACGTGTGTTATTTTGAGCCAACAGAGCATGCATGCTTTACAAGTTTTGTCATTATTCCTTCTCTCTATGCTTGTTCCAGGTCAACAACTCAGACAGCATCAAAGCATGACAGCTAGGGAGCTAGCATTAAAAAAAAAAAAAGAGTTGAGCAATGTCCACCTCCGTGATTCTTTCATGACAGAGTTACAAGTACACTCCAAGTCACTTGCAAGATATTACAGAGGACTCCAGTTATCATATTATATGTAGTGAACTTTGGCAGATTTGCAGTGTTTGCTGGGCTCAGATTGCCTTATACTCTGAAATGGCTCTTGCTGAGATGAACAAGTATAGGCTAGTAGAAGAGCTGAAATACCTAAAAATGATACACCAGGACCTTTTTAGGGAGTGTTGGCAAAGGTCACATGACCAGATGCATGGTAAATTATCCTTCTGGTTGATTAACCATTTGCTTGTAGCATGCACACTTAGCTTTGATACAACTTTGCAAGAATTTTTTTCTTTAGCATAGATGCTTTTAAACAGTTTTTGGAACCAATCTGTATATTGGAGTACAACGGTAGCTTTTGGCAAATATACTGTATGTATTTTTTCAGAAAGCAATGCCTCTGTAAGATAATATACTTTGATTCTTCTCAGTGGCGCATTTTTAATTGATGGCAATACATCCTCTTTATTTTTTTTATAACCGTCATTTCATATATTCATTGTTTTTCCACATTCTAGCTTCAGCGCAAATGCAATCAAATGCAACTATGTATCATTATATCTGAAACCTTGTTATATCGCAAATCTGAATTTTAATAAGGGATGATTTCTCCTGATAAATAATTGATCTATTATTTATGAATAAATCAGTGTGTTTTTCACTTTTCTGACAAGCTCTCCCTTATGAGTGTGTGAGTAGTAATAAATGTTAGCACTGTTTTTTTTTTTTTTTTTTTTTTTTTTTTTTAATACATATATTATAATTCAGGAACGTTTATGAATTGATTCTGCACTGTGGAGTTGAGCAAAATGTCTCTGACTTGGATTTTCTTTACAAAAGACCATATTTTGCCACCAGATCAATATATCTTTGTCAAGGGCTCTTGGCTTCTCAACAGGGTGCTATCGAGTAGGTGCAAATAGTTGATTATAACACAATAAAACTCTGCTGTATGCAGACTTTAAAGTGTTAAAGGAAACCTTGCCCGAGAGAAGGTTGAAGGAAACCTTGCTGGCTTCCCATTCTGAAAATGATATTGACCTGTCTGTGATTCAGAGTTTTATTCTTCAGGAGTATTAACATATTTTCTCAATTTTGGTTATATCTGTGTGCAATAAATACCCGTTGGTTTTGACAAAAATGATGTGAGCTAATAACTT
The DNA here is from genome assembly GCF_062004578.1 of Staurois parvus. Classification (NCBI taxonomy): domain Eukaryota; kingdom Metazoa; phylum Chordata; class Amphibia; order Anura; family Ranidae; genus Staurois; species Staurois parvus. Next base: position 16,419,834 of record NW_028317950.1, on the reverse strand, counting down.
CCTGTGTCTTCCAGTGTTCAAGGAGGGGTTATGGAGATGAGGAGCGGGGAGGCGATGATAGAGAAATATGCGTACTTTGTAATCCTTAAGAAGTGAAATCCTCCCACGCCTGCCTCCAGGACTTCTCCAGGGTGTCACCCATCCTCTGGAACTCCCTGCCCCAACCCATCAGATTATCACCTACTCTCCTCTCCTTTAGGCACACCCTGAAAACCCATCTCTTCAGGGAAGCCTACCCCACCCCCTGCTAACTTGACCGACCTCCTCCACTCTTCCCACCACTCCATCCCCCACAGCTATCTCCTCCTGTGCCACCATCCCCTCCCTCCTAGATTGTAAGCTTGAAAGAGCAGGGCCCTCGATCCCCTCATATTTTGCATTGTATTGGTATTGTTCTGTCACATGTTCTGTCCCCCTCTGTAATGTACAGCGCTGAGCGAACTATTGGCACTTTATAAATACTGTATAATAATAATAATAATGGGCTTACAGCAAATAGTAAGAAGTCAGAGGTGAAAATACGCTGCATTGTCATGTCAAAGAAGACGGTATAAACACACCATATTCTTGGCACATCAGCAGTTGTTTTACTGTACTTGCAATGTGTTTAACCAATTGACTGGGGGGCAATTTAAAAATTTTTCACACACAGCTTAAAATCTGCATTTTTGCCAGAAATTACTTTAAACCACCAAACCATTATACAGGTCTAAAGACAGAGACCCCAGAGAATAAAATAGTGGCAGCTGCAATTTATGTTGCACTGCTGTTTATCAAATGCATATTTTCAATGAAAAGAAAAAACACCAAAATTAACTTTAGTGCAAATAAACACTGGGGGGTTGATTTACTAAAGCTGGAGAGTGCAAAATCTGGTGCAGCTGTGCATGGTAGCCAATCAACTTCTAATTTCAACTTGTTCAAATAAGCTTTGACAAAAACATCTGGAAGCTGATTGGTTTCTATGCAGCTCTGCACCAGATTTTTGCACTCTCCAGTTTTATTAAATCAAACCCTATGGGAGGAAGCTTTAGACCCCCTGTCCAGGTTTTTTTTTTTTTATTTTACTGCCTGTGTCCCAAATAGATCTTTTTACTGTTAATAGTTACTTATCCCACTACCAAAACAAATACTTGTTCTTATAAAGAGGTACCACTGCTGAGGAATCTTCTGCGTTCTGTACACTTCTGAGTACATCGGAAGCCTGGTCCTCTACTCTGCACTGTTATTCCTCCTGCTGGCCACTAAACACTATAGGAAAAAGTAATGATAGTGGTTAGCAGATGGAACACAATTGATGGACCGGGTATCTGAACACAGAAGATTCTTCAGCAGCTTAGCTTTTTTAAAAAAAATGGCAAGAGTCATTATATTTTGCAGTTAGGTGCATTATAATGTGTACAGTTACATCAAACTTCAGCCCATGTATGTTCACATTAATGTTCCTATCTGCAGCAATTGTAAAAGTATGTACCTAAGCAAAGAATGGAACGTTTTACATGGTTTCTCTTGACGTGCTCCTTTTAAAGGGTCTGATCTGTCTTCTTTTTCCACCTAGAAGAGGTCATGTAGTCTTTGATCAATAGCGCTTTGAAACTGGCTCTGTTCACTGAATGTCTGCAACTTGATTCCAGTTTTGCTAGCTCTCAACCTTTTCAACACAGAGGAACAATTGAAATAATGTTCCTGTCTCAGGGAACCCCTAATAATAGCTACTATATCTACAACTCATAGTACCCTAGTGTGGTGGCCAGTAGGAAGAATGCTCCTTACACTTGTAATTGGGAAGAATTACCCCCTTACAGATAGTTAAAAAGATTACAGGTGTCAGTGGGAACTTATCTGAGAAGTGGAAATTGCTCATTGCTTAAGGAACCTCTAGCAACCTCATGGAACCTTGGTTGAGAAACCCTGCTCTACACAAATATATTTCTAACTTTGTACAATGCATTTGCACCTCAGTGTCTAAAATCCAAGAAACATGTCTCTTGCTGAACGGAATATCATTCTTGCAACATCTACTCCCTGCCCTTCTGTTTTGTTTTTTTTTTATTCTACAGTTTTAGCGGTCGTTCCAGGGATTGTTGGATTTAATTGCTGGATACACTGAAAACATTTAAATTGTAATGTAGTTTATCAGCAGCAGGGTCCATCTAACTGAATTACAGATTTGGCAGGACAGCCACCATCAGGGCTTCTATCCAACAGCTTCTTCCTTAGAGAATTCTTCGCTTTAGTAAAACAGTCTTGTCCTAGCATGTCAGCCATTTATTCAAAGAATCAAAGTTTTATGCAAGTCAACAAATGGTGACAGTGAAATATGGAGCAGGTGATGCCTGCTGCAGTGGGACCTTTTGGGTGCATCAGTAGAATGTCCTTAAGAACCTGAGATGATTGGGATCTTCTGCAATATTTTTCTTTTTATTATGTTTATCAATTTATCCTGCAGCTCAGAATTACAGCCTTGCTGGGATCTGAATACGTAAAGTTGCCTACACTGCTGACCTGCAGCTATTTGTGTGCACCTTGCATCTGAGTAATATGCATGGGCACACAACCCTGTACACGCCATTGCTTAAAGTTGGCAGGTTTTCTTTTTAATTCAATATAGAACATTTGCTCAACCTCTTTGTGGTTAGTGTTTTTATAGTAATTGCATAATTACCTAGTACTCCATCCTAGTAGCCAGCAAAGGGGACTTAATTAAAATCAGATTGTAACATTTAGTAAAAATGGTTTTACGCATTTTTGCCACATGACACTCCCAAGGTACCTGTATAACTGGAGTACTTTCAGTATGAAGTATAGGGAGCCTAGTGCTCCAGTAGATTAAGATAGAATGAAGAACCTCACTTTACAGAAGTCCTTTGTGTGCCGTTGTATTATTTTTGTTTTAAATATGTTAAAACAGGTGACTTTCGCTATAATTTCTCAAAAGAAGACATCTGATAGAAATAACAAAGAGCAGGTTATATGCTCACTATATACACCGCACAATCTAACAGCTGAATAGGAGGGTCACTTCTGTAGGGAACCAAGGGATGCTGGATTTTGGCATTTTTTCTGTGTTTTGCGGCTTCTCAGAATCAATTTCTACATAGGAGGATTGGAAGCCACAGTTAAATGTTACATTTTTTTTGCATCTTCGAACCAGTAGACCCCCAGTGCAGTTTTCACACAGAGTTGAATTTAGTTAACGGGACAGTTTAGATATACATACTACTTCCTGCAGCTCCTCATTAAACTGAGCCATGTGATACAGTTGACCTCTGTGGCCTTCAGTGACATTATATTTCACATCAGTAGATTTTTATTAGTTTTACAAATGTCAAAATACCTAAAGATAGCAGTAAACTATAATATATAAAGGTCACACAAAGCCATGAGATAGAACAGTAACACAGTCCAATTATTTTCAAACTTCTAAGTGCTATTGAATATAGAAAATGAAGATGAAAACGGGAGCTAAACCTCCAAAGAGTACTAGATTTGTTTAAAGTGAGTGTAACGGAACCAGACCCCAACTGCATTAGGGTATTTCCGTTAGACTCCCGCTTCCCTGTCCGAACACAGATCCACGGACACCACTCGAAGTAAAATCAGGAAATAGACTGCTTTATTTTAACACAGACACTAGATATATACACAAGGCGGGGCAATACACACCCAGTAATAAGAAACACATCAGCAGGCAGTCCCACCAGAGGAAAGGGCTGCTGGAAACACCCCCCACCAAGCCAATACACACAAACACATACATCCCATAATAGTTTGCTCCCCAGCAAGACACACAATAGAACAATGGGATGCATTCACATAACACAAAACAGGCTTTTTATACAATACACACTGAGACTGATCACATGATCATATGCAAACACAGCTATATACAGAAATAGACTTAACACTCTAAACAGTAAGTCAATTTAGGTTAGCTAGCTGGGTGATACAAACAAAAGGTGAATGGAAATTCACACCTAAACAATGGTTGGATGAATTAGGATCTCACTAAAGAGCAGACAGTCTGGCTCCTTCAATTCACATGTCTAGTTCAGAATCAACAACCAGGAATAGTCTTCATATAGCTGATAAATATTACTGTCACATCTGAAGTAATTCCAACCGCATTCTCAGCGTCCATTAGTCACCCTGTGCCCCTAACAGGCACAGGGTGACTTGCACATAAGAGGGATATAAAGGAGCAGAGACAGGGGTCTCTCCACCCCTCCAAAGGGGGCTGTGTTCCATGGGCCCCCCACCCAAAGTGACTCCCATCACCTTGACACAGTCAAACTCCTAAATAAACATGTTAGCCCTGGTTCACACTGCTGTGAATTATTATGCAACTTGTGACACAAAAAGTTTCATGACAAGTGAGAACACATTAATGTCAATGGGTAGCGGCTTAATCGATGCGATTCAAGTTGCAGTGACCAAAAAGTTTCCTGCACTACTTTTTTATGACTTTGGTACAACTTGAGTGCGATACACTGCAATGTTAACTAACAAAAGTCGCAACCAAGACTTTGGGGTTGCAGCAGTGTGAACTGAGCCTTATACATAAATATAGAAACTGTTGAACCTGCCAAAAGATTTGTTGTTCTTTTCAGTGCAGTACTGTCCTTGATGCTTTCTTTTACTTTATAAATATTTTATGTTTTCATTAAGAAAGAACAGAGGAGATAGAACTTTGTACATAATAACAACAGATACAAAATCCAGGCAAGCCATATAGTTACAGGTGAGAGCGATGTGGATGAGATAGAGCATCTTACAGCAGCAGACATGTTGGTAGTTAAAAAAGTCCAGCATTCATTTAATAGGGAGAAACCAGATATATCATCCATGAAAAATAATATTTGACTAACGGATGTTTATGTAATATTGTAAGGACAATGGAAAAAATTAATTAAAAGAGAGCATATAGGACAAGAGGAAAGAGCTAGGGAAGAGAAGGGTTTAATATCACACTGGGCATGGGACAGAAGAAAAGTGATCAAGATGGGGAATATTGTCAACCATTGTTATCAAGGTCAAATTATAAATAGGATTTAAAACTAGAAAAGCTACAATTTCTGGGGAAATTGTGTGAAGTGTTCTTGCCTCCACCAGTAGTCTACAACTGGAGTGGGTGGAGTAACTGGGTAGAGTGGCTTGAGCTGGGCGCATGAGTAGCAAACAAATGGTCATATTGTGAAAACTATCAGGACTATGGCTTAGCCGTGGACATTTTTAGTGGCAGCAGGGATAGCTGAATGTTTTGATATAGGATTTGTGTAGGTGGGCTTGAAAATGAGGGAGTGATGGCAGTTTAGAAATCATCATGTCCTGATTTTTCAGCTCACACTCTAGCTTTTGTCACTCAGCTGCCTGCTCACACACCTGGGTTCCTATGGCAACTCACTCTACAGCAAGGGCAGAGGAGCGGTTAAACACAAACTGATCCAACTTGCTCACTTCACTGGCGGTTGCCATCTTTAAACAATTGTAGTTTTAAAACTATAAATCCTACAGTGAACTTTATAATGTGAGAATCACAAGACCCAGACCTATATTTTGATGTATAGTATGTCTCGGAAATATTAAAAGTGAAGGCACAGTCGCAGTTTAGAAATTGCCCTTCAAATTTGAGGTGGCTAGAGTGGAGTTTCAATGAATGTCAATGGGCGGCGTGAGTTGCAAACAAATAGTCATATTGTGAAAACTATCAGGACTATGGCTTAGCCGTGGACATTTTTAGTGGCAGCAGGGATAGCTGAACGTTTTGATATAAGATTTGTGTAGGTGGGCTTTAAAATGAGGGAGTGATGGCAGTTTAGAAATCATGTCCTGATTTTTCAGCTCACACTCTAGCTTTTGTCAGCTCCCACTCTAGTTTTGAACATTCCGCCTTTCATTCCTATGGGACCAATTTCACCACAAAAACGCTGATATTTCGTGAGCCATTCGGCAAAACGTCCCAAAATGTAATAGCACACCAATCGGGAACAATCCGCACGTTTCGGTATATTACTGTCTATGTAGTGTAAAAACTGTGGGAGGAGTTAGGGTGGTAAATTTGGCTATAATAATAAGAATATATATGTGAGATAACAGTAAGTGGTCTTGCCATGCAAGAACACTTAATGATCTGAGTCCATATATAGAAGCTGGGAACTCCAGGTGTGAAAGTGAATCATGTGTCTACCATTGTAAGTGTGCAGTCAAATTCTCCATTTTGCATAGAATGGCACAGTTCCTTAGCCCGCTCAGTATATGGTGGACATACGGTAAATTTCCAGTGTGGCAGAATGAGCGTGCAAGCTGACTATTTAAAAGAAACAAAAGAATCCTCTCTTCATACCAAAAAAAGCACTAGATTGGCTGGGTTATGATGACACCACTCCTGCCTATGCTCAAAGGAATCACCGCATCACAGCCCAGACACATGCTGTAAATGTATGTTGAACTGTGCATGATGCGTGGCTCAGTATATGCAAACATTGCTAGGTAAGGATAAAGGTTTATAAATAAGGTCTCTTCTGTCATAAACATCCTACCTGTCAGGGTTTTTTTTTTTTTAAGGTTTAATTCTACTTTAATGCAAGGACAGTCCCACCATATATGACCCATTGTGGCCTTCTCGCCAACACAACTCCAGCAGGTGTCTGGGTTGGATGGTATCATTTTGTGTATTGTGGAGGGGCATCTATACCAATTAGTCCATAGTTTATTACTCCTTTATTTCCTGAGCAGGGAGGCCACTATCAGTTTGTGTGCAAAAGTAAAGGATTTAAGGACATTCAAATTGATGAGTGTGCAGTGAAGATTGTGTTGCCATTTGTCTATATAGTAAGGCCTGGCAGGGAAACATTCCATAAGTAGTAGACCGTGTGACAAAAATATTATCTCAAAAGGGGTCAAATATTGTTTGAGAAGGGCATTACAACTTAGTGCTGAGTGAAAATAGTGTAGCCAATGACCTTCTATTTTGGTAGATTGAGACATGAAGGAGGGTTAAAGGTTTCAACTTTCTGGCTTCCAGGGCAGAACGGATAGGTCAAGGATTCTGGGAATCCCATTGGAAGCAAGTGGAGACCACTGAGTAGCAGAGTCTACTTCTGTGATTCCTAGCTTCCAGGGGCATCAGCCATATATGTTCTATACATGACTACATTGGTCCAAACTGGACCATTGTAACTTAGTAAAAATATACCATGCTTGCAATACTTCACCTACTTGCCAACCGCAGATAGCTGAATGACAGCTACACTGCGGCCTGCCAGTTCTGGGAGGGAGTCATATGACGTCCTCCCAGAACGCGCTCTCCTGCGCGCCCCCGGCGATCTCTGTGATTGCTGTGTCCTACGAACACAGCTGATCACGTGATGTGGTAAAAGGCCAATCACAGCGGCCTTTTACCACGTGATCAGCCGTGTCCAATGACACGCTGATCACCAGGAAATGCAATTGCCGGTTCTCGGCTGCACTTTCCTCACGCTGTTAGAGCGTGAGGAAATTACTGCTGAGAACCGGCAGTTGTCAGAGCAGGGATCGGCACTGATGATCAGTGCCCTGATGATCGGTGCCCAGCAGTGCCACCCACCTGTGCCCACCAGTGCCACACATCAGTGCAGCCCAGCAGTGCTGCCAGTCAGTGCCCAGCGGTTGTGCCAGTCAGTGCCCAGCAGTTGCGCCAGTCAATGCCTAGCAGTGCCGCCAGTCAATGCCTAGCAGTGCCGCCAGTCAGTGCCCAGCAGTGATGCCAGTCAGTGCCACCTATCAGTGCTGTCTATCAGTGACACCTCATTAGTGCTGCCTATCAGTGCCGCTTATCCGTGCCACCTATAAGTGCCGCCTTTCCGTGACACCTCATTAGTGCCGCCTATCAATGCTGCCTATCAGTGCCGCCTAGTAATGCCCATCAGTGCTGTCTCATCAACGCACATCAGTGAAGGAGAAAAATTACCTGTTTGAAAATTTTTATAAAATAGAAAAAAAGAAATGTATTTATTTTTTTCAAATTTTTTGCACTTTTTTTGTTTATAGCGCAAAAAATAAAGTGCCCAGCGGCGATTAAATACCACCAAAAGAAAGCTCTATTTGTGAGAAAACAATTATAAAAATTTCATATGGGTACAATCTTGCATGGCTGAGCAATTGTCAATCAAAGTGCGACAGTGCTGAAAGCTGAAAATTGGCCTGGTAAAGAAGGGGGTATAAGTGACTGGTAGGCAAGTGGTTAAGAATACTTTGTAATTCAAAATGAGTAAATTCAGCCACAAGTTACAAAAAAGCAGCTCAGAGGTTTGAAAATATACAGCACCATGTCATCTGCATACAAACCCTAGTTTGTGGCGCTCAGAACCTATAAGGACACTTTGCATCTTGGGGATTTGTGAATGGCTTCTGCTAAGTACTCCATTGCAAGTGTATATAAATATGGGGGGGTGGAGGGCAGCCTGGTTGGTTTCCATTACGTTTACTAAGCACAGGTGGTAGCATCATATACCGCTGTAACAATTTAAGTTGTAATTTCAGCTTGTACTGTAGGGTCTGTGAGGAGAGCTTCACTTACCTCACAGCAGGAGGAGGGGTTGGATGTAAGGGGAACTTTGAGTGTAAAAAATTTGTGATAATTTTTTTTTAATTTGCATCAACACTTACATTTTCAGGACAAGTTCTCGGGGTCAACCCCCTTTCTTTCCAGCCACACATTGTTATATACACGTTGTGCTGCACAGCCAGGCATGTAACCATTTACTATTGGGCCTCTGGTGGCTGATGAGCAATTTAATACCCAAATACTAGGAGCATTGGCATATAACTGCCTTGTATAGTGTCTAGCCTCTTTTTAAACATTTTAAACAAGAAATCGCCCTAATTGTGGTCAGCTGGATTCCCATTTGATATATATGCCCACCTTTATTGTGAGTGGCTAAAATGTATGTGGAATCAAAACCCTTTCTTTAGTTTTTTGGATATTTCTAGAGGAAAAATCCAAAATTTGTGGTTGTCCCTGGATCAGGAAGTGAGGAGAAGTCTTCCAAACGGGATACGTGATCTGGTGACAACTGTCTAGGAGGAGATATCCTTTACTGTGGGGAAATTTCTTTTCGCTTCCCTTTGTCTCACCAGTGGGACACAGATGGCAAAAAAAACATGACAGGGAATTTAATCTATTCTATTCAAAATGATGAAAAAAGCTTTTGCTTTAGATATACTTTAAAAAGATCAGCTAATCTGCATACCAGCAGCGATACTAGCTGCACACACAGGCAAAGTTGACTAGAAACTGATTTTCTTTGTAACCAGTTTTGTTGACATCCCGAATGTTGACTAATGTTTGACATTGAGATGTGCAGTACTGACACCCTAAGATCTTATCCTTGTGGAATTGTCTTGCATACAGTATTTCCTATATGCACAGAATTGCAGGACCTTGTTTTCTGCACACAGCAGGTTATTCTCTCATTTACTTCTGGCATGTGATCCTGACTTGTCCTCACTTAATGACATCCTTGCCTCATCCTAAAAGGAATTCTTTTTAATTGTTCTTCCTCAATTCCAGAAACTTTTGGTGCTTTCCCTACGGGCTGCGCTGAAATCCGTTTAATCTACTGAACCACATATAAAATATTTACTAATTCATTCCAGTATTCTATAAATTTTTCAGCTGCTGTTGATAATCAGTAGTTTAACAAATAGAAGTGCTGGTGTCCAAACGGCTGATGAAACAAATGCTAATTGGATGTTTTGTCCCTGTGGTGGAAAATCTTTTTTACCTGAAACCTTTCTTTTTTAATTTTTTCATCTCTCGGCTGTGGTTGTGTTTAAAAAAAAAAAAAAAGAAGCAGCAGCAGCACATTTATTGCAACCCCCCTCCTCTCATTTCCCCTCCCGATACACAAAAAAAAAGTTTATTTCAAGCTCAAGTCTGTTCTCTACCCGACACCATCTGTTCAGGCTTCTTACATAAGTTTTCTTATGGAGTGTACAGAGATTTTAAGCGTAGATGAGAGGAGGTGTGCAACAGACCACAAGTTCTTCAACTTCAGAATAACCTAAAATAATGTCACTTGACTTGTTTTTCCTTTCAGCACTTCATTGAATGTATCACCAATCGTGGTCATTATGAACCCAAATGTTCTTTGTGTTGTACACTCACCATCCACTGCTGATCTGTAGCAGTTGTTTGGTTGACAGAAATGAGGAATTATAGTGAGCTTCTGAAGCCTGGTTCACAGGAAATCACTTTGTTTTCAATTGTGCTTGTTCACATCAATGCAACACAGCATTGCGTGATTTTGGAAACCTGTCCTGTACTACGCGCAATTTTGGCCCCATAGAATGTGCAAACCACATCCAAAACCTAACCATGTTGCACTACATAATTGCACTGAAAATTGGTTCAGAATAGGATTTCAGTATTGTGATTCTAACCTGAGTACAGAAATGTAGGAGCCATCTTTGCCAAGGTGCCTCCTGAAGTTACTGACCTGGAACAAGAATGTTAGTCTTTGGTAGTCTGGAAATCCTGAATTCTTGTTCCAGGGTACTGCCTACAATAAGTAGGGCTTTGGAGTTTGCACCTTTTAAGCAAGTCTGTAAAGGTAGACCTATACTTTTGACCCCCATAGGTTCCCTTTAAAGGATCAGTTCACCTTTTCGGAATACGTTACATTGTCCAAATGACAGCAGGTTGGGGATCTTCACCCCGCACCCACTGTCACAATTTGAAAAGAGAGCAGCCATGCGGGGCTCCGCCCACACGGTTGTGTCATTCATTTATTTACAGAGTTTTGTGAATAAATGTCTACAAGTACGTCAACCTTTGCTGCTGATGGCTTGTAGTTCTCAATGAGCTGTGAGGGGGCTGGTGAGAGCTCGTTGTCCATTGAGCTTCCTGGACTGAGGTAATTGCTTGACCGTATCAGAGGTACAGGAGGATAGCTACACTGACAGTCTGTAGGAGCCTGACACTGCACCCGTGATCTGCTGATCGCAGGTACAATGATTTTACAGGCTCCTAAGAAAAAAAATAGTAAATACACATTTATTTTACCTGCAAACATTTTGCATTTATTATTATTTTTAATAAAGGAAAACTTAGCCTTTAACTGATATCTCTTTACCTTCCACTTGGTTAGAGGACTGAATTTTGACTGATTAAGTAGAAATTGGCCGAAATATGAGCCGAGTATGGCCAGCTTAGGTCTCATTACCAAATGCAAAACTTTTCTTTTACCCAAGTCTGATAAAACCAAGCACCTGGAGTTTGCTAAGTGTATGCCTGGCTATAGAGAGGTTAATTCCAATTTAGCATTTTTTGAACAAGCTGAGTCCTGATGTTTAATAATGGATGAGTGAGCTTACACTAACCTGCCATGCATGCAGTCATCTCTCCGGCGGCCACAGGATGACACGGCTCGCTGCTACCTTCATTTGTGCGTCGTTTTAAGGAGGGGGTGATATGTGGCGTCACTGGGACTTAGTGGAAGTCTTGACTCTGTCCCACTTATACAGTAAAAATGAGTGCTCATTGTCGCTGTCAAGTAAAATAAAAACTCAACTATTTAGAAGAAATCTTGTTTTCCAAGGGGGTAATGTAACCAGTCTATGGTCTATACTGCATACATGTTCTATACTGCATACAAGTCACAGTTTGCTCAGTCATTTTGAAATCAATAAACTCTCTGTGGCTAAATATTCTCATCTCACAAAGTAGTATAGCTGCCCCAGTCCTAACCATTCATCACTAGAACAAGAACCTATAAAATGTCAGGTTTTCCTATGGCCTTTTTTGCTAAGTGTTTGTTTGGTAGTCGCATAGCTTCTGAAGAGTCATCTTCCTGCTGATGGTCCACAGGCTTACTTGCCAACTCTGTGAGCCTGTGACTACATTAGCCATTCACAGGAAGCTTTATATTCTATGAACAAATACAAAATTTCCTCTGATTGGCTAAGGCAGAGAAGAGGGGCAAGTTCCCATCTTGCTGTCAGAACACAGTGCTGTATACAGTGCTATATAGTGATGCTACATACAGTTTATACAGTCCTCACAGCCACTGCATCTGTTCGTGAAATAAATATTTATTCTAGACCAGCCTGGTCTAAAACTATTTAAACTTCTCTAAAACTTGGACTTCAGGTTTAATATCTATTGGGTATGACAGCTGGAGAGCAGTGAAAACCCAACAGTTTCTAACCCACCTGTATTATATTCTGAAGCCGGACATTCAGCAGGGAACAGCTACATTTTGATCAATATATGGGCCTTTGATTGTACAGAGGTCAATCTATTGATTGACTTCTGTACAACTACCCTGTCAGGTTTTTCCTGCTGGATAAGCACTATATGTGGCAGCACTAGTCCGTGTATTCTGATGGTGGGGAAGTCTCCCAGCTGTTGGAATACAATAGCTCAGTGGGAGGAATCCCCCATTCACATCGACTGTGTGGATGGGGGAATAGAGTCATTTTTTTTTTTTTTCATTCAACCCGCTGCTTGAAGATAAAAAAAACAAACAATGACTCCTCTATGGGCGGCTTAAGAACAAGGAAGTTTTACCAGGAGTTCCACTTTAACAGTATTGTGTGAGAGCCACTAATAAAACCAAGTACTACTTGCACACAAAGGATTTATGGTGACCATTATATATTTTTTCTTTTTAATTGATTGGTTTGTCTACAGAAGCATAAACATGAACAACCACATCTGAAATTTCATGGACTTTAGTATCACTCCTCTTAATTATACTGTATGGTGAAAGTCCTGTGCCATCATTTCAGGTCTCTGGCAGGCTACATTAGCTCTTCTGTGCTTTGGTGCTGCTATATATCGTCCGCTGGCTGGCCACTACTGTCAAGATGTTGCTATATTAGCATATGTGAAACGTACCATCACTAGTTTCTAGTTAACAAAGAGAGCGACATCTCTATGAATCTATATGGTCAATTGAGCGTGGACAGTTCTCTTTCTAGTCTCTGATTATTCAGGCTGTGGAGGGGGTGGAACCTTAATTGGAATCTCAATTTGCTTTGCTGCTAATATCTGGCAATTTCTAGACCTGACAATGTGCTCTGGAATTGTAGCCCTTTCCTCAGCCCTACAGAGCTTTGTACAAAGGATTGCGTAGGGTTTAGAACAAATTGAAAGATTGCTTTGAAGGAAACCATTGTGGAGGGAAATAAGCAGGCAGCTGTTTATGGCCTTTGTCTAAAAATGCTATTTGCCTGGTTGTCTCTGGCTGCTTTGAGTCACTGTTCTGGAACAAGCTTGCAGCAGGCCAGAACACCTATTTGTACTTTCTAGACCAGGGTAGTAGTTCAGCCATAAATGCAAAGAAGCAATCTGCTCACATTTAAAGTCTTTGTAAACTCTTACATATACCCAGTGACTAGCCTCAGGTGATACACAGAGATGAAACAAATCCTTCTACATATGTTATACCTGTTGATCTCCAGTTATATTTTTTTTGTAAAGCCATTCAAAGTCTAGAATTTAGACAGTATTTCTGAGCTTCAGAAAGCAGGGGCTGGGGAACTGAAGTTGTGCTGCAAAACTCAGTGAGAGCTAATTGGAGGGAAGGGACACACCCCCATCACACAGCACACAGGAAAAGAGCTAAGGCTGTCAATCACAGGCTGTGCTGGAGCTCCCTCCCGTCACCTGTTTTCTATTGGTGTCTGGAGAACTTGTCAGAAGTGACTCATGCAGATAGCAGAGGAGTGAGGCAGCAGAGAGACGACACTTAGTTCTCTGGATTGAGACAAGTACACACTATATAGGGATATGCTTTGTTCATATTTCTAAGGTTTACAACCACTTTAATTTACTCACTCCTGGACTCTGATGGGGTTCACAATCTGCATGCTTCTTCATGTGGACACTAATAAACTTATAACGGGTGATCAACCCTCACAGGACGGAAGTAAAATACAAGGCTTTTTTTCTGGTTATAAAAATGTATACCACCGTACAAAACACTGCTTTCCACAGGGATGGTGTGTTTTGACTTTATCAAATCTCAAAAGCTTGGTACGTGGAAATTCATCCACATGAGCTGCAATGTTTTGTACAATCGTACTTTTTTTTTTTTTTTTAAACCAGAAAAATTAATTATTCTACCTTTTGTGACTGATAGTTATCCTTTATGTTTAAGAAAGATCAGCAATGAATGTAAGGTGTGTTTTTTTTTTTCTTTTAATTTAGTAAGCTATGCAATTACTAGTTTTTTTTTTTTTTTTTAATGTTTATTTTATAGTAGTGTTATTGCTACTTTTTAGTGGATGACCTATTGTATTTTGACAGCTGGCTGGCTATCAGAATAACTGAACAGTGCCTGCATCTGAATGAAAACAGGGATGGTTTTGCCAACAATCCTCTGATGGGCTTCTTCAACAACAGTTGATTTAACAATTGACTTTGAAAGGAATAGTTGTGGTTGGACCATACACTCTTCAAATTTTGATCATGCTAGCAGAATTCAGCTGAAAATTGAGCAGTGTATGGCTAACTTTAGACTTGCCTGTGTTGTATGGCAAGGATGCCCAGATAGCAAGACTGGCCACACACAATTGTAGACATATATTTATCTGATTCTTTAAAGTTTAGTCTTGAATTAAAGACTACATATTCCCTTTTGGGATATGATTGAGGCAGATTTTTTAATTTCATGCATGTTTGTGCTGATGACTGTTATTGCCCACAAGGTCTTATTTTCAACATATGTTCGGTTATTTCAAGTGATTTTAGCTGTGTTTTGCTCTCTTGGGTTCATTACAAACATGCAGATCTTCAGGCCTAGTTTACCTATTATCACTGCTGGGTGATCACGCCAGTGCTTGTGAATTTGTTGGTACATGTTCCTTCTAAATTGCTTATCACGTTACTGGTTTGCAGGAGCCTGGTACCATGTGGCAACGTGCTGCTTCCTTATTAATGTATTTATCCAATGTATAAATGTATTTCTCAGCTGGATTCCTTTCTGCTGCTCTATGGAATCTTGTTGGAGCTTACAGTGATATCTCAGGGAAAATCTAAAGTCTGCAAACATCCAGTGCAGTATCTACTTTTAGGGAAGCTGTAATGTGTTCTGAATTTATTTTCAGATGTAAAGAGATGTACAGTGGAAGCTGTACCTAAACGCATCAGGCAAAGGACGAGTTACCCCTAATGCTGTAGGCTTTCTGCTGCTAACCTTTTCCCCATATGGACTTCATGCCTTGTTGCAAACTGTGCAGAGCCATGTTGTTAGATGCAGGGTTTGCTTCCTTCCTAGCTACCAGTTGTGCTTAGAATGAGGGGGCATATGCTAATCCAGCGCCAAGACTACCAATCCTCTACTGTCAGTCTTTGATGACATGGTACTCGTCTCTCTCTCCTGAGAGGACCCTGGCAGCAGCCATCCAAAAGGAATTGTCCACATGCAGTAACACCCATAGTTGGACCCTAAATAGGAAGTAAACAAAAGGGGAGAAGACTCAAGGCTCAAGTGTCATGTGACTGCTTTTTAGGGTAAGTAAAAAGGGACATTTGAAATGGGATAGGTTTAAAAAAATGTTTATACAGCAGTCTTTTCTTCTGGGGAAGGGCTTTAATTAATACTGTTTAGGTACAATTAGCATTTCTGGATGTTTCCTATAGCAAATCCTCAATTTTTGAGTTAAAGTGACACTAAACAATATCCTTATTCTCCAAAAATAATCCATGCACTTTCACTGCTTAAAGAGGAGCTGTGATCTGCTCTGTAAAAATTAAAAGTCAGCAGCTACAAAAGCTGTAGCTGCTGACTTTTAATAAACAGCCACTCAACCTGTCCCAGGATCCAGCAATGTCCTTACCTCAGCTGTTTTCACCTCCTGTTGTCTATCCTTGCTACCGGCATCTTAACTGTGGGCACCCAGCTGGGGACCCACTGCTCATTGTGAATGGTCCTGCAGTCTTCTGGGCTTGTCACATGTCCCAGAAGACTGCAGGGAGGAGGAAAATGTCTGCTTCTGATTGCCTAGGTGGTTGGAACAGAAGGGGGAGCAGGTACCCTCTCCCCTCTGCAAAAGTGCCACATTTCACAAACAACCTCTTTAAGCTTCTAAACCTCTGCTTTGTGTTACAGGACCATCCCCTCAGCTCTTAAGATTTCCCTATTACTTGTTAAGGCTACCTGGAGGTGGAAGGAGTTTTATAGACCATACCCCAGCAGCTTTTTTGCGCCAGTGTCCAGTTGCCTAAATGTAACCTCTTATAACCCTATGGTAAAGATTAAAGATTCTGTGTCCTGTTCAGTACTTCAAGAAAACGGTTTAACTTGCAAGTCAAAAATGCTATTTTTTCTGTGAAAAATAAGTTTGGATTTCCTCTCTGAGCTCCTAAGTTTCCTTGTTAGTCCTTCAGTATCATGGGTAGTCCAATACAATATGGGGCTTAGGAAGGCGTAAGTGGGGTTCTCCTCAAATTTTATGAAACAAGTTGTGAGTTGCACATAGTCTCATCTGCCTGTATTTAAAGCATTTGCAAAGGTAATTTTTTCAAAATTCATATAACAAACATGTTTTACATGTTCTATGTGTTTTGCATAGAGAAGCCCTGAACCTCCTCTTCTTTGGTCCCCCACTCGTGCTCTTGGCCTCTCCTCGTCTTTGTGTACTCCCATAGCAAGCTGCTTGCTGTGAGGGCACACCTGTGGGTTTGATCCCAAGCCAGCGCGGCTCAGCCTCATTCCCTGCTCTCTGACATATTTACCGGCCCCTTTTCCTGTCTCCATCCTGAAACATCCCCGACGTCAGCTGGCTGGCGTTGTGAGAAGTAGAACCCAGCAGCACTACTCAGGGGGCCAAGGTAGCACATGGAAGAGGAGGGGTGGCAAGAGCAACATTCAGTGGAACCAGTTGCCTGTATTTTCCTCTCTGCAGCACCTGATTGCTGGTGGGGAGGAGAGGCGGTAAAAAAGTGGGCATTGCCAGCATTCAGCTGCTGCAAGGAGGGAAAATTGGTTCCACTAAATGCTGCCCCGCCTCTCCAGGTTTCGGGATTGACAGCCAAGGGAAGCGATCTAACCGCCACCTGCCTGTGATCGGCAGGTAGATTGCGATAGATGGGTTGCCGACTTTCTCTTTAGAACCACTTTAATGGACCTTGCAACTCTGCCAAAATTGATATTAAGCCCCATTTCCCTTGTCATTTACCTATCTAATACCACAACCTCTGGCATTGCCCACTGATGTTCTGATAGTTGATAAAATAATGGAAGGGTTAGGGCTTCGCATGAGGAGTGTTACATAGGTTGAAAGAAGACACAAGTCCGTGTAGTTCAGACAGTAGAAATATAAATAAATTTAAAATCTCCATATACAGTACCCTGTACCTAGATTTGATCCAGAGGAAGGCAAAAAAAAAATCCTGAAGGTATGATCCAGTTTGATACCCTAAGGCAGTGGTGGGCAACCTTTTTTTTCAACTGAGCCAAATCTCGCCAAAACCACGATTGAAATTTATTTTGAGAGCCACATTTTTAAAACTGAAAATACATCCCCCATATAGTAATTCATCCCCCATATAGTAATTCATCCCCCATATAGTAAATCATCCCCCATAGTAATTCATCCCCCATATAGTAATTCATCCCCCATATAGTAATTCATCCCCCATATAGTAATTCATCCCCCATATAGTAATTCATCCCCCATATAGTAATTCATCCCCCATAGTAATTCATCCCCCATAGTAATTCATCCCCCATATAGTAATTCATCCCCCATAGTAATTCATCCCCCATATAGTAATTCATCCCCCCTATAGTAATTCATCCCCCCTATAGTAATTCATCCCCCCTATAGTAATTCATTCCCCATATTGTGTCAATTCACTTACCTTTGCTCTGTGCGTTCTTCTCGCCGTGTTCCCGCGCCGTTCTGGTCTTCAGGGCGGACTGTGAGAGGAGAGGAGTTCGTCACGCTGCCCCGCCTACATCCTAGCTGCCCCGCCTACATCCTGACAGCTGCAGAGTCCTGACTTTTGGGGCGGCCGCCCGAGAGGAGGGAGGGGAGCGGGCACCCGGCACACAGAAGAGCCGCATTTAAGTTTGTAAAGAGCCGCGGCTTGCCGACCACTGCCCTAAGGCAATTTGATATTCCATGGATCAACAATCTCGGATGTTATTACTTATAATGGTTATAGTCATTTATAATCTTCATTTAGGAGCACATCCAACTTTTTTTTTTTTTTTTTTTTTTTTAAAGAATCAACTGAGCAGGCTACAAATACAAAGAGGTAATATATTTCACATGTTCACTGCTCTTACTTCAAAGAAGCCTTTCCATATGTGAGGTTAAAGGATAAGTTTACCTTTTTACAAAAAATAATAAATGCACATTGTTTTTGCAGGTTAAAAAATGTGCATTTATTATTTGTTTCTGGAGATTGTAAACCATTGCACCCGAGATCAGCAGATGGTTGGTGCCATGTCCTGTCAGTATATCTGCTTGCCTGTACAGGATGTATGGGCAAGCAGATATACTGACAGGAAGAATCAATGAACTACCACGGCGTTCCACAGCACTGTGGTAGTTCATTGAAAACTACAAGATTACAACTGCAAAGGCTGCCGAGACTTGTAGTTCATTCACAAATTACCGTGAATGAATGACGTGGGTGAGCAGAGCCCTGCACAGGTTTGTTTTTTTGGAATTGTGTAGCTAGCGGGGAGGAGAAGATCCCCCACTAGCTGTCACCGCAGGGAGGAGCAGGGGCCGGTCTGTTCGTAACATGTTACACCCTGAATATGGGTGTAACATGTTACGAAAGGTGAACTTATCCTTTAAACCTCATTTCTTTCAGACCTTAAAGTGAATAACCTCTCTTCAGGTTTACTATATGGACCATTTATGTATTTATACATAGATGGTGTTCATATTCCATTTTAAAGAGAGGATACATTCGGTTAACCCATTTTTCTTATAGCTGAGCTCCATCTTGCCTCTTTTCAGTTTGTGTGTGCAGGTCCTAATTTTGAATTGGGCAGAAGTGCAGGTTTCATGTACACCTCGAGCCTGAGATCCATTAGAGCTTCACATTGACAGGTTTAAACACTAACCCCGGTACTGCTGCCTATACATAAGCAATGTTTTTACCTTAGAAACCTTTTTGGCAAGGGCAGGTTCACTTTAAGTAAAACCTAAAGTGTTTGAAAAAAAAAAATGCATTATCCTCAAGCTAGTCACTACACATTATTCATCTCAAAGTGCTGTATTGTAATCACTACACTGCATTCATTTCTAACCGTATACATTTTATATCTCGCTCACATCCCAGGGTCGTTGCAGGTTACTAAAATCCCTTGATACAGAATTTAAATAAACTGTAACTTGGCTAATCTTGTGTCGCTGTCTGCACAGCTCCAAGATTCTGTTAGATCTGTGTTTCCAAACCTGTCTTCCCGAGTCAGAGTTCTGCGTTTCTCCCATCTCCACATCCTTTGAGGTGGCTGGGTCTGCTCCATCCTAGTTATTTTCTACTTTTAATAATATTATCTGAGATGCATTGCAAGCCTCATCCAGCAGAGAAGGGGTTTGTTACTGAAATAGAAATTATAAGGGGGTAAAGATTAAGTTTAGCAGGCTTTTAATCATATAGTGCAAGTAGAATGTGTTCGCTTCAGTCCCTGCTTTTACCATTTTCTTAGTCCACAAAGAAGGCTGAATATCTACCAGCTTCTGATACAGTAAGTGTAGCATTCAAGAAGTTTCATTATAGTGTTTAGAATATATTTCACAAATTAAATAGATCCTGTACTGAAAGAAATAGACTACATGGTCACAAATTTGTTGCATTTCACATTCCTAAACCATGGGCATTAATAAAGAGGTCACTCCCTCCTCCCCACACTATAACTGTAATAGCTTCCATTATTCTGGAAAAACTTTCCACAAGATTTGATGAGTGTCTGAGGGAATTTGTGCCCCATCAGCCAAAATAGTAGTGGACAAGATGATCTGGCTTGTAGTTGGCCTTCCATTTCATCCCAAAAGTGTTCAGTATGGTTGAAGTCAGGAATCTGTACAGTTCACTCAAGTTCCTCCATACTAAACACATCAGAACATGTCTTTTTGGAGCTGGCTTTTCATACAGGGGTGCAGACCTGCTGGAACAAAAAAGGGTCTTCTTCTCTCCTCTCTCCTGAGCTCAGTTTTGATCAACCTTCAGTGTGCAGATTGAGTGAAAGAAATCTTTGTGAAATCCTTGTCCCACTTTTGTCATCGGGGGTTGCAGCTTCCTGCATCTTTGTATCACCCATTGGACCTGTTTGTCTGTTGAAGTTCAAACATTTTTATACTTTTTCTAATCTTTTTTTAAAATTTTGTATACAATAAAATATGTTTTGTAATCTATTCAGTGTCTTTGGTGCCTAAAAAGTCCATGTGATCCTAATTTAGGATAAGGAGTATTCTTCTTTCTACTGGGAAAAATTGGAACTGGATTTACTTCATACCATCTCCATCAAACATTTCTTCTCCAGATGGCAAGCATTTCTGAAACATGTCCTACCACGGTTTGAGTCATCTGCCTCGCTGTCTTCCATCCGTTTTACCAAAGGGTCTTACCTACCCAACGTTGCCACACCAACAGTCGACCAACTTTCTCTCATCACTCTGAATGATTAGGCTGGCTTTCATATCATGAGTTATTCTGTACTAGGTCTACGGGTTCTGTGGTCTAAGCTATTAACTGCTACAGCATTATATTGCTTTTTGTTTAATTATTTCCTTTGATAGTTCTACCTTGGCTAAACCTAGTTTCTTCACGAGCTTATCCTGCCTCTCTGGGGATGATCCCTGAGGACTCTCCCAGTTACTTTTTCTGGAAGATGCATTTAATTCACATACCGATTTATGTTTAGTAATGGAACTGTTTGCCAAGGTTAATTCACTGACGTTTTTTTTACACCACGGCTATGATGATAAATGTAACGTCTTTTGTGAAAATCTATAAAAAGTAATAGAAAAAAGTCTTCCTCAAACTGTTGCCATTAAGTTGGAGGAATAGAGTTGTCGAAAGAGTCTTTGTATCCTATAGCATTAACTTTTCTGTAGCCCGTCACTGAAAAACACTCAAACCCAATCATTTTAAAGATTGCTTACATGCTTTTGGCCACTTACTGTAGGTGTGATGGCCAGGTGTCCACAAACTTTTGCAAAAATAGGGCCTGGCATTTTTTTCTGAAATTGCTAGACATATTTTTTTCTGTTAAGATCTAGCAGATTGTGGTGGCAAGGAAGCAATGGGCAGTTTTACCTGCTAGTGCCTGTAAATCTGGTACTTTGCTTAGACTAGGTGAAGCTGTAAAAAGAACCTGTTATGACATGTGAACGTTGTTTACTAGTATGAGTTATTCAGCTCTTAGACCTAGTTCACACAGGCATCAATAGAAAGTAGTTGTCTAATCTTAGGAACGCTTGCCAAATGCCACTTCTGTTTCTATCACTTTATAATATTAGATAGTATGAATAGTTTTTGAAAGAAGGTATTTGAATCATTCCATATGAGAAACAGTGTTGTTTGCACTTGCTACTTCGAATCATTGGTTAATATCTATCGACTACAACTACAGTGGAATTGTACCGGCTGCACACAACACATTCTGGAGCAGACCTGGAATTCATGAGATGACATTGATAATGCAGTTGTCTTGAACATGGATGGCCTCATGGAATCTGGGTTAAGGACCTTAAGGAATTAGAACGTTTGCTGGAACTTCCATCCTGACCTTAAACAGCTTTGAGGTACATTGCTTGGATAGGAGTGTCATCCTGAGTGGTGTGGGGGGTTGGCGAACAGCTGTTTGTTATTGATTCCCATATTTGGGTGGAATATTCTAGCAGTACTAATTCTGTACAATTATTAATTGGAATTCCCTTGTACTTTTCGTGTTGTCACAGATACTATCCCTACCAAAGGAGAGATAATAGCATACCTACATGGCATGGCCGTGATTGTAGTTCCTTGTCCTTGTATTCACTGTGGTACCTCACGAAGATTTTGTGTTCGCAGGTGTTCTGGAGTGCTTGCCATCATAGAGGTGTTTTATGTAAGGCTTTGGGCCTAAAATAATATATGTCCAATCTTCATCTGCATTCCTCTGAAGAAATGGACCGTTGTTCACCAAACCTGTAGAGATATTACAGTCCCTCTAATAGCGATCTAGCATATTGTTGGTTTTAATAATTTATCTTTGTTGGAAATGTAGGTGGAACTTAATTACAGTCAGTAATGTGCATTGTTCTTTATATTTACATAAACTGTGTTTTAAACCTTATTTAATAAAATTGTATATGTTTTGATAGTTCTGAATTCTATACTATTTTAGGGTAGCAGGATAGTCCCATTTTTTGTTGAATGCAATATTTTGAAAGTTTGTAGCAAGGATGATGGTACTCTGTCCCAAATATAATTACAGTATTTACAATAAAACCTATAATATTTAAGTATATATGATAAATCCTATGGTCTCTGGGTACCAAGAGCATTGCGGGTGAGTTGTTTACCTTTCTTCTGGTCTAAGATAGAATTAAGTCATTGCCACTCCTCCTCTGCATGTTGTTGCTACCAAGTTGGCAGCATGGTCCCCACTGACTTCCATTGGTTTGATTGAAAGGTAGACCTAAGCAAAATAATTATTGGCATCTGATGTAGGGGACCAGCTTGTTTAAATATTCACTGCTCTTCCAGTGTTGGAAACTGAGATTAACATTTTTATTTGGCTATATTAGGACATAAACAGTTTTGCCATGAAAATGGCAGAAAAGTTTTTGTTTAAACTAGGGACTTTTTTTTTTTTTTTTAGGTATTAGGTCAGTTTGATAAAAGCCATTGCAGAGGTATGTTCCCTAGAAGAGAGCTGTAGGTGAATTGTCTTTTTTTATTTTTTCCTCTCTAACCCCCCTTCCAGTCTCCTGCCATGACAGCTCTAACATATCCTTGCTGTAGAAGATGAAAGTAAGCAGGGAGACAGGATCATGTTTTGAAGTGGAAATTATTCTAGTGCCATCTAAGTGAGAGACCGAGGACACGATCTTTCCTCCACTGAGCTAAAAAAGCAGCAGACTCCTTTATATTTTCCCTCCCTAAAGAGCGCCTGAACCGCTGAGGGTTGGGATTTGCTAAAGCTGCTGTTGGATGCTGGAGGTACAAAATTGTTCTCTGATGTTAAGGTCTCTGGCATAAAAAACATGCTCGCTTGTTTTGATATCTCTTTCCTGGTTTCAAAAGGGGCACTTAATCGGGCTTCTTCATTAAAATATTGTATGGTGGAAAGTGTTACATGCAGGGTGCAGTACATAGAGCAACCCATTAGAATGCTTCATGTGCTAGTCCGGATGTAGAATGTTGAATTTTGACAGATACTGTGTACAGGTACTTGAATTTTGACAGGTACTTTTTTGTGTCATTGCACATTCCAGGCATATACGCCAATCAGCCATAACTTTATGACCACCCACCTACTACTGAGTAGGTCCCCCTTTTGCCGCCAAAATAGTCCTGACACATTGAAACATGGATGTGGCTAGATCTCTGAAGCTATGCTGTGATATCTGGCACCAAGCCATCAGTAGCCAATCCTTTAAGTCCTGTAAGTTGCGAGGGATATACAGTTGTGACCAAAATTATTCAACCCCCACTGAAATTGAGTGTTTTGGCCAGTTTGACATTGCTTTTGATCATTCAGTCATCTTGCTTACATTTACATTAAAGAGGCACTTGTAGGTCAGACAAATATAACATAACAGTTATAATGAAATAACCACAAATGTCTTTTCTGTGCTCACAGCATTATCAGTTTTATTCAACCCCCAAGTGACATTCAATCTTAGTACTTAGTACAGCATCCTTTTACAGTTATAACAGCTTTTAAACGTGAAGCATAGCTTGACACAAGTGTCTTGCAGCGATCTACGGGTATCTTCGCCCATTCTTCATGGGCAAAGGCCTCCAGTTCAGTCACATTCTTAGGCTTGCGCACTGCAACTGCTTTCTTTAAGTCCCACCAGAGGTTCTCAATCGGATTTAAGTCTGGTGACTGCGATGGCCACTCCAAAATGTTCCAGCCTTTCCTCTGCAACCATGCTCTAGTGGACTTGGAGGTATGCTTGGGATCATTGTCCTGTTGAAAGGTCCAACGTCTCCCAAGCCTCAGGTGTGTGACGGACTGCATCACGTTTCCATCCAATATCTCCTGGTACTGAAGAGAATTCATGGTACCTTGCACACGCTGAAGCTTCCCTGTACCTGCAGAAGCAAAACAGCCCCAAAGCATGATTGACCCTCCACCATGCTTCACAGTAGGCAAGGTGTTCTTTTCATCATAGGCCTTGTTCTTCCTCCTCCAAACATAGCGTTGATCCATGGGCCCAAACAGTTCTAATTTTGTTTCATCAGTCCACAGAACACTATCCCACAACTTTTGTGGTTTGTCCACATGGCTTTTGGCATACTGCAGTCGACTCTTCTTATTCTTTGGAGACAGCAAGGGGGTACGCCTGGGAGTTCTGGCACGGAGGCCTTCATTACGCAGTGTGCGTCTTATTGTCTGGGCTGAAACTTCTGTACCCACATCTGACAAATCTTTTCTCAGTTCCTCAGCAGTCACACGGGGACTTCTCTCCACTCTACGCTTCAGGTAGCGCACAGCAGTCGAAGTCAGCATCTTCTTTCTGCCACGACCAGGTAGCGTTTCAACAGTGCCCTTTGCCTTGAATTTGCGAATGATGCTTCCTAAGGTGTCTCTTGGTATGTTTAACATCTTTGCAATCTTCTTATAGCCATTGCCCTTCCTGTGAAGAGAAATCACCTCTTCTCTTGTCTTCCTGGACCATTCTCTTGCCTTCACCATGTTTGTAACCACACCAGTAAATGTCTAGAAGGAGCTGAGTATCACAGTCATTTTAAAGCTGCCTAATTGGTGCTTATTATGCTTGATTGCTGCTCGGTGACATCCACAGGTGTTTTCAATACCTGATGGAAAGCACCTGTATGAACCTCTGTTCTTCAGAGTGGTAGTCTTTAAGGGGTTGAATAATTGTGGCAATGAAGAAACCACATAAGAACCATTTACTACTGTATTACATAAACAATTGATGTCATTTTAGTTGCATTTGGGTAGTTACAACGTCCTTGTAGGATTTGATTCTGAATACAATTCCAAATGTACACTATAGTCCCTAAACCCCTTTACAGCATTGGGGGTTGAATAATTTTGGTCACAACTGTAAACCTTGAATTGCATGTGAGTGTACTGCCAAGTGGTGTTGGGAAATGTTGGCTATACATCGCCAATTCTGAGGCAATTGTGAAATCTTTACATGCATTTTCAACCAAAATACAATTGCAGATAATTGAACTGCCTGTGCTTATCCAGTGGACTAGACTCAGTCAATCAGGATAACATAATAGGGTAAAAATGGATCCAAAATCAGAATTTGCATATGCAGGCAATCTAGGACTCAATGTATTGAATACCATGTGAGCCCCATATGGTCTATGGCTGGTATCTTTTCTAAAGGTTCTCTAGTTTAGTTCTACATCTATCTAATTCACTTTTAAACATTTTCATTATTTAAAAGGTTTACTTTACTGTTATAGAGGTTTTCACAGTATTATTGATTACTTTTGAGCATCCTTTTAATTTTAGCTTTTTTTCATGTTTGAGGAAAATACAAAGCTGAATCTATTTCTTTAAGCTGGCTCTACATTGTATGCTCAACTGGCCCGAAATTTGCTAAGGGGGTGGCCTTGTCAGGCGCCTCCTGCCTGACATCCCTTTAGAGATAAATCAGAGGAGTCAAGTGGAACATTTTCTGCCGAAAATTGCCTGCATTCAACCAAATTATATACAACTGGTTTCGTAAAATAGCTTGGGTTTTCCCTTTACTGCACTTGGCTTCATGTTTGGAAGGATAACATTTGAGTGAATGCTGGGTGTGCAGTGTTCATTTTTACATCACTGGTACCAATCATTTACTTATTGTAAATACAAGGGGTATATAAAATGTTGAATTTACTTGTTAAAATCTGTGTAATATGTACAGTTGACCTGTGAACAGTTTTATATTAAAAATCCTAGCAATATGTATTGTAAGCCTTGTAGTGTTTATTTGGCCATATAGCATGGAGACATTGACACAGAGGAACTGCAGCTGTGTGCCTTCAGCTATGAACCAAGGGGGTCGTCCTCGTGACTGTCAAAAGTAATGATTTCCAGTGAGGGTCCTTGAAACAGTGAAATATATGCTGCAATTTCCCACAGTCTTTAAAGCCCTGGCTATGGCAGCTGTAGGATTAACGGAGATTAGCCGCCTCTCCGCAACCTCCCTAGTGTGTACCCTGTACGAATGCCTCATAATAACTATTGATAGGAAACACATCCTGCATAGAGCCCAGACCTTTGGTGTCTGCTGAGGCTGCATTTTTAGGCTTTCTTATTTATTTACTTTTTCTACATTGAGAATCAATGACAAGCAGTGTTAAAATTCTTTTTTCTTTTCCAAAGAAACCAGCAGGTTGTAGTTATTGGCTGGACGACTGTTTGTATGTAATCCTGTTTTGATTTTTGAGGGCTGCTAATATGCACAATAACTAAACTACATCATTATTTCTGTGTCTGCCTTTCTCTGAGTTTGTTAGGAATCTTTGGAAGCAATTCTGTGCATGTCTCTCAACCCCAACTATTGCAACATCATCACATGTTCATTGAACATTTTTATTGGTTCCTGTAAGCAGTGCAAGTTATTTTGCTGATTTAAATATTCCTACTCCTGACAAGCTGATGAGGTGTAACAGAATACAGGAGCTGTGCGCAAACTGTTGGCACTATATAAACCCTGTATAATAATAATAATAATAATCTGTTTTACATTCTTTAGCAGTTCTATAACAGTGGGAGATATAGGGATCCCATGTGTTTTTTTTTTTCCAGAATTCTTCTAAAATGGCATTGTTCTTATGTTAAATGACCAGCTTATTTGCAAATAGTGTTTATCATTTCCACTCCATGAAGTACAGCTGGATTCATCTTTTGTTCCAAATTCTCAAAATCTTATTAAGCATAAATGTCACACTGGTGAATAGGTACATCATAGAATAGCATGAGGTGCACAAATATGTGGCCCATCAGAACAATGGAAGTGAGAACTTCTGGGGTAATACAGAACTTTTTTATTTTGGAAATAATATTTTGTCTACCAAGCTAACTGTAGATCCCAGCAGATCAGCTATTTGTTTTTAATCCATTTTAGTTGGGTTTAGCGGATGTTACAACATCCTGGTAGATCCATTCAGGCTATGCTGAAAGGCTCCTCCAGATGCTTCTGAATTGGGTTTTTATTTTTGCCTCTATGACAACCTTACATACAACATTGGGAAAAAAAAGTGGTAAAACCCTAGATCCCAGCAAAACTCTCAAAGAATAGCAATATATAGTAAAAAATGTTTTATACTTGCAACCTTGCTTGATTTTCCTGGATATATTTTAGGCTAGACATTAGGCAAACAGCTAGGTAAAATATGAAATCCATATACAGGAACTGTACTTGCCAATAAATGTTTTGTGATCACCCATTTATATAATCCAGGCTTTTCTTCCATACAACATACCATGACCTCACTTTTCTCTGCTGTTAAGGTATACAGCTTAGTCAATAGCCTGCCCACAGTCTATAATTCAACAAAAAACAGCTTGTGTATTTATGATAGTCAAAATACATGTAATTGTTTTTGTGAATACTATTCTGCATGGATGTGTGTGATTTTCTATGTGTCTGGTGCCCAGGTCTCTTTAGAGGAACTAAGGCATTTTAAACTTGCTTATTCTTTTAAAAATGTGCTTATTCTTTACCTAGACAATATCTACCAAAACAAGGAAAGTGGGTTTACTGGCTTGACCCTATGGACTTGCTGTGCCTAGAACACAACTCTTTAAAATTTTGCTTTATGCCTTATGTTTGGAAAATGATCATCCTTTTTATACTGTATAAAAGCTATTAAGCTACAGCAATTACTGTCTCTCCAGTTTGGCACCAGGCAACAAAAACAAGAATTTATTTTGTTCTGCAAAATTGTCCTTTATGAATACAGCAGCCTTGAATTGGATACCTTTTTTCCTTTATCTGCCTGCTCCCGTAGATTTAGATGCACTTGCTAATATACGCTGATTTGGCTTTGAAATTGTCACAGAATGCTGAATTACAGGGAACAAATAACCCTACAGGTATTGCGAGCGGTGACTTTGATGAATAGATGCCTGTACACGCAGAGTGCGCATGCAGATCGGTTGCTGTAATGTAATGTTTAATACAGACAGAGCACTACTGTATATGATTAGGCCAGCAAGAACGTGACACTTGTAATAGATTTATATTACTCAAGGACTACTTATTGGGAAAAGCAGGGATCTGTTTCCTGTAATGTACGTGCAGACAATGCACATCATGTATGAATAGTGTTCATAAAGGGCCAGTCCTCAATGAATCATTTGGGTGCATGCAGATGGTGAAAAGGCTGAACCATTCACTTGTTACACCTCTTGGTGACTTTTTGCTGGAGCTACTTGTTGTACCTCCATCCATCACAGTGTTTTATGTCCATACTGCAGGAGTCGTCTTGGTGCTTCTGCAAGATTTTCCGTTGATTAATATATATATATATATATATATATATACACACAGTATCTCACAGAAGTGAGTCCCCCCCCCCCCCCCTCACATTTTTGTAAATATGTTATTATATCTTTTCATGTGACAACACTGAAGAAATTACACTTTGCTACAATGTAAAGTAGTGAGTGTACAGCTTGTATAACAGTGTAAATTTGCTGTCCCCTCAAAATAACTCAACACACAGCCATTAATGTCTAAACCGCTGGCAACAAAAGTGATTACACCCCTAAGTGAAAATGTCCAAATTGGGCCCAATTAGCCATTTTCCCTCCCCGGTGTCATGTGACTCGTTAGTGTTACAAGGTCTCAGGTGTGAATGGGATGCAGGTGTGTTAAATCTGGTGTTATCGCTCTCACTCCCATACTGGTCACTGGAAGTTCAACCTGGCACCTCATGGCAAAGAACTCTCTGAGGATCTGAAAAAAAAAAAAGAATTGTTGCTCTACATAAAGATGGTCTAACTATAAGAAGATTGCCAAGACCCTGAAACTGAGCTGCAGCACGGTGGCCAAGACCATACAGCGGTTTAATAGGACAGGTTCCACTCAGAACAGGCCTCATCATGGTCGACCAAAGAGTGTTGAGTGCACGTGCTCAGTGTCATATCCAGAGGTTGTCTTTGGGAAATAGACGTCACATCCAAGAACAATACAGAGACCTCGATGACAGGAGGTGTGTACGTCCAAGCTTGCCTTAATAAGAAAAGTCACGATTTGCATATTCAGTTGCTTATATTTCGTGGTCTACTGATTTTCTTGGTATGCATATTTCACTGTTTAGGAATTTGTTCATTGTATATCCAGCTTGAGTTTCCCAGCTTTAGGACAGCTTTACTCTAAATTTGGGAGACACTTTGTAATGGCAGATACTTCATAGAGCACCAATGTTAAGCTGCTGGTCTGGTTAGTGGGTATCAAGTGCTTGCATGTATGTTTACCTTCTTTCTAGAATTTCCTTGAAGCTTTTCACCCCTGGTTTCTCTGTAATGGAAGTTGTGACCAGAGCCTGTATGGTTGCTTTGTATCGCTCCCCTTGCTTTCACTTGTACCTTCTTCCTTGAAAGAAATGTAAAGGGTGATCCTATTGAAAGGAAAAAGGAAGACCGGAGGGGACAGAAGGGAAGGGATCATAGATTTTGTTATAGAACACCTGGAAGGTATGGCTGCAGGGGTGTTCATTGTAAAAGCTGAGTATTGGTAAAGAGGTGCCTGTTAGCCAGACCAGCAGCCAGTTTAGCTCATTAAAACTACCAGAGCGCACATTTTAATGAAGCTGAAAGACTCCCCTTAAAATATAAATTGGATAGGTGCTTGGCTGTAGTAGCTCCAATAACAGTAGCACTCTCTCCGATAGTGGGAAGAGGAGGCACAGGAGTTCTGGCTGGAGGACATTTTAGGTTGGGTTTAATTCTCAGCCCATATGTCCCTTTGACCTGACCTTGTCAACCTTAAGCTGCTCTCAGTTATGTGAAAAATGCAGTTGTTAGAGCTTTATATTAATTTACAGCAGGATAACTATGGCTCCCTGCCAAAGCTGTCTTCAGAGGAAAGGTCGGCAGTGGGGTGGAGGGCTCTGTGTGTTTCCATTAGGAATGGAAGAAGACAGAATACTGTGCAAAGAGCAATGTAATGTTTCTTAGCTTGTAAAGTGTTTGAGAATTTTTTTTTATATACATATATAAATATAGCCTTAAGAGACCACTTGGGGTGAATCTGAGGTTGACTTTCACAAAGGCGGCCTTAAAAGCAGACTAATAAGGGTTTTTGGTTAGATGCATTTAAAATCTCTTTTTTAGAACTTTGCAAGCTGGAAAAACTGCTGTTGTAAACCTCTTTTTATTTGATGGAATTTGTATAACATCTTTATTTTAGTAAACATTTAGGCTTCTTTCACATGGGAGTACTTAAGTGTACTCCCATGCAAGGGCTGTGTTTGCCCACATGTGGATTATTATTATTATTATACAGGATTTATATAGCGCCAACGGTTTGCTCAGCGCTGTGCATTATAGTGGGAGACAATACAAATGCACATTTGTCAACTGGGATTCCGCAGCTGCATGGACAATTTGATATCTGTGTAGGTCTGCCTTCAGGGACTCGCACCCAAACTCCTGTCATGTTTGGAGCAGCGGCTGTGTCCATACATCCGCTGCATTCCAATTGACATAAATGGTACTGCCTGCATGGAACACTTGTGCGGGCAAACCTTGCTCAGGCATATGCTTTTAAAGCATTATTTTTTTTTTTTTTAATCAGAACCTGTATTGAATATTTGCCATTTTACAGGTTCCACAAATTCTCAAAACATAGAATCCAATACATCAAGTCATAAAAAAGTAAACAAATACAATTACAATGTCCAACACTATATAGCCTGAGGCAAATCCGAGTGTGTTTCAGTGTTAAGTCCGATTGCCCCACCAGTGGGCTGAAAGAGCAGGTATGAGAATGGTCCCACAGTGTGTTAGTAGCTACATATTATACCTTGACTGTGAATATAAAAACAATATTGCAGATATCAACCTACCTCAATATCCTGTTCAGGACTAGGGCAAGCGAAGATGGCCAAAGATCCCGAACCTGAAAGAAGATTGGGTAAAGATGTTGGTGAAAGTGAGGGAGTAATAGATGAGTTTAGTGCTGCTTCCAGTATCCTTCCTTTATCAATGAATAGACTATTATTAGGTTTGCAAACATTTCAGTATAGATAAACTGTATTATTATTATTATTCAGTATTTATATAGCGCCAATGGTTTGCTCAGCGCTGTAAACAGTATAATCAACCTGTACCTAAAGAAGGAGGTATTGGACAGCAACAATACATGTCAACATTTCACAAACGCATGACAAGGATCCTAGCAGCCCGCATATGTCAGATAAAAGAGGCTATTTATTAGTCATAGGCCCTATGAAACATTTAAAGTAGGTGCAGTGTTTCTTTAAGACTCGTGACAAGGAACAAGAATAATACAAGGGCATCTAACGTTGGTGCCTTCACAAGATACAAAATCAGCAGGTAGCAATGGGGGAAGAAGTAGAACAGATGGAAGGAAAAAGTAATCATTTGAAAAGGTGAGTACCCATTTTGGATGTCATCTCTGCCAGAATAGCGGGCAGGAAACCCACTTATTTGTTAAAGGGCTGGAATTTAGTTGAGTTGGAAAAATTGATCCAGGCATGCTATAGTGTAATGAACTTGGATTTCATTGTATAGACCAGTGGTTCTCAACCTTTCTAGCGCCGCGACCCCTTAATACAGTTCCTCATGTTGTGGTGACCCCCAACCATAAAATTATTTTCGTTGCTACTTCATAACTGTAATTTTGCAGTAGGAGGAATAGTGCCCCGTCATTGGTGTCAGTGGGAGGAATAGTGCCCCCTTCATTGGTGTCAGTGGGAGGAATAGTGCCCCATCCTTGGTGTCAGTGGGGGAGGAATAGTGCCCCATCATTGGTGTCAGTGGGAGGAATAGTGCCCCGTCATTGGTGTCAGTGGGAGGAATAGTGCCCCGTCATTGGTGTCAGTGGGAGGAATAGTGCCCTGTCATTGGTGTCAGTGGGAGGAATAGTGCCCCGTCATTGGTGTCAGTGGGAGGAATAGTGCCCCGTCATTGGTGTCAGTGGGAGGAATAGTGCCCCGTCATTGGTATCAGTGGTAGGAATAGTGCCCCGTCATTGGTGTCAGTGGGAGGAATAGTGCCTTGTCATTGGTGTCAGTGGGAGGAATAGTGCCCCGTCATTGGTGTCAGTGTGAGGAATAGTGCCCCATCATTGGTGTCAGTGGGGGGGAATAGTGCCCCATCATTGGTGTCAGTGGGGGGAGGAATAGTGCCCCATCATAGGTGTCAGTGGGGGGAATAGTGCCCCATCATAGGTGTCAGTGGGGGGAATAGTGCCCCATCATAGGTGTCAGTGGGGGGAATAGTGCCCCATCATAGGTGTCAGTGGGGGGAGGAATAGTGCCCCATCCTTGGTGTCAGTGGGGGGAGGAATA
This sequence comes from Staurois parvus, assembly GCF_062004578.1. NCBI lineage: Eukaryota > Metazoa > Chordata > Amphibia > Anura > Ranidae > Staurois > Staurois parvus. The sequence continues at coordinate 16,387,151 of NW_028317950.1, read as the reverse complement.
GTGCCCCATCCTTGGTGTCAGTGGGGGGAGGAATAGTGCCCCATCCTTGGTGTCAGTGGGGGGAGGAATAGTGCCCCATCCTTGGTGTCAGTGGGGGGAGGAATTGTGCCCCATCGTTGGTGTCAGTGGGGGGAGGAATCGTGCCCCATCCTTGGTGTCAGTGGGGGAGGAATAGTGCCCCATCGTTGGTGTCATTTGGGGGAGGAATAGTGCCCCATCGTTGGTGTCAGTGGGAGGAATAGTGCCCCATCATTGGTGTCAGTGGGAGGAATAGTGTCCCATCGTTGGTGTCAGTGGGAGGAATAGTGCCCCATCATTGGTATTAGTGACACCAATGATGGGGCACTATTCCCACTGACACCAATGATACTTACCTTGCAGACCCCTGCTCCAGCCTGGGCTCGCTTGCTCCCTCCCTCTCCCATGGTACCGACACTTACCTGTCAGATGTCTTCCTTCTCCGGCCGCTCTCCTCCTCTTCACTCGCTTGATCTTCGCGGTGCCGCTCGGCTCCTCCTCTCCAAGCTCCACCTCCTTGCCGGTGATTGGCCGCCTGTGTGCCTCTCCTGAGCTACAGTGCCGGCGGCCAATCACAGGCGAGGATTGATCTCGAGGTGTGTCCAGATGACAGGGGCGGCATGTCATCCCGCCCACACCTGGAGACGGCGGCGGCGAGGAGCGGTGTCTCGGTTCCTAAGACCATCGGAAATATGTGTTTTCCGATGGTCTTAGGCGACCCCTGTGGAAGCGTCGTTCGACCCCCAAAGGGGTCGCGACCCCCAGGTTGAGAACCGCTGGTATAGACCATCAACAGCTGGAACTCCAGGCCCCTGCCTCCTGGGCCGCTGCTCCGTGTGTCCACTCACTGGCTGTGATTGACAGCAGTGGGATCCAGTGGCCGAGACTCCAATCCACATCGCTAAATTGAGATGGGGCTTAGGTGAATATTAGGGGGGCTTTGGGAGGATGCTGCACAGAGAAGGTTTTATACCTTCGTGCATAGAATGCACGAAGGTAAAAACCTTCAGCCTTTACAACCACTTTAATGCTTGTCACTATATATGAATATGACTTCACACTGCTTTTTGTAAAATCACAGTACCTGCTGGAGCAAGGTTGACACTATAATCACAGTATATCTGGCAGGATAACAGCAACTATTATGACAAAAGAATTGTCTATTATGTACTATATGACACCACAACACCAACTGTGCCATCATATAGTTGCATTTAAAGCCAAACTGAACCTTCATTTTAAATCTGCTAAACATATTCCTTGTTCATTAAAGCAAAAGTGTTTTCTTTCTGAAGCAGCCACAGCCTGAGTGCACCAGCTGCAGAGTGAACTCTGTGGGGAAGCAGCAATCTCTCTGCAGAGTTCTGGTAGACCTATAGCTCTGCAATTAGGAAACTTGATGCTCTCTTTTGATAGCTGTGTGTCTGATTTTAGACTCTTTATAGAGAGATCTGGGATCTATTAGACCTCGGATGTCTCCTGTGCCCATAAAAGCTGATCGTTAAAAAACAATACCGGGATTATGCCTGTAGCTGCAGAAATCATCCCAGTGTACCACTTGAAAGCCAGAAAGTAAATATACTGTATCTACACGTTAAATTTAAGGAAATACTAACAATGTTAACACAGTCTACAAATGCGCTTCACGTACGTCAATAACAGTTTTTCTTCTACAGAATAAACAACAGCAAAACTGACTTTCCTCAACGTCTTACAAGATTTATTACAGTTATCATTTGATTGGTCCCCAGAACAAGTTCTGTGATTGGCCAGTATGGTTTGCATTTAAAATCTTCTTAAACACTTGAAGCAATAATTCTAGCATCAGACCCCCTCTGTAACCCATGACTGGTGTTAAGATGAGCAAACAAAATGGAGTCAGATCACTAGCATCTATACATACATATATCTATATATTCAATGATATATTCCATGTTCCTCTTGTAATACTTTTCTAAGTACTTTGTATCTTGTTTTTCTCTGTTCTGAATTCTTTTTGGTATTATATAACCTTTTGTACCATATGCTGTTGTTGTTTGGTGGGACAGTTGTGTTTTCTATTTTCCGAGAAATGGTTTGGCTGGACAATTATAATTATTTCTCAGAAATGATCATCATATTGAAAAGTCCCGTGGCCTCCTTTTACGTACTTGTAGTTTGAAGTATTGAGTGTTTATGTGACAGGTAACCTTTATCTTGTCCAAGAGACTAGCGTGATCCAAATGTGTGTTTAGACAATCAGTTAGAATTTCTCCTGATTTGGTATTGTGCCCGTCATAAGAAATCATTGTGTAAGAATGGTATAAAAAGGCTTGACTATGTAAAATGTTTCATCACATTGTTTTCTGTATGCATTGTGATCCAATGTACATTGTAACGTCTATGAGTAAACTTATCTCAGACTAATGCAACTCGATTGGAATCGATGTCCTTCATTGAAACGGCGTACTTAACAATAGTAACCTGTAAAAGCTTTTAAAGCATTGCTTATGGAGATTTTTAAGTACTGTAGTTTGGCGCTATTCCGCTAGTTTGTGCAGTTTTAAAGTATTACAGTGAGGAACAGAAGTATTTGAACACCCTGCGATTTTGCAAGTTCTCCCACTTAGAAATCATGGAGGGGTCTGAAATTCACTTTGTAGGTGCATTCCCACTCTGAGAGACAGAATTAAAAAAAAATTCAGGAAATCACGTATGATTTTTTAAGAATTTATTTGTCTTGCACTGCTGAACATAAGTATTTGAACACCTAAGAAACAGCAAGAATTCTGGCTTTCAAAGACCAGTTACTGTGCCTTTAAAAAATCCACCTCTACTCCACTCATTAATCTAACTTAGTAGCACCTGTCTGAGCTCTTTAAAGACACCTGTCCACCCCACAGTCAGTCAGACGCCAACTACTACCATGGGCAAGACCAAAGAGCTGTCAAAAGACACCAGAGACAAAATTGTGGACCTCCACAAGGCTGGAAAGGGCTGCGGGGCAATTGCCAAGCAGCTTGGTGAAAATAGATCAACTGTTGGGGCAATTGGTAGAAAATGGAAGAGGCTAAAGACGACTGTCAGTCTCCCTCGGACTGGGGCTCCATGCAAGATTTCACCTCATGGGGTATCACTGAAGATAATAAAGGTGAGGAATCAGTCCAGAACTACAAGGGAGGAGCTGGTCAATGACATGAAGAGAGCTGGGACCACAGTTTCAAAGGTCGCTGTCAGTAGAACACTACGCCGCCATGGTTTCAAATCATGCATTGCACGGAAGGTTCCCCTGCTCAAGTCATCACATGTCCAGGCCCGTCTGAAGTTTGCCAATGACCATCTGGATGATCCAGAGGAGGCATGGGAGAAAGTCATGTGGTCAGATGAGACCAAAGTAGAACTTTTTGGTCTAAACTTCACTCATCGTGTTTGGAGAAAAAATAAGGATGAGTTGCATCCCAAGAACACTATCCCTACTGTGAAGCATGGGGGCGGTAACATCATGCTTTGGGGGTGCTTTTCTGCGAAGGGGACAGGACGACTGCGCTGTATTAAGGAGAGGATGAATGGGGCCATTTATTGTGAGATTTTGAGCAACAACCTCCTTCCCTCAGTCAGAGCATTGAAGATGGGTCGTGGCTGAGTCTTCCAACATGACAACGACCCGAAGCACACAGCCAGGATAACCAAGGAGTGGCTCCGTAAGAAGCATATCAAGGTTCTGGAGTGGCCTAGCCAGTCTCCAGACCTAAATCCAATAGGGAGCTGAAACGCCGTGTTGCTCAGTGACAGCCCCAAAACCTGACAGATCTAGAGGAGATCTGTGTGGAGGAGTGGGCCAAAATCCCTGTTGCAGTGTGTGCAAACCTGGTCAAGAACTACAGGAAATGTTTGACCTCTGTAATTGCAAACAAAGTCTTCTGTACCAAATATTAACCCTGATTTTCTCAGGTGTTCAAATACTTATGTTCAGCAGTGCAAGACAAATAAATTCTTTAAAAATCATACAGTGTGATTTCCTGAATTTTTTTTTTAATTCTGTCTCTCAGAGTGGGAGTGCACCTATAATGTGAATTTCAGACCCCTCTATGATTTCTAAGTGGGAGAACTTGCAAATACTGTTCAAATACTTCTGTTCCTCACTGTACATGTTTGGTATCTATTTACTCAGCGTAACACCATCTATTATATTTTATTTTGTGTACATTAAAATTCATTAAAGTGTACTTTTTCCCAAAAAATTGCATTCAAAAAACTGCTGCGCTAATACCATGTAATGTAAAAAATTGCAAAACCAACCATTTAATTCTCTAGAGCCTCTGCTAAAAAAAATATGTTTGGATGTTCTGACAGCAAAAAAAAGCTGATTTTTACATGTAAACAAAAAGTGTCAGAAAAGGCCTGGTCTTCACATTTGTGTTTCTTTTTAGACTAAAATAGACATAACTTTTTTGTACCACATATACCGTATATACTCGAGTATAAGCCGAGTTTTTCAGCACATTTTTTGTGCTGAAAAACGGCCCCCTCGGCTTATACTCGAGTCAACGTCTGCAGGGGGCTGCTGTCTCTTACCTGGCTCCGGTCCCACGACGATCCGGTCCAGGAAGCGCGGCTGCTCCTTCATTCGGTTCGTCCACTGGATGTTCGCGCGGCTGCTCGGCTCCGCCTTCTCACCGGTGATTGGCCGCCAGAACTGTAGCTCAGGAAAGGCACACAGGCGGCCAATCACCGGCGAGGAGGCGGAGCTGAGCGGCCCCGCGAAAATCGAGTGAAGGAGATGCAGGTAAGTGTGCCGTGCTTAGGTGCTGCTGCAACCACATATGCTGGCTGCAGCAGCACCATACTGGAACAGGGGTCAGCAAGTGTCAGTGGGAGGAATAGTGCCCCATCATTGGTGTCACTGATACCAACGATGGGGCACTTTTCCTCCCCCCCACTGACACCAACGATTGGGCACTATTCCTCCCCCCCCCCCCCCTGACACCAATGATGGGGCACTATTCCACCCCCCACTGACACCAATCATGGAGCACTATTCCACCCCCCACTGACACCAATCATGGGATACTATTCCTCCCCCCCACTGACACCAACGATGGGGCACTTTTCCTCCCCCCCACTGACACCAACAATGGAGCACTATTCCTCCACCCCCCCACTGACACCAATGATGGGATACTATTCCTCCCACTGACACCAATGTTGGGACACTATTCCTCCCACTGACACCAATGATGGGACACTATTCCTCCCACTGACACCAAAGATGGGGCACTATTCCACTGACACCAATAATGGGGTGCTATTCCCCCCACTGATACTAATGATGGGGCACTATTCCTGCCACTGATACCAATGATGGGGCACTATTCCTCCCACTGACACCAATGATGGGGCGCTATTCCTCCCACTGACACCAATGATGGGGCACTATTCCTCCCACTGACACCAATGATGGGGCACTATTCCTCCCACTGATACCAATGATGGGACACTATTCCTCCCACTGACACCAATGATGGGGCACTATTCCTCCCACTGATACCAATGATGGGGCGCTATTCCTCCCACTGATACCAATGATGGGGCACTATTCCTCCCACTGACACCAATGATGGGGCGCTATTCCTCCCACTGACACCAATGATGGGGCACTATTCCTCCCACTGACACCAATGATGGGGCACTATTCCTCCCACTGACACCAATGATGGGACACTATTCCTCCCACTGACACCAATGATGGGGCACTATTCCTCCCACTGATACCAATGATGGGGCACTATTCCTCCCACTGATACCAATGATGGGGCACTATTCCTCCCACTGACACCAATGATGGGGCACTATTCCTCCCACTGATACCAATGATGGGGCACTATTCCTCCCACTGACACCAATGATGAGGCACGATTCCTCCCACTGACACCAATGATGAGGCACGATTCTTCCCACTGGTGTTCCCACCCTCGGCATATACTCGAGTCAATAGTTTTTCCCAGTTTTTTGTGGTAAAATTAGGTACCTCGGCTTATATTCGGGTCGGCTTATACTCGAGTATATACGGTATTTGAATTCTGATTTTATATTGAATTGTGTTTAAATTGGCATATAAACATTTTGCATTTGTTGAAAATAACATTTCCTACAAACCTGCAAAGGTTCAAAACATTAAAATTTCCAAACGCATCCACAATTTTTGCCACCACTGTATTTACATAGCTATAATAGTTTCACCTTGCATTATATTACCGCAATGCTCCCAGAAAAGATCTTTTTGAAAACACTGGACACTCTGTAGTCACTACTGACATGAAGCACCTTAGGTAGTGGGAGACTGATGTGATCTTTGGCTTCGATGTTTGAGGACAGCATTACCATACTTTTTCATTATGCATTATGATCAGAAGTTAAATAAATGAAATAAAATAAGTTTACATCTTTAAGGTCTTGTTCACATGGGGTGTATGAATTTGTGCCTCGTGTGAGGGCTGTGTATACCTGCATGCAGATGCCCAGTTGTATCGTGCATCCCCGTACTGGCAGTCTCAAAAATGATCAACTGGGATGAGTGCACAGGCAGGGTTCAGGGACTGCACCTATGTAATGTCATATTGGGACTGTGTCCTAATAGACATTAAAGGGACTACCTGCACAGGGCATCCCTGTGCGGGTAAACGTGGCCTTGCATGGGTATATGGTATTATATGCCCTGTGTGACCAAGGCCATACACAGCCCTGACACTGGGCATGGATTCATACGCTCCATGTGAACAAAGTCTAAAAATAAAACCTATGTGCAAATATTTTCTATTAACCCTCACCAAATGTCAAGTGCAATTCAGATTTACCTCTGTGCTGGAAATTCAGGTTCTCAGGTAACACACATCTGAATGACTTGGGATACACATACTGCAACTCCTGGCATTTCTAAATCTTCAGTTTGCTGGAGCAGTCAGCAAATGCAGAGCTGGTGCTTGGCTTTCTTATTCGACAACTCAGCATGTATTGGACACACCGAGGCAGAGAAGCATCTTAAATATTTGTACAGTAAAATAAGAATTGTTATTTCAATATACTAAAAAATATGAGCTTTCATTAATAAAAAAATAATCGCACTATAGTTTCTTTTAATAATGATAATTTTATAAGGCTACGTTCACACTAGCATTGTGTGCAGGTGGCAGAGAGGAGTTTGGGAAGCGTTTTTACCGCTTCCCAAACGCCTCGGACAATTCTGCACAATTCTGCACAACGGGAGCATCGCGTCGCGGCAAAACGGACGCCTCTGGTCGAGTCAGGAGGCGTTGAAGCCTCTTATTCTAGTCTATGGTGCCGCTCTGCAAACGCCCGGCCGGCGTTTGCGGGGCGTTTGCAAAGCGGTAACACCATTCAAACTTCATTATAGGTGTTTGTGGGGCGTTTGTAACGCTCGGCAAACAACTAGCAACTGCCGCTAAACCGCGCTTGCGGCGTTTGCCGAGCGTTAAACGCTCCACAAATGCCGGACTAACGCTTGCCAAACGCTATAGGGGCATTTGGCAAGCGTTGGTAAAACAGTCAAGTGTGAACGAGCCCTAATAAGCATTAGTACCATTTAGGAAGTTTCCTGGTTTTGTTGTGTGGCTTAGTTTTGATCTTTGTCCACTATCCAGCATTTGTACAAGGCTGTGTGTGTTTTGAGTTTATTCCTCCACTAAACAGGCCATAATAAAGGTTGATGGCCACCAACCATCATTTAACTGTTTGCTGGGGCTGACAAGTAACTGACAGCTCCCTTTGCGCTGCTAAACGATGTTAAACACATTCAGCTGTAACAATGGCCTTGTATTGTCAGTATTTTTATCTCTGCATCTCCTTTCAGCCTAGGATTGATACTGCCAGGCCTTGCTGTCTCCTGTATGACAGGCTCCTGCTGGGGGTAGACATTGCAGCACAGGTCTTCAGGTAATGAATCACAAACCTCACCATGGCCCAGCAAGGACATTAGAAACTGCGTTGGAAGCATTCATACCAATTAGCCCATGTGACCTTTCATTCAAGGTATCCTTTAATAAGAGCCAAAATGAAGTCCCCCTGCTGTGTCCAGGCTCATTGTAGCTTTTGTTGCCTGCTAGTTGTGTATTCCTGGGGAATTGGCTGCAAAAAGAACTATTGAAGCCTTGAAGAATGAGTGTCTGTATGCCTCATCAGTGACTCTGTCTCCACTGGGCCCCCTTGGATGTGATATAAGCACTGCACATTTAACAATGGCTCATTTTGCAGCGTTGTTGTGCCTGTCTGGAATGGGACTTGTACCATAAACTGTCCCAACACTACACATTATTTGTCTATAATTGGCCATGGTGACAGATCTTCTAATAATCTGAACATTGTAATTCTTTAAAAAGATTGTGCTTAGCTATTTTAGTTTCAAGACAGGTGTTGAAAATTTTAAATGGATCAGCTTGTCTGTCATAACATACCAATTTTGAAGCTTATAGATATTCTGTTTTGGTAACAATGATATTCTTAAAGGGCTCTTGTCACTATAGGCTGCAAAGATAATAAAAAAGGTGGAAAGTGCCAATTTTTTTCTCTGGGAAAGTTTTTGAGTATTTGAGAGAGGCGCAATTAATCACTACCTCCAGTTCTATTAAGAGCGACCCAGCTGTATTCATATTTTTATAGCAACCTATATAGAATGTTTGCTTTGGAGCAATATTTGTGACTTTATTACAGTTAATATTGCATGCAGGTACTGCTGCACACTGTATATAAACTCCAGTGTAAAGTAAATGAAAGTCAGGATGGACCTCCTCCATCTTTCATGCCTCTCTGACACGTTTCACCCACATTTGGCTTAATGGTACCGTATTTATTGGCAATTAAAATACACTGCTCAAAAAAATTAAAGGAACACTTTATAGCATCAAGTCAGTTAAACTCCTGGGATATTGGTCTGGTCAGTTAAGCAGCAGAGGGGGTTGTTAATCAGTTTCAGCTGTTTGCTGTTATTGAAATTAACAACAGGTGCACTAAATGGGCAACAATGAGATGACCCCCAAAACAGGGTTGGTTTTACAGATGGAGGCCAGTGACATTTTTTTCCCTACTCATCTTTTCTTACTGTTTTCACTAGTTTTGCATTTGGCTAGTTTCAGTGTCACTACAGGTAGCATGAGGCCATACCTGGATGCTACAGAGGTTGCACAGGCAGTCCAACTCCTCCAGAATGGCACATCAATACGTGTCATTGCCAGAAGGTTTGCGGTGTCTTCCAGCTCAGTCTCAAGAGCATGGAGGAGATTCCAGGAGACAGACAGTTACTCTAGGAGAGCTGGACAGGACCGTAGGAGGTCCTTAACCCATCAGCAGGACCGGTATCTGATCCTTTGTGCAAGGAGGAACAGGATGAGCACTGCCAGAGCCCTACAAAATGACCTCCAGCAGGCCACTGGTGTGAATGTCTCTGACCAAACAATCAGAAACAGACTTCCTGAGGGTGACTTGAGTGCCCGGCGTCCTCTACTGGGCCCTGTGCTCACTGCCCGTCACAATAGAGCTCCATCGGCATTTGCCATTGAACACCAAAATTCACAGGTCCGCCACTGGTGTCCTATGCTTTTCATAAATGAGAACCGGTTCACCTTGAGCACATGTGACAGACGTGAAAGGGTCAGGAGAAGCCGTGGAGAATGTTATGCTGTCTGTAACATCGTTCAGCATGACCGTTATGGTGGTAGGTCAGTGATGGTCTGGGGAAGCATGCACAGCATGCATCCTGGGAGGGATGCACAGACCTCTGCAGGCTAGACAATGGCACCCTGACTGCCATTCGGTATCGGGATGAAATCCTTGGACCCATTGTCAGACCCTATGCTGGTGCAGTGGGTCCTGGGGCACGACAATGCTCGGCCTCATGTGGCAATAGTATGCAGGCAGTTCCTGGAAACTGAAGGAATTGATAGCATTGAATGGCCCCCACACTCGCCTAACCTAAATCCAATAGAACACCTCTGGGATATCATATTTCAGTCCATCCGACGCTGCCAGCTTGCACCTCAGAGTGTCCAGGAACTCAGTGAGGCCCTGTCCAGATCTGGGAGGGAATACCCCAGGACACCATCCTTCATCTCATTAGGAGCATGCCTCGACTTTGTCAGGCTTGCATACAAGCATGTGGGGGCCATAGAGTACCATTTTGAGTTGCCGCAATGAAATTTCAGCGAAATGGACTAGATTACTGCATTATTTTTTCACTTTGATTTTCAGGATGTCTTTGAATTCAGTCCTCTGCAGGTTGATAATTTTCATTTCCATCAAACGATGGGGCATCCTTATGTTCCTAACACATTACCCAGTCCACATCAGTATAGATATCCAGCATGAGATTTTTCTCCATTGAGATCTGATGTGTTTTCAAAGTGTTCCTTTAATTTTTTTCAGCAGTGTAATTTTAACTAAACTTGTTTTTATTACAGCTTAAAGAGGAACTTCAGTCTCCTTTCTTTTGGCTCGACCCCCACCTCTCCCTTCCTGGCCCCTGGGTACACATATGCGCATGTGCAGACGTTGCAAGTTTGGGACATCCATGAAAGCCCCATCACCAGGAATGCGTGGGGAGACCCCATGCACGTGCAGATGTGCCGCAGAGCTCTGCCATGACCCAAAGCCCTGCACACATGCACAATCTGTTGGTGCAGGGTGCAAAGCTCATACTTGCCTAGGCAAGAAATGCAGAAGTGCTGCTTTGGAGCACAAAAAATTGAATAAAGAAAACAAAAAAAAAATCCTAATATTGTAATTCAATGCAAAATCTATCCAGTCTTAAAATGCTCCCCTCTCCCTCCTAACACCTTTTACCTTGGTAAGAAAGATCTGTATATGTACCTATTTTCAGGCTATTTTAGTTCGGTCACATGATCTACCCTGTTTCAGGAGAAAGGAGAGAGCGCTCCGACAACAGCTGTTAATGTATGGGAACATGTCACCCACAGGCTTGAATGGCTCATCCTTGGTCAGAGCTCCCTCCCCTGCAGCGTTTTCTGCCTGACAAAGGGGAGCCAATCCTGTGACCAGACCAGAGTGGCCTGAAAATAGGTAAGTATACAGATCTTTCTTACACAGGTTTGTTAGGAGAGGGGAATGGACAGTTTTAAAGAGTACATTTTTGCCTAAAGAGTAGAATTTCTCCAATTATGAGAGAGGAGAAGGATTCAGGGCAAAGTTAAAATCAATTAAAGTGTTACGAAACCCACAACAGTAAAATCAGTCTGTATATGCAGTAAAGCATGCTTGTTATACTCACTGTGGAACCTAAGGGATTAATCCTCTGCATTGTGTAATAATGCTGTTTGATCCTGTCTTTTCTGATCATCCCCTTCTTCCACTTTGCCCCCCTTTTTATTTTCTGATAAGACACATCATGTCTCCCTTTGGGAGAGTGCATGTGATCAGCAGTGTCCAGACAGAGGTCAGGGGTCCTGCATCCCCCTAGATTAGAAACAAAACTCCTCTGCTGAACACTGATAAAAGTCACCAGACTGCTCTAACTTCTGATGAGAAAATATATTTAGCAGTTTATATTTACTAAAGTAATTGCATTTCCATGTGGTGTGTACTGTGGGAGACTGGATAGAGTGCATGCAGGGTCCTGGGTTTAGTGACACTTTAAGTGCCCGGTCATACTGGTGCGATTTGAGAATGGAAATTTCTTCTAATGAATGTCAGTGTTATATATATATATATATATATATATATATATATATATATATATATAATGTATGTAAAGTTTTTCTGAGTTTTTCTGACTTGCATGCATGCATGCATACATACATACATATATCCATGCTCTCCAGCCTAGTCTGATGCAGTGCATGAAACACTTGTGTGTTTAATGTGCAGTGCATTAAGAAAGCGCATTTATTTGAATGGGTTGCTTAATGCACCACAACAGACCAAAAATCATACATGCAGCATTTTGTGCAACACAATGTGATGTCGTGCATTGCAGTGCAGGTGCATGGGATGCCTTTCAGGATTCATGGCACTTCAGCCCACCAGTATGCGCAACACAAATTATTGCAGTGCACTGGTGTGAATGAGCCTTTATAGTTTCCTTTAAAAGCTGAATTCCAATCAATTTACAAAAAAAAAAAAAAAAGTGTATTTCAAAATACAGTTTGCTGCTCTTACAATGTGTGATAATGTTGTCAGGGGGCTGACAATGTGACTGGACTAGCTTCGCGGGACTGGTCATCAGTACCTTAGCTGGTGGTAAAGAGTTCTGCTGGGCCATGGACTAAGATAGGTGATACTCCTTATCTTTCTTGGACTAAGCAATAATTAGATCATGAACAGAGGTGAGCTCAGGTGTGTTTGAATGCTCTTCTGAACCCATGTGGCCAAGCCTGCTAGGTAGCTGTCACCTGTTATGGGCCAATTGTCTGCAGCCAAGACATTTGGCTCCCCACAGCCACAATTATACATGCCCCTTGTATGAGAGTAGCTGCAGGGTGGGGAATGCTTCCGCCGCAGATTATTGGCCCATTACAGGTAACCGTTTCTTGACGGTCATGTGGTTTTGGAAAAGCATCCACAAACGCCCAAGCTCATCCCTAAACCTCAATAATGAATATAGATCACAAATACACACCTTAAGCTGACCAGAGTTCTGTCTTTAAAGTGTTACTAAACCCAAGAGCCTGCATTCACTATACCTTTTCTCTTACAGAACATGAAAATGCAATTATTTTAGTAAATATAAACTGCTAAGTACATTTTCTCATCAACAGTATATAGCAGCCTTGTGACATCTATCAGTGACTGGCTGAGCACTGGTTAATCTTCTAAGAGGAGTTTTCATTTTCCTCTGACTGTCCTATGAGGCTGCATGACCACTGACCCTCTGTCTGGACGGTGCTGATCACATGCACCCTCCCAAAACAAAACCTCTTTAGAGATCCACACTAAACTGAGCATGAGCAGAGTGTCTCCTAGGGCTATGTACTATCAGCAGATAGATTGGGAACAATAAAAGAATGGGGGATCATTTGTCAACCATTAACTTCTCTTGGAAATTTTGTTTTTCTTCTCATCTCTGCAAAACAAAAGCTCATTAGTCTGTTCCAGACTACTGTTTGTACATTCCTCCATAATATATCATGTCAATTTTCTATAATGTTCCTTAAAGCAGGGTTTGTACTCTCTCTCCACCCTCCCACTCGCGCACACACACATACAGTCAGCTTGCTTTGGCTACACGTCCTCCCTCTTGTCACTCTTGTTCTGTGTATACTCTGTTGCCAGATAATTGCTACATTAGGAAAGTCGCTTCTTTATATACAACTCCTATCAGAGGAGATAGGAGAAAGTTACAATTCTTGTCAAACAAATGCAGATACTCAGTCAAAACACAGATGGAAACAGTCCATCGACAGTCTTGATGAGCTTTTAGAATTGCCTGTTCTTTTTACTTTATTTTTCTTTTTATATTTCACTTATTTGTAAAATCCAGATGAGCTTCATAGAAACAAGTTGCTTTTTAAGAATGTGGTATTGTGTATCTCTTACAGCTAGGTTATATCTAGCCTTGTAAAGTAATGTTTGAACTAAAGCTAGGCTAAAGCTTTCTTGACTTTAAAAGATAAGTTCACCTTTGGGAACATATTACATGTTCCACCCGTTTTTAGGGTGGAATATGTAACATGTTCCCGCTGATGCAGTGTCTCCTCGATCCACTGCCCGTAGTGACAGCAAGCTGGGGATCTTCTCTCCGATCTCACTGTCACAATTTAAAAAAACAAAAAACAAAACACGGCCGTGCAGGGTTCCGCCTACATGGGTGCATAATTCATTCACAGAGTAATGTGAATGGGAGAATTACAAGTACCAACAGCCTTTGTGGATTTTGGCTTGTAGTTCTCAATGCACTACCAGGGTGCTGTTGAGTGCTGTAGATAGTTCATTGATACTTCCTGCTGTAGCAAACATACACTCAGAGATGGATGCGGTTCAACCACTTTGGCTCCAATGTCCATCTTGGCAAAGGATCCTCCATCTTGTACAAACACATCCCCCTCATTCTCCCCCATCCTCTCTGTTCATACACAGTGACATATGGCCTGTGTGTTAGACATGTCACAGGCCGGCCAGGGCACAGCAGAAGCCCCGAGCTATAAAACCCCCCAAGGGAGCTGGGGCCTCGCTGTCCAAAGAACCTGTGCAATCTAGCACATCGTAACAAGATAACCCAAGCCTTCCCCTGAGTTCAAACACATTCCAGAGGAGTATAGACTGGATAACACTTAAAATCCATTTTTTCCCATATGTCTCATATCTTGGAATATGAGAGAGACTTACATAAAAACCAGGCCTATCTTCAGATTGCCCACGAGAAGAGAAACAGCTTGATAGGTCACACTCCCTGACTGGAATGCCTAGGAAAGCAGAAAATTACATCTCTGGAACCCTTCAAAATGTATTTCATATTTCATATCTACCGTTCCTCAGATGCGTCTACATAGTAATCTACCCACGGGTGGAATGTCACTTGTGCATAGGGAAAGTTATGAGCAAAATATGAACTATGAGAGATTTTGGCTGTAGTTTAGGTATCTGCCCAGACAATTCCTCCCTAAACGGGGCATTGGTCCTTGACTTCAGAGACACCCCCTGTTGGGGAACAACAAAATGGGCTGTCAGGCCTAAGAGAGTGAAGTTGAAGAATTCTCCCTTTTAACATCAGAACCAACCTGGGAGACGTGCCCTTTTGCTTTGAAACTTGATCTGCAAACTCAAGGCTGATTGGCAAGTACTTTAACCCTTTAACCCCCTTTCTGTTACCTCTTTGCTGTGCTGTTCTCTGTATATTTATATATACAGTTGTGTTCAAAATAATAGCAGTGTGTTGAAAAAAGTGAATAAAGCTCAAAATCCTTCTAATAGCTTTTATTTCCATCCAGACAAATGCATTGGGAACACCACACATTCTATTCCAAATCAAAACATGAAGAAAAATATATTAAATTTGTGTTGTCCCTCTAAAAAAATTGAAGAAACGTGAATATTAGACTGGTGGATTAAGATCTGGGGATTGGGCTGGCCACTCCATAAAGTCAATCTTGTTGGTCTGGAACCAAGATGTTGCACATTTACTGGTGTGTTTGGGGTCGTTGTCTTGTTGGAACACCCATTTCAAGGGCATTTCCTCTACAGCATAAGGCAGCATGACCTCTTCAAGTATTCTGATGTATTCAAACTGATCCATGAACCCTGGTATGCGACAAATAGGCCCAACACCGTAGTATGAGAAACATCCCCATATCATGATGTTTGCGCAACCATGCTTCACTGTCTTCACAGTGTACTGTGGCTTAAATTCAGTGTTTGGGGGGTCGTCTGACAAACTGTCTCTTGCCACTAGACCCAAAAAGAACAATCTTACTTTCATCGGTCCACAAAATGTTGCGCCTTTTCTCTTTAGGCCAGTCAATGCGCTCTTTGGCAAACTGTAACCTCTTCAGCACATGTCTATTTTTCAACAGTGGGACTTTGCGGGGGCTTCTTGCAGATAGCTTGGCTTCACATAGGCGTCTTCTAATTGTAACAGTACTCACAGGGAACTTTACACCTTCTTTGATCTTCCTGGAGCTGATTGTTGGCTGAGTCCTAGCATTTTGGCTATTCTTCTATCCATTCGAATGGTAGTTTTTCGCTTTCTTCCACATCTTTCAGGTTTTGGTTGCCATTTTAAAGCATTTGCGATCATTTTAGCTGAGCAGCCTATCATTTTCTGCACTTCTTTATATGTTTTCCCCTCTCCAATCAACTTTTTAATCAGGGTACGCTGTTCTTCTGAACAATGTCTGGAACGACCCATTTTCCTCAGAATTTCAGAGAGAAATGCACTGTAACCAGCATGTACAACATTTGCTGCCTTCCTTCCTTAAATAAGGGCAATAATTGCCATCTGTTTTTCAAAGAATGAATGACCTCACTAATAGAACTCCACACTGCTATTATTTTGAACATGCCCCTTTCAATGTGATTCATTTCTATTACTCTACTACACCTGCTAGTAAATTATTTGCCATGTAGAAATATCATTTCTACCAAAAATAGTGATTGATCAGGTTAGTGATGACTGCTATTATTTTGAACACAACTGTATATTGGTTACATCTTTTTTCTGTAAATATTTTTATTGCACCCTTTTGACCTTTTAGTAATAAATCTTTCTTTCTGAAAGTGTTAAACTGTTTCTAAAGCCCTTAATGCAATTTTACGAATTCCTGCCTCTCAAAGAGCGCTACTGTGTTTGTTTAACCCTCTGTATAACCGGTCTGTGGTGACAGTGTTATACAGACGATTATCTCAACCATCATAGTGTTATTGCTGGTATAGCTGAGTTTCCTCTTTCTCCTGGCAAAAAGGAGGTGGTGGCAGTGTGAAGGGTTAATTGCGTAATTAACCTGACCCACTAACAATGGCTCCCAGGCTGCCGGTACATCGATTGTGGTCCAATTAGCTGGAAAATCGTTGTGCAGGGTGCAGCTGGGCGTGGCATTGTTATGCACGTGACATCGCGGTTTTAGATTGGCTAGTCCTTCGGTCACGAGTTTGGTGAGAAGGTCAGGGGTCTGACACCCTGTTCGTCACACCTGCCATTGTGTAACTGCCTGCCCGTATGAGGTTTACACTGACAGTCTGGAAGAGCCCTGCATTGCCACCTGAGATCTGCTGGTCTTGGGTGCAATGCTTTACAGGCTACTAATTAAAAAAAAGTATAAATACATTTGTTTTTTTACCTGCAAAAAGATTTTTTTTTTCTTTTAGTTGAACGTATTTATTAAGGTCTGGAACTTCATGGCCACCGTCTATGTGAATATGGTTTTGCCTAACTAACTCTCTTCTTGTTTAGAAGATATGATATGAATAGTGTAACCCAGGTTGTATTCTGAGCTATATGAAATATTTCCAAGAAAAAGACAAAAGACAAAATTCAGTTATAAATATAGCAGTTTTTCGGTTTTGTACTCATTAGGGGAAGAAGAAAACCTCAACATGGCACTTCAGCCAGCTTCAGATTCACTCCCTATTTCCTGTCTCAGTGACACAAAGACCGGAAGTGATAAGAAATCTTCCCAGTTAGGAGACTCATGGCATCAAAAACCTGGTGTATTCATTTTCCAAAAAATCTTGAATTTTACTTTTACATTTATGATGCATTAGCATTCTAGAGATCTGACTTAAAAAAAAAAGTCACTGGTTGTATTATTGCCATGGAATTTGAAGCCTCTAAAGTGCTGTGCAGCATAAAACTTCCAACCAGATTTAATATAGTTGAGATAGTGTGAATGACACTCCCAAATGCACTGTACACCCTGGGCAAAGGCACAATATGGTTATCCTTTAGGTAGATTCAGAGGTGCTGATATCACTGAAGGGTTCCACCTCCCGTGCACACTCTGAGTTACAGTGCTGATGGAAATGACAGAATAACTTTTTTTTTTTTTAGCCCACAGAAATGTTGGATAGATTTGGGACTGTGTCACAGTGAGTTGATGTCATTTTATATTATTATTATAATACAGTATTTATAAAGCGCCAGTAGTTCGCTCAGCGCTGTACATTACAAAGGGGGACAGAACAACAACAATACAATGCAAAACATGAGGGGATCGAGGGCCCTGCTCTTTCGAGCTTACAATCTAGGAGGGAGGGGATGGTGGCACAGGAGGAGATAGCTGTGGGGGATGGGGTGGTAGGAAGAGTGGAGGAGGTTGGCAAGTTAGCAGGGGGTGGGGTAGGCTTCCCTGAAGAGGTGGGTTTTCAGGGTGCGCCTAAAGGAGAGGAGAGTAGGTGATAATCTGATGGGTTGGGGCAGGGAGTTCCAGAGGATGGGTGACACTCTGGAGAAATCCTGGAGGCGGGCATGGGAGGAGGAGACCAGGGAACTATAGAAGGAGGTCTTGTGAGGAGCGGAGTGTGCATGCTGGGTGGTACTTGGATATTAGGTCAGTGATGTAGTTCGGGGCAGTATGGTGGACGGCTTTGTACGTCAGTGTTAGGATTTTGAATTTGATCCGTTGCGCAATCGGAAGCCAGTGGAGGGATTGGCTAGGGGGGTGGCGTAAACGGAGCGGTTGGAAAGGTGAATGAGTCTGGCAGCCGTATTCAGGATCGACTGAAGCGGGGATACCCAGCGGCGAGGCAGGCCAGTGAGGAGGGAGTTGCAGTAGTCGAGTCGTGATATGATGAGGGAGTGGATGAGCTGTTTAGTGGTTTCTGGGGTTAGGAACGTGCGGATTTTGGCGATGTTGCGGAGGTGGAGTCTGCACGAGCTTGTTAAAGATTGGACTTGGAGCTGGAAGGATAGGTTGGAGTCCAGAATGACACCAAGTACTCTGGCCTGCGGGGCGGGTTTGATGGTGGCGTTGTTGGATGTGATGGAGAAGTCAATGGGGGGGGGTGTGCGGGCTGGGGGGAAGACAAGAAACTCGGTTTTGGAGAGGTTCAGTTTAAGGAAGTGGAGCGACATCCAGTCTAATCTGTCGCTCAGTAGGTGTGTGATTCGGGCGGAGACTGAGGTGGTGAGGTGGGGGGTTGAGAGATAGATTTGTGTGTCGTCGGCATATAGGTGGTAGTTGAAGCCATGAGAGTGTATGAGTTGGCCAAGGGAGGAGGTGTAGATGGAGAAGAGAAGGGGCCCGAGGACGGAGCCTTGAGGGACCCCAATAGAGAGGGGGAGGTGGTAGCATTATAGGTAATGCTGAAAGAGTTTTGTGACAGGTAGGATGAGAGCCAGGAGAGAGCAGAATCTCTGAGGCCAAGGGAGTGTAGTTTTTTGAGGAGGAGGGGGTGGTCGACTGTGTCGAAGGCCGCAGAGAGGTCAAGGAGTAGGAGCACTGAATAGTGGCCATTAGCTTTGGCGGTTAGCAGGTCGTTGGAGAGTTTAAGTAAGGCAGTTTCGGTGGAGTGTAGGGGACGGAAGCCGGACTGTAGGGGATCGAGGAGGTTGTTGTCATTGAGGTGAGAGCTTAGGCGGGTGTAGACTAGGCGCTCGAGGAGTTTGGATGCAAATGGGAGCAGGGAGATGGGTCTGAGGTTGTTCGGTTCATTGGGGTCCAGGGAGGGCTTTTTAAGTATGGGGGTGATGTGTGCATGTTTCAGAGGGGAGGGGAAAGTGCCGGAGGAGAGGGAGAGATAAAAGATGTGGGTGAGGGAGCGTAGGATGGAGGGGGAGGGAGGTCGTAGGAGTTGTGAGGGGATAGGGTCGAGGGGGCAGGTGGTGAGGCGGGCATCAGAGAGGATCTTGGAGACTTCCTCGATGGTAGTAAGGTCAAAGGTGCGGAGTGTTGGGGGGGGCTTCAGTATGAGGAATGTAGGGTGGGTTGGCAGTGGAGGTCAGAGCAGTGGTGGGGCCGTGGGAGAGGGGTGATGAGGGGGTAGCTGAGTGAGGGGGAACGGGGTTGGAGGGAGTTTGAGCAGGGACGAAGTCCTTGCGGGTTATGTCGAGGGAGAGGGGGGATGAGGGGGTAGCTGTGTGAGAGGGAACAGGTTGAGAGGGCATGTGAGTTGCGGCAATGTCCTTGCAAATTGTGTCAATCTTGTTTTTGAAGTGATTGGCAATCTCAAGGGCGGTGAGTGAGGTGCTGGGTGGAGGTGGGGGTGGCGAGAGTAGAGAGTTGAAGGTGGAGAAGAGTCGGCAAGGATTGGAGGAGAGGGCCTTGATGAGGGTCAGGAAGTAGGCTTGTTTGGCTGCGTGGAGGGAGGAAGTGTAGGTGTGGAAGGCAGATTTATAGTGGGTGAAGGCTTTTATACACAAAGAATCTTTACATTTTTATCACTCATTCATTAATTGTAGTTACATTTTGACATTGCATCCACTTAGCACTGAAGTTTTAAACAAGCCTTTGGGAGTTTATCTTTTATTCACAGTAAAAGCAATTAATTCACTGTTGACCTTAGGATCAGCAGTAACTTGACCCAGAACGGTCTGTAGTAGTCACATATGTGATGTCCCAGGAGAGCTTCTCTCATTCTAATGTTCTCTCTGTCTTTTCTTCCTTTGGACTAGCCTCTTACTTTAGACCTCCCGTACTCTTGCTGTGTCAGCCACAAGACAAGGCTGGTGGGAACTTCAGCACTCAATGCGTGAAGAAGCTATGATTTATTTAACAAACAGGCTGAGTGGTTTGTGCACAGACAAACACTAAGCGGTGAAGGCTTCAGCTGTCATTGGTGTTTCAGGCGGGCTGTAATGCCACCAAAAATATTCCGTATTCAGGGCAGGACACAAAGCACTTTGGGAGAGGTCATGTTTTCTTTTGCAGAGTGTAGTGAATTGCAAATCTACTATGGCAACAATTATGCCATTCAGCAAAGTGTTATTTTCTGTGCAAAATCCTTTAAAAACAAGGCCTTGAGCTACAATACAGAAAGCTTCAGCTGCTTGGGCAATGATGTCATATTTTAAAAGGACAAAAAACTGGTAATGTTTACAACTGGTTTTTGTGTGCATCTTCAAGGATACCTGTCTTTGCCCAAGTGGAGCGACTTAACATGTTGTCATTAATGCCCTTCTCCTCAAAAGCACATACTTACCTTTGATTGACTCCCCAGCGAATCAGATCAGCCATTGGCAGTGAAGAATATATCTGGAACTTCTTTGTAACAGAGCTAGACCAATTACATGGAAGGAAGCCGAGAAAGTCTCTCTTCAATACCCAGAAGTGGGAAGCCTGAGTAAGCTCCAACTAAAGCAACTCTGGCCTCACACTGCATGTTTTCTTCATGCTCTTTGCAGCTGAACAAAAAGAAAGGGTAGTGTATGCTGCTGGAGAAGGAAGCATTAAAGCAAATACAGTTGCTTAACACTGCATAGGTAATCTCTGATTTCCTGATATTTAAAATCATAGTTTGCTGCATGCTTTTTAAAAATATAAACTTGCAAGTGGACTTCATTAATCTGTTACTAAGATTGCCTTCATATGTCTTAAGCTGATTACAAAACATATTTCCTAAAATGAACCTTTGTATTACCCATACAGTGGGGAAAATAATTATTTGATCCGCTGCAGATTTTGTAAGTTTGCCCACTTACAAAGAAATTAAGGGTCTCATTTTTACCATAGGTGTATTTGAAATGATATAAACTGAATATCAACCAGAAATCCAGAAAAACACATGATACAAATGTTATAAATTGAGTTGCAGTTCAGTGAGTAAAATAAGTATTTGATCCCTTACCAACCAACAATAATTCTGGCTCCCACATCCTGGCTATGTGCTCATGTGGTACACAGATTAGTCCTGTCAATTTAAGAAGGTGCTCCTAACTGGAATGGGCTACAAGACCATCAGCAAGAAGTTTGGTGAGAAGAAGACAGCTGTTAAAGTGATTATTCGCAAATTGAAGAAATAAATAAGAACCATCAGTCGCCCTCGGTCTCGAGCTCCATGCAAGATTTCGCCTCATGGGGTAAGGATGACCATAAGAAAGTGAGGGATCAGTTCAGAACTACACTGCCATGGATTGAAATCCTACATAGCCTGCAAGGTTCCCCTCCTCAAGAAGGCACATGTACATGGACAGGCCTGTGTCACATTTGCCATTGAACATCTAAATGACTCAGAGAAGGATTAGGAGAAAGTGCTGTGATTAGATGAGACCAGCATTTGATGAGATCTTTGGCATTACCTTGACTCGTTGTGTTTGGAGGAAGAAAAATGCGGACTATGACACTAAGAACACCATCCCTACAGTCAAGCATGGAGGTGGGAACATTACGCTTTGGGGCTGTTTCTCTGCTACAGGTACAGGCCAACTTTGCCATATTGAGGGGCCAATGGACGTGACCATGTATTGTAAAATCTTGGATGGGAACCTCAACCTCTCAGCCAGAACACTGAAGATGGGTTGCTGATGGGTCTTCCAGCATGACAATGACCCAAAACATATCGCCAAGGCAACAACAGAGTGGCTCAAGAAGAAGCACATTAGGGTCATGGCGTGGCCTAGCCAGTCTCTAGACCCTAATCCTATAGAAAATGTATCGAGGGATCTAACGCTTCGAGTTGCCAAGTGACAGCCAAGAAACCTTAAGGATTTAGAGTAAATCTGTAAAGAAGAGTGGACCAAAATTCCTCCTGAGATGTGTGCAAACCTGGTAACCAACTACGTTTCTACGTTAAGAAACGTCTTACCTCTGTGCTTGCCAACAAGGGTTTCTCCACTAAGTATTAAGTCTTGTTTTGTTTGGGGATCAAATACTTATTTTAGTCACTGAACTGCAACTCAATTTATAACATTTATGTCACGTGTTTTTTCTGGATTTTTGGTTGATATTCTGTACACCTATGATAAAAATTATAGACCCTTTATTTCTGTGTAAGTGGGCAAACTTACAAAATCTGCAGGGGATCAAATAATTCTTTTCCCCACTGTACATAGCAAAACAACAGGTTCACTTTACCTTAGCTGTCCCCTGCAGTACCTATTTACCTTTATTTCAATCCCCCGCCACTCTTTTCTGCTTGTGTGCCATGAGTGAAGGAAAGTCCTGAATAAATGATCAATCAGTGGTCACACAGTGCTGTGGACTTCCCGTATTACAAAACTGATTGGCAAGAAACATGGATTGACTCATGCTTTTCCATAGCTTTAAGCATATTGTATTTCCTTTGGTTCCTGGCGTTGAACAGTGAGGGTAGGTATTGGAGTAAGGATAAATACTGTATATACTGCAGAGTGGTGAGCACAGCATCCTCTTGCTTTAAAGGATAAGTTCACCTTTGGGAACATGTTCCCCCAGTTTTTAGGGAACACGGAACATGCTCCTGCTGTTGCAGCTCTCCCCCTGACCCCCCCTTTCCTCGTTATGACAGCAGGCTGGGGCTCCACCCACATGGCTGCATCATTCACTTACAAAGTTCTGTGAATGAATACCTACAAGTACTGGCACCCTTTTTGACTAACAGCTTGTTGCTCTCAATGAACTGTGAGGGTGCTGGTGAGCGCTTTCATAGTCTATTGAGCTTCCTGGACTGAAGCAACTGCCTGTCCCTATCTGAGGTACAGGCAGATAGCTACAGTCTGCAGGAGCCTGACATTGCACCCATGACCTGCTGATCTTGGGTGCAACGCTTTACAGAAAAATGAAATGAAAATAGTAAATGCACATTTTTTTAAACTGCTAAAGGTGAACTTATCCTATAAAAGGGTTTTTCACTTTCGAGTAAAAGTGGTTAACCTACCCAGATGACTTATTTCTGATCAGTGGTGATCCTTCTTGGAACCACATCAGATTAGCTGTTTTAGCAATCTTGCAGAGATTTTTCAAGACTCTTACGACTGAGAGCTGGAGTGCAAAGCAGCCTGGCCTCTGAAACCCTTTGTGTTTCAATTGGTTATTTAGGCTAGGATGCATTTGCACATCTCAACTTGCATTGGGTTTCTGAAGGTTAGCCCGTTGTGCTGACGTAAGCCTGAAACAAGTGTGGCAGAGTTCAAAGCTGCTTAGTTGTTTTGTTAAAGCTGAACTTCAGTCAGGAGATTTTTTTTTTTTTTTTTAGAGATGTTTATTTTAGTTTTCCTAGGATTCTGCATCATACATGCATTAACATAAAGTAGTTATAGCCATGGCTAACACTTCTTACTAACAGGGTTGAAATCAGAAGGATTTTAATAATATAATAAAGGTAGATGCCTTCCTTGTGTGAAAACAGCATTCATTTTTTCTTGCACTTCCTTTTAGCAGTATATTTTAACCTCTAAGCAGGCTCCTCCTTTGCATTCTGCTGCTGTTCGGGGGACCTGGCGCAGCTGCTTTCTTGGTATGGAGAAACAGCTCTTGGTCACATTTTTCTACCCATTCTAGTTTGCGAAGGAGAGGGAAGCATGATTGTGTCACGCTTTCTTTTGTAGTCAGCACATCACCTGGTTGGGACCCAACCACATCTATTGGGTGGCTGCTATTTGAATAGCTCTGCCTGCATACACTCCCATTCATTCTTTATTACCACTGAATTATGGGAAATGTAGTGCTCTTTTTACCCCATGGATGTTATGTGCAGTGCAAGCACATGTCCTCGCCCCTGCACCCTAGAACATCACATTTTTCTTTAGGAGCACGTGAATATTAAAATCTTTAATCGAACAGACTCAATATCTGAAATTTCACTTCAGCATTGGGAATAGAAAGTGGGTGGATTCCCATTCAAAATGTGAGTTGTTTTTCTATTTTAATTTTGAATATGAAAAGCCCCTCTGTAAGATTCACCAGAAGAAAGGGGATAAAAATATGAAATATTATATATGCAAGCCTGCTTGGTTTTATGGATATAGTAGAGCTGAGGTGTTTTAAAGTGAGTTGACTCAACGTGTACTGTGTTAAAATTAGGCCAGTTGACAGTTATGTAAATACATTCTTAGAGACCCTGTCGTCAACTCTAAAAATCGCAGGTAAAAGCACACACAAAATCTGGGGTGTCCAACCTATTGACTTTCCTGAGCGACATTCAAAAAAAAAGAGAAATTGTCTTGGGCCACACATAAAATACACTAACAATAAGAATATGTGATGATCAGTTCCTCCTGCTGCTCTCAGTGGGTAGATGCGGCCACTGGGCCTTTTCACTATAATGACAGGGCACCAGCAGCCGCACCTATTCGCTGCTCTACACACAACCAATGATTATCTGCAGTGATCGCAGCTAGATTCAAAGTGCATCCAGCAGTTATCACCTTAGGTAATCACTGGCTGTGCAGAGAGCTGCAAACTGGCGTGGCTGCCAGCAAAATATAGTGAATGGGCCTGGTGGCTGCACTACCCACTGAGAGCAGCAGGAGGAAATGCTGTTACAATTGCCAGTGTGAATGTAGCGTATGTGTGTGCTGTGTGGGGAGGTGAAGGAGGGGGGTTGTTGCCCGGGGACTTTGCGGGGAGCAAAATTGAAACCTGGGGGAGGCGGTGCAGCCCATCCTCCTAGATCCAACCATTCAGCATTTACTTACCTGGCACCTCAGCATTCCCTGCTGACAGTGGTATTGCAGACATGGCAACCCCGGCATCTATACCCTGTGCATTTGCCTGGCTTGTCAATGTAGGCTGCTATGTTTGCATGATAAGACAGGCTTGTCTGTGTCGGCTGCCTTGGCTGCTGTGCTTGCATAGCATCCACAGCGTCCCTCCAGGTGGACCCTGGGCGCCATTCTAAACTCTCTGGGACCACAGGTTGGACACCCCTGGCCTACATGGAGCTTTTTTCCCTTCTTGATACCCTATTTTATTAATTTTTGGTGTGCTTCTGGCTTTGCTAGCAAATATGACTAATCCGGGAGAGTCCATTCCATAGAACAGCCCCTCACACTTTTTAAGTTATAGCTCTCTCCTCTTCTGGGAGTGACTAATCCCTGTCTGTTCTGTCCCTACAACTCCACACCTC
Organism: Staurois parvus; assembly: GCF_062004578.1. NCBI lineage: Eukaryota > Metazoa > Chordata > Amphibia > Anura > Ranidae > Staurois > Staurois parvus. The sequence continues at coordinate 16,361,720 of NW_028317950.1, read as the reverse complement.
CCCTTAACCTTTAATGTAGCTGCTGAGGGTGGCGTGAAGGGAAATGCTATAGCGTGCCACTTTAGTGACCTCTGTGAGTCTGCTGGGGCTGATGACATCACATCCAAGATGGCGATGCCCAACGCCATCTCAGGCATTTTGGATGTTGGCTTGTACAGATAAATTATACCTAAAAAAAAATAATGCACACTACCTCAGGGGAAGATTTTTGAAATTAAAGATCTGCCAACAGAATTTCTTTAAAGTTGATATGTGCATTTGCTGGCACTCAATCAATCCCTTAGGCACTGGGCAATGCACAGTGGTAAGTCACGGGAGTGTGCAAATTTATTTTTTTATTTTTATCGGGCATAAAAAATGTCCTTTTTCTGTAACAGCTGGAGCAGAGCAAACTGTTAGAGCATATTGATGAGCAAAGGGTCAAAACCGTGTTAGGAGAATTGGTATCCTGGTTAACAAATGAGAGACCTTGCAAAATATATCAATGCAAATCTGAGGAGCCCTTTGATTTCTACAGGGACTAGTTAAATAATTACAAATTATTGGTACAATAGTGCTACTATGAATAGTACAAGTTTATTGATTGCTGCATTCAGCCTGCAAAGATTAATGATTGCTGGGGTTGCATAAACCAGGAGTGAAGCATGCTGAGAACATATATTTTCTCTGAACAGCTATATAGATGTGCTGAAATGTGATCAGAGAGAGCTGACCTGGTGACTGGTCCTCTTGAAGGGGACCCTATTAATCAAGTAAAGCAAATATATAAAATGTAATATACACATTGCAGTTTTCCTTACTCTCTTTCATATGCATTTTAACTTAGTACATTCATTTAAATGTTCTTGCTGATATAATTGTCCAGCAGATCTAAACCCATAATAGCACACAGTGCCTGCTTAGTTTTCACCCTCCGTTGCATACCTTTTGTCTCTTGAACACAGCATTACTTCTGAGTTGCCTCAAAAACTTTTAAAATAGGACATCTTCCATTTTACCCTGTTGTCAGACCATCATTTTCAACAGAAATTTTCCCATATGATTATACGTGCCTGTGATGAACGCGGCGTCAGACCCCTGACCTTCTCACCAAACTCGTGACTGAAGGACTAGCCAATCTAAAACCGTGATGTCACATGCATAACAATGCCACGCCCAGCTGCACCCTGCACAACAATTTTCCAGCTAATTGGACCACAATCAATGTACCAGCAGCCTGGGAGCGATTGTTAGTGGGTCAGGTTAATTACGCAGTTAACCCTTCACACTGCCACCACCTTCTTTTTGTACAGAGAAGAGGAAACCCGGCATTCTCAGCAATAACACTATGATGATTGAGATAATCGTCTGTATAGCACTGTCACCACAGACAGGTTATACAGAGGGCTAAGCAAACACAGTAGCGCTCTTTTAGAGGCAGGAATTCATGAATTGCATTAACGATCTATAGAAACAGTTCAACACTTTCAGAAAGTAAGATTTATTACTAAAAGGTCAAAAGTGTGCAATAACAATATTTACAGAAAAAGATGTAACATATATAGATATATATATTATACAGAGAACAACAGCACAGCAAAGAGGTAACAGAAAGAAAGGGGGTTAAAGTACTTGCCAATCAGCCTTGGGTTTGCAGATCAAGTTTCAGAGCAAAAGGGCACGTCTCCCAGGTTGGTTCTGATGTTAAAAGGGAGAATTCTTCAACTTCAGTCTCTTAGGCCTGACAGCCTATTTTGTTGTTCCCCAGCAGAGGGGGGTCGCTAAAGCCAAGGACCAATGCCTCGTTTAGGGAGGGATCATCTGGGCAGATACCTAAACTAGAGCCAAAATCTCTCATAGTTCATATTTTGCTCATAACTTTCCCTATGCACAAGTGACATTCCACCCGTGGGTAGATTACTATGCAGACGCTTCTGAGGAACGGTTAGGTATGAAATATAAAATACAGACTTGCATGGTTCAAGAGATATAATTCTCTGCTTTCCTAGGTCTTCCAGTCAGGGAGTGTGACCTATCAAACAATTTGTCTTCTTGTGGCCAATCCGAAGATATACCTGGTTTTTCTGTAAGTCTCTCATATTCCAAGATATGAGACATAGGGGAAAAATGGATTTTAAAAGTGTTATCTAGTCTCTGTGTTTGAACTCGGGGGAAGGCTTGGGTTATCTTTTTTCGATGTGATAGATTGCACAGGTTCTTTGGACAGCGAGGCCCCAGCTCCCTTGGGGGTTTTATAGCTCAGGGCTCCCTGCTGTGCTCTGGCCTCTTGTGACACTGCCAACACACAGGCCATATGTCACTGTGGCTGAACAGAGAGGAAGAATGAGAATGAGGGGGATATGTTTGTACAAGATGGAGGATCCTTTGCCAAGATGGAGATTGGTTGAACCGCGTCCATCTCTGTGGGCATGATTGCTACAGTGCATATAACTTATTAAAGCCTCCAAACATCCAAAAAGCCTGTGACCGCTGCTGGTTGCCACCATCTTGGATGTGATATCATCAGCTCCAGCAGACTGCGAACTAACACTCAAGTGACACATTGTAATGTTCCCCTTTTGCTCTTCCCCCTGTAATCTACATAAAACGTTTTGCAGGAAGATGAGGGATGAAAGAGCTGAGCCAGCACAGACACTCTAATAATTAGACACTCCCTGACATGCTTAAACGTGTGTGTATGCACATTAATATATTACAATGGCCAGAATAAATTACGCCAGTAGAATGCATGTGCGCTAAAACACCATATGTGCATGAATGCTCATACATGTAACATTAGAGGTGGTTTTTTTTCTTCCAAATTCTGACAGAAAAAAATGATCCGTATTTTCATTAGCCCGTGTACATGAGGCCTTTAAAGAATATGTAAACCCAACATTTCATATTTCTGATATGTGTCTGCTGTGCCATGTACTTGTTTGAAAAAGTGTCCTGTTCTCTTTGTATTGCTTCCTTTGTGTGAAATCCCTGGCGCACCTGCCAGTCCCTCTGCTTTCTTACTAAAAACGGACTACGCTAAGCTCCTCTCCTATGATCAGACTTCTGGTAACAACCCCCCCCCCTTCTCGCTCAGCCATTCACTGGGAAGCTCAGTATGCTGCTGTTTCTCTTCCTCCCCCAGATCTTGTGCAGTTGAGTACAGAGGTGAGGGTTTACAATCACTTTAAGCTAGTTGCAGGGTCTATTTAACCACTTGCTGACCATATAACATACATATATGGTAGCAAAGCAGCCTCCCTGCGCCTGCTGATAGGCTGTGCTGTGATTCATTACAGCACATGCCAATCACTGGGTCCTGGCCAATGATTGACTGCCGGGACCCGCTGATCAGCTCAGTCTTTCACCAAACACAGCTCTGTGATTGTAAACAATACAGAGCTATGTTCACTGACGGGGATCTTGATGTTTTTCATTCTTTTCTAAGTAGGGAATAAAAACAACAAGATCCTTAGTAAAAGCACCACATATTACACATGGTTAGGCACACAGTTAACCCTATGATTGCCTAATTGTTAACCCCTTCCAGTGTCATTACTACAGTGACATTCCATATTATTAGCACTGATCACTATATTAATGTCACTGGTGATGTCAGTGGCAGTTAGTAAGTTTCCCCCAGCGTCAGTGTCAGATTGCCTGCCGCACTATTGCAGTCCTGTTATAAGTTGCTGATCACTGCCATTAGTAGTATTAAAAAACAATAGATAAAAATTCCTGTACATATTGTAGACGCTATAACTTTCACACAAACCAATCAAAGTAAACTTACTGGGCTTTTTTTTTTTTTTCTTACAAAGACGTAGCAAAATAAATTTTGACCAATATTTATGAAGAGATTTAATTTTTCTTTAATTTTTTTATTCAATATGTTTAATAACAGAAAGTAAAAAAAAATATATATACCGGTATATGTATGTATATATGTGTATATATAGATATGTATTTACAGTGGGGATCGAAAGTTTGGGCACCCCAGCTAAAAATTTGTATTAATGTGCATAAAGAAGCCAAGGAAAGATGGAAAAATCTCCAAAAGGCATCAAATTACAGATTAGACATTCTTATAATATGTCAACATAAGTTAGATTTTATTTCCATCATTTACACTTTCAAAATAACAGAAAACAAAAAAATGGCATCTGCAAAAGTTTGGGCACCCTGCAGAATTTATAGCATGCACTGCCCCCTTTGCAAAGCTGAGACCTGCCAGTGTCATGGAT